>NW_026782421.1:0-748155 GCF_031769215.1 Ylistrum balloti | reverse complement strand
AACCCAAACAGAGGTTTGGACGACTTGTAACTAAGGAACGATTTTATTTTCTTACAATTTTTGGTGTTTGTAGGTCAGCACAGCACCAAGAAAGTCTCGGGAGTAATGGAAACTGAAAAATAAAAATTTCGAAATTTTTCTAAAAATCATAAAATTCCTGATATTTTTTGCAAAAAATTAGCTTTTTACTTAAATTCGGAAAATTACTCCAAATAGCAAAACTTCGGTGTTTGCAGCATAGGGCAGCATCGAAGAATACCTGTGAGTGATGGAAAATGAAGAAACCAAAGTTCGAAACTTTTCGAAAAATCCAAATTTCCTAAGCGCTATACCCAATACAAATGTTCAGGAGTGATGGAAACTGAAAAATAAAAAGGTCAAATTTTTCGAAAAATCCAAAATTTCCTGATATTTTTTGTCAAATTTGTTTTCATTAAATTCGGAAAATTTCGTTATTTGCAGGCTAGTGCAGCACCGGGGAAGCCTCAGGAGTGAATGAAAATGAAGAATACAAAATTCGAAATTTTTCGAAAAATCCAAATTTCCTTGGCGCAAAACCCAAACAGAGGTTTGGACGACTTGTAACTAAGGAACGATTTTATTTTCTTACAATTTTTGGTGTTTGTAGGTCAGCACAGCACCAAGAAAGTCTCGAGAGTAATGGAAACTGAAAAATAAAAATTTCGAAATTTTTCTAAAAATCATAAAATTCCTGATATTTTTTGCAAAAATTAGCTTTTTACTTCAATTCGGAAAATTTCGTTATTTGCAGGCTGATGTAATACCGGGGAAGCCTCAGGAGTGAATGAGAAGGAAAGATCCAACTTTCGAGGTTTTTTCGAAAAATCCACATTTCCTAGGCGCAATCACCTATACAGATGTTTAGATGACTTGAAACTTAACAACAAGTTTTGGCTTTTGTTTTTTCTATTACTCCAAATAGCAAAACTTCGGTGTTTGCAGCATAGGGCAGCATCGAAGAATACCTGTGAGTGATGGAAAATGAAGAAACCAAAGTTCGAAACTTTTCGAAAAATCCAAATTTCCTAAGCGCTATACCCAATACAAATGTTCAGGAGTGATGGAAACTGAAAAATAAAAAGGTCAAATTTTTCGAAAAATCCAAAATTTCCTGATATTTTTTGTCAAATTTGTTTTCATTAAATTCGGAAAATTTCGTTATTTGCAGGCTAGTGCAGCACCGGGGAAGCCTCAGGAGTGAATGAAAATGAAGAATACAAATTGCGAAATTTTTCGAAAAATCCAAATTTCCTTGGCGCAAAACCCAAACAGAGGTTTGGACGACTTGTAACTAAGGAACGATTTTATTTTCTTACAATTTTTGGTGTTTGTAGGTCAGCACAGCACCAGGAAAGTCTCGGGAGTAATGGAAACTGAAAAATAAAAATTTCGAAATTTTTCTAAAAATCATAAAATTCCTGATATTTTTTGCAAAAAATAGCTTTTTACTTCAATTGGGAAAATTTCGTTATTTGCAGGCTGATGTAATACCGGGGAAGCCTCAGGAGTGAATGAGAAGGAAAGATCCAACTTTCGAGGTTTTTTCGAAAAATCCACATTTCCTAGGCGCAATCACCTATACAGATGTTTAGATGACTTGAAACTTAACAACAAGTTTTGGCTTTTGTTTTTTCTATTACTCCAAATAGCAAAACTTCGGTGTTTGCAGCATAGGGCAGCATCGAAGAATACCTGTGAGTGATGGAAAATGAAGAAACCAAAGTTCGAAACTTTTCGAAAAATCCAAATTTCCTAAGCGCTATACCCAATACAAATGTTCAGGAGTGATGGAAACTGAAAAATAAAAAGGTCAAATTTTTCGAAAAATCCAAAATTTCCTGATATTTTTTGTCAAATTTGTTTTCATTAAATTCGGAAAATTTCGTTATTTGCAGGCTAGTGCAGCACCGGGGAAGCCTCAGGAGTGAATGAAAATGAAGAATACAAAATTCGAAATTTTTCGAAAAATCCAAATTTCCTTGGCGCAAAACCCAAACAGAGGTTTGGACGACTTGTAACTAAGGAACGATTTTATTTTCTTACAATTTTTGGTGTTTGTAGGTCAGCACAGCACCAAGAAAGTCTCGGGAGTAATGGAAACTGAAAAATAAAAATTTCGAAATTTTTCTAAAAATCATAAAATTCCTGATATTTTTTTGCAAAAAATTAGCTTTTTACTTAAATTCGGAAAATTTCGTTATTTGCAGGCTGATGTAATACCGGGGAAGCCTCAGGAGTGAATGAGAAGGAAAGATCCAACTTTCGAGGTTTTTTCGAAAAATCCACATTTCCTAGGCGCAATCACCTATACAGATGTTTAGATGACTTGAAACTTAACAACAAGTTTTGGCTTTTGTTTTTTCTATTACTCCAAATAGCAAAACTTCGGTGTTTGCAGCATAGGGCAGCATCGAAGAATACCTGTGAGTGATGGAAAATGAAGAAACCAAAGTTCGAAACTTTTCGAAAAATCCAAATTTCCTAAGCGCTATACCCAATACAAATGTTCAGGAGTGATGGAAACTGAAAAATAAAAAGGTCAAATTTTTCGAAAAATCCAAAATTTCCTGATATTTTTTGTCAAATTTGTTTTCATTAAATTCGGAAAATTTCGTTATTTGCAGGCTAGTGCAGCACCGGGGAAGCCTCAGGAGTGAATGAAAATGAAGAATACAAAATTCGAAATTTTTCGAAAAATCCAAATTTCCTTGGCGCAAAACCCAAACAGAGGTTTGGACGACTTGTAACTAAGGAACGATTTTATTTTCTTACAATTTTTGGTGTTTGTAGGTCAGCACAGCACCAAGAAAGTCTCGGGAGTGAATGAGAAGGAAAGATCCAACTTTCGAGGTTTTTTCGAAAAATCCACATTTCCATTAGAATAATTTGCCTACAATCTACACAAGTTTGGTAAAAAATTATCAAGTTTTTGACCTCATTATGGATACGTGAAAAAATGCAATTTTGTAACGAAAGTAACCCCACCCTTGTTCTAACGTCAATAACTTTTGAACCAGTAAAGCTTTTAAAGTGCAATTTAGATTATTTTGTGCAAAATGGATGGTTTCATCAACGATATAAAGGAGAATTCTTTGGCTTTTATAATATCAGAGCTTTTTGAAATCAAATTAACCCTAAGTCGATTTAAAATTTCGTGTTTTTTCAACGTGACGAAAATATATTTTGTAATAACATTAGCGAGTTAAGATTTTGCACATTTGTTGAGCTTATCATTTGCCACATTATATCAAAAAATGGCACTTTAATATTCACTATTGCGCCCGTACCAGCAGCAAAAATGTGCTATTTTTAGCATTTTTTAGTTTTTCGTTTCTTGACTTTTTTAACATCTAAATACATATTTTGCATCAGAAAGCAAAATTAAAACAATTCAAACAGACTCCGCTGAAAAATAAACACGGGAAACTCTAACCCTGTACGAAATCGTTACATAATTGCATGATTTTAAAAACGAAATTCCCATGCTCTCGTAGCCGTATTTGTTAAAAACTTTACGTCAAATGATAGTTGGCTATTTAATCATATTTGACCCAAAAGCTTATCAAAAGTTCTAATCTTTAAGTGTAAAAATTATACGAGTGAAAGTAGAAAAATTCTATCATTTTACTTTCGTTACATAATTGCAAAACCTAACCCTTCCCCGGAAATAATCCTACCAGGACCATGAAAACACAGGATAAAATAAACAAAACATATCTAAACAGGAATCTAGCTTCGTTTTAGCAATAAAATGGAAAGATCATTAAATTTCAAAGGTTTTTTCAATGAAATGCAATAATGTAACGAATTGCCGTGATTAGGAAAGTTGTCCCCCTTTAGTCACATGATTTCAGGGTTAGAATTGCAATTATGTAACGAATTCAGATCTATATATAACCTTATTTTTTACCTTTCTATAGTATTTTCTTGTTATATAATAACGCATTGGACCTCTTTAATTGTCATTCATGAGTTTATAATGGCAACATGATTAGGGCTAATTCAATAATGTGTGTTTAAAATTCTTGCAATCATTGCAATCTCTAACTTTTGTTTCTTAATTGATATTGAATCAAGCATTTGCCTGCGCGTGACACAGAGTTGTTCTTTAAAGGATCTGTATTGTCTGTTGTTATTTCAGATAAGCGATGTTGATATTTTCTTTGTATTATTCAATTATTAATGAAAAAAGACAACAATTTGGTTAGCAGTGCAATAAATCACAAAGCGATAACATGCTTATATAAATATTTTATTGAAGAATGATTATAGACAAAGTGACATGCAAATAAATGATATTTTGGGTTGTTACCGTGTTCAAACAATAAAATTCTTGTGCTATTTTAACATGTTGCTATTAATCAATAGAACTCTGCCAAGATAATGTTGTAATAATTACAATGATTGGGGTAAAGGGAGCAATAATTACATTAAAAGTATCATGAAATATAAATTCGGTTGTATTGATCTTGAAAAAAGAAACATAATTCAACAGTATAAGATTAACCAATAAATAAACGGATTTCTATTTAAATATGTCCGCTTCATCCTTTAATAATCATCAGATTTGATATAGTATATACAGTTTCTGAGTGCACATTATTAGTAGACTGAGCTGTGGGGGTTATTGAACACGTAACAATATAAAATATATGAAGGATAGCACATAACAATATCAAAATGTATGACATATAACAATATAGAATATATAACACATATCAAAATTTAATTATATGATGCATAGCACATAACGATATTAAAATGTGTAACATGTGATATAAAATATACCCCAATATTAGAATGCATTTATAACAAAAAAAGAAGAAGAATGTATGGTATAATCCGACATTTTTAAGACTAATTGTATATATTTATATTTTACAAAATGCAATATTTAAATGTTTTATGTACCAATATTGAGATACATATGGCATATATAACAAATAACATAGCAAAAGAAAAAAATGGACAATCCGAGATAGACAATTGATATTCGTTACAAACTTAAATACGAATACATAATTATATTAAAATACATTAATTTATTATATAACAAATGAAAAAAACATAAATGTATGATGTTATCAAACACTTTAATGTTAAATGTATAATTGATATCGATGAGAACTGGTTTTGGAAAGCAATACACAGCATTTATGATCAAACTGTTATTAAACAAACATGCTAAAATGATTTTTTCCGATTTAAAATTTAGTCGGATTTATACTTCTTAAACGATTATGACGCAGAATGCATAATCAATAATAGCTGATCATCCATTCTGCGCCACATCTATTAGTTATATAGTTTCGAAGTGCTTTATTACACCGAAGAAATCTGTTATCATTAAGGGCGGTTTTCATTAATTTGCATGTCGTGTAAACAACGTTAATGCATGAGTTGTCTTTCCCAGCCCTTATGATTTTTTTTATTTATTAATTGTGCTTACTTGTTTTGTAGGCCTTTTGTTGTTAAGCTCGATATTAGTCATTATAAAGCATAGCATGTATCAATACCATCACAAAATAACGTAACGAATTCAATTTCGTTATACAATTGCACATGGTTAGGGTTAACATTTAGAGTATCATAACTGCAGGGTGTTTTTGTTTAACATATCATAATTAGTCCTTATCTAACGTCTCGTTATCCTTTCTTTGCAATATCATATCTATTTATCTCTAACCGCATGAAATGCAATTATGTAACGAATTCAAATCGTTACATAATTGCAATTCATCGCGGTTAGAGTGTTAACGTGTATATGTTAAACGTTTTTAGCTGGAAAATGCAATAAAACAATTTCAAGACTATAAATATTATAAAGAAATGTTTATTTCAATATGCTTTATTCTAATCACGGTGACTTGCAATAATGTAACGAAAGTTGCAATTATGTAACGAATTCACTTTCGTTACATAATTGCACATGGTTAGGGTTAGCATTTTAAGTATCATAACTGCAGGTTTTTTCGTTCAACATATCATAATTAGGCCTTATCTAACGTCTCGTTATCCTTTCTTTGCAATATCATATATATTTATCTCTAACCGCATGAAATGCAATTATGTAACGAATTCAAATCGTTACATAATTGCAATTCATCGCGGTTAGAGTGTTAACGTGTATATGTTAAACGTTTTTAGCTGGAAAATGCAATAAAACAATTTCAAGACTATAAATATTATAAAGAAATGTTTATTTCAATATGCTTTATTCTAATCACGGTGACTTGCAATAATGTAACGAAAGTTGCAATTATGTAACGAATTCACTTTAGTTACATAATTGCACATGGTTAGGGTTAGCATTTTAAGTATCATAACTGCAGGTTTTTTCGTTCAACATATCATAATTAGGCCTTATCTAATGTCTCTTTATCCTTTCTTTGCAATATCATATATATTTATCTCTAACCGCATGAAATGCAATTATGTAACGAATTATAAGAGTGTCTCACAATGGATGAAAAATCTAAAAATTGAAAATACATCGAGATTTTGTTGCAAATGTAGTTTGTATACGTAAAGGCACCAACAACGATCAATAATATGTAAAAGCCTTCCTGATTAATTCAATAAGAACCCTAACCCTAACCATATGACATTATGTAACGAATTTGAAACTTATCCTGGGGTTTAGTGTTAACTTCGAATTTCCCCCAATATTCAATCTTAAAATTCGCTTGTGATCTATAATGAGTCTCCCTTTTAAATACGACATCAAAGAAATGCTTTTTTTTCTTAACCCTCAATGTTGCAATTTGGTAACGAATTCCTGATGGGTATATGCCTTTGGGGAAAATTATGCGGATTTCATTTTTCGTCTTGTTTTCCACTTTTATTTACATGACTTGAAAGAGCATCAAATACACATTAGGAAAACGGCGAGAAAGCCAAATAATGTTTGTTTTTTACCCTAACCGCAATGAAATGCAATTATGTAACGAATTCGAAATCGTTACATAATTGCAATTCATCGCGGTTAGAGTGTTATCGTGTATATGTTAAACGTTTTTATCAGTAAAATGCAATAAAACAATTTCAAGACTATTAATATTATCAAGAAATGTTTATTTCAATATGCTTTATTCTAATCACGGTGACTTGCAATAATGTAACGAATTCACTTTCGTTACATAATTGCACATGGTTAGGGTTAGCATTTTGAGTATCATAACTGCAGGTTTTTTCGTTCAACATATCATAATTAGGCCTTATCTAACGTCTCTTATTCCTTTCTTTGCAATATTATATTTATTTATCTCTAACCGCAAAGAAATGCAATTATGTAACGAATTCGAAATCGTTACATAATTGCAATTCATCGCGGTTAGAGTGTTAACGTGTATATGTTAACATTTTTAGCAGGAAAATGCAATAAAACAATTTCTAGACTATAAATATTATAAAGAAATGTTTATTTCAATATGCTTTATTCTAATCACGGTGACTTGCAATAATGTAACGAATTCACTTTCGTTACATAATTGCACATGGTTAGGGTTAGCATTTTGAGTATCATAACTGCAGGTTTTTTCGTTCAACATATCATAATTAGGCCTTATCTAACGTCTCGTTATCCTTTCTTTGCAATATCATATATATTTATCTCTAACCGCATGAAATGCAATTATGTAACGAATTATACTTGTCTCACAATGGATGAAAAATCTAAAAATTGAAAATACATCGAGATTTTGTTGCAAATGTAGTTTGTATACGTAAAGGCACCAACAACGATCAATAATATGTAAAAGCCTTCCTGATTAATTCAATAAGAACCCTAACCCTAACCATATGACATTATGTAACGAATTTGAAACTTATCCTGGGGTTTAGTGTTAACTTCGATCCCCCAATATTCAATCTTAAAATTCGCTTGTGATCTATAATGAGTCTCCCTTTTAAATACGACATCAAAGAAATGCTTTTTTTTCTTAACCCTCAATGTTGCAATTTGGTAACGAATTCCTGATGGGTATATGCCTTTGGGGAAAATTATGCGGATTTCATTTTTCGTCTTGTTTTCCACTTTTATTTACATGACTTGAAAGAGCATCAAATACACATTAGGAAAACGGCGAGAAAGCCAAATAATGTTTGTTTTTTACCCTAACCGCAATGAAATGCAATTATGTAACGAATTCGAAATCGTTACATAATTGCAATTCATCGCGGTTAGAGTGTTATCGTGTATATGTTAACATTTTTAGCAGGAAAATGCAATAAAACAATTTCAAGACTATAAATATTATCAAGAAATGTTTATTTCAATATGCTTTATTCTAATCACGGTGACTTGCAATAATGTAACGAATTCACTTTCGTTACATAATTGCACATGGTTAGGGTTAGCATTTTGAGTATCATAACTGCAGGTTTTTTCGTTCAACATATCATAATTAGGCCTTATCTAACGTCTCTTCCTCCTTTCTTTGCAATATCATATGTATTTATCTCTAACCGCATGAAATGCAATTATGTAACGAATTCAAATCGTTACATAATTGCAATTCATCGCGGTTAGAGTGTTAACGTGTATATGTTAAACTTTTTTAGCAGGAAAATGCAATAAAACAATCTTAAGACTATAAATATTATAAAGAAATGTTTATTTCAATATGCTTTATTCTAATCACGGTGACTTGCAATAACGAAAGTTGCAATTATTTAACGAATTCACTTTCGTTACATAATTGCACATGGTTAGGGTTAGCATTTTGAGTATCATAACTGCAGGTTTTTTCGTTCAACATATCATAATTAGGCCTTATCTAACGTCTCTTTATCCTTTCTTTGCAATATCATATCTATTTATCTCTAACCGCATGAAATGCAATTATGTAACGAATTCGAAATCGTTACATAATTGCAATTCATCGCGGTTAGAGTGTTATCGTGTATATGTTAAACGTTTTTATCAGGAAAATGCAATAAAACAATTTCAAGACTATAAATATTATCAAGAAATGTTTATTTCAATATGCTTTATTCTAATCACGGTGACTTGCAATAATGTAACGAATTCACTTTCGTTACATAATTGCACATGGTTAGGGTTAGCATTTTGAGTATCATAACTGCAGGTTTTTTCGTTCAACATATCATAATTAGGCCTTATCTAACGTCTTTTTATCCTTTCTTTGCAATATCATATATATTTATCTCTAACCGCATGAAATGCAATTATGTAACGAATTATAAGAGTGTCTCACAATGGATGAAAAATCTAAAAATTGAAAATACATCGAGATTTTGTTGCAAATGTAGTTTGTATACGTAAAGGCACCAACAACGATCAATAATATGTAAAAGCCTTCCTGATTAATTCAATAAGAACCCTAACCCTAACCATATGACATTATGTAACGAATTTGAAACTTATCCTGGGGTTTAGTGTTAACTTCGAATTTCCCCCAATATTCAATCTTAAAATTCGCTTGTGATCTATAATGAGTCTCCCTTTTAAATACGACATCAAAGAAATGCTTTTTTTTCTTAACCCTCAATGTTGCAATTTGGTAACGAATTCCTGATGGGTATATGCCTTTGGGGAAAATTATGCGGATTTCATTTTTCGTCTTGTTTTCCACTTTTATTTACATGACTTGAAAGAGCATCAAATACACATTAGGAAAACGGCGAGAAAGCCAAATAATGTTTGTTTTTTACCCTAACCGCAATGAAATGCAATTATGTAACGAATTCGAAATCGTTACATAATTGCAATTCATCGCGGTTAGAGTGTTATCGTGTATATGTTAAACGTTTTTATCAGTAAAATGCAATAAAACAATTTCAAGACTATTAATATTATCAAGAAATGTTTATTTCAATATGCTTTATTCTAATCACGGTGACTTGCAATAATGTAACGAATTCACTTTCGTTACATAATTGCACATGGTTAGGGTTAGCATTTTGAGTATCATAACTGCAGGTTTTTTCGTTCAACATATCATAATTAGGCCTTATCTAACGTCTCTTCTTCCTTTCTTTGCAATATTATATTTATTTATCTCTAACCGCAAAGAAATGCAATTATGTAACGAATTCGAAATCGTTACATAATTGCAATTCATCGCGGTTAGAGTGTTAACGTGTATATGTTAACATTTTTAGCAGGAAAATGCAATAAAGCAATTTCAAGACTATAAATATTATAAAGAAATGTTTATTTCAATATGCTTTATTCTAATCACGGTGACTTGCAATAATGTAACGAATTCACTTTCGTTACATAATTGCACATGGTTAGGGTTAGCATTTTGAGTATCATAACTGCAGGTTTTTTCGTTCAACATATCATAATTAGGCCTTATCTAACGTCTCTTTATCCTTTCTTTGCAATATCATATCTATTTATCTCTAACCGCATGAAATGCAATTATGTAACGAATTCGAAATCGTTACATAATTGCAATTCATCGCGGTTAGAGTGTTATCGTGTATATGTTAACATTTTTAGCAGGAAAATGCAATAAAACAATTTCAAGACTATAAATATTATCAAGAAATGTTTATTTCAATATGCTTTATTCTAATCACGGTGACTTGCAATAATGTAACGAATTCACTTTCGTTACATAATTGCACATGGTTAGGGTTAGCATTTTGAGTATCATAACTGCAGGTTTTTTCGTTCAACATATCATAATTAGGCCTTATCTAACGTCTCGTTATCCTTTCTTTGCAATATCATATATATTTATCTCTAACCGCATGAAATGCAATTATGTAACGAATTATAAGAGTGTCTCACAATGGATGAAAAATCTAAAAATTGAAAATACATCGAGATTTTGTTGCAAATGTAGTTTGTATACGTAAAGGCACCAACAACGATCAATAATATGTAAAAGCCTTCCTGATTAATTCAATAAGAACCCTAACCCTAACCATATGACATTATGTAACGAATTTGAAACTTATCCTGGGGTTTAGTGTTAACTTCGAATTTCCCCCAATATTCAATCTTAAAATTCGCTTGTGATCTATAATGAGTCTCCCTTTTAAATACGACATCAAAGAAATGCTTTTTTTTCTTAACCCTCAATGTTGCAATTTGGTAACGAATTCCTGATGGGTATATGCCTTTGGGGAAAATTATGCGGATTTCATTTTTCGTCTTGTTTTCCACTTTTATTTACATGACTTGAAAGAGCATCAAATACACATTAGGAAAACGGCGAGAAAGCCAAATAATGTTTGTTTTTTACCCTAACCGCAATGAAATGCAATTATGTAACGAATTCGAAATCGTTACATAATTGCAATTCATCGCGGTTAGAGTGTTATCGTGTATATGTTTAACGTTTTTATCAGTTAAATGCAATAAAACAATTTCAAGACTATTAATATTATCAAGAAATGTTTATTTCAATATGCTTTAT
This sequence comes from Ylistrum balloti, assembly GCF_031769215.1. NCBI lineage: Eukaryota > Metazoa > Mollusca > Bivalvia > Pectinida > Pectinidae > Ylistrum > Ylistrum balloti. The sequence continues at coordinate 736,738 of NW_026782421.1, read as the reverse complement.
TCTAATCACGGTGACTTGCAATAATGTAACGAATTCACTTTCGTTACATAATTGCACATGGTTAGGGTTAGCATTTTGAGTATCATAACTGCAGGTTTTTTCGTTCAACATATCATAATTAGGCCTTATCTAACGTCTCTTCTTCCTTTCTTTGCAATATTATATTTATTTATCTCTAACCGCAAAGAAATGCAATTATGTAACGAATTCGAAATCGTTACATAATTGCAATTCATCGCGGTTAGAGTGTTAACGTGTATATGTTAACATTTTTAGCAGGAAAATGCAATAAAACAATTTCTAGACTATAAATATTATAAAGAAATGTTTATTTCAATATGCTTTATTCTAATCACGGTGACTTGCAATAATGTAACGAATTCACTTTCGTTACATAATTGCACATAATTAGGGTTAGCATTTTGAGGGTTAGCATTTTGATCATAACTGCAGGTTTTTTCGTTCAACATATCATAATTAGGCCTTATCTAACGTCTCTTCCTCCTTTCTTTGCAATATCATATCTATTTATCTCTAACCGCATGAAATGCAATTATGTAACGAATTCGAAATCGTTACATAATTGCAATTCATCGCGGTTAGAGTGTTATCGTGTATATGTTAACATTTTTAGCAGGAAAATGCAATAAAACAATTTCAAGACTATAAATATTATCAAGAAATGTTTATTTCAATATGCTTTATTCTAATCACGGTGACTTGCAATAATGTAACGAATTCACTTTCGTTACATAATTGCACATGGTTAGGGTTAGCATTTTGAGTATCATAACTGCAGGTTTTTTCGTTCAACATATCATAATTAGGCCTTATCTAACGTCTTTTTATCCTTTCTTTGCAATATCATATATATTTATCTCTAACCGCATGAAATGCAATTATGTAACGAATTATAAGAGTGTCTCACAATGGATGAAAAATCTAAAAATTGAAAATACATCGAGATTTTGTTGCAAATGTAGTTTGTATACGTAAAGGCACCAACAACGATCAATAATATGTAAAAGCCTTCCTGATTAATTCAATAAGAACCCTAACCCTAACCATATGACATTATGTAACGAATTTGAAACTTATCCTGGGGTTTAGTGTTAACTTCGAATTTCCCCCAATATTCAATCTTAAAATTCGCTTGTGATCTATAATGAGTCTCCCTTTTAAATACGACATCAAAGAAATGCTTTTTTTTCTTAACCCTCAATGTTGCAATTTGGTAACGAATTCCTGATGGGTATATGCCTTTGGGGAAAATTATGCGGATTTCATTTTTCGTCTTGTTTTCCACTTTTATTTACATGACTTGAAAGAGCATCAAATACACATTAGGAAAACGGCGAGAAAGCCAAATAATGTTTGTTTTTTACCCTAACCGCAATGAAATGCAATTATGTAACGAATTCGAAATCGTTACATAATTGCAATTCATCGCGGTTAGAGTGTTATCGTGTATATGTTAAACGTTTTTATCAGGAAAATGCAATAAAACAATTTCAAGACTATAAATATTATAAAGAAATGTTTATTTCAATATGCTTTATTCTAATCACGGTGACTTGCAATAATGTAACGAATTCACTTTCGTTACATAATTGCACATGGTTAGGGTTAGCATTTTGAGTATCATAACTGCAGGTTTTTTCGTTCAACATATCATAATTAGGCCTTATCTAACGTCTCTTTATAATTTCTTTGCAATATCATATCTATTTATCTCTAACCGCATGAAATGCAATTATGTAACGAATTCGAAATCGTTACATAATTGCAATTCATCGCGGTTAGAGTGTTAACGTGTATATGTTAACATTTTTAGCAGGAAAATGCAATAAAACAATCTCAAGACTATAAATATTATCAAGAAATGTTTATTTCAATATGCTTTCTTCTAATCACGGTGACTTGCAATAATGTAACGAATTCACTTTCGTTACATAATTGCACATGGTTAGGGTTAGCATTTTGAGTATCATAACTGCAGGTTTTTTCGTTCAACATATCATAATTAGGCCTTATCTAACGTCTTTTTATCCTTTCTTTGCAATATCATATATATTTATCTCTAACCGCATGAAATGCAATTATGTAACGAATTATAAGAGTGTCTCACAATGGATGAAAAATCTAAAAATTGAAAATACATCGAGATTTTGTTGCAAATGTAGTTTGTATACGTAAAGGCACCAACAACGATCAATAATATGTAAAAGCCTTCCTGATTAATTCAATAAGAACCCTAACCCTAACCATATGACATTATGTAACGAATTTGAAACTTATCCTGGGGTTTAGTGTTAACTTCGAATTTCCCCCAATATTCAATCTTAAAATTCGCTTGTGATCTATAATGAGTCTCCCTTTTAAATACGACATCAAAGAAATGCTTTTTTTTTCTTAACCCTCAATGTTGCAATTTGGTAACGAATTCCTGATGGGTATATGCCTTTGGGGAAAATTATGCGGATTTCATTTTTCGTCTTGTTTTCCACTTTTATTTACATGACTTGAAAGAGCATCAAATACACATTAGGAAAACGGCGAGAAAGCCAAATAATGTTTGTTTTTTACCCTAACCGCAATGAAATGCAATTATGTAACGAATTCGAAATCGTTACATAATTGCAATTCATCGCGGTTAGAGTGTTATCGTGTATATGTTAAACGTTTTTATCAGTAAAATGCAATAAAACAATTTCAAGACTATTAATATTATCAAGAAATGTTTATTTCAATATGCTTTATTCTAATCACGGTGACTTGCAATAATGTAACGAATTCACTTTCGTTACATAATTGCACATGGTTAGGGTTAGCATTTTGAGTATCATAACTGCAGGTTTTTTCGTTCAACATATCATAATTAGGCCTTATCTAACGTCTCTTCTTCCTTTCTTTGCAATATTATATTTATCTATCTCTAACCGCAAAGAAATGCAATTATGTAACGAATTCGAAATCGTTACATAATTGCAATTCATCGCGGTTAGAGTGTTAACGTGTATATGTTAACATTTTTAGCAGGAAAATGCAATAAAACAATTTCTAGACTATAAATATTATAAAGAAATGTTTATTTCAATATGCTTTATTCTAATCACGGTGACTTGCAATAATGTAACGAAAGTTGCAATTATGTAACGAATTCACTTTCGTTACATAATTGCACATGGTTAGGGTTAGCATTTTGAGTATCATAACTGCAGGTTTTTTCGTTCAACATATCATAATTAGGCCTTATCTAACGTCTCTTTATAATTTCTTTGCAATATCATATCTATTTATCTTTAACCGCATGAAATGCAATTATGTAACGAATTCGAAATCGTTACATAATTGCAATTCATCGCGGTTAGAGTGTTAACGTGTATATGTTAACATTTTTAGCAGGAAAATGCAATAAAACAATTTCTAGACTATAAATATTATAAAGAAATGTTTATTTCAATATGCTTTATTCTAATCACGGTGACTTGCAATAATGTAACGAATTCACTTTCGTTACATTATTGCACATGGGTAGGGTTAGCATTTTGAGTATCATAACTGCAGGTTTTTTCGTTCAACATATCATAATTAGGCCTTATCTAACGTCTCTTCTTCCTTTCTTTGCAATATTATATTTATTTATCTCTAACCGCAAAGAAATGCAATTATGTAACGAATTCGAAATCGTTACATAATTGCAATTCATCGCGGTTAGAGTGTTAACGTGTATATGTTAACATTTTTAGCAGGAAAATGCAATAAAACAATTTCTAGACTATAAATATTATAAAGAAATGTTTATTTCAATATGCTTTATTCTAATCACGGTGACTTGCAATAATGTAACGAAAGTTGCAATTATGTAACGAATTCACTTTCGTTACATAATTGCACATGGTTAGGGTTAGCATTTTGAGTATCGTAACTGCAGGTTTTTTCGTTCAACATATCATAATTAGGCCTTATCTAACGTCTCTTTATCCTTTCTTTGCAATATCATATCTATTTATCTCTAACCGCATGAAATGCAATTATGTAACGAATTCGAAATCGTTACATAATTGCAATTCATCGCGGTTAGAGTGTTATCGTGTATATGTTAACATTTTTACTAGGAAAATGCAATAAAACAATTTCAAGACTATAAATATTATCAAGAAATGTTTATTTCAATATGCTTTCTTCTAATCACGGTGACTTGCAATAATGTAACGAATTCACTTTCGTTACATAATTGCACATGGTTAGGGTTAGCATTTTGAGTATCATAACTGCAGGTTTTTTCGTTCAACATATCATAATTAGGCCTTATCTAACGTCTTTTTATCCTTTCTTTGCAATATCATATATATTTATCTCTAACCGCATGAAATGCAATTATGTAACGAATTATAAGAGTGTCTCACAATGGATGAAAAATCTAAAAATTGAAAATACATCGAGATTTTGTTGCAAATGTAGTTTGTATACGTAAAGGCACCAACAACGATCAATAATATGTAAAAGCCTTCCTGATTAATTCAATAAGAACCCTAACCCTAACCATATGACATTATGTAACGAATTTGAAACTTATCCTGGGGTTTAGTGTTAACTTCGAATTTCCCCCAATATTCAATCTTAAAATTCGCTTGTGATCTATAATGAGTCTCCCTTTTAAATACGACATCAAAGAAATGCTTTTTTTTCTTAACCCTCAATGTTGCAATTTGGCAACGAATTCCTGATGGGTATATGCCTTTGGGGAAAATTATGCGGATTTCATTTTTCGTCTTGTTTTCCACTTTTATTTACATGACTTGAAAGAGCATCAAATACACATTAGGAAAACGGCGAGAAAGCCAAATAATGTTTGTTTTTTACCCTAACCGCAATGAAATGCAATTATGTAACGAATTCGAAATCGTTACATAATTGCAATTCATCGCGGTTAGAGTGTTATCGTGTATATGTTAAACGTTTTTATCAGTAAAATGCAATAAAACAATTTCAAGACTATTAATATTATCAAGAAATGTTTATTTCAATATGCTTTATTCTAATCACGGTGACTTGCAATAATGTAACGAATTCACTTTCGTTACATAATTGCACATGGTTAGGGTTAGCATTTTGAGTATCATAACTGCAGGTTTTTTCGTTCAACATATCATAATCAGGCCTTATCTAACGTCTCTTCTTCCTTTCTTTGCAATATTATATTTATTTATCTGTAACCGCAAAGAAATGCAATTATGTAACGAATTCGAAATCGTTACATAATTGCAAGTCATCGCGGTTAGAGTGTTAACGTGTATATGTTAACATTTTTAGCAGGAAAATGCAATAAAACAATTTCTAGACTATAAATATTATAAAGAAATGTTTATTTTAATATGCTTTATTCTAATCACGGTGACTTGCAATAATGTAACGAATTCAGCTGTATCGTCCTTCTAGGACTCGTCATGATGCTATATCATACAGCTGTTTCGTCCTTCTAGGACTCGTCATGATGCTATATCATACAGCTGTTTCGTCCTTCTAAGACTCGTCAGTGTTGTTACATCATGCAGTTGTTTCGTCCTTCTAGACTCGTCAGTAACGTACATCATACAGCTGTTTCGTCCTTCTAGACTCGTCAGTGATGTTACATCATACAGCTGTTTCGTCCTTCTAGGACTCGTCAGTGATGTTACATCATACAGCTGTTTCGTCCTTCTAGGACTCGTCAGTGATGTTACATCATACAGCTGTTTCGTCCTTCTAGGACTCGTCAGTGATGTTACATCATACAGTTGTTTCGTCCTTCTAGGACTCGTCATGATGCTATATCATACAGCTGTTTAGTCCTTCTAACACTCGTCATGATGCTATATCATACAGCTGTTTCGTCCTTCTAGGACTCGTCAGTGATGCTACATCATACAGCTGTATCGTCCTTCAAGGACTCGTCATGATGCTATATCATACAGCTGTTTCGTCCTTCTAGGACTCGTCATGATGCTATATCATACAGCTGTTTCGTCCTTCTAGGACTCGTCAGTGATGTTACATCATACAGCTGTTTCGTCCTTCTAGGACTCGTCAGTGATGTTACATCATACAGCTGTTTCGTCCTTCTAGGACTCGTCAGTGATGTTACATCATACAGCTGTTTCGTCCTTCTAGGACTCGTCAGTGATGTTACATCATACAGCTGTTTCGTCCTTCTAGGACTCGTCAGTGATGCTACATCATACAGCTGTTTCGTCCTTCTAGGACTCGTCAGTGATGCTACATCATACAGCTGTTTCGTCCTTCTAGGACTCGTCATGATGCTATATCATACAGCTGTTTCGTCCTTCTAGGACTCGTCAGTGATGCTACATCATACAGCTGTTTCGTCCTTCTAGGACTCGTCAGTGATGTTACATCATACAGCTGTTTCGTCCTTCTAGGACTCGTCAGTGATGTTACATCATACAGCTGTTTCGTCCTTCTAGGACTCGTCAGTGATGTTACATCATACAGCTGTTTCGTCCTTCTAGGACTCGTCAGTGATGTACATCATACAGCTGTTTCGTCCTTCTAGTACTCGTCAGTGATGCTACATCATACAGCTGTATCGTCCTTCTAGGACTCGTCAGTGATGCTACATCATACAGCTGTTTCGTCCTTCTAGGACTCGTCAGTGATGCTACATCATACAGCTGTTTCGTCCTTCTAGGACTCGTCAGTGATGTTACATCATACAGCTGTATCGTCCTTCTAGGACTCGTCAGTGATGCTACATCATACAGCTGTTTCGTCCTTCTAGGACTCGTCAGTGATGCTACATCATACAGCTGTATCGTCCTTCTAGTCGTCAGTGATGTTACATCATACAGCTGTTTCGTCCTTCTAGGACTCGTCAGTGATGCTACATCATACAGCTGTTTCGTCCTTCTAGGACTCGTCAGTGATGTTACATCATACAGCTGTTTCGTCCTTCTAGGACTCGTCAGTGATGTTACATCATACAGCTGTTTCGTCCTTCTAGGACTCGTCAGTGATGTTACATCATACAGCTGTTTCGTCCTTCTAGGACTCGTCAGTGATGCTACATCATACAGCTGTTTCGTCCTTCTAGGACTCGTCAGTGATGTTACATCATACAGCTGTTTCGTCCTTCTAGGACTCGTCAGTGATGTTACATCATACAGCTGTTTCGTCCTTCTAGGACTCGTCAGTGATGTTACATCATACAGCTGTTTCGTCCTTCTAGTACTCGTCATGATGCTACATCATACAGCTGTTTAGTCCTTCTAGGACTCGTCATTATGCTACATCATACAGCTGTTTCGTCCTTCTAGGACTCGTCATGATGCTATATCATACAGCTGTTTCGTCCTTTTAGTACTCGTCATGATGCTACATCATACAGCTGTTTCGTCCTTCTAGGACTCGTCAGTGATGCTACATCATACAGCTGTTTCGTCCTTCTAGGACTCGTCAGTGATGCTACATCATACAGCTGTATCGTCCTTCTAGGGCTCGTCATGATGCTATATCATACAGCTGTTTCGTCCTTCTAAGTCTTGTCAGTGACGTTAAATCATACAGCTGTATCGTCCTTCTAGGACTCATCAGTGATGTTACATCATACAGCTTTTTCGTCTTTCTATCACTCGTCAGTGATGCTACATCATACAGCTGTTTCGTCCTTCTAGGACTCGTCAGTGATGTTACATCATACAGCTGTTTCGTCCTTCTAGGACTCGTCATGATGCTATATCATACAGCTGTTTCGTCCTTCTAGGACTCGTCAGTGATGTTACATCATACAGTTGTTTCGTCCTTCTAGGACTCGTCAGTGATGTTACATCATACAGCTGTTTCGTCCTTCTAGGACTCGTCAGTGATGTTACATCATACAGCTGTTTCGTCCTTCTAGGACTCGTCAGTGATGTTACATCATACAGCTGTTTCGTCCTTCTAGGACTCGTCAGTGATGTTACATCATACAGCTGTTTCGTCCTTCTAGGACTCGTCAGTGATGCTACATCATACAGCTGTTTCGTCCTTCTAGGACTCGTCAGTGATGCTACATCATACAGCTGTTTCGTCCTTCTAGGACTCGTCAGTGATGTTACATCATACAGCTGTTTCGTCCTTCTAGGACTCGTCAGTGATGCTACATCATACAGCTGTTTCGTCCTTCTAGGACTCGTCAGTGATGCTACATCATACAGCTGTTTCGTCCTTCTAGGACTCGTCAGTGATGTTACATCATACAGCTGTTTCGTCCTTCTAGGACTCGTCAGTGATGTTACATCATACAGCTGTTTCGTCCTTCTAGGACTCGTCAGTGATGCTACATCATACAGCTGTTTCGTCCTTCTAGGACTCGTCATGATGCTACATCATACAGCTGTTTCGTCCTTCTAGGACTCGTCAGTGATGTTACATCATACAGCTGTTTCGTCCTTCTAGGACTCGTCAGTGATGTTACATCATACAGCTGTTTCGTCCTTCTAGGACTCGTCAGTGATGTTACATCATACAGCTGTTTCGTCCTTCTAGGACTCGTCAGTGATGTTACATCATACAGCTGTTTCGTCCTTCTAGGACTCGTCAGTGATGTTACATCATACAGCTGTTTCGTCCTTCTAGGACTCGTCAGTGATGCTACATCATACAGCTGTTTCGTCCTTCTAGGACTCGTCAGTGATGTTACATCATACAGCTGTTTCGTCCTTCTAGGACTCGTCAGTGATGCTACATCATACAGCTGTTTCGTCCTTCTAGGACTCGTCAGTGATGCTACATCATACAGCTGTTTCGTCCTTCTAGGACTCGTCAGTGATGTTACATCATACAGCTGTTTCGTCCTTCTAGGACTCGTCAGTGATGCTACATCATACAGCTGTTTCGTCCTTCTAGGACTCGTCAGTGATGTTACATCATACAGCTGTTTCGTCCTTCTAGGACTCATCAGTGATGTTACATCATACAGCTGTTTCGTCCTTCTAGGACTCGTCAGTGATGCTACATCATACAGCTGTTTCGTCCTTCTAGGACTCGTCAGTGATGTTACATCATACAGCTGTTTCGTCCTTCTAGGACTCGTCAGTGATGTTACATCATACAGCTGTTTCGTCCTTCTAGGACTCGTCAGTGATGCTACATCATACAGCTGTTTCGTCCTTCTAGGACTCGTCAGTGATGCTACATCATACAGCTGTTTCGTCCTTCTAGGACTCGTCAGTGATGCTACATCATACAGCTGTTTCGTCCTTCTAGGACTCGTCAGTGATGTTACATCATACAGCTGTTTCGTCCTTCTAGGACTCGTCAGTGATGCTACATCATACAGCTGTTTCGTCCTTCTAGGACTCGTCAGTGATGTTACATCATACAGCTGTTTCGTCCTTCTAGGACTCGTCAGTGATGTTACATCATACAGCTGTTTCGTCCTTCTAGGACTCGTCAGTGATGTTACATCATACAGCTGTTTCGTCCTTCTAGGACTCGTCAGTGATGCTACATCATACAGCTGTTTCGTCCTTCTAGGACTCGTCAGTGATGTTACATCATACAGCTGTTTCGTCCTTCTAGGACTCGTCAGTGATGCTACATCATACAGCTGTTTCGTCCTTCTAGGACTCGTCAGTGATGTTACATCATACAGCTGTTTCGTCCTTCTAGGACTCGTCAGTGATGCTACATCATACAGCTGTTTCGTCCTTCTAGGACTCGTCAGTGATGTTACATCATACAGCTGTTTCGTCCTTCTAGGACTCGTCAGTGATGTTACATCATACAGCTGTTTCGTCCTTCTAGACTCTTAGTGATGCTACATCATACAGCTGTTTCGTCCTTCTAGGACTCGTCAGTGATGCTACATCATACAGCTGTTTCGTCCTTCTAGGACTCGTCAGTGATGTTACATCATACAGCTGTTTCGTCCTTCTAGGACTCGTCAGTGATGCTACATCATACAGCTGTTTCGTCCTTCTAGGACTCGTCAGTGATGTTACATCATACAGCTGTTTCGTCCTTCTAGGACTCGTCATGATGCTATATCATACAGCTGTTTCGTCCTTCTAGGACTCGTCAGTGATGCTACATCATACGGCTGTTTCGTCCTTCTAGGACTCGTCATGATGCTACATCATACAGCTGTTTCGTCCTTCTAGGACTCGTCAGTGATGTTACATCATACAGCTGTTTCGTCCTTCTAGGACTCGTCAGTGATGTTACATCATACAGCTGTTTCGTCCTTCTAGGACTCGTCAGTGATGTTACATCATACAGCTGTTTCGTCCTTCTAGGACTCGTCAGTGATGTTACATCATACAGCTGTTTCGTCCTTCTATGACTCGTCAGTGATGTTACATCATACAGCTGTTTCGTCCTTCTAGGACTCGTCAGTGATGTTACATCATACAGCTGTTTCGTCCTTCTAGGACTCGTCAGTGATTGTACATCATACAGCTGTTTCGTCCTTCTAGGACTCGTCAGTGATGTTACATCATACAGCTGTTTCGTCCTTCTAGGACTCGTCAGTGATGTTACATCATACAGCTGTTTCGTCCTTCTAGGACTCGTCAGTGATGTTACATCATACAGCTGTTTCGTCCTTCTAGGACTCGTCAGTGATGCTACATCATACAGCTGTTTCGTCCTTCTAGGACTCGTCAGTGATGCTACATCATACAGCTGTTTCGTCCTTCTAGGACTCGTCAGTGATGCTACATCATACAGCTGTTTCGTCCTTCTAGGACTCGTCAGTGATGTTACATCATACAGCTGTTTCGTCCTTCTAGGACTCGTCAGTGATGTTACATCATACAGCTGTTTCGTCCTTCTAGGACTCGTCAGTGATGTTACATCATACAGCTGTTTCGTCCTTCTAGGACTCGTCAGTGATGTTACATCATACAGCTGTTTCGTCCTTCTAGGACTCGTCAGTGATGCTACATCATACAGCTGTTTCGTCCTTCTAGGACTCGTCAGTGATGCTACATCATACAGCTGTTTCGTCCTTCTAGGACTCGTCAGTGATGCTACATCATACAGCTGTTTCGTCCTTCTAGGACTCGTCAGTGATGCTACATCATACAGCTGTTTCGTCCTTCTAGGACTCGTCATGATGCTACATCATACAGCTGTTTCGTCCTTCTAGGACTCGTCAGTGATGCTTACATCATACAGCTGTTTCGTCCTTCTAGGATCATACATCATACAGCTGTTTCGTCCTTCTAGGACTCGTCAGTGATGTTACATCATACAGCTGTTTCGTCCTTCTAGGACTCGTCAGTGATGCTACATCATACAGCTGTTTCGTCCTTCTAGGACTCGTCAGTGATGCTACATCATACAGCTGTTTCGTCCTTCTAGGACTCGTCACATGCTACATCATACAGCTGTTTCGTCCTTCTAGGACTCGTCAGTGATGCTACATCATACAGCTGTTTCGTCCTTCTAGGACTCGTCAGTGATGTTACATCATACAGCTGTTTCGTCCTTCTAGGACTCGTCAGTGATGCTACATCATACAGCTGTTTCGTCCTTCTAGGACTCGTCAGTGATGTTACATCATACAGCTGTTTCGTCCTTCTAGGTCTCGTCAGTGATGTTACATCATACAGCTGTTTCGTCCTTCTAGGACTCGTCAGTGATGCTACATCATACAGCTGTTTCGTCCTTCTAGGACTCGTCAGTGATGCTACATCATACAGCTGTTTCGTCCTTCTAGGACTCGTCATGATGCTACATCATACAGCTGTTTCGTCCTTCTAGGACTCGTCAGTGATGCTACATCATACAGCTGTTTCGTCCTTCTAGGACTCGTCAGTGATGCTACATCATACAGCTGTTTCGTCCTTCTAGGACTCGTCAGTGATGTTACATCATACAGCTGTTTTTGTCCTCCTAGAACTCGTCAGTGATGTTACATCATACAGCTGTTTCGTTAGTGATGTTACATCATACAGCTGTTTCGTTAGTGATGTTACATCATACAGCTGTTTCGTTAGTGATGTTACATCATACAGCTGTTTCGTCCTCCTAGAACTTGTCAGTGATGTTACATCACACAGCTGTTTCGTACTTCTAGGACTCGTCGGTGATACTTCATCATACAGTTGTATCGTCCTTCTTTGACTCGTCAGTGATGCTACATCATACAGCTGTTTCGTCCTTCTAGGACTCGTCAGTGATGCTACATCATACAGCTGTTTCGTCCTTCTAGGACTCGTCAGTGATGCTACATCATACAGCTGTTTCGTCCTTCTAGGACTCGTCAGTGATGTTACATCATACAGCTGTTTCGTCCTTCTAGGACTCGTCAGTGATGCTACATCATACAGCTGTTTCGTCCTTCTAGGACTCGTCAGTGATGTTACATCATACAGCTGTTTCGTCCTTCTAGGACTCGTCAGTGATGTTACCTCATACAGCTGTTTCGTCCTTCTAGGACTCGTCAGTGATGTTACATCATACAGCTGTTTCGTCCTTCTAGGACTCGTCAGTGATGTTACATCATACAGCTGTTTCGTCCTTCTAGGACTCGTCAGTGATGCTACATCATACAGCTGTTTCGTCCTTCTAGGACTCGTCAGTGATGTTACATCATACAGCTGTTTCGTCCTTCTAGGACTCGTCAGTGATGTTACATCATACAGCTGTTTCGTCCTTCTAGGACTCGTCAGTGATGCTACATCATACAGCTGTTTCGTCCTTCTAGGACTCGTCAGTGATGTTACATCATACAGCTGTTTCGTCCTTCTAGGACTCGTCAGTGATGCTACATCATACAGCTGTTTCGTCCTTCTAGGACTCGTCAGTGATGTTACATCATACAGCTGTTTCGTCCTTCTAGGACTCGTCAGTGATGCTACATCATACAGCTGTTTCGTCCTTCTAGGACTCGTCAGTGATGCTACATCATACAGCTGTTTCGTCCTTCTAGGACTCGTCAGTGATGTTACATCATACAGCTGTTTCGTCCTTCTAGGACTCGTCAGTGATGTTACATCATACAGCTGTTTCGTCCTTCTAGGACTCGTCAGTGATGTTACATCATACAGCTGTTTCGTCCTTCTAGGACTCGTCAGTGATGTTACATCATACAGCTGTTTCGTCCTTCTAGGACTCGTCAGTGATGTTACATCATACAGCTGTTTCCTCCTTCTAGGACTCGTCAGTGATGCTACATCATACAGCTGTTTCGTCCTTCTAGGACTCGTCATGATGCTACATCATACAGCTGTTTCGTCCTTCTAGGACTCGTCAGTGATGCTACATCATACAGCTGTTTCGTCCTTCTAGGACTCGTCAGTGATGCTACATCATACAGCTGTTTCGTCCTTCTAGGATTCGTCAGTGATGTTACATCATTCAGCTGTTTCGTCCTTCTAGAACTCGTCAGTGATGTTACATCATACAGCTGTATCGTCCTTCTAGGACTCGTCAGTGATGTTACATCATACAGCTTTTTCGTCCTTCTAGAACTCGTCAGTGATGTTACATCATACAGTTGTATCGTCCTTCTAGGACTCGTCAGTGATGCTACATCATACAGCTGTATCGTCCTTCAAGGACTCGTCATGATGCTATATCATACAGCTGTTTCGTCCTTCTAGGACTCGTCAGTGATGTTACATCATACAGCTGTATCGTCCTTCTAGGACTCGTCAGTGATGCTACATCATACAGCTGTTTCGTCCTTCTAGGACTCGTCAGTGATGCTACATCATACAGCTGTTTCGTCCTTCTAGGACTCGTCAGTGATGTTACATCATACAGCTGTTTCGTCCTTCTAGGACTCGTCAGTGATGTCCTACATCATACAGCTGTTTCGTCCTTCTAGGACTCGTCAGTGATGCTACATCATACAGCTGTTTCGTCCTTCTAGGACTCGTCATGATGCTACATCATACAGCTGTTTCGTCCTTCTAGGACTCGTCAGTGATGCTACATCATACAGCTGTTTCGTCCTTCTAGGACTCGTCAGTGATGTACATCATACAGCTGTTTCGTCCTTCTAGGACTCGTCAGTGATGCTACATCATACAGCTGTTTCGTCCTTCTAGGACTCGTCAGTGATGTTACATCATACCACTGTTTCGTCCTTCTAGGACTCGTCAGTGATGTTAACATCATACCACTGTTTCGTCCTTCTAGAACTCGTCAGTGATGTTACATCATACAGCTGTTTCGTCCTTCTAGGACTCGTCAGTGATGTTACATCATACAGCTGTTTCGTCCTTCTAGGACTCGTCAGTGATGCTACATCATACAGCTGTTTCGTCCTTCTAGGACTCGTCAGTGATGTTACATCATACAGCTGTTTCGTCCTTCTAGGACTCGTCAGTGATGTTACATCATACAGCTGTTTCGTCCTTCTAGGACTCGTCAGTGATGTTACATCATACAGCTGTTTCGTCCTTCTAGGACTCGTCAGTGATGCTACATCATACAGCTGTTTCGTCCTTCTAGGACTCGTCAGTGATGTTACATCATACAGCTGTTTCGTCCTTCTAGGACTCGTCAGTGATGCTACATCATACAGCTGTTTCGTCCTTCTAGGACTCGTCAGTGATGCTACATCATACAGCTGTTTCGTCCTTCTAGGACTCGTCAGTGATGTTACATCATACAGCTGTTTCGTCCTTCTAGTCAGTGATGTACATCATACAGCTGTTTCGTCCTTCTAGGACTCGTCAGTGATGCTACATCATACAGCTGTTTCGTCCTTCTAGGACTCGTCAGTGATGTTACATCATACAGCTGTTTCGTCCTTCTAGGACTCGTCAGTGATGCTACATCATACAGCTGTTTCGTCCTTCTAGGACTCGTCAGTGATGTTACATCATACAGCTGTTTCGTCCTTCTAGGACTCGTCATGATGTACATCATACAGCTGTTTCGTCCTTCTACGACTCGTCAGTGATGCTACATCATACAGCTGTTTCGTCCTTCTAGGACTCGTCAGTGATGTTACATCATACAGCTGTTTCGTCCTTCTAGGACTCGTCATGATGCTATATCATACAGCTGTTTCGTCCTTCTAGGACTCGTCATGATGCTATATCATACAGCTGTTTCGTCCTTCTAGGACTCGTCAGTGATGCTACATCATACAGCTGTTTCGTCCTTCTAGGACTCGTCAGTGATGTTTCGTACATCATATCAGCTGTTTCGTCCTTCTAGGACTCGTCAGTGATGCTACATCATACAGCTGTTTCGTCCTTCTAGGACTCGTCAGTGATGCTACATCATACAGCTGTTTCGTCCAACTAGGACGCGTTATTAATACTACATCATACAGCTGTTTCGTCCTTCTAGGACTCGTCAGTGATGCTACATCATACAGCTGTTTCGTCCTTCTAGGACTCGTCAGTGATGTTACATCATACAGCTGTTTCGTCCTTCTAGGACTCGTCAGTGATGCTACATCATACAGCTGTTTCGTCCTTCTAGAACTCGTCAGTGATGTTACATCATACAGCTGTATCGTCCTTCTAGGACTCGTCAGTGATGTTACATCATACAGCTTTTTCGTCTTTCTATGACTCGTCAGGGATGCTACATCATACAGCTGTTTCGTCCGTCTAGGAGTTGTCAGTGATGTTACATCATACAGCTGTTTCGTCCTTCTAGGACTTGTCAGTGGTCATAGGGCATAAATTTTGAAGTCTAGGAGACTAAGTGATCGAATGAATAGTCAAAATCTAGAAGGGGACGTGGACTAGTCCCATACTTTGTACCGTGTATTACGTATCGTGTCAGAAAACTTATTGATGTAAGCGAAGTAACTCCTGATGTTTTAGTGAAGTCGGAAATTATCGCGTAAGAAAGAGTATGAATTCTGTATATAGTATATACTAACGGAAAAAAAGAAACTGTGCATCACTAAAATTTAATTATCTCGGAAACTGCCGAACGTTTCTCAATAAAATTTCATGGGCATATTTATCGTGTCATACCACACGCTATCACGTGATTAGGTCACCTACCGCACGTGCAATATGATCAACACCTAATTGGAAGGCAGTACACGTGTCAGTGAATACCTATTGTTATTTTTGTGTCAATATCCCTATGTGGGTACCATATGAACCAAAAAACATCCTAGTTTCAAGAAAAAGCGATTTCTGATAATGCCACGGTTGACGGAAAATGAGCGTTTGCGGATAATCGGCATGCTTGAGGCAGGAATGACCCAAAATGACATCGCACAGCGTTTCAATGTCCATAGGAATACCATACAGTCTTTAGCAAGACGTTATCGGCAATATGGAATCACTCGGGATAGACCGCGTTCAGGACGTCCGCGTGTGACGTCACATCAACAGGACAATTACATACGGTTAACGCATCTAAGGAATCGTTTCCAAACGGCCAGTTTAACGTCTAGGAACATTCCTGGACTAAGAAATATCCACCCAAGAACCTCCGTAACCGATTGAGAGGAGAGAACACGGAATCCGGCCGCGACGCCCCGCCATACGTCCTGTATTGCAGCAACGTCATCGCCAAGCAAGATTAGCGTGGTGCCGTAGGCATATCCGATACACCCAACGTGAATGGACGGGTATTTTATTCACGGACGAGTCGAAATTTCACTTAGACAGCAGTGACGGCCGTAACAGAGTGTATCGCCATGTTGGAGAACGCTTCCAAGATGCCTGTGTCGTAGAACGACGTTCTTTTGGTGGTGGCAGTGTTATGGTTTGGGGAGGGATCACTACCCATCGCAGAATTCCTCTTGTGTTAGTCGAAGGTAATTTGACCGGGATTCAATACAGAGATGCTATCATTCGACAACATGTTGTGCCCTTCATACGTGCCCAACAACGTCAAGTGACGTTACAGCAAGACAATGCCCGTCCGCATGTTGCTCGTGTTGTTACCGACTACTTAAACCGACAGAACATCAATGTTCTTCCATGGCCAGCCGTCTCTGCCTAATCAGCCAATGACGTTAAATCAACTCGGCCAAGACTTGATCAGAGTGTGGAACAATTATTCCCCAGCACTTCTTCGGCACATTAGTTCGCTCCATGAGACGTCGTTGCCAAGCTTGCATTGACGCAAACGGTGGACACACTCGATATTGACATTGAGAACTCGGTTTTGACCCCATAAGGATTTGAACCCCTGTGAAATGAATTGTTACTCAAATCAATTTGAAAATCCATATTGATTTTGTTGTAATGAAATCAATAAAGCAACATGCAAACCTTTAACCAAATATTATAAGAATTATAGATTTTATAAACGTTTCTCCGGTGCACAGTTTCTTTTTTCCGTTAGTATATTTTATATTTGTTTCTTGCTTAGTAAAATATCAGTATTCATCAAGAATATTGAAAATACCAAACTTTGATAAATCTCCAGCCCCGTCACAATAACGCGGACCTGTTTATTTCTCTCTGTACTTCTCATACCATCAATATCAAATTTCAGTATTCGCGTGGTTACTTTGCGGTCTGTGTTACTGTTTGGTTATGAAATCATAATTTTTGATTAAATTTATTTACAGTATTTTGCAATTTGTTGTGGAATTTTGTTTAGGTAAAAAAATTAAATGAAATAAAAGATGAAGCAATCCATCCCACGGTTTTTTTTATTAATAAAATATAATTATTATTTGAATACAACAACAAGCATTATATTTAGATATTTTATGCCCTCGCATTATCATAATGGTAAGTCATAGCTTTTCCCAATAAGACTTTAAAAAGCCTTGTTCAGGTCACATACAGAGAAAATTAATAGATGTTTTAAATTTTATCAAATATGAATATACCCGAAAATATGAATATATCCTTCGTGTCTCTTTTTATTTCTACAAACTTAAAGCTCAAACCATGCGTAATGCAGAGATGATAGTGATTGCATCGTTAACGAAGTAAGATTTACGTTCAAGTCTACTGTAGACTATTTCTAAAGCTTTGACAACATAAGGCGGTTGTTGTTTATCTCGTTGTCAAGACAATGTCAACAATAAGTAAAAGTGGATCTCCAGTAAACAACCATTCTAGCCAACATATTGACAGTAAGTTAAAGATGGTGTTCGTCTTTATTCTCGCGCCATTCCATACGAGCTCATCGGAGCTCCTCGAATCTCATTGGCCTCTTGAACCAGTGCACAAAAAGGGCAAAACAGGGCAACAATTACGTCGTTACATAACGTCCCGTCAATGTTTTTCTCTGCCCGAATTTTTCCTCGGATGTTGACAGCCGCCACCAAATGAATGACAGGAAAAAGGTAGGTCATTGCTACAAATAAATGGGAGAAATAAAACAATAAAAAAAAAATTTTAAATAAAAAAGAGAAATAGCGAAACTATTGAATACATTAGCGATGAGAAGATTAACTGAAGAATAAAAGAAGAAAAAATATACCATTTAATTTTATTCGTCGAATTCAATTGCCATCTTTCACTAAGTGTAATAAAGACATAAAACTGAATGATATCCTATGGAAATTTATCAACAAACGTCATCATATAACATTATTCACAAAATCACAAAAAGAACAGATGAATAAATAAATAGATAAGATTAATGAATAATTCCATTTTATGACAGTAGATTCGATATTTAAATATCATCGTGATATTTGAATTATTATGAGTAGCGCGTGTTTAAGTACATGTAAAATCAATTTTTTAGTGTTTTATCTTGTGAGGAGTGTTTGCTTGATATAAAATAAGGTCCTATTTATCGATAACCCTTGATAATAGAAGTGTGTACAGGACGTGGTAACATATGTCACACTTGTGTGTTGTGGACAGATACATGTACTTATCCACGTGTTTAACACTGTATACCCAGATGTTGCAATGTTGCCGATTTATTTATTTTGTCGGCGTCTCTAAGTGTACTACAACAATGTTCTCTTGATAAATCAATGATGAATAATAATTAAAGGCATTTCAACCACGGCTCCCCCGCTTTTCCTTGACGAAATCAATTCAACATCCTTTTCCCAACATAAGTAAACTCTCGATATGTATGTACCTTGATTAATGTGATGTATCATATTTCAACGTCTCCATTTTACATCAGCCGTCATCTGTATACCTTTATCCATGTGATAATTTTGTGTATTAAAGTTCACAATGTTAATATCTCATTAAGTTTAGGAATATTACTGACAACAGCAATGATTCTATTATCAATGGGCATATATTGGCAAGAGTAGTAAACCATGACGTCACAAGATACTAAAACTAGTAATAAAATACACACACAGGGGCTTGTCACTTTATATTACTACCGGTCCATGTAGATGTAATATCAGTTTGACAGTTACCTACACTGTGAAATACACAATTAAATTAGTTGAAAATGGATTTATGATAAATATACATTGTATCATACATATCATTGTAATGGAATCGATTCTCCGCAACCGGAAGTTGAATATTAATTTGTCTATGCATACTACGCAAAATGCACAAATTTTTAAATCCGACACATCAAAAATTTGAGTACGGATGCTGTTATTCGAATGACACTTAGATTAGTGATTGATAAAATTCACTTTTTCGGACCTAAATCCAGCGGACAAATGACACTGCATACATTTTTATACCATGGCTGGAAACCTAGTCGACTGCACACGTCAGAAAACAGAATTTTTGGATAAACGTTTTAAAACATTCAGCTAATAAAAACGTTTTTTATGTTATTTCCTCGTTTTTTACTGCTTTACATAAAACCAGGATCGAAATGATAAAATACTGGCAAAACCCAGTGGTATCAGTGATTAAACTTCCGTGTTCCAAGTTTAAATCCAATAAACAAGCCAATTGCATGTTATAACTAAAGATGTGTGATTGTATGTGTCGTTCAATGACAAATTGATTGGTTCTTGCGATGCATTGAGAAACGAACACGGCCTGATGTCTAAAAGTTAACACAGTGGCACGTGTGTGTATCTGTATTCATTCTGATATGTATCTATCCCTTAATAAAACCATACTTTCGCTTTCGTTTTTAGACATGACAAAGATCCCGGAGTAGTACCTATATAAATAATTAATATGTCATGGTTTATGAGTTATAGATTGATAAACTTGTCCATGTAACTTATCCTTACCACAAATACAGCAGCTTTCCCCTACAGCTTCGGCGTTCTTCCCGAATGTATAACACGGCATAATATAGGTGATAAGACAAAGTGTGCAGTTATCCATACATCCCATCAGTCCGTGCTGCCAGTATGAAGACATCGTGGTCACTTGTGATCAGCTGAATATACTCCGGGGCCCTGTCGGCCTAGAGAGTGGTCGAATATCGAGCGATCTAAGGAAATAAAATATCACTTGATGGTTTGTCAGTAACGCATACGTCCAATTAGAAATCTACTTCTGCACTTTCTGGTGTATTTAGAAGTAATTGTTACGATACGGGAAGTGATACATGACCACATGAGTACCCCGGCACACTCACAATACGCAAATGTGTGAGGATAATTATAACGTATAGTCACGAGAACCGGCTGTCACGAGAACAGCAGTCACGTGGTTTCTGTTTTGTTAAAGTCATTGCTATCTTCCATGCGATACACCTTTTACAATATACGGGATATACGTGTAAGATATCCCGTTATCGAGTTATATAGGGACAAATACATTTATAGTCATTATGATACAACTACTGATTTATAACAACCTGTCAAGAACAAACCTAAAAACTTCGTCAATAAATCAAACAATCAATCTATAAATCAATCCAAACATTTCGTGCAGTGTAGAGAGTAGATACTTACCAAAACTTCTATTAACATTTTAACACCTGTACCTCTGTTGCTTTCGTAAGATTTATCGTGAACATTCCTAGTATTTATAGATAAGAACTGGTATCACTTTAACTGGCCAATTATCTACTCTATATATTATAGGGTATAAATTAACCTAATTTGATCTTCAGTGTGTAACAGGAAATTTTATAATATCGACTTTGTCATGTTGTAATGATTCTGTGTAAATTCCTGGGTCCATCATTATATCAAAATATAAGGTCCCTGTGGATCAGGAAGTGTTGATCTTCTGTCTGTATCCGGTTCCTACAGACCAGGACAGATTCATCATCTGTCTGTATCAAAACCTTAAAGACCAGGACTGCTTTATTATCTGTCTGTATCAGGTTCCTACAGACCAGAACAGGTTCATCATCATTCTGTGTCAGGTACTTATAGACAAGGACAATTTGATCATCTGATTGTATCATGTCCCTACAGACCAGGACAGGTTCATCATCTGTCTGTATCATGTCCGTACAGACCAGGACAGGTTCATCATCTGTCTGTATCATGCCCCTACAGACCAGGACAGGTTCATCATCTGTCTGTGTCATGTCCATACAGACAAGGACAGTTTGATCATCTGACTGTATCATGTCCCTGCAGACCAGGACAGGTTCATCATCTCTCTGTATCAGGTTCCTAAAAACCAGGACAGGTTCATCATCTGACTGTTTCAGGTCCCTATAACACCGGGCAGATTCACCATCTGTCAGTATCAGGTACTTATAGACCCGAACAGATTCATCATCTGTCTGTATCATGTCCCTACAGACCAGGACAGGTTCATCATATGTCTGTATCATGTCCCAATAAACTAGGACAGGTTTATCATTGTCTGTATGAGGTCCCTATAGACCAGGACAGGTTCATCATCTGTCTGTATCATGTCCCTACAGACCAGGACAGGTTCATCATCTGTCTGTATCATGTCCCAATAAACTAGGAGAGGTTCATCATTGTCTGTATCTGGTAGCAGTACACAGTTTCTCGGTGTGGCCATGGTGTGATTTTTTTGCTCATTAGATTACCCCATTATAAAGGTTTTAATTAAAAATGAAAAAAAAAAATCCTTGCTAAAATTGGTCCTGTCATGTTAAAGTGGACAATGTGGGGTTTCATTTTTTTCAGGATAATATTTTAGCTTTGTGTTGGAGATTACTATTTGGGCAGTCTCGAATCTGTGTCTACGCACCAAAAACTAGCTTTACAGGAAGTGAAATTTTCATAGTGTTCACATGTGGTCATGTTATGAAGAATTTCCGAGTTGGAATTTGCTGAAATGTAAGTACTTTGTTACCATGACAGTGTTGTTGATTGTAAGATAGGTGTTTAGAATTAAATTTCTCCTAGAAAGTTGTAGTGTTGGGTTGGAATTAGTAGTATTTTTGCATTTTTAGCATTTTTTCAGTAGGTAACCATGACAATCAAATGTCAGAAATCAGAGGAAATTTTTTTTTACACAAATTTCATCTCTCTACTGTTAATGTAATTGTTATATAGTTTATAAATATATATACATGTAATGATGTATTTTCCATAACCAATCTGCTATACCTGTATATCTCAAACATGACAAATAATTTCAGGAAAAATGCAAATTAACTGTTTACTGCTACCATAGACCAGGACACGTTCCTCACCTGAATCCGTTTGCAATAACATAAAAAATCTAGTACTGGTCAGTTTGCTTGTTAGAAATGATAATATAGGTTTATGATTGGAAGTACAACAAAAGAAATCGAAGGAGAAGTATCCTGAGCCGATGTAATGATGCTACCTAGTAGAAGGAAAAGGGGAAATATTCCGTATCGTCCAATGCTTTGTTCATTTACCTGAGTTGTCTCCCTTTTGCCATACCGTATGTCAAGAGAAACTGAAGTGTACTGCTCGTACTTTTTAATCATCTTAACACAGTACATAACATGCTATATTTCCGCCATCTTTACACGCACCGTCAATGTCAATCAACTATATATAACCTAATAGTTACAGCAGATCATAACATTTTCCTACCATATCGTTCTAAAAATATATAGCTAAAGTGCTCACTTCAGAATCAATAACTAATAAAGATCTATTCGTGAAAGTTTATTATTTAGTTCTGTTCCTATCCATACAGGACAGAAAGTAAATTGTCACAGAGAAAAAGGAAACATTTAATCAAAACCTAAATGTGTATATTATTGTAATAAAAAGTAGGAAATGATAGTGACACTGAACACTTGATATAGGTATGCATCTTCTCAGCACCACGCGGTATATATGATATCGCCACTACGATATCAAAATCAAAGATACGGAAAAAATTATTTCTAGTTTTTGCGGAAAATGTACCAAATTTACATGGAGTCATTTGTAATAAAATGTTTTTTTATGAAAGAAGTTTTTTTATGAAAAAAAGAGTGGATTGCTTTTCTTTTCTTTCTTTTTTTTTCTTCTTTTGTTTAGTTTTTTTTCACATATCATTCAATCTATATAGAGAAAATAAAAACAAAAAAAACCTGTGTAACAAATGTAATGGTTTATCGCTTCAACGTTTGTTATCGATAGATTCACATTAAATCATCGTCAATATAAGGAATATTAGATTTAATCAGTTTTTATACTTTACATAAAGTAAAAAACATCAACAATTTCACACGTTAATCATCCGATCAGTGCGTGTGGCTGCTATCATGAGATCATGCCACCAAGCCCATCAAATTACGCCACGTACGGAACGTGATTTTGACGTCATAGCGTCGTAGAATCCGGATCAATGAACATGCGAATATGGAAGGTATCTCTACAGTCATGGTGACCTTCCCTTGGGCTGTTTTCAATTAAGTCAAAATCTAGTTTTAAATATTCATTGACATGGTGACTTGCCCGAAGAAATATTATGATATTTAGTGAAAGATTCTTCTATTTTGTCTGTATCAGCTAAATCACGTGGTTTTCCGGGAGACCGCTCCGCCTTCAATTCAAATTCATTCTCTTTGATTCCTTTTAACTTTAACATCAGTTATCAATGTTTGATTATTTCTATAGTAATCTCCCGTTTTATCGCAACGCTGTGGTATTAAGAATGAGTATATAATGATGTCCGTGGAATTTCTTGAGTGAAAATCATGATTGGGACATCCCCCGCTAACAAGTCGGTATTGTTATATGTCTTGGCTCGAGGACATGGCAACCCAACTAGACTTAGAACTACGACGCCTGTTCCGAAATCGAAATATCGATAAACACATATAAAGTGGTTTTAATGTTTATGTCAATGATATCGCATATCGATTTTTACTAGAAATATTGCGCGAAGAAAAGCTGTGAAAACTCGCTTCGTTATTAATTTCACTTAAGAATATCGAACATTTCATTAATTTTTTTCAAAATAGTATTACGATCCAAAAAATACAATATAAATGAAAATAAACAATAACAGCAATCATGATTTCATGTCATGTTTCTTACAAAAAGGTGAAAGGTATTCCCAAAATATATGTATATATATATATCCTTATGTTGAATCTTTAAAAGTGCGAAATCATAAACCGGTTTCTTTAAATACTGAAACTCGATATACATATGTATTTCAAGAGTTTGAAGCAATTCTACAGTCTTTCGTTACTATAGAGTATGGATCGTCTACAAAAATGTTGTCAGAATTATAACAGACTCGGGTATTACTTAAAGGAGAAAATAAATCATTTCTACTACTATTTCAATCTGTACAGACATAAGTTGTGCATAGATGCAAAGAAAGCACGTTTTTATTCGGTTAACCCGACACTAAGATTTCATTGGTAATTTTATGTATTTAAGACTTCTTTTTGAGATCAAACGATATTTTATATTCTATAATTCTTCAACTGAGTTCGATCTTAACCTGTGGTTTTATTCGCGATCTCTGGATTGGGAAAATAATGATGAAGTTTATACCTTTTTTACAACTAGTATATAATATCTCAGAAAAATGTAGCAAATATGACAATAACGTTTGTTTACCTATTATCCTTTTTACCGACAGCAATGTCGTTTTATTGACAGTTTGAACTAACACATGACTGATCGAGAACATCAGTAAATTGATATACATATATTGGGTACAAATAAACTTGATATTTTACAAATTTCCAGTATCACTTTGTCTCGTCCATATATTTACATATATAGTGTACAAATTTCTTTTATTATTTTTTTCGTCAGTTATTTCAAATCAAGTTTAATTTGTGATCAACATTATCATCATCTGGTCCTAAATTTTCACATATAGTGTTGTGTATTGTGTGCATGACGAAATGACGGGATTTTATATGAGACCGAAACTTTGTAATCCTTGCGGAACATTACGATGTGCCTTCTCCTTGTGCGGATGCATATTAAACATCAAAACAAAATCAAGTTGTCGCTTCCTTAACTTGGCCATTGATCCACGATATTTATTCTCTTTCTAGCAGCGCACGCGGGATTCCGCTCACTGGAATATGATTTCATGCTTCATTTCATTCTTATGTGACTAACATCATCATTAGTGTTTAAGAACAGACAAGAACGTAATCTTTGTTGTCGACCAATGCCACGTTTGGCGCAACGTCCATATTGTATGTACAAGTACATGTACTGAGCTCCATAAAACTATGGATAACGACTGTAATGAAATCAGCAGATCAGCATCTAACGTAATAACCCTGGCAGGTTCTCTTCATGTTTGACTAAACGACACATTTCAAAATAGACAAATTGTTCTACCATCAGGGACCTGTAATCACTTGTTTACAAATACTACGATAACGCCATGATAGATTTTACAGTACAGAGATATTACAAAAAAATAAAATATTTCCTAAAGGAACATATTATGAGCAATGATGTTATTTGCGTACATTTGCCATATCCTGAAATAAAACTTTAAACTCAATTTTGCCAATCCGGATAAGACAATAAAAACCGTAATGTTTTTGTCAGATATGAAAACTATCAGATAACTCGATTGTTAAGTCAGATATGAAAAAGTTAACGTTGTTTAATCAGAATGATTACTGTGGTTTGGGATAATCTAGACCATTAACTCAAACTTTGATACGATTATAGGTGGATCTCAAGGGTCCTTGAGTGGAAAACGTTGGGTAATACTATGTAAAGATTCTTTATACACAACCAGGAATTTTAATATGTGACGTTTCGGTGACCAGTACGATCCGTACGCTGTCACCTTCCTCAGACAAATGACCAATACTGGGTAATACTGACCTATCATTATCAGCTATATAGATATATTAGATTTTGGAGGTTTGTGACGGGACTTATATACCTATGATGACCTCTTTTATGCCACTTGACCAACAATATAAAACACCTGACTCATCGAACTTGAAAATGGAGAATTTTTCTCATATTTGATGTAATGCTTGTTATAAAATGTATCAGTTTAAATTACCTCTCTTCTTCTTTCTAATGTCTCCCCTGACTTTGCCACAAACATGGTCTTTAATTGAACATTCATCATTGAGACAAATGCTATCTACTACTTTCTGCTTAACATTCAATTTAGCATTGTCATAACGACCGGTCTGCCGGTTGTCAACATATATGTGTGAACAAGCGGACTCCTACAGGAGGCTTTGTTGCGGTATCATTATAAAGGAGGCTTTCTGTGGTATTCTGTGTTGTGGTATCACTATAGAGGAGATTTCGGTGGTATTCTTTGTTGTGGTATCACTATATAGGAGACTTTCGGCGGTATTCTGTATTGTGGTATCACTATAAAGGAGGGTTTCGGTGGAATTCTTTGTTGTGGTATCACTATAGAGGAGACTTTCGGCGGTATTCTTTGTTGTGGTATCACTATAAGGGAGGCTTTCGGCGGTATTCTTTGTTGTGATATCACTATAAAGGAGGCTTTCGGTGGTATTCTGTGTTGTGGTATCACTATAAAGGAGGCTTTCGGCGGTATTCTTTGTTGTGGTATCACTATAGAAGAGCCTTTCGGCGGTAATCATTGTTCTGGTATCACTATAAAGGAGGCTTTCGGCGGTATTTATTATTGTGGTATCACTATAGAAGAGACTTTCGGATGTATTCTTCTTTGTGGTACACTATAAAAGAGGCTTTCGGCGGTATTCTTTCTTGTCGTATCAATATAATGGAGGCTTTCGGCTGCATTCTCTGTTGTGGTATCACTATATAGGAGATTTTCGGCGGTATTCTGTGATGTGGTATTACTATAAAAGAGGCTTTCGGCGGTATTCTCTGTTGTAGTATTACTATTGAGGAGGCTTTCGGCAGTAATCTGTGTTGTGGTATCACTATTAAGAAGGCTTTCGGCGGTATTCTGTGTTATGGTATCATTATATTGGATATTTTCGGCGGTATTCTTTGTTGCGGTATCACTATAGAGCAGGCTTTTGGCGGTATTCTGTGCTGTGGTATCACTATAGAGCAGGCTTTCGGTTGTATTCTTTTTTGTGTTATCACTGTAGAGGATGCTTTCAGTATAAAGTGGTATCAGTATAAAGGAGGGTTTTGGTGTAATTCTTTGTTGTGGTATCAATATAGAGGAGACTTTCGGCGGTATTCTGTGATGTGGTGTCA
This sequence comes from Ylistrum balloti, assembly GCF_031769215.1. Classification (NCBI taxonomy): domain Eukaryota; kingdom Metazoa; phylum Mollusca; class Bivalvia; order Pectinida; family Pectinidae; genus Ylistrum; species Ylistrum balloti. The sequence continues at coordinate 709,392 of NW_026782421.1, read as the reverse complement.
CTATAGAGGAGGCTTTCGGCGGTATTCTGTATTGTGGTATCAGTATAAAGGTGGGTTACGGTGGAATTCATTGTTGTGGTATCACTATAAAGGAGGCTTTTGGCGGTATTCATTATTGTGGTATCACTATCGAAGAGAGTTTCGGCGGTATTCTTCTTTGTGGTACACTATAAAAGAGGCTATCGGCGGTATCACTATAGATGAGACTTTCGGCGGTATTCTGTGTTGTGGTATCGCTATAAAGGAGGCTTTTGGCGGTATTCATTATTGTGGTATCACTATAGAAGAGTGTTTCGGCGGTATTCTTCTTTGTGGTACACTATAGATGAGGCTATCGGCGGTATTCAGTATTGTGGTATCACTATAAAGGAGGCTATCGGCGGTATTCTTGGTTGTGGTATCGCTATAGAGGAGACTTTCGGCGGTATTCTTTGTTGAGGTATCACTCTAGAAGAGAGTTTCGGCGGTATTCTTTGTTGAGGTATCACTCTAGAAGAGAGTTTCGGCGGTATTCTTCTTTGTGGTACACTATAAAAGAGGCTATCGGCGGTATTCTTGGTTGTGGTATCACTATAAAGGAGGCTTTCGGCGGTAATCATTGTTGTGGTATCAGTATAAAGGATAGTTTCGGCGGTTATCATTGTTGTGGTATCACTATAAAGGAGGCTTTCGGCGGTTATCATTGTTGTGGTATCACTATAGAGAAGGCTTTCGACGGTATTCATTGTTGTGGTATCAGTATAAAAAAGGCTTTCGGCGGTATTCTGTGTTGTTCTATCACTACAGAGGAGGCTTTCCGTTGTATTCTTTTTTGTGGTATCACTATAGAGGAGACTTTCGGTTGTATTCTGTTAAGTGGTATCACTATAGAGAGTGTTGTAGTATTACTATAGAGGAGGCTTTCGACGCTATTCTGTGTTATGGTATCACTAAAAAGGAGGCTCTCGACGTTATTCATTATTGTGGTATCAGTATAAAGGAGGGTTTCGGAGGAATTCTTTGTTGTGGTATCAATATATAGGAGACATTCGGCGGTATTCTGTTTTGTGGTATTACTATAAAGGAGGGTTTCGGTGGAATTCTGTGTTGTGGTATCACTATAGAGGAAACTTTCGACGGCATTCTTTGTTGTGGTATCACTATAAAAGAGGCTATCGGTGGTATTCATTATTGTGGTATCACTATAAAGAAAACTTTCGGCGGTATTCTATATTGTGGTATCAGTATATAGGTGGTTTTCGATGGTATTCTGTGTTGTGGTATCACTATAAAAAGAGTCATTCGGCGGTATTCGTTGTTGTGGTATCACAATAGAGGAGGTTTTTAGCGGTATTCTGTGTTGTGGTATCACGATAACTGAGCCTTTCGGCGTGATTCTTTGTAGTGGTATCACTATAGAGGAAGATTTCTTCGGTATTCTTTTTTGTGGTATCACTATAGAGGAGGCTTTCGGCGGTAATCATTGTTGTGGTATCACTATAAAGGAGGCTTTCGGCGGTTATCATTGTTGTGGTATCACTATAAAAGAGGGTTTCGGCGGTATTCTGTGTTCTATCACTACAGAGGAGGCTTTCCGTTGTATTCTTTTTTGTGGTATCACTATAGAGGAGACTTTCGGTTGTATTCTGTTAAGTGGTATCACTATAGAGAGTGTTGTAGTATTACTATAGAGGAGGCTTTCGACGCTATTCTGTGTTATGGTATCACTAAAAAGGAGGCTCTCGGCGGTATTCATTATTGTGGTATCACTATAAAGGAGGCTATCGGCGGTATTCTTGGTTGTGGTATCAATATATAGGAGACATTCGGCGGTATTCTGTTTTGTGGTATTACTATAAAGGAGACTTTCGGTGGAATTCTTTGTTTTGGTATCACTATAGAAGAGAGTTTCGGCGGTATTCTTTGTTGTGGTATCACTATAGAAGAGAGTTTCGGCGGTATTCTTTGTTGTGGGATCACTATAAGGTATATTTTCGGCGGTATTCTTTGTAGTGGTATCACTATAGAAGAAAGTTTCGGTGGTATTCTTTGTTGTGGGATCACTATAAAGGAGGCATTCAGTGGTATTCTTTTTTTGTGGTATCACTGTAAAGGCGGCTTTCCGCACTATTCTATATTGTGGTATATAGGTGGTTTTCGGTGGTATTCTTTGTTTTGGTTTCACTATAAAGGATGCTTTCAGCGGTATTCTGTATTGTGGTATCACTATAGAGGAGGTTTTCGGCGGTATTCTATATTGTGGTATCACTATCGAGGAGGTTTAGGATGGTGTTCCGTGTTGTGTTATCACTATAAAGGAGGCTTTCGGTGGTATTCTTTGTTTTGATATCACTATAAAGGATATTTTCGGCGCTGTTCTTTTTTGTTGTATCACTATAGAGGAGGCTTTCGGCGGTATTCTGTGTTGTGGTATCACCATAAAGGAGGCTTTCGATGGTTATCTGTGTGGTATTATCACTATAGAGGAGGGTTTCAGTGGTATTATGTGTTGTGGTATCACTATAAAGAAGGCTTTCGGTGGTAATATTTGTTATGGTATCACTATAAAGGAGGCGTTTTGTGGAAATCTGTGTTGTGGTGTCACTATAAAGGTGGCTTTCCGCGGTATTCTTTGTTGTGGTATCACTATAGAGGAGGCTTTCGGCGGTATTCTGTGTTGTGGTATCACTCTAAAGGAGGCTTTCGATGGTTATCTGTGTTGTATTATCACTATTAATGAGGTTTTCAGTGGTATTCGTTTTTGTGGTATCACTGTAAAGGTGGCTTTCCGCACTATTCTATATTGTGGTATATAGGTGGTTTTCGGTGGTATTCCTTGTTTTGGTTTCACTATAAAGGATGCTTTCAGCGGTATTCTGTATTGTGGTATCACTATAGAGGAGGTTTTCGGCGGTATTCTATATTGTGGTATCACTATCGAGGAGGTTTAGGATGGTGTTCCGTGTTGTGTTATCACTATAAAGGAGGCTTTCGGTGGTATTTTTTGTTTTGATATCACTATAAAGGATATTTTCGGCGCTGTTCTTTTTTGTTGTATCACTATAGAGGAGGCTTTCGGCGGTATTCTGTGTTGTGGTATCACCATAAAGGAGGCTTTCGATGGTTATCTGTGTGGTATTATCACTATAGAGGAGGGTTTCAGTGGTATTATGGGTTGTGGTATCACTATAAAGAAGGCTTTCGGTGGTAATATTTGTTATGGTATCACTATAAAGGAGGCGTTTTGTGGAAATCTGTGTTGTGGTGTCACTATAAAGGTGGCTTTCCGCGGTATTCTTTGTTGTGGTATCACTATAGAGGAGGCTTTCGGCGGTATTCTGTGTTGTGGTATCACTCTAAAGGAGGCTTTCGATGGTTATCTGTGTTGTATTATCACTATTAATGAGGTTTTCAGTGGTATTCGTTTTTGTGGTATCACTGTAAAGGTGGCTTTCCGCACTATTCTATATTGTGGTATATAGGTGGTTTTCGGTGGTATTCTTTGTTTTGGTATCACTCTAAAGGATGCTTTCGGCGGTATTCTATATTGTGGTATCACTATGGAGGAGGCTTTCGATGGTATTCTGTGTGGTGTTATCACTATAAAGGAGGCTTTCGGTGGTATTTTTTGTTTTGATATCACTATAAAGGATATTTTCGGCGCTGTTCTTTTTTGTTGTATCACTATAGAGGAGGCTTTCGGCGGTATTCTGTGTTGTGGTATCACCATAAAGGAGGCTTTCGATGGTTATCTGTGTGGTATTATCACTATAGAGGAGGGTTTCAGTGGTATTATGGGTTGTGGTATCACTATAAAGAAGGCTTTCGGTGGTAATATTTGTTATGGTATCACTATAAAGGAGGCGTTTTGTGGAAATCTGTGTTGTGGTGTCACTATAAAGGTGGCTTTCCGCGGTATTCTTTGTTGTGGTATCACTATAGAGGAGGCTTTCGGCGGTATTCTGTGTTGTGGTATCACTCTAAAGGAGGCTTTCGATGGTTATCTGTGTTGTATTATCACTATTAATGAGGTTTTCAGTGGTATTCGTTTTTGTGGTATCACTGTAAAGGTGGCTTTCCGCACTATTCTATATTGTGGTATATAGGTGGTTTTCGGTGGTATTCCTTGTTTTGGTTTCACTATAAAGGATGCTTTCAGCGGTATTCTGTATTGTGGTATCACTATAGAGGAGGTTTTCGGCGGTATTCTATATTGTGGTATCACTATCGAGGAGGTTTAGGATGGTGTTCCGTGTTGTGTTATCACTATAAAGGAGGCTTTCGGTGGTATTTTTTGTTGTTTGATATCACTATAAAGGATATTTTCGGCGCTGTTCTTTTTTGTTGTATCACTATAGAGGAGGCTTTCGGCGGTATTCTGTGTTGTGGTATCACCATAAAGGAGGCTTTCGATGGTTATCTGTGTGGTATTATCACTATAGAGGAGGGTTTCAGTGGTATTATGGGTTGTGGTATCACTATAAAGAAGGCTTTCGGTGGTAATATTTGTTATGGTATCACTATAAAGGAGGCGTTTTGTGGAAATCTGTGTTGTGGTGTCACTATAAAGGTGGCTTTCCGCGGTATTCTTTGTTGTGGTATCACTATAGAGGAGGCTTTCGGCGGTATTCTGTGTTGTGGTATCACTATAAAGGAGGCTTTCGATGGTTATCTGTGTTGTATTATCACTATTAATGAGGTTTTCAGTGGTATTCGTTTTTGTGGTATCACTGTAAAGGTGGCTTTCCGCACTATTCTATATTGTGGTATATAGGTGGTTTTCGGTGGTATTCTTTGTTTTGGTATCACTCTAAAGGATGCTTTCGGCGGTATTCTATATTGTGGTATCACTATGGAGGAGGCTTTCGATGGTATTCTGTGTGGTGTTATCACTATAAAGGGTATTTTCGGCGGTGTTCTTTTTTGTGGTATCACTATAGAGGAGGCTTTTGGCGGTATTCTGTATTGTGGTATCAATATAAAGGAGGCTTTCGGCGGTATTCTGTGTTGTGGTATCACTATAGAGGAGGATTTCGGCGGTATTCTTTTTTGGTGGTATCACTATAGAGGAGGCTTTCGGCGGTATTCTTTTTTGGTGGTATCACTATAGAGGAGGCTTTCGGTGGTATTCTTTGTTGTGGTATCACTAAAAAGGAGGCTCTCGGCTGTATTCATTTTTGTGGTATCACTATAAAGGAGGCTATCGGCGGTATTCTTGGTTGTGGTATCAATATATAGGAGACATTCGGCGGTATTCTGTTTTGTGGTATTACTATAAAGGAGACTTTCGGTGGAATTCTTTGTTTTGGTATCACTATATAGGAGATTTTCGGCGGTATTCTTTGTTGTGGTATCACTATAGCAGAGAGTTTCGGCGGTATTCTGTATTGTGGTATCAGTATAAAGGAGGGTTTTGGAGGAATTCTTTGTTGTGGTATCACTAGAGAAGAGAGTTTCGGCGATATTCTTCTTTGTCGTACACTATAAAAGAGGATATCGACGTTATTCATTATTGTGGTATCACTATAAAGGAGGGTTTCGGTGGAACTCTTTGTTGTGGTATCACTATAGAAGAGAGTTTCGGCGGTATAATTTGTTGTACAGTATTATTATTGTAGTATCACTATATGGGAGTCTTTCGGAGGTATTCTGTATTGTGGTATCACTATAAAGGAGGGTTTCGGTGGAATTCTTTGTTGTGGTATCATAATAGAGGAAACGTTCGACGGTATTCTTTGTTGTGGTATCATTATAAAGGAGGCTTTCGGCAGTAATCATTGTTGTTGTATCACTATAAAGGAGGCTTTCGGTGGTATTCTTTGTTGTGGTATCACTATAAAGGAGGCTTTCGGCGGTAATCTGTGTTGTGGTATCACTAAAAAGGAAGCTTTCGAAGGTATTCATTATTGTGGTATCACTATAGAAGCGACTTTCGGCGGTATTCATTATCGTGGTATCACTATAGAAGAGAGTTTCGTCGGTATTCTTCTTTGTGGTACAGTATAAAAGAGGCTATCGGCGGTATTCTTGGTTATGGTATCACTATATAGGAGACTTTCGGCGGTATTCTTCTTTGTGGTACTCTGTAAAAGAGGCTATCGATGGTATTCATTATTGTGGTATCACTATAAAGAAAACTTTCGGCGGTATTCTATATTGTGGTATCTGTATATAGGTGGTTTTCGACGGTATTCTTTGTTGTGGTATCACTATAAAGGTGGCTTTCGGCGTTAATCTATATTGTGGTATCACCAGAGAGGAGGCATTCGGTGGTATTCTGTTTTGTGTTATCAATATAGAGGAGGCTTTCGGCGGTATTCTTTCTGATGGTATCACTATAGACGAGGCTTTTGGCGGTATTCTGTGTTGTGGTATCACTATAGAGGAGGCTTTCGATGGTATCTTGTGTTGTGGTATTAATATGAGAAGAATTTCAGCGGTATTCATTATTGTGGTATCACTATAGAAGAGAGTTTCGGCGGTATAATTTGTTGTACAGTATTATTATTGTAGTATCACTATATGGGAGTCTTTCGGAGGTATTCTGTATTGTGGTATCACTATAAAGGAGGGTTTCGGTGGAATTCTTTGTTGTGGTATCACTATAGCGGAAACTTTCGACGGTAATCTTTGTTTTGATAACACTATAAAGGAGGCTTTCGGCAGTAATCATTGTTTTGATGTCAGTATAGAGGAGGCTTTCGGCGGTATTCTTCTTTGTGGTATCACTATAAAGAAGGCTTTCGGCGGAAATATTTGTTATGGTATCACTATAAAGGAGGCGTTTTGTGGAAATCTGTGTTGTGGTATTACTATAAAGATGGCTTTCGGCGGTATTCTTTGTTGTGGTGTCACTATAAAGGAGGCTTTCGATGGTTATCTGTGTTTTATTATCACTATAGTGGAGGCTTTCAGTGGTATTCTGTGTTGTGGTATCACTATAAAGAAGGCGAACGGCGCTATTCTTTGTTGTGGTATCACTATAGAGGAGGCTTTCGGCGGTATTCTGTGTTGTGGTATCACTATAAAGGAGGCTTTCGATGGTTATCTGTGTTGTATTATCGCTATTAAGGAGGCTTTCAGTGGTATTATGTGTTGTGGTATCACTATAAAGGAGGCTTTCGATGGTTATCTGTGTTGTATTATCACTATTAAGGAGGCTTTCGGCGGTATTCTGTGTTGTGGTATCACTATAAAGGAGCTTTCGATGTTTATCTGTGTTGTATTATCACTATTAAGGAGGCTTTCAGTGGTATTGCTTTTTGTGGTATCACTGTAAAGGCGGCTTTCCGCACTATTCTATATTGTGGTGTCACTATGGAGGAGGCTTTCAACGTTATTCTATATTGTGGTATCACTATAGAGGAGGCTTTCGGCGGTATTCTATATTGTGGTATCACTATGGAGGAGGCTTTCGGTGGTATTCTGTGCTGTGTTATCACTATAAAGGAGGCTTTCGGTGGTATTCTTTGTTTTGGTATCATTATAGAGGAGACTTTAGGCGGTATTCTTTGTTGTGGTATCACTATAAAGGATATTTTCGGCGGTGTTCTTTTTTGTGGTATCATTATAGAGGAGGCTTTTGGCGGTATTCTCTATTGTGGTATCAATATAAAGGAGGCTTTCGGCGGTATTCTGTGTTGTGGTATCACTATAGAGGAGGATTTCGGCGGTATTCTTTTTTGGTGGTGTCACTATAGAGTAGGCTTTCGGTGGTATTCTTTGTTGTGGTATCACTAAAAAGGAGGCTCTCGGCTGTATTCATTTTTGTGGTATCACTATAAAGGAGGCTGTCGGCGGTATTCTTGGTTGTGGTATCAATATATAGGAGACATTCGGCGGTATTCTGTTTTGTGGTATTACTATAAAGGAGACTTTCGGTGGAATTCTTTGTTTTTGTATCACTATAGAAGAGAGTTTCGGCGGTATTCTTTGTTGTGGTATCACTATAGAAGAGAGTTTCGGCGGTATTCTTTGTTGTGGTATCACTATAGCAGAGAGTTTCGGCGGTATTCATTATTGTGGTATCACTATAGAAGAGGCTTTCGACGGTATTCTTTTTTGTGGTATCACTATAGAGGAGGCTTTCGTCGGTATTCTGTATTGTGGTATCACTATAAAGGAGGCTTTCGGCGGTATTCTGTATTGTGGTATCACTATAGAGGATGCTTTCGGTGGTATTCTATATTGTGGTATCACTATATAGGTATATTTCAGTGGTATTCTTTGTTTTCGTATCACTATAAAGGAGGTTTTCGGCGGCAATCTTTGTTTTGGTAACACTATAAATGAGGCTTTCGGTGGTGTTCTGCGTTGTGTTATCACTATAAATGAGGCATTCGGTTGTATTCTTTGTTTTGGTATCACTATAAAGGAGGCTTTCGGCGGTATTCTTTGTTTTGGTATCACGTTAACGGAGCCTTTCGGCGGTATTCTTTGTTGTGGTATCACTATATAGGTGGTTTTCGGTGGTATTCTTTGTTTTGGTATCACTCTAAAGGATGCTTTCAGCGGTATTCTATATTGTGGTATCACTATAGAGGAGGCTTTCGGCGGTATTCTATATTGTGGTATCACTATAGAGGTGGCTTTCGGCGGTATTCTTTGTTGTGGTATCACTATAAATCATATTTTCGGCGGTATTATTTTTTGTGGTATCACTATATGGAAGGCTTTCGGTGGTATTTTGTGTTGTAGTATCACTTTAAAGGAGGCTTTCGGTATTATTCTTTGTTGTGGTATCACTATAAAGGAGGCTTTCGGCGGTATTCTATATTGTGGTATCACTATGGAGGATGCTTTCGGTGGTATTCTATATTGTGGTATCACTATATAGGTTTATTTCGGTGGTATTCTGTGTTGTGGTATCACGATAACGGAGCCTTTCGGTGGTATTCTTTGTTGTGGTATCACTATAGAGGAGGCTTTCGGCGGTATTCTGTATTGTGGTATGACTTTAAAGGAGGTTTTCGGCGGTAATCTTTGTTTTGGTAACACTATGAATGAGGCTTTCGGCTGTATTCTTTGTTGTGGTATCCCTATAAAGGAGACTTTCGGCGGTAATCATTGTTGTGGTATCACTATAAATGAGGCTTTCGGTGGTATTCTGTGTTGTAATATCATTTTAAAGGAGGGTTTCGGTGGTATTCTTTGTTTTGGTATCACTATAGAGGAGGCTTTCGGCGGTATTCTTTGTTGTGGTATCTCTATAGAGGAGGATTTCGACGCTATTCTGTTTTGTGGTATCACTATAAAGGAGGCTTTCGCTGGTATTCTTTGTTGTGGTATCTCTATAAAGGAGGCTTTCGGCCCTATTCGTTGTTGTGGTATCACTATAAAGACGACGTCGGTTTCGCAATGTCATTAGGAGGCTTTGCCTCACATTTATATTTAAACACTCCCACGAATCACATGCACTAAACATGGAAAAAAACTAATTAGATGACTACTTGATGGCTGGGTTTTAGACATAGTGAAATCTCCGGCCGTCAGTACAAGGGAGAGCACTTAACATCTAGACTTTCAGTTGATATCCGGCGCTGTTAATAATGATACCCGGATTTTATTTTTGTTAATTTGTATTCTACCAGAATCAAGTAGTCGCTCTCATTAGGTTCCTCAGTGTCCTTCCTAAACTTCCCAATATTTTTGATAAATAAATCCTCCAATGAGGTATGGTAAACCTTCACCTGTGTGTTTTTGAGCAGTGCTGTGGCTGCCAGACTGTTCTGCCCTTCATTCATACCCCCATCCCCACCCGACTCTCATTGTAATTTGGGACAATCCGTGTTTTGTATAAGACGAAAATGGTCTTTATATTATGGATGTTAAAGAATTGAATGAAAACACCGGACCTTTTAAAAAAATAAGAGTGTAATGCTACCTAATGATATTTTTGACGGAGTTATTGTTCCTGTATTGTAATTCTTGTAGCTATTAAACATCTGATTTTTCATTGAATACATCTTGGAACACAATGCTGATTCTGTGTGGCCACACTGTTCTTCTTGTGATTAAATGATATCTTTTTAATAGAATTTCATATTTTTTATTTACATAAAGATATCTACGTGCCTTCGTCACTAAAACCAATGCATTAGTATTTCCTTAGTATTTACACTTTATCCTATATTTTATCAAAAAAAGTGCAGTGCTTTCTCGCAATATTCATGTTCTCGAACATGATGAGGAGTCGCCTTTTACATTGTAACATCTGAATTTTCAATATCAAATGGAATAACGTGTCACAACTTGCTGGTATGCTGTCATGACAACACCCGAACCCTACCTCCGGTAATGGACTCTGATATGCTGTTGTCATATTGCTGTAGCATTATCTGTCAATGATACACTGTTAGGTGGTGGCTTTCCTATTGTTTTCGTCACAAATAGATCTACTTTCCATTTGAATGAGTATTACCGCTGTCATCAGAAATGACGAATAATTCTGTGATTTACCAGTTACCATAAAAAATGGCGCATATGGCATAATTCCATTCCTATACTTCAATGTAGTTCATGTACAATCATCATTGGTATTTCTTATTTTTGTAAAACCAGATTCCATGCAAACAATATGGTATCCCTTTCTTTGTTGAAAATTACAATGTATAATCCCTCATCGCAATCGGTTCTAAATGATTCCTATTACTTGTACACAGGCTGGAATAAAATATGACAAGCGTAGCTACCATAATTATACAAGGATGGAAGAGTGGGTGGAATACTATTGACCGGACGGAGACCACATAGAAATTTTTCGTAATACCACATATCTACTGTCGGAACATTGAAATGTGTCCACAATTCATCAACTATTCGACTAAATCATTATACCATACCGTATAATACGTTGGGTAGAAACCTGAACAATTACAGAATGATAAAACAAGAAAGAAAATACCCCCATGTCAACAAAAGTTTTATTCCAAATTTGCAATCAATGTAAATAGGACAAAATAAGATCAAAAGAAAGATAAAAATGGAGACGCCTGAATTAGTAGAAGGAGGGGAGATTAAGACCAGATGTTCCAGAAGGGTAAGTGTCATCTGCAAGATTTCGAAAACGCATGTTTCCTTTGTCAATTAAATAATGAAAATGATAACAATTCCCTAGAGTTCACTATTGTTTGATTACATGGAATTCGTCCTCGCTGTACCTAAACAGTTCATGTGCAAGATTCTGAAAATAACAACACGTTTTCCAAAGTTGCAAGGTTGAAAGTAATCATTGTACAGCTGATGATGCATCTTTTCATGAAAATCGAAATCAAATTCATGTTAACAAAATATTTTAAAAAAAATTACATTTTAACAAACATTTATATAATTCCTAAATATACCAAAACTGTGATGCAAGATACAATTTTTCCAAGCTACTGAATTCGTACAAGGGATTGTTTTGTACTTTAAGAAGGCGTATGAATGTGAAACGACAGATGTCGTACAATGATAAATCATTTAAATAAAACTTCTACAGCGGATTTCTATTAACTCACCAACTTTGTATTCAATAAGAAATACACTCCCGTGGTACAGTAATAACGGCATCCAATCTGTTTTTGTATATTCTTGAATATTGCTTTTTCGTATTTGTCCTAAGGAATTGAAAGTTGTATCACATTATCAGATCAACCTGTCTTTTCCTAAACGTAAAGATTCCTATTGTTTTACCTACACATGACGTTGATTAATCAGCGATTTTCCTCTATACGTGATGTGCGTTGTTGTGTATATAAAAATAACTATGAGGACAACTATAAACAACATGTAAAACCTATCGCTTCAGTTTTAAAAGAACATCAACCGCATTTAACAATATATGCATGCAGACTTAATTCAAATGTCTATATTGTATTATGTTTGTAGACTCGCCGACAGTTTGATTGAAGAGTAAACGCTTATAGCAAGTAGTCCGTATTGTCTACTCCTTTGTGCTGGAGACCCAATGCTCTAACATGATATATGACGTGTGATATTTCATTTCGCCTTTCCTCTGTGGACAAAGCTATCTGTGTTCTCATTCTTCCTTCTATATAGTTGTTACACATTTTATTATTATACTGATCATTTTCCGTTCTAATTTTCCTCCTTTATTTGGGTTATGGAGGTGGGGATGGAGATGGTGTTGTGGGAATGGGGGTGGGGATGGGGGATATATTGGTCGCCGTAACAAAGGTCATTTCCCCTTAAAGTAGAAAATAAATAAATAAACATTAGCAATTGTTTTTCCCATGACGTCTCTACAATCAATTTGTAAGAGTGACAATGCCAGAAATACAATTTTGATACAATGCCAGTTGTGTTATCTTCTTATGTCTGCATCAGTCGTCTTTCCCATAACAGCACTGTCAAAATCAAACGAGGGTGTCTTGAACACCGCCAAAGTACACCCACTGTTAGAGACGAGGTGGTGACTTAATCGGCGGGATGTTTCTGATCTTCTCACCCAAGTACGCCCAACCTCTGTCTATCTCTCTGATTGTCAAGCTCCCGGGGAAACAGGCACAGCACCAAGTAGGTGTCTATTATATTTCTCTGGAGATTTTGATTGAACGAGACTACAAACCATCTAGCTACACTAATAAGGTAATTACATGCTCTATGTCTCGTGGGTGTATTTATAGAATCCCTTAAAGTTTTATTAACAACACAATTTCAATGTATAAAGTTTAAATGTATCCAGTAGATTACAAATTAGATAACAAAGATCCTATAAGAGACGATTAAAGTACACAATTTCTTTACAGGTTTTACAAAAATGACATTTTCTGAAATTGACTTGCTTTGAAATTGCCACGTCAAGGTCGGAGCGTGAATCACTTCGGTTACCTAGTGTCAATTTTTATACAGTGCCCTGTTTGTGAAACGTGTATAAAGTGAACATATTTCCATATGAAACAACACCAATATACAGCATTCAAACATCGGTCACTCTGGAGAAAAACAAGAAAGAGAAGACAGTTAGAATCAGTATTGGTGTAGCGTCACCATGTTTGGCTCTTTTTCTAATATGTGATTTGACACAGCCTACGAGCGATCGCTTTGGAAGCAATGCTTTGAGATGCAAATTCGATCAATTTCTGTTGGAGTTTTAAAAAATCCCTAACTAGAGACAGTCTCGGTGAAACAATGCTAATTTTGATTTCAATATTTGTCGCTTTGACGTCACAATAAATGTTTGTCGGAATTAGTACACTGTTACTCTCACAGGGGTTAGCAATGGCAGCCCTTCACACAGACAGAATAACATGTCTCCTATAGGATGTACTTCAAAGTAGAAATTAGATCAACAGAAAATCAAAGAAGTTTTCATTCTAATCGATTAGATCTAATATAGTTCAAATCTTCATGAAGATTGCGATATTTTTGTCGACCATTATGAAGTTTTTCATCAGTCGTCTATTATGTTTAACATTTAGGCTCCTAGCATAAATGAAGGGCACTAGAAGGACGAAACAGCAATATGATGTAGGACTGACGAGCGCTAGAAGGACGTAACAGCGGTATGATGTAGGACTGACAAGAACTAGAATGACAAAAAAAGCGGGATGATGTAGGACTAATGAGCGCTAGAAGGACGAAACAGAGGTATAATGTTGGATTGAAGAAAGCTAGAAGGACGAACAGTAGTATGATGTAGGACTAAAGAGTATTAGAAGGACGAAACAGCTGTATGACATAGGACTGACGAGTACGAGAGGGACGAATCAGCGGTATGAAGTAGAACTGTCAAGCGCTAAATGGACAAAACAACGGTATGATGTAGGACTGACGATTACTAGAAGGACAAAACATCGGTATGATTAAGGACTGACGAGTACGAGAGGGACGAATCAGCGGTATGAAGTAGAACTGTCAAGCGCTAAATGGACAAAACAACGGTATGATGTAGGACTGACGATTACTAGAAGGACAAAACATCGGTATGATTAAGGACTGACGAGCGCTGGGATGGATGAAACAGCGGTATGATGTTGAACTGAAGAATGCTAGAAGGACGAAACAGCGATATGATGTAGGACTTACGAGCAATAGAAGGAGGAATCAGCGGTAAGACATAGGAATGACGAGCGCAAGAAGGACGAAACAGCGATATGCTGCAGGACTGACGAGCACTATGAGGACGAAACAGCGGTATAATATTGGATTGGCGAACGTTATACGGACGAAAAAGCGAATTGATATAGGATTGAGGAATACTAGAAGGACAAAACAGCTGGATGATGTTGGAATGACTAGTACGAGAAAGAAAAAACAGAGGAATGATGAAGGACTGCCGAGCGGTAGAATGACGAAACAGCGGTATGCTGTAGGACTGATGAGCGCCCGAAGGACGAAACAGTGGTATGACGTAGGACTTAAGGGTACGGAAAGGACGAAACAGTTGTATAATGTAAGACTGACGAGCCCTAGAAGGACGAAACAGCGGTATGCTTTATGACTGACGAGCGCTATAAGGACGACACGGCGATTTGATATAAGACTGGCGAGTAATAGATGGACGAAATAGTGGTATAATGTAGGACTTACGAGCGCTAGAAGGACGAAACAGCTAGATGATGTTGAAATGACGAGTACGGGAAAGACGAAACAGAGGTATGATCAAGGACTGTCGAGCGCTAGAAGGACGAAACAGTGGTATGATGTACGATTGATAAGTAGTACACGGACGAAACAGCGGTATAATGTAGGACTGACGAACGCTTGAATAACGAATCAGAGGTATGATGTAGGACTGACGAGCACTAGAAGGGGGAATCAGCGGTATGATGTAGGACTGACGAGTACTAGCAGAACGAAACAGTCGTATCTTGTAGGACTGTCGAGTACTTGAAGAATGAAACAGCACTGATGAGTACTAGAATGACGAAACAGTGGAATGATGTAGGACTGACGAGTACTAGAAGGACGAAACAGCGGTAATACGTAGGACTGACGAGCGTTAGTATGACGAAAAAACGATATGATGTAGCATATCAGAATATTTTTGACGTTCGTGCAGAGTTACCTCCCCGCACGGAGCTTTCCTACTTGATTTTATTTTTATGTAAGCATGGCGGGTATTACGCGCACCTCACGGAAAGAAATTGCTTACAGGGGAACTGTGGTGAGTTCTTATGCGTAAGTAATAGTTCTTTTTGTATTATATTAATATTATTTAATTGATGAAATGGTGCTTGAGCTGTAGTTTTTAGAGATCGCGTAGTATCGTTGTAGAATTTTATGGAAGCGCACTGCAACCGGTGCAAGGGAAATTTTAACCCATTTAAACATGCCAAGAGAATCATTTAGCAAAAGTAATTTTAAATGTTAATTATTAACAGGGATAATATCAATTTTATTTTTATTTATTTAGATATATTTGTTTATTTTTTATTTATCGAAAAACACATGAGGAATAAATAGATTCATATATACTATCAGTCTATAACTCCCATCGTCACACACTTACAGAGTATAGTCATGCATCATTTTCACCACTAAACACACAGCATTTTGAGTTGCACACTATATCTTAACTATCATAGACACTATGTAACACAATCACTCTAAACATATATTTATAACTTGCAGCCATACTAGCACTTCAGCATTGTTACATATACAAACAACATCAGCATCTGACATCAACGTCATCATATACAATCATCATCCTCGTCACACATTAGCATCATCACATACCATCAGCATCATTATGGTCACCTATCAACATTAGCATCATCACACTTCAGCAGCATTACACATCCGCATTATCACATACCAAATCAGCATCGTCACACCTCAACATCATCATATATACCAACATCAGCAGCATCACACAGCAGCATCACACATCCTCATTATCAGCTTCTTCACACACTTTAACTTCCATGCATAAGGATGCTGCAGATTCTTAGACACAGTCAACATCATTATCTTCATCATCAAGCACACATAGACATGCTAATTTCAGTAATTTCTCCATAAACTAGTATGGACTCATAATAAGTGAGCAACTGACAGCTGTCACTATATCACTATAAGATAAATGTTCCTAGATATAATGAAATAGACAAATAAAAAACAAAACATGTGATGATTTTTTTTATAATTCTTTAAACAGCAGACAACTATTAGCTGTTAATAATAAATGTAAATCAATATCAGAAATACTGTCAGTTCTTACCATTGCTTGTGAAGTGATTGATTCTAAGGTGACCGATAAGGCCCATGGGCCTCTTGTTTCTAACCTTAAATTAATTTTTCAATGTATTTTTATGCACAATATGCGTACCTCAAGTGATTTTGCTTATTATTTTAGATTTATGATCTTTACATTTATTTACTTCTTTTTTTTTGTTTGATATTTATGTATTTTATACATCCGTCAAATGACAGGACATATTATGGTATTCTCGTCTTCCATCCGTCCATCTTCCGTCCGTATGTCCCTCTGTTCGTAAACATTTCAATGTCCCAGCGATTTTGGAATTTATTAAGCCTTAACAGATTTCTTTTAACTTTCATTGCAAGCTTAAGTACAATCAAAGCTAGATTGAGTTTGATTTCCATGATTTTTGATCCACAACTTTTAGAGTTACGGCCCATTAATGTCTGTAACCTTTTCAATGTCGGTGCAATAACTTTGCAAAGTATTACGCAATTACCATTGAAACAAATGCAATATATTATATACAGCATAAATAGTGTAGGTGATAGTCAGACAAAATCACAGGCGTATTTCGTGACCTGAAACAGGCTCTTTTTTTTTTTTTTTTTTTTTCGTGTGACAAATTAAAATGATTGTTCAATATATGAATATTGTCAGCATTCCATTATACCTTCATAGATCCCTATTAGGATAAACTGACGGGACAGAGCTTGTTTGTTACACTATCAGAATAATGTAAATCACTCATACTGGTGGAGGAATTACAGTGATTCTAGCATTAAGTTGTATGGTTGCCAATTTATTTGCAGATAAGTCAATACCATTATTACTATTGCAGCCATGGTCTTTTGATGGCGTCGTTAACTTCACCTTGTCAGAATATCCTAATGGGGCAATATTTTGTACATCATGTGAGAAAAAAAAGCATATTTACAAAATTAATAACCAGAAGTAGCAAAATCACAGGGACTTTTCGAAATTATTTTTATTATCTTAATTATCTAGACAAGCCATTGTGGCTACATATGAATATGCAAGTGTTTCTGACTTCGTTTTAAATAAAAAAAATAGTTGTGGAGTGATGGCTTTTGATAATGGATATATGTATATCTAGTTTTGATATATGCTTTATTTGACAAGGAATGTCAATTTATTGTTGTTAATAAAGTTACTGTTTCAATTTTGTTGTCATTGGTCCGTTTTTCCTTGGCCCGGAACTATTTCTGAAGGCGTCTAATTGCATCAACACTGCATCGTCATGCCGGT
The DNA here is from genome assembly GCF_031769215.1 of Ylistrum balloti. Classification (NCBI taxonomy): domain Eukaryota; kingdom Metazoa; phylum Mollusca; class Bivalvia; order Pectinida; family Pectinidae; genus Ylistrum; species Ylistrum balloti. The sequence goes on along the minus strand of NW_026782421.1, from coordinate 691,994 downwards.
AATTACGGGCTTAAAATAGATTTTCTGTTGACCAATTTCATTTGACAGATGGGATTAAATCCCTAATGCGTCATATCGAGCGTAATAGCTTATTGGATAAATATTTATAGCAACCTATATTGAACTTGGGGAAACCCGTTCGTCCGCCATGGTGTTTCACGTTGTAATAGCAGCAAGCTGCAAGATGAACTCGAGTAATTTTACGGATGTTTCCTTTGATTGCTTTTCATTATAACTACTGGAGCATGCATAAAACATCCTTGTGTCGTTGTCACGAAATGTAATAGATGTAGCAACAACCATTTGTACCTTAACTTTAATAAAAACATGCCAAATGTCGTATCTTTCTAATGGGAAGCCTGTTACGACGGAGATGTGAAGGGGACGTAACTCTTGGCGAACGACTACTATGTTCTGATATGGACTGACGAGCGCTAGAAGATCGAAACAGTGGTATAATGTCGGACTGACGAGTTCTAGAAGGACGAAACAACGGTATGATGTAGCACTGACGAGAGCTATTAGGGGAAGCAGCATTATGATATAGGATCAACGAGTCCTAGAAGGACGAAGCATCGGTATGATGTAGGACTGACGAGTACTAGCAGAACGAAACAGCCGTATCTTGTAGGACTGTCGAGTACTTGAAGAATGAAACAGCATTGATGAGTACTAGAAGGACGAATTAATGGTATGATGTAGGACTGACGAAAGCTAGAATGAAGAAACAGAGGTATGATGTAGGACTGACGGGCGCTATAAGGACGAAACGGAGGTATAATGTTGGACTGACGAGCGCTAGAAGGAGGAATCAGCGTTATGACGTAGGACTTACGAGCGCTAGAATGAGTAATCAGCGGTATGATGTTGGACTGACGATCGCTAGAAAGGCGAAACAGAGGTCCTACATCATACCTCTGTTTCGTCCTTGAAGCGCTCTTCAGTCCTAAATCATACAATTGTTTTGTCCATTTCGTACCCGTAAGTCCTACAGCATACCGCTGTTTCGTGCATTTCTGACTCGTCAGTCCTACATTATACCGCTGTTTCGTCCTTGAAGCGCTCTTCAGTCCTAAATCATACAATTGTCTTGTCCATTTCGTACCCGTAAGTCCTACAGCATACCGCTGTTTCGTGCATTTATGACTCGTAAGTCCTACATCATACCGCTGTTTCGTCTTTGTAGGACTCGTTTATCCTATATCATACTGTCGTTTTGTCCTTCCAGCCCTCGTAAGTCCTACATCATACCGCTGTTTCGTCCTGATAACGCTCGGCAGTCCTTCATCATACCTCTGTTTCGTCTTTCTCGTACTCGTCAGTCCAACATTATACCGTTGTTTCGTCCTTTTAGCGCTCGACACTCCTACTTCATACCGCTGATTCCCCCTTCTAGCACTCGTCAGTCCTACATCATACCGTTGTTTCGTCCTTCTAGCGCTCGTCAGTCTTACATCATACCGATGTTTCGTCCGTTTGGTACCCGTAAGTCCTACGTCATACCATTGTTTCGTTCTTCGAGCGCTCATCAATCCTACATTATACCGTACTCGTTAATCCTATATCATACTGCTGTTTTGTCCTTCCAGCCCTCGTAAGTCCTACACCATACCGTTGTTTCGTACATCCAAGCGCTCGTCAGTCCTTAATCATACCGATGTTTTGTCCTTCTAGTACTCGTCAGTCCTTAATCATACCGATGTTTCGTCCGTTTCGTACCCGTAAGTCCTACGTCATACCACTGTTTCGTCCTTCGAGCGCTCATCAATTCTACATTATACCGCAATTTCGTCTTTGTAGGACTCGTTAATCCTATATCATACTGCTGTTTTGTCCTTCCAGCCCTCGTAAGTCCTACACCATACCGTTGTTTCGTCCTTCTAGCGCTCTTCAGTCCAACATTATACGCTGTTTCGTCATTATATTTTTCGTCAGTCGTACGTCATAGCGCTGTTTCGTCCTTCGAGCACTCATCAGTCCTACAGAATACCGCTGTTTCGTGCATCTATGACTCGTCAGTCCTACAGCATACGGCTGTTTCGTCCTCATAGCGCTCGTCAGTTCTACATCATACCGCTGTTTTGATCTTCTAGCGTTCGTTAGTCTGACATTATACCGCTGTTTCGTCCTTCTAGTACTCGTTAGTCCTACATCATACCGCTGTTTCGTCCATCCGAACGCTCGTCAGTCCTACATCATACCGCTGTTTCGTCCTTCTAGTAATCGTCAGTCCTACATCATATCGCTGTTTCGTCCTTCTAGCATTCTTCAGTTCAACATCATACCGCTGTTTCATCCATCCCAGCGCTCGTCAGTACTTAATCATACCGATGTTTTGTCCTTCTAGTAAACCGTTGTTTAGTCCTCTTTGCGCTCGTCAGTCCTAAATCATACAATTGTTTCGTCCTTTTCGTACCCTTAAGTCCTACGTCATACCACTGTTTCGTCCTCATCATTCCTACAGCGTACCGCTGTTTCGTGCATCTATGACTCGTCAGTCCTACATCATACCGCTGTTTCGTCTTTGTAGGACTCGTTAATCCTATATCGAACTGCTGTTTTGTCCTTCCAGCCCTCGAAAGACCTATACCATACCGTTGTGTCGTCCTTCTAGCGCTCATTAGTCCAACATTATACCGCTGTGTCGTGCATCTATGACTCGTCAGTCCTACATCATACCGTTATTTCGTCCTGATAGTGTAACCCCACTGTGCCCCCGCTCGCGTTGTGTTTCCCGAAGAAAAAGCCAAGTCCAAATTCCTTTCTACTTGTTGTTTATATAGCACAGTGAAGTCCACAAGAAGGCTCGCTCCCTATCACGCTTCCGTAGAGTCAGTCCCACAACCGGAAGTTGTCCCGTTGGCATCCCTAGATCCAAATGCAATGAGCAGCGAAAACTGCCCAGTATTTATAGGGGAAGCCAAAAGTCGGACAACACCGCAGGTGGAAATTCCTCAAGAACAATGGTTGATCCTGGCGACCCAACCATATCAAGATTCTGTCAAAATGATACCGATTTGGACACAAAATGCAGAATCTTGGCGCCATTTGTTATTGTGTATGGGATAAGTGCTGATGGATTGGGGATGCACATTTAGTGCAACGACCGTTGATAGGTCCATTCCCCAATCCCAGGAAGCTATTGTCTGGATGACAATTGGTACTACCAGTCTTCAGACCCACCGCATATTGGTCACTATTTACATATATAATAATCAAATACTTAACAATTACGCAGAACCTAGCATCTGCTAAATCGGTCATGTTTACCTTACATACTCATAATGCTGTACTAAGCAACTATATACAATTCACTATCTAAACTATTATTTTCTCATGACCTTGAAATATTGTACGTTATAATTATACAATCATCGTTACTCTAACTGTACTGCACTGTTTATATATACACATCACATTTGTTTATATGAATTCTGGCTACCATTGTTTACATAAGTCCCTACTTGGCTAGGCAGTGCTGGACAGGTAAAGGTCATATTTGGTGCAATATACTATGTACATATTTAACACTCAATTCCTGTTATAAGCTAAATTAAACAACAATAAATTCATGGAAATTATTATTTTCATATTTCAAATTTCCAACCAACATTATATACAATAAAATACTGCTTCCTGTTCATATAACCATTTCCGGTTTAACAACAGAGTGATTTACTTGATAGTGTCACAATAGCGCTCGTCAGTCTAACGTCATACGTTGATTCCTCCTTCTAGCGCTCGCCAGTCCTACATCATACCGTCGTTTCGTCCTTCTAAAAATCGTCAGTCCTACATTATACCGCTCTTTCGTCCTTCTAGGACTCGTCCGTACTACATCATACATCTTTTTCGTCATTCTAACACTCGTCAGTCCTACATCATACCGTTGATTCGTCCTTTCAGTACTCGTCAGTCCTACATCATACCGTTGATTCGTCCTTTTCGTACTCGTCAGTCCTACATTATAACGATGTTTCGTCTTTCTAGGACTCGTCCGTCTTACATCATACATTTTTTTCCCTTTTTCTAGCACTCGTTAGTACTACATCAAACCGCTGTTTCATCCTTCTAACACCCGTCAGTCCTACATCATACCGCTGTTTGGTCCATACCGTACTCGTCAGTCACACATCATACCGCAGTTTCGTTCTTATTGTACTCGTCAGTCTCACATCATACCGCTGTTTCATCCTTCTAGCACTCGTCAGTCCTACATAATACCGATGTTTCGTCCTTCAAGAGCACGACAGTCCTATAACATATCCTTGTTTCGTCCATTTAGTACTCGTCAGTCCTACATCTTGCCGATGTTTCGACCTTCTCAGAATCGTTAATCATATATCATATTACTGTTGCATCATTCTAGCGCTCGTCAGTCCTACGTTATAACGCTGATTCCTCCTTCTATCTAGTGCTCGTAAGTCCTACGTCATACCGCTGATTCCTCCTTCTAAAACTCGTCAGTCCTACATCATACCTCTGTCTCGTCCTTTTCGAACGCGTCCGTCCTACATCATACATCTGTTTCGTCCTTCTAGCACTCGTCAGTCCTACATCATACCGTTGTTTCGACTTTCTAGTGCTAGTCAATCCTATATCATACCGCTGTTTCGTCATTCTAGCGCTCGTCAGTCCAATATTATACCGCAGTTTCGTCCTTCTATCGCTCATCAGTCCTATATCATACCACTGTTTCGTTCGTCTAGCGCTCGTCAGTCCTACATCATTTCGCTGTTTCGGCCTTCTAGTACACGGCAGTCCTACATGATACCGTTGTTTCGTCCTTCTAGCGATCGTCAGTCCTACATTATACCGGTGATTCCTGCTAGCGCTCGTAAGTCCTACGTCTTACCGCTGATTCCTATTTCTAGCGTTCGTCAGTCCTACGTCATAACGCTGATTCCTCCTTCTAGTACTCATCAGTGCTGTTTCATCATTCAAGTACTCGACAGTCCTTCAAGATATTGCTGTTTCGTTCTTTTAGTACTCGTCAGTCCTACATCATGCCGATGTTTCGACCTTCTAAGACTGGTTTATCCTACATCCTATACTATGATCGGACGAGTACTAGAAGGAGGAATCAGCGGTACGACGTAGGATTGACGATCGCTAGAAGGACGAAACAGCGTATGACGTAGGCCTTACGAGGGCTAGATAGACGAAACAGCAGTATGATATAGGATTAACGAGTACTAGAAGGTCGAAACAGCGGTATGATATAGGACTGTCGTGTTCTTGAAGGACGAAACAGCGGTATGAAGTTGGACTGACGACTACTAGAAAAACGAAACAACGGTATGATGTAGGACTGACTGGCACAAGAGGAACGAAACAGCGGTATAATGTAGGACTGACGAGTAAGAAAAGAATGAGATAGAGATTTGATGTAGGACTGACGAGCGCTAGAAGGAGGAATCAGCGGTATGACGTAGGACTGACGATCGCTAGAAGGACTAAACAGCGGCATGACGTAGGACTGACGAGTAGGAAAAGAACGAGAAAGCTGTTTGATGTAGGATAAATGAGCAGGATGATGTATTAATGAAGAGCGATAGAAGAACGAAACAATGGTATGATGTAGGACTGACGAGCGTTAGAAGGAGGAATCAGCGGTATGACGTAGGACTGACGATCGCTAGAAGGACGAAACAGCCGAATGATGTAGGACTGACGAGTTCTAGAAGGACGAAACAGCGGTATGATGTAGGACTGTCGAGTGCTAGAATGAGAAACAACGGTATTATGTAGGACTTCAGAGCGCTATAAGGCGCAATCAGCGGTATGACGTAGGACTGACGAGCACTAGTAATACGAAACAACGGTATGATGTAGGACAGACGAGTCCTAGTAGGAGGAATCAGCGGTGTGATGTAGGACTGACGAATACTAGAAGGACGAAACAGTGGTTTGATGTAGGACAAATGATCGCTTTAAAGACGAAACAGCAGTATGATGTAGGAATGACGAGTGATAGAAGAATGAAACATGGTATGATGTAGGACTGACGAGCGCTAGAAAGACGAAACCGAGGTATGATGTAGGAATGACGTGTACTAGAAGGACGAAACAGCGGTTGATGCAGTAATGACGAGCGATAGAAGAACGAAACAATGGTATGATGTTGGACTGATGAACGCTAGAATAACGAAACATCGGTATGATGCAGAACTGATGAGCACTAGAATGAGGAATCAGCGGTATGACGTAGGAATGACGATCGCTAGACAGACGAAACAGCGGTAAGACGTATTACTGACGAGCACTAGAATGACAAAACAGAGGTATGATGTAGGACTGACGAGTACTAGAAAGACGAAACAGCAGTATGATATAGAATTAACGAGTACTAGAAGGTCGAAACATCGGTATGATTTAGGACTGACAAGTACTAGATGGACGAAACAGCGGTATGATATATGACTGTCGTGTTCTTGAAGGACGAAACAGCGGTATGAAGTTGGACTGACGAGTACTAGAAAGACGAAACAACGGTATGATGTAAGACTGACAGGCGCAAGAACGTCAAAACATCGGTATAAAGAAGGACTGACGAGTACTAGAAGGACGAAACAGCGGTATAATGTAGGACTGGCGAGTAGGAAAAGAACGAGACAGAGGTTTGATGTAGGACTGACGTGTACTAGGACGAAACAGCGGAATGATGTAGGACTGACGAGTTCTAGAAAGACGAAACAGCAGTATGGTATAGTATTTGCGATTCCTAGTAGGTCGAAACATCGGTATGATTTAGGACTGACGAGTACTAGAAGAACGAAACAGCGGTATAATGTATAGGACTGACGAGCGCTAGAAGGACCAAACATTGGTATGATGTAGGACTGACGAGCGCTAGAAGGAGGAATCAGCGGTATGACGTAGGACTGACGATCGCTAGAAGGACTAAACAGCGGCATGACGTAGGACTGACGAGTAGGAAAAGAACGAGAAAGCTGTTTGATGTAGGATAAATGAGCAGGATGATGTATTAATGAAGAGCGATAGAAGAACGAAACAATGGTATGATGTAGGACTGACGAGCGTTAGAAGGAGGAATCAGCGGTATGACGTAGGACTGACGATCGCTAGAAGGACGAAACAGCCGAATGATGTAGGACTGACGAGTTCTAGAAGGACGAAACAGCGGTATGATGTAGGACTGTCGAGTGCTAGAATGAGAAACAACGGTATTATGTAGGACTTCAGAGCGCTATAAGGCGCAATCAGCGGTATGACGTAGGACTGACGAGCACTAGTAATACGAAACAACGGTATGATGTAGGACAGACGAGTCCTAGTAGGAGGAATCAGCGGTGTGATGTAGGACTGACGAATACTAGAAGGACGAAACAGTGGTTTGATGTAGGACAAATGATCGCTTTAAAGACGAAACAGCAGTATGATGTAGGAATGACGAGTGATAGAAGAATGAAACATGGTATGATGTAGGACTGACGAGCGCTAGAAAGACGAAACCGAGGTATGATGTAGGAATGACGTGTACTAGAAGGACGAAACAGCGGTTGATGCAGTAATGACGAGCGATAGAAGAACGAAACAATGGTATGATGTTGGACTGATGAACGCTAGAATAACGAAACATCGGTATGATGCAGAACTGATGAGCACTAGAATGAGGAATCAGCGGTATGACGTAGGAATGACGATCGCTAGACAGACGAAACAGCGGTAAGACGTATTACTGACGAGCACTAGAATGACAAAACAGAGGTATGATGTAGGACTGACGAGTACTAGAAAGACGAAACAGCAGTATGATATAGAATTAACGAGTACTAGAAGGTCGAAACATCGGTATGATTTAGGACTGACAAGTACTAGATGGACGAAACAGCGGTATGATATATGACTGTCGTGTTCTTGAAGGACGAAACAGCGGTATGAAGTTGGACTGACGAGTACTAGAAAGACGAAACAACGGTATGATGTAAGACTGACAGGCGCAAGAACGTCAAAACATCGGTATAAAGAAGGACTGACGAGTACTAGAAGGACGAAACAGCGGTATAATGTAGGACTGGCGAGTAGGAAAAGAACGAGACAGAGGTTTGATGTAGGACTGACGTGTACTAGGACGAAACAGCGGAATGATGTAGGACTGACGAGTTCTAGAAAGACGAAACAGCAGTATGGTATAGTATTTGCGATTCCTAGTAGGTCGAAACATCGGTATGATTTAGGACTGACGAGTACTAGAAGAACGAAACAGCGGTATAATGTATAGGACTGACGAGCGCTAGAAGGACCAAACATTGGTATGATGTAGGACTGACGAGCGCTAGAAGGACTAAACAGCGGTATGACGTAGGACTGACGAGCGTTTGAAGGACGAAACAGCGGTATAATGTAGGAATGACGAGTACGAAAAGAACGAGACGGAGGTTTGATGTAGGACTGACGAGCACTAGAAGGAGGAATCAGCAGTATGATGTAGATGTTGGACTGACGAATTCAAGAAGGACGAAACAGCAGTATGATATAGGATTAACGAGTACTAGAAGGTCGAAACATCGGTATGATTTAGGACTGACGAGTACTAGATGGACGAAACAGCGGTATAATGTAGGACTGGCGAGTAGGAAAAGAACGAGACAGAGGTTTGATGTAGGACTGACGTGTACTAGGACGAAACAGCGGAATGATGTAGGACTGACGAGTTCTAGAAAGACGAAACAGAGGTAAGACGTAGGACTGACGAGCACTAGAATGACGAAACAGCGGTATGATGTAGGATTGACGAGGGCTAGAAAGTCGAAACAGCAGTATGGTATAGTATTTACGATTCCTAGTAGGTCGAAACATCGGTATGATTTAGGACTGACGAGTACTAGTAGAACGAAACAGCGGTATAATGTAGGACTTACGAGTGCTAGAAGGACGAAACAGATGTATGATGTAGAACGGAGGAATCCTAGAAGGACGAAACAGGTATGATGTAGGACTGACGAGCGCTAGAAGGACCAAACATTGGTATGATGTAGGACTGACGAGCGCTAGAAGGACCAAACAGCGGTATGATGTTGGACTGACGAACGCTAGAATGACGAAACAGCGGTATGATGTTGGACTGACGAACGCTAGAATGACGAAACAGCGGTATGACCTAGGACTGACGATTACTAAAAGGACGAAACAGCGGTATGACGTAGGACTGACGAGCGTTAGAAAGAGGAATCAGCGGTATGATGTTGGACTGACGAATTCAAGAAGGACGAAACAGTGGTATGATGTAGGACTTACGAGCTCTAGAAGGACGAAACAAAGGTATAATGTTGGACTGACGAACTCTATAATGACGAAACAGAGGTATGATATAGGACTGACGAGTACTAGAAGGATTTATTAAATGTTGCTATTCACTTTTGTCCAATCTTCCTGTGGACATTTGTTTTGGAATTATTCTCTTTAACTATAAATCTGTATGCTTGAGAAGTGTTTTGATACGCTACCCTTGTTATGCTTTTAATAAGCCCATTATTTTCGTGATACATATAAGTAATATAGCTTATTGTGACGTCTAGCTTAGAAAGGGAAATGACGAAATGAACAAATTAGTCAACTGACAAAAAAGCCAAAATGACAACGCTGAAATATCCATTTTCTAAAACATTTTCTTGAATAATGGATGATGTTATATTGATCTCAAATTGGTTCCCATGGCTTATTTTATTCAGGAAATTTGTCACAAATTGTTTATTTCAGCTCATCACTGAATTATACAAAAACCATCTTGTTCATGTTTCATCACTGACATATCAATTGGAATCTCGTGTGTGATCTCTTATTCATTATTTCTTAACCTTTTATAAGGCTTTTGATGTTCCCTGATACCTTCTAGGTGAGAATAATTGATAAATCGGCAGATCATGTATAGTTTGTTTGCTTTATTTGGTTATGCTGTTAACTTTTTTTAATATCAGCTAACAGGAATTCACATGCATGTTATGTGATGTTATATATGTTTGGCGTATGTCAAGTATAATCTTTCTTACAAGTCACGATCATTTTTGTGAGTAAGTTCACTAACTTTGAATACAGATGAAGCAAAGCCACTTATCCGTTGCCGAAGATAACGCCGTCCTTTTTCAACAATTCCAGTATATAATCTTCCTTTACATCGCAAATCGTAATCGTGTTCATTCAGTTATTGCAAACTTGGTTTTGGATTTCTCTTAAAGAAACATAAAGATCATAGTTCGACTTGTCTCTAGCAATGACATATTGCATACTGTTGTCCTGTCCGATAAATTAATTCTTTACATACTTATCAATCCCCTTTAGAAAGGTCTTTGACATCTAAGCCAATCGAAGGACGTGACGTAAATGTGAATCAGGTTGAAGCTGGTGTCTCCAAATCGCCAACGTCAATTGCTATATATCTACACACAATATTGATGTCCGGTGGGCAAGCCCAAAACTGACCTCGTCAAAATGAATATGTTTACCAATTAATCATCTCATTCCCTGGAGCGTTTCCTTACTGTCACAAGCAGAGTCCACCATTAAAGACAAAGGAAGAAAAAAACAGTTTAATGAATCGATTCAATGATATTTTTGTTCTGTGACAATTTGTAAAGACATTTATAACCATATTCAGGATTTAACATTACAAATAACCATCTCATAGTTATAATTCTTAAGTATTATAAAGTACAAGTCGTCAAATACCACTTGTTTCACTTTCTGTAAGTTGTCAGTATTGATTAAGGTTGCACAAGAGACTGGGTTACATCACAATTATTGCAATACCACAACGTCAACAAAATTGTATCTGTTCTTGTAGCAGATAAGTCCTGAATAGGATTTCTTGTCTGATGAAACTGAATGATAATGTGACAATGCTGACATGATAGTACATGAGGTTGCTTAGTATGCTTTTAACTGATCTATGTTTGTTTTAGTACATAAGGATTTTTTTTTCTGTTGGAGATACGACATTCAAAGTTAGTTCATTGGGACAAGGTCGGTGATTGCATTAGATTGTGAAATACGTAACAAAAACAGACACTAATTCTGCTTTTTAAGCATTTAATGACCAGTCAGAGGGTTTTTAACATCAATTTTTGATATAATAATTACAATTAGTTTCCCATCGTTCTATGTTAATGAAATTCTAGTGCTCGTAAAATGTCAATTTCTGACATTTAATAATCCGTTATTGTAAAATTTTATGAACACAATCTGTGATGGACGATTTGAAAGTCAAACAGAAGCAGTCTTGGACAAACCATGGTCATTTAGCATTCAAAGTGACGGAAGTTGTTTTTCAAACCGTAAATCAACATTTCAACATTCTGTCAAAAGCTGATATTAATGTTTTTTGAGAAGTCTGTGGACAGGAACGATATATAGGTAAAGACAATTTAGGAAGAGGGATATATGGATAAATGACCTCAAATAAAGAGAAAGGACAACTAGAGCTCAGACAAATGAGTGTACAGACAAGACAACGAAAAGAACAATGGCAAACGAGTGAAATACGAGATTACTTAGTTTAAAAAAGTGATGAAAGTGGGAAATAATAAGAGAACAAATGAGGTAACGAAAGAAACCGTGGATAATAAGAGTATATACAAGAGTACGAGAACCGGGGTGAATAATTTCTGAACCAGCAACCGAAAAAAATATAGAGAGAACATAGCAAACATCAATGAAAATCATGGTAAATAAGAGAATATGCAGACAAAAATATCTGAAGTAAATAAAGTTAAAGCGGCGCATTCTGTAAAACAATAATTGTTTTTGGAATGTAAAGAATCGCTGTCATGCATGTCAGCGCTCTTCAACAACTTTATTAGACAGACTGATATTTTGATAACAGAACAAAATTCAGAATAAATGGACAACCTGAATAATTGTGTATATCAAAGTTTCGCCGATATTGAATCTCAACAGATTGTATTTATGTTATACTGTCTCGACTTTCACCAATCCATTGCGCTTTGCCATCCTTTTATTATAAAATATAAAAAAACCCGTAAGTTTATTCAATAAAGTCAGTCAGTATATATCGGCTATCACATACATGAAGAGCAGAAGGGTGTTAAAGAGAAAATAACATAATACCATAACACATTTCATATAAAATATGTTTTCAAACTAGACTTGGAAATAAATATGATCTAGTTTTGTATTCATGAGTTTGAGTTTAATAAGAGTTTATGTGATTATACTAAATGATAAAAGAAAAAAAGCTATGGAAATTCAACCAATTTTGGTTTTCCTCAGGTCCCCCCGAGTCAAAAATTAGGTCTTTAGTATCACTGTCTATCTTAGAAGGACGAAAGTTTTACCCCAAACAAGTAAAGTAAACCAATTAGAAATGACGATTGATAACCTATGAATTACTTTTTTCAAGAATATTTTTTTCTTATTATTGGTACTTACATTGAAGCTGATGATGATGATGCTGTTGACGATTGATGATAATTGCCTTCCCGGACATGTTGTACTGAAAAAAGAATTTGTCCTTGAACATCATAGGCAATAGGTATAGAATTGCCAAGGGAGAGCACCTTACACAATCATATTGTAGAAAAAACTTATCCGTCCTTGAACCTCATATGTAATGCTCATCGACTAGCAAAGCAAGCGAATGGCCATTTTGTTAATTTAGTATGTTAAATGTTCAGACAGGAATCGATAGCCTTTGACGGACTTCCTTTTAATTGAATGTATGGGAGTGTAAAAGAAGGAGAAATGGCTTTAGAAAGAAAAAAGACTTAATAGCTAGTTCTCATCAAGCAGAGGAAGCAGCATATTCAATTCCTAGTTTACGGACACAGTTAAGTAGTGCATTGACGATAAGAATATGGATATCCTCTAAAAACATGATCAATTTATTATGCTCTGCTATTGGCAACGATGATACCATGTTTTCAGTTTTCAGTTTGATCTAAGAATGAGTAAATATGACATAAATAGGCCATGGTATGCTCAGAAGAGATAATTACATTAGAAAATTTGCAATCATGAGCAGAATGAAACTTGCTATACTCTAATACAATACGATTCGATGTGAGTAAGTTCACGTTCTCATGTCAAATATAGGGCTAACGACAGCAAACGCGCTAGGTACGGTTCTTTTGTAAAAGACTTCCTAATAGGTAAGGCTTCTCAACTTGCTCATAAAACAGCTACGTTACTATATTGTAATAGGTCTCCCAGGTAGCTGCAGAGACGGGAGACATTTAACAATTTCAGCATATACTGAAAACTTATGGTTTCACGTTTTCGCTACAGTCAGGGTCACACGAGGTAGGTGTCAAGGTAGATACCAACGTAACAGAAGCACGTATAGAGTACACAGGAATGAAAGGGGGCAACAGAAACAAATATCGACTGTGCATGTCAGTTTGTCTGTTCTTCTGATAACTCCTCTAAACATATGTCTACAAAAATTAAATAATCACATTTCTATTTCATTCACTTGATGCAAACGCAACGGTAGAATAATAGATTATATTGTACAAAACCACAATTCCTGACTGAAACAATCACAACAATAGTTATATAGCCACACCTTAGAAAACCCCTATTTGATAACGTAGATTTTTTTAAGTTTGTGTGCATGTAAAAAATGCATTAATTTATTTATTCAATTGATAGAGAATGAAACCAGGTAGGTGCTTCACCCATGAATGCAGCCGTCCTAACCACTGGTAACGATTTGTCTATTGTAACCATGCCTTAGCTTGGAAGGTCTCTAAATTCCTGGCGCAAACACGTGTAACGTTTTACAAAGGCTGCTAGTAAATTCAGGTTTAACTGGATGAAAAAAAGGTTTCAATGATTGTCAGGCCCAAACGCATGAATTAGTTACAGGACATAACATAGCATGCCATTTTGAGTTTTCAGATAATACACTATGGTTTTAATTCTTATAAATCTCAGTTCCCTTTATTATTAGGACGATTGTGTGCTTGTCATTTAATTTGTATTAAAATGTTTGCTTTCATGTGTATCATTTGCGCAATTCTTTTCTAGTCTTGATGCGAAGTTGATATGTTGTCTGGTAGACTACACCGGTCTACTAGAACGAGTGAAATATTGAAGCTGATTGACTGTCCCAGTCCCCGGAGGTTACTGTAATGCTGAATCTAAGTGGCTTTACCTGTCCCATGGCTGTACCTTTCATGCTCTGGAAATATACAGATCATCGCGAATTGTTCTAGTATTGAAGCTTGTGGAATAAATCTGTCTCGGCGACAACTTGGACTTTATAGGTGACAACTATACCTGTCCCCAAAAATGGTTGTAATATCAAAATAGTGAAATAATGCTGCCCCGCAGGTGACTGTTACTTTGGATTCACTGCCCCATCGGCTATTGAAACAGAAGGCGGTAACTCTGCGAGATCAGAATGTAACATTGTTTCTTTTGAACTATACCCACAAAATAATCTCGTTCAGATGGCGACAAACTGCTGTCTTTAAACATTATAGCATTACGAATTAATTTGATGAAATATCACGCCGTCACAAAAGTGTGTGTGGTATACATTTGAATATGTAATGTCTTCTACACCGTCATATATGCATGTTACATATATAAGTAGCCAGTATATGCATGTGTATTTCTTATTAATAGATACCTACATACATGTGTCCATATATAATGAGATATATATGGATGTGATTCAGAAGTTAATTAATCGGATAGAACGAAGGACGTACAGGATTTCGATTTTACTGATGATACTCAATTAGATAAACCTATGCTAAACATAGAAATACCATCGTTATATATATAATCAGATTGAACATACTGTCTACATATATAAGTATGTATGTAACTAATTTGTTCTCCGTGTAGTTAGGTAAACTATTGATATTCGTCAGTGTTTACACTTGTATGCGTGGTCAATGTAGGTCTAGTGTTTACAAAGGTAGACAAGCTTCGATATATACAGGTCCGAATTTGATTGACTTGTATGAACCCAATGTATAGAGTTTGTATGGTAAAGGTTTGTAAGCTAAAATTAAATTGTCATAACCGTCATATGTACAAAGCATCAATACTAATTGTGTGGAACCATCTTTCAAAACTACAAGCTAATCGTGATGAAATGGTCTGTTAAGGATAATATAGAAATATGTTTTAAATATCACCGGGTTTTCATGTTATGTTTCACGTCCAAAACATGACTGCGGACGTTGGATGATTGGTGCTGTACGTCTGTCTGTTGACAGCGCCATCTCCCAGGGGAGGTAATTAGAATACACGAGCAGCACAAAAGAGTTCCAAAAGTAATTTCTCATGATCGGAAACCAAGGCGAAACGCCGTCTGAGATATTGTCGCTCTGGGACAAGGGACGATGATGGCGACTTGTATTAATTATCACACAACAATATCTTTGACGTGGCCGTGTAAAATCTACCAATATAGTTCCAATATCAGAAACAAATAAGTATTATGATAGACACACAGTAGTTTGTAAATGGTAATGTATGTGTTTGCTAATGCGATCCGATGTTTCCGGTTTTCCCTATAAGATTGCGTCTAAATTTGATCAGCATGGACCAGATATAGTTGACCGTTTTAGTTGGTGTAAGAATTAATGTCATACCAGGTGGCGTGAGAACATTGACCAAGTTTGGCTTCATATTAATATATACGTTTATCACTGCATAGTGAATATTTATGAACATTGGCGATAAAAACAAATAAAAATATTCCTGAAAATTCGCTTACAGGTATATAGACATTCTTTATATATAGATTTGATAATTATTCATCCATCCTTCGTTTTATTTGTGTAGCACATTTGTCTTATGAAGCGATGTACTTTTAAGCAATAATGTACAATCTGAATATGGTGTTGCAACATGTCTTAAGCAGAAATGGTTATCTCCCTTTCCTTCAACGAACTTATGACATAATTAAACTGAGACCATGAATAAGTATTTCGAATGAAATCCTCGAAAAGGAAGAAATAACACGCCTCTTTGAATTGGGTCTTTGTTTATATATCTGATGTAGATCTGATGACAATTTCACTATAACTTTGGGATTCGTTAGGTTCGTTCTTAATATTGTCTGTCCATTCGTATTAATGGCATGTCGGATTAAAATTTCTCATTTTGAATTTGGTAAATTCAAACACACGCACATGATTAAGTGTAAAGACACTGGAGTGATTTGAAGATGTTCGAATTAAAAAAAAAAAAAAAAAACTGATTCACCATTCTATTTTATTTGAATTGAAACTTCATTAAGAGTGATCTGAACAAGCGCACATTTTTTGCAATTTTGTAATTAAACAAAGACATTTAAATCTGAGTTTTCAATCAGTATACCTGCTATCAGCATTGTCAGTGTAAGTTGAACATTTACATTAAATTTTAGTTATTTCTTATTTTAAAAAATATGTAATTACGGCTCTCGTAAGGCCTGTTTTGGGATTTCATTGTTATTCTGTTTCTCCAGAGGGATATCGCTTCACGCCATTACAGTACAATTATTACGCGATAAAACTTGTTATTTTGCATTATTTATAGAATCATCTTGCAAGACATTTGCAGAACACCTTGGGGAAAATGACTTGATTTATTGTGAAACTATGCTTGATTAAAATTCATTATTCAAATTTAGAAATAAATTCAAGAATAGTGCAATGCTTAAATAATATCAGTGACATTTCCAATTCACAAAAAAAGAAACAATTAGATTAGAGCCTTTCTGCTTATTCGGAAAAAATACTAACACTTAAGCTTTGTATAAGAGTGCTTCTACTTTTCTTTGGACGACTTCTGATTCAACGGCCGTCACAAATAAAGAACTATAAATTTAAAGTCGTAATCGTGCTGATGATTTTTTTACCTGCTCGATGAAAAGCAAATTATTTATCTTTTGATTTCATTTATCTCTTAATATATTTAGTACTAACGTATTAGATAAGTATTAGTGTAAATGTCGAAATTTAATTAATTTGCGTTCCGACTGAGTTTAGGTTATAAAACATTACGTCTACGTAAAACAAGTTTTCAACTTGACACAACCCTGGTCAATGTATTTTTAGGAATCGTACTCTATAAAATTTCCAATGGATATGTATCTCAATCCATATTAAGCTATACGGTGTCAGAACTGATGAGTCATGACTATCTTTGTTTTGTGTGTGTATCTGAAGTACCTTGTCACGTGGTGATAGTATATTTAACGTTATACGTTATATCAAGTAAATCCCATAAAATACAAGGTCATCCCAGGGACCTTCAGGAACGAGGTAACCTGAACGAGTCCCTGGTACATATAATTAAATATTAACGTTTACACCCGGAAACTATCATTAATATACTGATTACGTGTAAATCCGAGCTCTAACGATGACGTTTAAGTCGTTGAAAAGGTTTTCGTTGAAAGGCCTTCAGCATAGTAGTGACAAGATGTAGATTAATTACGGTCACATATCAGGGAGATATCTCAACGAGTTCACAAGAGTGATTAAGGTAAATAGTAGGACCCGTTTGACTGGAATTCAATGTTAAAAAACTGCAGAAGTTATAACAAGATCGTGATATCAAATCATTTCATATCTTTTATCACTGCGTGAGGCCTGATGCGAATCTATTGAAAAACAATTTTTTTTTTATATTGACTGACAACGCTTGATTTCTATTTCGTAATGACGTTATAAAACCATACAAAATGATGTTTTAAGGGTTCTGTTTCTTAGTTTGAAGATTAGTATTTGTATTGTTTCGCGTATATGTGTATTATAGAGAATGATAGTTCGTGAACTCAAGATATGTCCTTCAAGTGGATATTGGCAGGCCACAAGTCTGAAGACTAAATCAGATCACGGAAAAGAACACAATATGGATATTGCTTTTTTACGGTACACTCGGCTGTACAAGCAGGGCGACGCTAATGCCAGCTGAAGGTTGTGGTGGAAAATTTTGTGTTGTTTTAATTGAAAGAGTCAATTAAACCAATTTTATCTTTTGCTCCAAACATGTCTTTTTACTACCAATTAAAACTACTTTGTGTAACAGCCGTGCAATGCTTTATTTAAGCCCACATTGTCTCAAATAAGCAATCATGAGGCGGTACAAAGTGGCCTTGGGATCAGTATGTGCAGTTTTGTGATTTGAGATGAAAAGATACAGGAAATTAGCAAAGCTAATGTCAAGTAATAGACGATGTTGGAGAAGGTTGTTTGTAACAATGTAATTTGATAGCCTTTTAAATTGTCATACAATCTATTTTATCTCTCAATTAACATCAATATCTCCACACTGATCTCTCACAAAACCGTCTTTGTTACCAATAAAATCAAAAACCAAACATCATTCTGTTCCTTGGAATTTTAAGCAATTCATTTAAAAAACTGATGAAATCTTTTGATCTCTACAAAATTTCCTGAATCTTAACAAAAGCTGTGATATCGATAAAGATTCATTCTGTCAAATACTGATGGAAATCGGATTGTTTCTACTTTGTTGTTACAATATTTTCTGTATAAGTGTCACGTAGAATAAGTATCAAATAAAGATCCAGGTCGTTTGAAGTTGTGAGATCTCGCGTGATTTGACGCAATAACCCAAACAACTTAAATGTCGTGTGAAACCCCGAACGAATTGTACTTGTTACATGCTACTGGTTCGGAAATAAATTCCAAGTATGTCCAATCCCATGTTTGGATGTTTCTTTAATGTAAATGCCATGAAGGCGATTTATTGGATACGAACTCAATCTGTTATTGTATATTGATGTCAGGTTCCTAATCCGTAAATAACAGTGTACACATAAACCACACGACGTATGTTCACTGTCCAACGGATATCGCGGTCTGATTTAACCATATTTTACCCAAGTGACCTAATATTCCCATATGTTGATATTTCCTCTCGATTACAAAGAAACTCAAGTCAGTTGAGAGCCTAACGTACTTGTATCATGATTTGTTATTGTACAAAAAATTCCAAACCATAAATGTGTTAATTTTTCAGTGTTTCCGTGTTGAAAATGATTGGTGGACAGAAAACATATTTGCATAAAGTTCACCAATTTCACATAAGCATTTTGATGAATACAAAAAATAGTGAAGCGGAGTGTTATTTAAATGCATTCTAAAACTTGTGTACACAAGAATTTCATCACTGTGACGACAAAGGAAACACCCGTTTCCTGAATATTACAAACAAATCTCAGATTTGTTGGCGTTCTAACGGTCTGAAATCCAAGAGTTAATTCCCTTCGTTTCATTCATCGATATGATATGCTTGATGGTGAATGGAAGCCGGAATGTGACGCAATAGAGCAAGATAAAGACAAAGGAAAGATCATCAAGGAAATTCTATGTGACAAGATTCCCGAAACATAGCTTTTGCGATTTCATCGATATGAATTTGCAAGAAAATATACGTCACGTTCACCAAATGAAATTTTGGCCAAAAACTACCAAACTTCAATAATATACCAGGAAAAACAAATTTTAATGCAGAAGATCGCTACCACATATAATATGTAGCTATCTGATGAACTACCGTAAGATCAGTGCAAACGATGTAGGATCTCAACCACCAGGTACAGGCGGTACACCAGGGAATCGGTGGGGGAGGGGGATCGCTTTTTACGTGAGGGCAAGGGTTCTCATTACAGATGAATTTGCAGAGTGTGTAAGAAAGCTTGTTACTTTTGTATACACCAAGGAACATTTCACTTATATATGTATCTGTTCAGGCATGTTTTTCTTCTAAAACGATTCTCACCTCCAACCGACAAGCGAGTCATCTGCGTTACCGCTTGCAGCCTGTGTCTATACATGATGAAAGATAATAGATTATAATATTCTCACATCTAAACAATATTCCACTTCCAGATCCAAATGGATTGGAGTTTAAGAAGTAGAAACAAGATATGACAAGACAAGAAGCCTGACATATTGTATGTGTCCTATGGGGATTTCCTTTGTCATGTGACTTCCGACAAGATACATGTTCATATCGCGGGAACCCTATAAAGTGGTTATGCATTGGAATATCCTCGTATTGAAGTTCACGCGTTTACAGAAGTAAAATCGACTAATTATTGAATACATTTTCCCCCTTTATTTGTTATAGTTGTATATCTAGATGAGGTTTCGTATTTGTGTAAATTCCATGGCAACCATCGAAGTTCCACCATAAGCGTGGGTCACACCGGGTTCAGACTGTTTTAGCGCTCGACTGTGTGTACAGCCAACACTTTAATAATAGATGGAGTCACAAAGTGACAAATGACACTTACTTTCAAATCTTGAAACATAGACATGCCATTGCCATTTTCTGTATTTCCAGAAAATGTGTTAAACTGACCGGGAATAAGATATCTTGTTTCTTTGTTAACAAAAAAGCAGGTCTTTTGATAGATGATATGAAATCAACAATTTGAAGCATCCCGTGAACTATGATTTAGATGTCCTAATGTTCCGAGTGACAATTGGGCACACATGGGATATAAATCCAAAAGAAAAAATAGTCATTATGTGTGTTCTTAGATTGTTTAAGGTCAAGGTCACAATGTCGAATACAGTTGAGAAAAAAAAACATATTTCTAGTGCACAAACGGTGTGCTGTTTATAATCTGGGTTATATTACTTGCATACAGGAAGAAAACAGAATCCGTTTTAAATTGAAATATGCCATTTATTTAATCTACAAATACGACCGAAATACTCTAATTACAATTTTCTGTTAATCAACTGTACATACATCAAGTGTGCTTAACAATATACAATTAGAGGACTACAAATATTGGGATCAAATTAGGTCACCACACAGCAAAACCATTCCAATTATACTGAAAATATTTGGCTTTTTTCTTTCATCCTGTGCGCTGACGTATCACGGAGATTGTGAGGAAATAACTCCGAATATTAATGAGTGCCATTAAACTGACTTCCTAGGACAACACTAAAAAACGTAGCTTTAAACCACCAGAATATTTATACATGAGGTTTACAGATTAATGATTTAAACTCAAAATAAATGGAACGATATCATCATAAAAACAAAAGGATTCTTTACACAAATGTGAAAGACAACACATTCCGGTAAAAAATAACCGTCGTTTGTTTTTGGTCAGTCCAAGAAATTATCCGTTTTGAAATGAAAACGAAACTAACATTACCGAGACCACCAGGCATACTAAGGAGCAAGGGATATTTCGAACGGTACGTCACAAAAGGCTATATTAGAATTCGCACTCTAATCATGGCTGCGATCGACTATACACAAAAACTTATTTTTTTCAACTCACATCTCTTAAACACTGCGTAATGTTACCATGTCAACTGTCGACATCTTTTAGCGAAATATTAATACTAGGAACAAGCCACTGAAAATCGAATCAAACGCAACATTTAAACAAAGTTTAATGGGGAGCAGGATTGTTGTATATGGAGATGAAAATTCACGATGGGGGAAAAAGGGAATCATCAGATTTATCATACAATTTGGTTGAAAGTCGTCCTTTTTTGTCTTTTGTGTGATTTCCACTTTCCTTTTAATACTAACTGAATCAAGACTGTAACATAACATTGCTGTTGTCTAAAGTATTTGAATCATTTACATTGTATTTGTTCATCGGGATTTTTTCTGTAAGTACATGTCGCCTCGTATGATTTATGTTGTGGTGGTTTTTTAATTTCCGTAAATACTGTGGCATGGTGATAACGAATTAATTCTGGTTAGTAATTGTTCTGCTTAAGGCTTATCTATCTCGCGACTGTCCCACGTAGGTCTCGATCCCGCGACCCAGAGGCGTAGGGCTACTGATAAAGACGGTCAGGCGCCTTAAACACTCGACCACCATGGCTCCTTGTGGCAATACCAGACAGCACCATTTTATCAATGTTATGAAAAAATAACATTTTATGTAATGTAAAACATTTGAATAAAGATATGAAAACCGTATTCAAACGATTTTAAAAACTGGATTCATTCTTTTTACAAAACATGACATCTTAATGTTCTTTTTATTTCAAACTTTTTTGTGCGATTTTACTTCGACCTTCACATTGGTTTCCTTGTACCTGATTTTTGCCTAACCTTTACCTGTACATTAGTTTTTATAAGATTTACCCAGGTTAATCTGGTCGACAAATTCTTAACGACAACACCTTTGTTTCACCCCGAACTATTGTTTACATATGTGATTATATATACTGAGGTTGGCATTTAATCATAACAAATATCATAAGATGTCGTCTTTATTATAGAAAAGTCGGACAAGGTTTACTTCAAGTGGATTTAAACACCGGCAGCATCGTATCATCTCGGATACAATCCAAACACGCTCTGTGTCCCCTCCTTAGCCAAATCTCTCCAACAAACAGAGATACCAAAAAGCATCACTCACTGCGAGGCAAGTCGTAAAGAATATTGTAAAGATTTTTCTGAACTTTATTTTGAGATTGCTGATATCAATAGCGTAGGGGTTATTTATTTATTTTCCGGAGCATGAACTCGGTGCTTATATCTATTTGCATTTAACGCCTTCATTATTTTGTATTTTCTCTCTCTTCCTCAAATGTGTTTTTTAGGAACAGTATAATGTTTGCTTCTTCCTGTTAGCCATACAAAACACTACAATACCAATTACAGAGCACTATGCATCTGAGTCGCTCTCATTGTTAGCAGTTGTTCATGTTTTAGTGTTTAGGTGGGCTGTCTCCTCAGTAATTGAAATATTCCACCTCCTTGTTTGATATGAAAAGTCTTTACTTCTTTTTAATACGCTGGTTCCATATGGTTCCATCGCTATTAAATCTGTTTTTCTTGAAGAGTATGACATTACTTACTTAGCATATACAAAACCTCCAATGACGGTTTTACCTCTATGAAGCAGAAGCTTGCCTATCTACTGTCTTATTTGTCCTCCTTACTTGCCTATCTACTGTCTTATTTGCCTTCCTTACTTGCCTATCTACTGGCTTATTTTTCCTCCTGACTTGGCTATCTACTGTCTTATTTGCCTTCCTTACTGTCTTATTTGCCTTCCTTACTTGCCTATCTACTGTAATATTTGTCCTCCTTAGTTGCCTATCTACTGTCTTATTTGCCTTCCTTTCTTGCCTATCTACTGGCTTATTTTTCCTCCTTACTTGCCTATCTACTGTCTTATTTGACCTCCTTACTTACCTATCTACTGTCCTATTTGTACTCCTTACTTGCCTATCTACTGTCTTATTTGCCTTCCTTACTTGCATATCTACTGTCTTATTTGCCTTCCTTACTTGCCTATCTACTGTCTTATTTGCCTTCCTTACTTGCCTATCTACTGTCTTATTTGCCTTCCTTACTTGCCTATCTACTGTCTTATTTGCCTTCCTTACTTGCCTATCTACTGTCTTATTTGCCTTCCTTACTTGCCTATCTACTGTCTTATTTGCCTTCCTTACTTGCCTATCTACTGTCTTATTTGCCTTCCTTTCTTGCATATCTACTGTCTTATTTGCCTTCCTTACTTGCCCATCTACTGTCTTATTTGTCCTTCTTACTTAGCTATCTACTGTCTTATTTGCCTTCCTTACTTGCATATCTACTGTCATATTTGCCTTCCTTACTTGCCAATCTACTGTCTTATTTGTCCTCTTTACTTGGCTATCTACTGTCTTATTTGCCTACCTTACTTGCCTATCTACTGCCTTATTATTCCTCCTTACTTGCCTATCTACTGTCTTATTTGTCCTTCTTTCTTGCCTATCTACTGTCTTATTTGCCTTCCTTACTTGCATATCTACTGTCATATTTGCCTTCCTTACTTGCCCATATACTGTCTTATTCGTCCTCCTTACTTGCCTATCTACTGTCTTATTTGTCCTCCTTACTTGGCTATCGATGGTCTTATTTGTCCTCCTTACTTGCCTATCTACTGTCTTATTTGCCTTCCTTACTTGCCTATCTACTGTCTTATTTGCCTTCCTTACTTGCCTATCTACTGTCTTATTTGCCTTCCTTACTTGCCTATCTACTGTCTTATTTGTCCTCCTTACTTGCCTATCTACTGTCTTATTTCCCTCATTACTAACCTATCTACTGTCTTATTTGTCCTCCTTTCTTGCCTATCTACTGTCTTATTTGCCTGACTTACTTTTCTATCTACTGTCTTATTTGTCCTCCTTACTTACGTATCTGCTGTCTTATTTGCCTTCCTTACTTGCCTATCTACTGTCTTATTTGCCTTCCTTACTTGCCTATCTACTGTCATATTTGCCTTCCTTACTTGCCCATCTATTGTCTTATTTGTCCTCCTTACTTGCCTATCTACTGTCATATTTGCCTTCCTTACTTGCCATTCTACTGTCTTATTTGTCCTCCTTACTTACTGTCTTATTTGTCCTTCTTACTTGCTATCTACTGTCTTATTTGTCCTCCCTACTAACATATCTACTGTCTTATTTGCCTTCCTTACTTGCCTATCTACTGTCTTATTTGCCTTCCTTACTTGCCTATCTAATGTCTTATTTGCCTTCCTTACTTGCCTATCTAATTTCTTATTTGCCTTCTTTACTTGCCTATCACTTGCCTATCTACTGTCTTATTTGCCTTCCTTACTTGCCTATCTACTGGCTTATTTTTCCTCCTGACTTGGCTATCTACTGTCTTATTTGCCCTCCTTACTTGCTTATCTACTGGCTTATTTTTCCTCATTACTTGGCTATCTACTGTCTTATTTGCCTTCCTTACTTGCATATCTACTGTCTTATTTGTCCTTCTTACTTGCCTATCTACCGTCTTATTTACCTTCCATACTTGCCTATCTACTGTCTTATTTGCCTTCCTTACTTGCCTATCTACTGTCTTATTTGCCTTCCTTACTTGCCTATCTACTGTCTTATTTGCCTTCCTTACTTACCTATCTACTGTCTTATTTGCCTTCCTTACTTGCCTACCTACTGTCTTATTTGCCTGACTTACTTGCCTGTCTACTGTCTCATTTGTCCTCCTTACTTGCCTATCTACTGTCTTATTTGCCTTCCTTACTCTTACTTCCCTATCTACTTTCTTATTTGCCTTCCTTACTTGCATATCTACTGTCTTATTTGTCCTACTTACTTGCCTATCTACTTATTTGTATCTACTACTGTCTTATTTGTCCTTCCTTACTTGCCTATCTACTGTCTTATTTGCCTTCCTTACTTGCCTATCTACTGTCTTATTTGCCTTCCTTACTTGCCTATCTACTGTCTTATTTGCCTTCCTTACTTGCCTATCTACTGTCTTATTTGCCTTCCTTTCTTGCATATCTACTGTCTCATTTCCCTTCCTTACTTGCCCATCTACTGTCTTATTTGTCCTTCTTACTTGCCTATCTACTGTCTTATTTGTTCTTCTTACTTGCCTATCTACTGTCTTATTTGCCTTCCTTACTTGCCTATCTACTGTCATATTTGCCTTCCTTACTTGCCCATCTACTGTCTTATCCTTTTACCTTCTACTGTCTTATTTGCCTTCTACTGTCTTATTTGCCTTCCTTACTTGCATATCTACTGTCTTATTTGTCCTCCTTACTTGCCTATCTACTGTCTTATTTGTCCTCCTTACTTGCCTATCTACTGTCTTATTTGTCCTTCCTTACTTACCTATCTACTGTCTTATTTGTCCTCCTTACTTACCTATCTACTGTCTTATTTGCCTTCCTTACTTACCTATCTAATTTCTTATTTGTCTTCCATACTTGCCTAAGTACTATCTTGTTTGCCTTCCTTACTTGCCTATCTACTGTCTTATTTGTCCTCCTTACTTACCTATCTACTGTCTTATTTGTCCTCCTTACTTACCTATCTACTGTCTTATTTGTCTTTTTTACTTAACTATCTACTGTCTTATTTGCCTTCCTTACTTGCCTATCTATTGTCTTATTTGTCCTCCTTACTTGCCTATCTACTGTCTTATTTGCCTTCCTTACTTGCCTATCTACTGTCTTATTTGTCCTTTTTACTTACCTATCTACTGTCTTATTTGCCTTACTTACTTGCCTACCTACTGTCTTATTTGTCTTCCTTACTTGCCTATCTACTGTCTTATTTGCCTTCCTTACTTGCCTATCTACTGTCTTATTTGCCTTCCTTACTTGCCTATCTACTGTCTTATTTGCCTTCCTTACTTGCATATCTACTGTCTTATTTGCCTTCCTTACTTGCCTATCTACTGTCTTATTTGTCCTCCTTACTTGCCTATCTACTGTCTTATTTGTCCTTCTTACTTGCCTATCTACTGTCTTATTTGCCTTCCTTACTTGCCTATCTACTGTCTCATTTCCCTTCCTGACTTATATATCTACAGTCTTATTTGCTCTCCTTACTTGCCTATCTACTGTCTTATTTGTCTTCCTTACTTGCCTATCTACTGTCTTATTTGCCTTCCTTATTTGCCTTATTGCTATCTTATTTGTCCTTTTTATTTATTTGCCTTCCTTACTTACCTATCTACTGGCTTATTTGTCCTCCTTACTTACCTATCTACTGTCTTATTTGCCTTTTTTACTCACCTATCTAATTTCTTATCTGTCTTCCATACCTGCCTAAGAACTATCTTATTTGCTTTCCTTAC
Organism: Ylistrum balloti; assembly: GCF_031769215.1. Classification (NCBI taxonomy): domain Eukaryota; kingdom Metazoa; phylum Mollusca; class Bivalvia; order Pectinida; family Pectinidae; genus Ylistrum; species Ylistrum balloti. The sequence goes on along the minus strand of NW_026782421.1, from coordinate 665,432 downwards.
TTACCTATCTACTGTTTTATTTGCCTTTTTTATTTACCTATCTATTGTCTTATTTGCCTTCCTTACTTGCCCATCTACTGTCTTATTTGCCTTCCTTACTTGCCTATCTACTGTCTTATTTGCCTTCCTTACTATCTACTGTCTTATTTGTCCTCCTTACCTGCCAATCTACTGTCTTATTTGCCTGCCTTTCTTGCCTATCAACTGTCTCATTTCCCTTCCTTACCTGCCAATCTACTGTCTTATTTGCCTTCCTTACTTGCATATCTACTGTCTTATTTGTCCTCCTTACTTGCCTATCTATTGTCTTATTTGCCTTCCTTACTTGCCTGCCTACTGTCTTATTTGCCTGACTTTCTTGCCTATCTACTGTCTTATTTGTCCTCCTTACTTGCCTATCTACTGTCTTATTTGCCTTCCTTACTTGCCTATCTACTGTCTTATTTGTCCTCCTTACTTGCCTATCTACTGTCTTATTTGCCTTCCTTACTTGCCTATCTACTGTCTTATTTGCCTTCCTTACTTGCCTATCTACTGTCTTATTTGCCTTCCTTACTTGCTACTGTCTACTGTCCTTACTTGCTTATTTGCCTTCTTACTGTCTTATTTACTGTCCTTCCTTACTTGCCTATCTACTGTCTTATTTGCCTTTACTTGCCTTCTACTGTCTTATTTGTCCTTCCTTACTTTCCTATCTACTGTCTTATTTGCCTTCCTTACTTGCCTATCTACTGTCTTATTTGTCCTCCTTACTTGCCTATCTACTGTCTTATTTTCCTTCCTTACTTGCATATCTACTGTCATAGTTGCCTTCCTTACTTGCCCATCTACTGTCTTATTTGCCTTCCTTACTTGCCTATCTACTGTCTTATTTGCCTTCCTTACTTGCCTATCTACTGTCTTATTTGCCTTCCTTACTTGCCTATCTACTGTCTTATTTGCCTTCCTTTCTTGCCTATCAACTGTCTTATTTGCCTTCCTTACTTGCCTATCTACTGTCTTATTTGCCTTCCTTACTTGCATATCTACTGTCTTATTTGCCTTCCTTACTTGCCTATCTACTGTCTTATTTGTCCTCCTTACTTGGCTATCTACTGTCTTATTTGTCCTCCTTACTTGCCTATCTACTGTCTTATTTGCCTTCCTTACTTGCATATCTACTGTCTCATTTCCCTTCCTTACTTGCCCATCTACTGTCTTATTTGCTTCCTTACTTGCCTATCTACTGTCTTATTTGCCTTCCTTACTTGCATATCTACTGTCTTATTTGCCTTCCTTACTTACCTATCTAATTTCTTGTTTTGCCTTCCTTACTTACCTGTCTAAATTCTTGTTTGCCTTCCTTACTTGCCTATCTAGTGTCTTATTTGCCTTCCTTACTTGCCCATCTACTGTCTTATTTGCCAGACTTACTTGCCAATCTACTGTCTTATTTGTCCTTCTTTCTTGCCTATCTACTGTCTTATTTGCCTTCCTTACTTGCATATCTACTGTCTTATTTGCCTTCCTTACTTGCCTATCTAATTTCTTATTTGCCTTCCTTACTTGCCTATCTAATTTCTTATTTGTCCTCCTTAGTTGCCTATCTACTGTCTTATTTGCCTTCCTTATTTTCCTTCCTTACTTGCCTATCTATTGTCTTATCTTGCCTTCCTTGCTATCTATTTTGCCTTCCTTACTTGCCTATATACTGTCTTATTTGCCTTCCTTACTTACCTATCTACTGTCTTATTTGCCTTCCTTACTTGCCTATCTACTGTCTCATTTCCCTTCCTAACTTACATATCTACAGTCTTATTTGCCCTCCTTACATGCCTATTTAATGTCTTATTTGCCTTCCTTACTTGCCTATCTACTGTCTTATTTGTCCTCCTTACTTGCCTATCTACTGTCTTATTTGCCTTCCTTTTGTCTATTTGCCTTCCTTATTGCTATCTACTGTCTTATTTGTCCTCCTTACTTGCCTATCTACTGTCTTATTTGCCTTCCTTTGATGCCTATCTACTGTCTTATTTGTCCTACTTACTTGCCTATCTACTGTCCTATTTGTCCTCCTTACTTGCCTATCTACTGTCTTATTTGCCTTCCTGATTTGGCTATCTACTGTCTTATTTGTCCACCTTAACTGCCAATCTACTGTCTTATTTGCCTTCCTTACTTGCCTATCTACTGTCTTATTTGCCTTACTTACTTGCCTATCTACATTCTTATTTGCCTTCTTTATTTGCCTATCTACTTCTTATTTTCCTTACTTGCCTATCTACTGTCTTATTTGCCTTCCTTACTTGCCTATCTACTGTCTTATTTGCCTTCCTTACTTGCATATCTACTGTCTTATTTGTCTTCCTTACTTGCATATCTACTGTCCTATTTGTCCTCCTTACTTGTCTATCTACTGTCTTATTTGCCTTCCTTACTTGCATATCTACTGTCATATTTGCCTTCCTGATTTGGCTATCTACTGTCTTATTTGTCCTCCTTACCTGCCAATCTACTGTCTTATTTGCCTGCCTTTCTTGCCTATCAACTGTCTCATTTCCTTGCTATCTACTGTCTTATTTGCCTTCCTTACTTGCCTACCTATCTACTTTCTTATTTGCCTTCTACTTGGCTATCTACTGTCTTATTTGTCCTCCTTACTTGCCTATCTACTGTCTTATTTGCCTTCCTTACTTGCCTATCTACTGTCTTATTTGCCTTCCTTACTTACATATCTACTGTCTTATTTGCCTTCCTTACTTGGCTATCTAATGTCTGATTTGCCGTCCTTACTTACCTATCTACTGTCTTATTTGCCTTCCTTACTTGCCTATCTACTGTCTTATTTGCCTTCCTTACTCTTACTTGCCTATCTACTTTCTTATTTGCCTTCCTTACTTGCCTATCTACTGTCTTATTTGCCTTCCTTACTTGCCTATCTACTGTCTTATTTGTCCTACTTACTTGCCTATCTACTGTCTTATTTGTCCTTCTTACTTGCTTATCTACTGTCTTATTTGTCCTCCTTACTAGGCTTTCTACTGTCTTATTTGTCCTACTTACTTGCCTATCTACATTCTTATTTGCCTTCCTTACTTGCCTATCTAGTGTCTTATTTGCCTTCCTTACTTACCTATCTAATTTCTTATTTGCCTTCCTTACTTGCCTATTATTTGTTTCCTTACTTGCTCTACTGTCTTATTTGCCTTCCTTACTTGCTATCTTGTCTTATTTGTCCTTCTTTACTTGATATCTACTGTCTTATTTGTCCTTCCTTACTTGCCTATCTACTGTCTTACGAAAAGAACAAGGTTGGTGATGTTGCAAGTCCCTAAAGGACAGAAGATAGATTATTTTACATCAGACCAAGTGTTACAAAATCTTATCTAAACATTTAATCACATCCATAATCACTATCTCCGTTAGTGGTTTCGATTCTCTATAAAAATCGTTTCTTATCTCTTAAAACAAAGTGATCACTTGACATTAAACAGCGAAGAAATAAATTGATGGTTCCGTCGACATACGGAGATAGAAGGAACCCACTTAACGTAAGCTTTGGTTTTACATTTCCAATGTCCGCATTTGATAAAAAAAATATACGTCATTCCGATCACCGGTAAATCTAGATATTTGCCATTTGATTGAGGAGAAACTTTTGTTGTGAAACGGAAATGTCATGACAAGTATACGGCATGAATCTGATGATCAGACATTGAGCCTAAAGTAAATTGTGAAGTTTTGACCTTACAACACTCTGATACATTGTATTGAAACGTGCTCTTTAGAAACACTTTACTCATAAGGAAATGTAGACTTTTGATTGATCGCTCGTTCATAAAGTGAACACACAACCCGATACGGAATGTTTGTCCTGAACCAACCCATCATTATATTGCTCGATGCACAATTTTGTCATGAACAAAACCACTCTTATATCAATGCTCTATACACATTTCCCTTGTTTTATGTAGGTTAAGAAACGAATTATGAATTCCACTAGCACAAATATAATTGTTAAATTCTAATTTTAGCGATCATATTTTCAAATTATTCTTTTTAATGTCCTTGGTGTAAATTCAATACCCCAACTATTGAATTATACGATAAATCAGTCATGTTTGGTGAAAATAAACAAACATTAACCATTTGGTAATTCTGTTTAGCAATTCAACGCATATAGTTACGTATCTTCTGCTGAACGATTGTGTCAAGTTTTAATGTTTTATCCGACAAGATATCTTTAAGCTAATGCTTAAATTGCCTTTTATTGGACATAATCAGAGAAATTGATCTATAGTGCTTTGATCGCATTTAGATATATCCCGATATTAGTGTACTGGACTATCTCAATCAGGTTTCTGATGTACTGCAATAGTTCTTCGTAATGCATCTAAAATTTGTATTTTGTTGTAAATTATATTAAACTCCTATGCGCGCTTTGTCCATTGTCCTGACAAAACGTTCAAGAGATTCAGATAACAAGCGTTCGCGGTATGTTCACAGGTAGATAGATCCAACCAGACTCATCTTTTGATTGACAATATTTTCGGCTTTGGCAATTTTATCGAGTTACTGACCATACGGTGGATTGATTTTTCATAAAATAACCAACAATTTTAACAAAAGTCTTGAGAAATGAGACAAATAAGGATACGGACGAAAAAAGTTTACATAATACAGCAGAGGGGGGCATGTTTTGAACTACGCTGTTGGCATAAAAGAAAGTTTGTTAACATTATGTGTGACTTTTGATTGACATCATTATATTAAACAACTGACCAGATATAAATTAATGTTGTGTACGTCTGATTAAAAAACCTGTACAAATTGACGATAAAATGAAAAGAAAAAATAAACATAAAAAAGATGATGTCTTAAATAATACAAATGAAAGTTGACATAAGTGACATTCGATGGGCCTTCCGTCTGTAGTTAAACGAGAAAGCACCATGTACTAGAACGAGACCCCGCTTTAAAATGAAACGAGCTGTTTGTGGGACTAAAACTGTCTGAATGTATATTTGTAAGAACAAATATTGTCTGAACCAACGCTGTACTTTACAGTGATGTCTGGTTTCGGTAGAATTGACTTTATATATCATAATGCATTCCTATTGATAGATGGTCCACGGAGGGTCGTGTCTACTCTATATATTAAGAGTACACTGCTCATCTTCAGTCGGGGGAGGTACTACCCTACTGTGTTGCTGCTGGGACGTGATCAAGTAGGAAACGACGGGAAAGAAAAAGAGTGAACTGATTTTCTTGTGATAAATCATGTACATCTATCGGCATCAATATTTCAGATGGCCACTTACAGAAACGGTGACATTTCGGCCTACCTTAGAACAAAGAAAAGCAGAAATACCGGTAAATGTAAACTAAATACTTTATACAGGAAGGTTACAAAACAACAAGACAATACGAACAATTTAAGCTAATCTTAATTCAAGCTTTGATTTGAAGAAAAAGTTTATATTCAAGGCCTATTTACATGGGCATTCTAAAAGAGTACATGGAAAATACTACATGATGTTTCAAAAGGACGAGCGTCTTCTGCTTCACTTAAGTCTTTGTTAATAGAAATGTAAATGAGCTGGTCGGCAAACAGTTTGATGGTTTTATAAAACAAAACAAAAATTCTAAACAAAAATATGACCATATTACTTGCTCTCCCTATAATTTTCATCAACCTGTACCTTTCGAACGCAAAGACCATCACAATACTTTTACCCTTTTGTTGTTTTTCTATTACTGACATAATGGTGAGGTTCGTTTCATTTCTTAGTTCTCTCTTTGACCAGTATTTATGTTGGAGAAGAAGGTGTAAGATATCGAGTCGATTGCAACATGTTAATACTAAGATTTTTTTTGTAACCATGTCTGCCACTTCTAATAAATGGATAATTCACTACATGGAGAAGAAATGATCTTTTTTCGGCGGACTCGGTCGATAAATTGATTACAAGTAGAGGAATATACAACATTAATTGATCTAAAAGCGAAAGTATATAACTTTACTGGGTTAGGTAGAATAAAGGTTACTCAGCATAACATTTCGTTTCCCGTGCTGTGATGTGATGTAAATCTTATTCAGTAACTTTCCCATACGGTGACTCTATATAACTTAATGCTTATCCCCTCTGATTAGCCGACTTTGATTTCCTTTCGTTAAGGTAAATCAAAATCATAGTTATATATATCCGTTGTTCAAATTCTTCAATTAATTGTATTTTCTATTTCTAGGCTTTGTCGTTAGCAGTTCAAAACAAGGTGCCCGTTGCTCAAGAGTTATTTCCCGTCTTTTAATTAAAAGAAAATTGAAAATTCGTTTAACAATGCTGCTATATGTACGAAATGGCGGAGGTGGTGTGTGTATTTCAACACTAAGTGATCAAATGCATTGGTACACGATATCCTTTAATGCATTTGTAATATGAACTATTCCGAACTTCAATTATACTGCCATTAATTATTTCCAAGTTTCAACAGACACTATCAAGTAAATCCTCATACAATTTATGGTTCTCAAAGAAGAAAAAATAGATATTCTTATAAAAAAAAATTATATGCAAAATATTGCACTCAGGTGATAATACAGTTCGAAAATCAATTAAGTCTAAGGTGACATTAAGTAAAATATCTGCTTGTCAATATAATCTTGTTTCAAACGCACGATAACAGGAGGGCAAATAGGAACAAAAGAAATATTTATATGAAAACCCTAGAAAAATGCATGAATGATAAAACCACAGACTCCAGAACATTGTGAATGTCTACTCTGTCGATGGCGACAAGAGCTCGTCAAAATGAACAGTGACACGGCAAAACGAAAGGGACCATGATAATCACACAACAGTGAGTGAGGATAAATTTGATTGAAGGGAAACTCCAAACTAAAAAACAATGAATAAAAGCACATTGGAACACAATGGAACAATACATGTTAACAGCTGCGAGTGAGGACACAGTAAAACAATATGAAACAACACCGCAGTTAAACAACAGTCAGTGGGGACACAGTGAAACAAAAGGGAACGCCACACTTTGACAACAGTGAGTGAAACAAAGGGAATTCGAGAATTTAGCATCATTGAGTAATGACAAGGTGAAAGAAAGGTGAGTCCATATTTTAACAACGTTGAGTGAGGACATGGTGGAAACAAAGGAGATTCTACACTTTTACACTGTGAGTGAGGACTCGGTGGAAACAAAGGAGATTCTACACTTTAACACTGTGAGTGAGGACTCGGTAGAAACAAAGGAGATTCTACACTTTAACACAGTGAGTGAGGACTCGGTGGAAACAAATGATAAGGAAACAAACTTTTGTTTTCGAAGTATGAACTATGCAGGGTGAAACAATTAGTTGTATTGGTTATTTTTTCCGATTTAGATCAAGGCTAATTCCATCGGCAAGTCCATTTTTGCCAATTTGCTTCTACGCCGAGAGTCATTTTCTGTGGTAAACAATGCAAAGTGACTTTTTAACATTCACCTCTAAATTCACGCTTACTTCAAATCAGATACTCCGGAAAACAAGTTAAGAATATAACAGACAATAATTAAAACGTAAAGTAAGTTTCAATGCACGTAAAAGATCCTTCATAATGAGAGTTTATTCATTACCAAAGTTTTTTTCTGTATAATAATTCATTCATTGTTATAGTTTTTTCATCACTATAGTTCTTCATCACTATAGTTTATTTATTGTCATTGTTCTTCATAACTATAGTTTATTTATTGTCATAGTTCTTTCATCACTATAGTTCTTTCATTGTCATAGTTCTTCATCACTATAGTTTATTTATTGTCATTGTTCTTCATCACTATAGTTTATTTATTGTCATAGTTCTTCATCACTATAGTTTAGTTATTGTCATAGTTCTTCATCACTATAGTTCATTTATTGTCATTGTTCTTCATCACTATAGTTTATTTATTGTCATAGTTCTTCATCACTATAGTTTAGTTATTGTCATAGTTCATCACTATAGTTGTTATAGTTCACACATCACTATAGTTCACACATCACTATAGCTCATACATCGTTATAGTACATTCATTGTTATAGTTCTTTCATCACTAAAGTTTGTAGTGGTATATAATTGCCATGTATGACGCCATCTTGAAATATACCGAGTCCACGAAGCTGCCGGTCTTGTTTATCTGTTAACAGAACATGTTGTCAGAAGTGAACCAGTAAGGAGGTTTCAGAGATTTTCGCCAGGCATCCGGCCTGAGGGATAAAGGTGAAGAAACGCAAGTAAACACACTCATTCATACTATGGATAGTGCAGCCGAGGGCATTTTGGCTTCATTGAACTCGTCCGAGGAGGAACGTGCAGTCTATGACACAGTTGAAACCAAATTCAATGACTATTTTGTTGTGAGACGAAACACAATTTATGAAAGGGCCAAATTTAATCAGAGGAAGCAAATGGACGCTGAGTCTGTCGACACATTTATTACTTCCCTCTATCATCTTGCTGAACATTGTGGTTACGGTACCCTACATGATGAAATGATCAGGGACAGATTAGTTGTTTGTCTGAGAAATGAACGGCTGGCCGAAAAGTTGCAATTAGACTCAGAATTAACACTGGAAAAGGTCGTGAAACAAGCTCGCCAAAGCGAAGCTGTAAAGAAACAACAGTCGGTTGTTAGAAATGACGTCATGAACAGTAGTGCCGATCATAAACCCGTAGATGCAGTACACAGTAAATTTGTTACAAATGAAAACAAATAGCAACAGAACTTTCGTCAAAACAAACAATATCGGGGGATTACCAAGCGTGGCGGAGGCCCCACATTTGGGGGTTCTTAATACAGAAATGTTGCTCAACAGAGTTCTTCATGTCCGAGATGCGGATATTCGCCTAATTACTCCAGGGAAAGGTGTCCAGCTAAGGATATTACCTGCAGTAAATGCAAGAGACGTGGACAATTTATCAAATGTTGCCTGGGAAATGTCGGCGAAGTTTACGAGTATGACCATGATAACGTGAATTATTATGAGGACTCCGGGCCCGAGGAAGTCGTATTTCTCGGAGAAGTCGGGTGTACAGAGTCGAATCCGTGGTTTGTGAATGTTCAACTTGAGCAGAGACAAGGGAAATTCAAAATTAGAAAGATATCCAGCGAAAGTGCAAAAACATAGAATTGCGGCGATCAGACAAAATTCTACACGGACAATAAACTTGAAGTGTGCGGAATGTTTACCGGAAAGCTATAAAGTCGTGAGTCATGATACCTACGTCGTGAATGGTCTACGGCAACCACTACTGGGACGATCAGCAGTCGAACTTTTGGGACATGTTACTAGAGTTGAGGAAGTCGGCGCCGGAGAGGAAACCGATTTCAAGGTCAAATATCAGAAATTATTCATGGGTTTGGGAAAAATCGAACGTAAATACCAGATTAAACTCCGAAAAGATGCATTTCCGTTTGCGTAAACAACACCGCGTCGCGTACCGATACCGCTCCTTCCTAATGTGAAGTCCGAGTTGGCTCGGATGGAGGAACTTAGCGTGATAGAGCGCGTCGACGAACCATGTCACTGGTGCGCGGGGATGGTAGTAGTGCCGAAAGCCAATGGAACTGTGCGCATTTGTGTAGATTTGACCAAGCTCAACGAGAGTGTTGAAAGAGAAAAACACCCCCTACCGGCAGTTGATCAAACGCTAGGACAGCTAGCGGGTGCTAAACTTTTCACAAAGCTCGACGCCAATTCTGGATTTTGGCAAGTGGCCAAAGAATCAGCGTTACTGACGAACTTCATCACGCCGTTTGGACAGTATTACTTCCGAAGGTTACCGTTCGGAATCTCGTCCGCGCTCTAGCATTTTCAAAAGAAAATATCACAGATCTTGGAAGGCTACGAAGGAGTCGTGTGTCAGACCGACGATGTCCTCGTTTATGGTTAAGATAAAATCGAACACGACCGACGAGTAAACGCCGTATTACAGAAACTTCAAAAATCTGGAGTCACACTGAACAGTGAGAAATGTGAATTTTACAAAACCGAAATTAAATTTGTCGGACATGTCATAAACAGTGATGGAATCTCACCTGACCCCGACAGGGTCAAGGTAATCCGCAACATAGATTCGCCTACAGACATTTCTGGAGTCCGTCGATTTCTGGGAATGGTAAACCAGATGGAAAAGTTCTCGCCAAATCTCGCAGAGAAAACGAAACCGATTCGCGACCTGCTCAGTGAAAAGAACATATGGTCATGGGGTAGCGCCCAAGAGCAGGCATTTTCGAACATAAAACAGGAACTTTGTTCTAGCCCAGTTCTAGCCCTTTACGATCCGAACAAGGGGACGATAGTATCGGCTGACGCGTCGTCCTATGGAATCGGGGCAGTCATCACACAGGTGCAGAAAAACGGAGTGCGGAGACCAGTAGCGTCATGTTCGAGTGCGTTAACTCCGACGGAACAGCGTTACGCGCAAATCGAAAAAGAGGCTCTAGCCCTCACGTGGGCATGCGACCAATTTAGCGACTTTATCATAGGATTGAAGTTCCGAATGGAAACTGACCATAAGCCGTTGATTTCCTTGCTTGGTTCCAGGGGTTTGAGCCAACTTCCGCTGCGTATTCAGCGTTTCCGTATGCGACTTATGAAGTTCAGCTGACATAATCCACGTTCCAGGGAAGGAACTTTATACACCAGATATGTTGTCCCGCTCCCCCGTGCGTGGGGGTATTTCAGCCGAAGAGGATAATTTCATCAAAAACACGCAGTGTTTTGTAGAATCGATTGTGGACAATTTTCCCGCGACAAACTCTCGGTTGGAACAAATATGGACTGAACTAAAATCTGCGAAGCAGTTCATGTTGAATTTGTCTCAAGACCAACTCAATTCATCATCCCATGAAATCGACATAAGCAAGATGCAATCCTTATATTTCAATTCACGCTTCTTTTATCTATAGCATGGTTACTGACGCAATGTATCTTCTACTTTCATTTTCGTCTCTTGTCATCATATCATTTGACGTCATACAAGCAAATAGTCAGTCAATTGAAGATAGATTATTGTAACATTCGCAGTTCATTAAACTTGTCTCAAGACCAACTCAATTCATCATCCCATGAAATCGAAATAAGCAAGATTGAATCCTTAATTAAATTTCATTCATCCCTATAGCTCTTTCATCACTATAGTTCATTCATCACTATGGTTCCCTCATTATTATAGTTAGTTCATTATATGTCGTTATTTATGACATCTGTAAATGCTATGGTTGTAAAATCGCTTAATTTTGTAGATCAGTATCCCAGCGAGCATTCGGCGTTGCTGGCCATTAAACATTCATGGCGGTTCCACAAAAATATTAATAACTGAATTTTGCAACTTGTACCTGTTGTCCCCAGTGAAGTATAAATTCACTTCAAAAACCAGTATATTCAATTTGGTTTTATCATTTATTGGATCTAAGTGAAAATTGTCCCATTTTAGTGGCAATAGAACGAACCAGCCATACCATTCCAAACTGCTTGTGGTATGATATAAAACTGAATCTCAAAATTGACTCTAAAGCCTGTCTCATCCCAGTAGGACCGTCCTTTGAATATGAGAATACGTTTTAAATTTTAACAGTCTCCCGGGCATGACTGTGTAATGGAATGGTTCAGTTCAAGTCTCCAAGACTAATAGATCATTGTTCATCTATTTCCTATATACTTCTCTATTCTTGAATCTTAGAGAATTTATTTTACCTCCTTTTCACAGAAAAATGGCATTTTTGAGGATAGTTATTTAATATCTAGTAACGTTTACGTATAATCGGGCTACGTTATGTACAACTCAATGGCATGAATTGCAAACATGGGAATTCAAAGAATACCTTAATGTGAAAGTAATAAGATTATATTGCCTGTAAAATTGAATATATGAAATCAAGGACGTGGACTAGATTCACACACCATAAACCTCTTGTCGGTTTATATCACTCACATAATATATAAAACGAATTTAATATCCACTTTTGTAATAAAGTGAAATATTTTTTGGATAAGAAATATATTGAAAAATCTCGTTGCTAATCACAGGACCGTAGTCTAATATCACAGGTTAACACACTATCGGAATAGAGAGAGAAAATATGTATTGCATAAAGCTACGTTTTCTGAGTGCATCAGGTTTTGATAAGCGTTACATTTTCAACATTAGCAAAATCTGGACGAACACAAATCTGTCATTTGTTATTTTGTAAACTTTTCAGAAAAAACGAATATGTTTCTTAAGTTATACAAGATACCTTGTTTTTTATTATCTCAACATAAAGATGCTGGATCCGTTCAGTCTCCTCCGGACTTCGTTGTATGTATAAAGGTCGTGCCTATTGTACATTAGAAAATCTAGATCAGTCAATCAAGTCAGAGTTGTTTGCTACAGTGACGATATTCTATCATGATACGTCATTCTTTTTAACACATACGATTGATGATTCTGTAAAGCTGGCCAGGACTTCTGGTCACCTATATGAACACAGCTGTGTGAATTATCTTGTTTTCAATGTATTTCTTTAAGATATGTTCTTCCAAAGGTAAATAATGATGTTATTTGCATTTATCAATCCATATCAATTAAACCTGAAGGGAGTGTTAGAGCAAGTATGAGGGTCTTGATGTTGTCGTATCTGAAAGAAATTCACAAGGCCGTGCAGGTATTCAATTACTTTTTTCACTTTACATCGGGTTATTAAATCCTATTCAACCAGCTGAAGTTGAAAAGGCATGTTTGTTATACTGTTAACATTCATATAAAGATGATAATTGACGTATGCCACACATAATAATGATATGTAAATTGGTTTTAGTTGATGTGCATAATTCAGTTGTTTAACATCAAATGATAAATTTGATCTATTTTTAACATCAAAGAGTGATATTTTTGCATTATTTGTTAAATTCATGGACATGTATTTGTTCGTATAGTAGTTTCGATTACATGCAATTAATTTTATTGAGCGACTATATAAAATTCTCTAAGGTGAATATTGATTGATTAAAACTGTTTCTGACTCATGTTTGGTTTGATATGGCATGCAGCCACCCGTGAAGGTGTTTTTTGTTGTGCACTACTACTATGTGTAGGGCGCTGAATCGGATGACACAATGTCACTGTTTGTTACAAACAGTCAAATGAATATATATCATTTTGTACGCATACCTTAATTTGTAATTTCGCTAATTAGTGTATTATGTATGTACATGAAATCAAAACATATAAATATCGATTGAATTACATGTAGTGTAATGTTGAATGTTCATCAACTATATTTCTTATGTTTCAATGAGAAATATATAGTTTACACAAAAACAGTATTAATTTTAGAGAAGAGAAATGAATCGTATTGATTCATTATCAGATTCAGAGATCACGAGTATAAAGTACTTTAGTAGGAGAAAAAGTGGACTACATGAAGTAGAACTGACATTCAAATGCTTTGTGTGGGATTTTCGGGCACTCCTGTAAAGCTAGGATGATTTTGTGACATTTCCCTGATAATATTAATTAGATGATATGGAATTCTCAAACAAGTTGTAATTTTGTTACCATGTAACATATTTATGAACAAAAAAGTTATTATAGACAAATACATGTTATGTGAATAAACAACCAAAATCTACAGCACCAGTTGTTTCAAACGCATTGAATAAGACAAAAACATCAAAATTATAAAAATCAGCATATTATGAACAAAATATTATGATTTAGCAATTAGAAAAGAAACAAAATGCTAAATAAGACAAAAATAATATAAAACAAAAACGAAAAATGAAAAAAATATGGTACGTCTTCAATATATTTCATTTAGATATAAGATATTGTGAGAAAGTATCTATAAATGTTATCTCGGGGGTTAGGTTTAAATTTTGTATATGGTAACATCATATACGCATTCTATCGTTTTATACATATGTAGCTATAGCAATGTTCTTAATGCCGTAATATTTTCTTTTTAAAAATTGACAATAGTTGCTTGGATTTATTAAGATGTACAAAGCGGGTACCGGTGTTTCCTTGTGTTTTTTTTTTTTTTTTTCAAAATACATACTTGCTCGCATTTTCGTCTCGTTCTGATATTGATCATATTTTCATTTACTTTATATTCTAAATATGGGCATTTCTCTAGTGGGACTTTTAAACAACCTCTCAGTCAAAATTAAGGTTTTGTTAACATGTGATCTGTTTCTTTTTATTATTTTCATTATTAGTTTTCAGTTTGGGTGAAACGTGATATGTTTAAAAACCAAAAGGCATGAACTCATAATAAAAATTGACTTGTCAGGCTACGTGCATCAGTTCTTAAAACACCGATCTATCGTTTCATCTATAGTTTCACACCATAGATCCCCTTAATCATACCGGCTACGCGTCAATCGAAATGTACAAAGGCGCCCCTTATCCATTTTAACCTTCTTTACCTGGATGAGGCTGAAGGTTCATACAGCTCTTCACCTGCGGTCAAGAGTCACTAAATATTTTACATCAAACAAACCATTTAGTATGATTCCCTAAACAAAGCGTTCATCTGTCATTAGTGGTTATAATCGGGGTGAAGCTCTTCTCTATGCTTTACTGGTTATATCGGAATAACAAAGACTTTGACAGGAAACATATACTTAAGGATAAATACATGTAGAAATACAATTGGAAAACGAGAGATAACAAAACCGTCTTATTCGCTTTGGGTAAGTAGTTGATAGTGTCATAAAGCAGTTTTACTTCATACATCTTCACATAGGGAGTCTGGGTTAAAAGTTACGTGGCCCTGTCACGAAATACGTCATCTACATTAGTGATTAAAAAGCGTTGTCAAAAATCCTTTCATTATTGACATGATGACTTTCAAACACAGTGCTGTGTACCTACCTCAGGGATATCATTTTATAACATATATTAGCGTCAAATGTCATCACTGACAGGACCGCGACAGAAACAAGGCTGTAAATTCCATTTGCCCAAACGTGTTTTTAAAATATGTAAGCATGTTCAACAAGCAATCACCGACAGAAATGAAGCTTGGGTTTGTATTGTATTCAAGGAAACAACGGTAACATGCTTCGATATCAAAACACGTGGAGGCGATATTTATGTACCTCAAACTCTCGATCTTATGTGAGATGCAGTATTCTTTTCAAGGCAGTGTTAATTAAGAAATTAGATAGCCATAATAAGGAGGAATGATTGCTTTGTTCAATTTGCGAATGATGCACTTGTTTTGGTTTGGCAATAAAACACAGCATTGGCAATTTCATTAGATCTCTGTAGCACAAGAGATAGAAAATGAGGGACATTCTTCTGCAATGAGGGACATGGAAAGAAATATTCTGTTGGAGGGAGATGGGAAAATATATCGCGATAAAGTTGCGGAGGAGAGTGGCGTGGTACCGGATACCATATGAAGGTACAGGCTATGAAAAATGTTAATGAAATTCTAAATGGGCATGGCAGGGATTGATTATCAATTGGTTATAAATAGTTTCTCTGTTATGTTTCCTGATATCTAATGTGTAGTTTTCAAATAGAGTATACCAATCGTATGGTGCTCACAACACCAACATTCTCACAAATTAAATAAAAATATCCTTAGTTGATAGTACTCTTATATAAAAGACTAATTACAAACCTGAAATAAACAGCTTGTGTTTGAATCAATTATTAACAAATAGTCCTAATCACAGGTGTGTAGTAGAAAATCCAATATTCATTTAATATTGATCGGCATGTCTTACACTTAAGTTTGTCCACGTCCTTTAAAATCGTAATATCGATGCCTTGATTAGGCAGGAACTAATAAAATTTAAACTATGTTAAAAGCAGTCTTATTACTTTGTTCTTAATTAGAAATACACCTCATATTTTTATTCACAAATGTGTTTCTACTTTATGCGGTCGGCCTTTAATGTAAAACTGTTTACGAAAGCGAAATTAAGCCATTAAATTTCCTCTTTATGGTCCATATAAACATTCAGTATTGTTCCTCGCAAATCCACTATCAACAACCTTTATCTTGTTTATCAGCATGACTGAGTATATTGGGTATATGGAATACGACATTCCTAATATAATTAAAAACAGTCTATATAGTACTTTCAACTTATACAAAATATCTAACTCACGAAGTTTCGGTTTAAGGACAGTAATTCGGTTCGAAAGGAATCACTAAACTTCATTCTTTTGAATATGAAATAAAAGAGTGGCACTACATGTGCATATTCTGAGCCGCGCCATATTTTCAGTGAACAGGGACATGAGTAATGGCAAACAAATCCTCGAACAGCATGTACCACCTGTTGTAAAATAGATGTAATTATATAGGTGACAACTATCGTTGCAACATTTTATATACATGAACACTAGTAAGAATATCAGGTGTTACTTCCGGTTATAATAGCTAGTATACTTCCACCTGCAGATATAACTAAGTATATTGCACCTGTTAATATTTTCCAGTTCGTTCGCAATACATGTACATGTAATATCAGACTTAAAAAAATTTGGAAGACGTATCGTGTACCGTGCCCAATGTTTGAAACGCTAACAGTCAATAGGATGTTGATATATGTCCAGTATTGACCGATGATGTCTGAGTTTTTATTCCCAAACGGTCGATGTCACTGCAGAATTTCAAGGCTGCCTGATGTAATCAATAATCTGTCTCATTAGATTTTGCACTTGCTTACTATTCTAAAGACGAATGTTCTCATTTGTCTACGTTTTGTTCAATCAATGCTTTCTGCAAATGAATTATGCAAGGAAACTAGTGGACAGAGGACTGTTTTGTTTTAAAAGACCCTACAGTGATCTTGTCGAAATTACATATGGATTACTGGTATCAAACCACTCAACAATCAGCAATTTATGAATGTAGGCTATCATTTTACGAAACCCTGCAAACCCACTGAAGTGTCAAGTCTGTTCTTTGAGCATCAACTACAATGGTAATAAGAATTCCTGCCCAGACAATTATATCCACATCATTGTTAACCGCTAAGCCGTTACATTCCCCCTTCTTGTCACCAGAGTACGTTTGGGACACAATCTTTACGACAACAGAACCGTCGGCTGTCAACAAACGCATCCCAAAGCGCCCAATCACTACCTTAGTTCCAAAATTGGTTGTCTCAGATATCAACTTGTTAACTGGGTATGTTTATGTCCAAATCGAATATGCTATTTGGAAACTGTATTTCACTGATTGTCGAAGTAGACAAACATGCGTAATATCTCAATGCGAAATTAATGTGAAAACATCGCTCAAGATGTCCAGATACAAACAAAAAACCAAACAATAAAGAAGTAAATGGATAGACATATAAATCAATTATTGAAATAAATAACATTTAAAAGATAAACAATAATAACCGAGGAAAATGTTAACTACAACAAAACTACTAACGAACACTGTTCGTAAGAAAATTCCGTATTATTTACTTCAATCGGATGCGTCGTAAACATACATGCACTGTATCTTAAGCTGTATTAATTTTGTTTACATTTCTCAATACTTAAGCACGATTGACATGACAAGTGCTAGAGATGAAACAGACGTAAACCTTGCGGCAAATCTGGTCTTATTATCTTTTCAGAGCTCACCAGGCTGTTCTTCCTTTGGCTTGTCTTGCCCTGTTTGTAACGAATTTTGCTAATATGTCAGTATATTACTCTTGCAGGTTTATCAGGCATATAGGATCTATCCTGTAACATAATTTGCCGTTAGCATGCTTTAAAGTCATTCAGTTTCATTTTCATATATTTTGCTGTTATACTGGCATAAGCAAGATCAGTTTTTGAGAAAAAGTCTACCGTAAATACCTATTTGAATGAAAATTAAAGGTTACTCCTTTTTACGCTTACCACGATCCTTTTCAACAACAACGCCAACAGGAACAGCTTTTTTACTAAGCTGTATCATTAGATACAGTTTTCCTATTGTGAATTTTCATACCTAGTGAGTAACATACCTTCATAACCAACCTATGGTGCTGACATGTCCAATTGGTTCAATTTTGGGGATTTTATTTCAATATCTCGATTTTCGTGCAAGATGAGGACAACTTTTAGACGAACTCAGTACACAAAGTTTCAAGAGACCGTTGTAGTTTACTGAGTTCTGAATTAACAAAATTTACATATTGCATGTCGTAGTAGAAGAAGCAGAAGACGCTTACTCTTCCGGATTTCTTGGTCCTATTCTCTTTGTACTTTTTCAGAAGTATGGGTGTAAATATGTTTTTTTTCATATTTTGCCGTGGTTATATCGAATTGCAGGTTGTATTACGGATAAAAAGTGTTGACCATCTCTCGCCACGCACAAGGCCGAAATGTTGCATATAGAACGTTTTCATAATGAGTCATTTGATTGAATGCTTCTTTCCTAAAACATGTTGCTATTTGCCAAGTGTTTACTGCATAAAACAAGTTGTAGGTATATCGATTAAATGCTTACTGCATAAAATAATCGTTGGTATGTCAATCAAATGTAAACTGCACGATACGTGATGATAGAATAGACAGATTTCAAGATTTCTTAAGTTTTCATGGCGGGTGTCGAATATGACGCAGAAGACGCTAACTCTTCTTGAACACCCGGATTGGTCCTTATACTTTCTCAAGAGTCTCTGTGTAACTTCGTTCAATCATATGTTGCCGTAATGTTATTGAATTTGGGTATGGATTATAATTTTTTCGACACGTTGGTATTTTCTTGTTGTGTTTTTTCTGTTATTCCTATGCTGTAAAGCACAAACTTTTCAAGAATTGGTTGATTTTGCATTGTTTAGTGCGACATCAACAGCTGTAATCAATTAAGGACATCCGTAAGTGCATGTTTTTAGGAGGCTACAATATGTTTGTATAAACATACTTGTGATAATTACAATTACAGTTGCTTAGAAAAAGAAAAAGGATGCGTTCTTAGATTTAGGCGCCTTTTACGATCAGACAGCGGGGACTGCAGGTGCAATTCATTTATCTTCACTAGCAAGGCAGGTTACTCCAGGGTTTTATTCCACAATTTCATAGTCACTACGACGGTGAGGACATTTTTTTCCAGATCTGGATTAAACTTTACTTCGATCTCACGAGGTGATTATCGCAAGATCTCGTAGAAAAGTCACGAAAGTGAAAAGGAAATATCTCTAAAAATCTCGTTAGAGTAACCAGACCTTAAATAATTTGTTGACAGCAATTTGAAAAGACATAAAGGAATGAAAGTTTGTTCGTATTACATATACAGACGGATTGATCCTTGAATGTTACCACTTTAATGTATTGGCAGTGAGTTGACCGATAGTCTGATATCATCATTACACAAATTACATCCCGTGATACTGCACACTCTGGGCATTGAAAAACGGCAATGATTTATCTTATCACAAAACCACGTCCTATCATTGTTAACGGAAGCTGTGAAAAGGCTTCTGACGATCGCATATAACATAACGAAATTTATATCCCATCTCAGCTTCCTGCACCAAACAGTGAAACTTCCAATCGGTAACCTAAACTAATGATGCATCAACACTTTAGAGCAAAGAGGCATTACGATGTGCTATCTTTTATTATCCTTTCTACTTCATTGATAACTCGTCGAACACAAGAGACTTAATCATTAACTGAAACTTTTGGTTTAATGAAAAGCTTTCCGTCTAGTGGGTGGTGCATTTCGTATGACCTTTCATAGGTTATGTGACATAGAATAGGACGCTTCGAAATACTCGCGTTGTTGATACAGGTTCACTCACTGTTGTATTTCATTATTATCAATCAATGTTTATAAAGTGTTTGAAATATTCTGAAGGTGGAAATTGACCAGTTATAAAGTTGTGTGATTGTGACCTACTTTTATCAGTTTTTGACTTTTTTCATCTTCAAACATGGCGCCAATATTTACATAAACACTGAAAAACGTTCAAACTTGTAAACAAAACATCAATATACAACCCCATTTTTATCTCTTTAATTTTCAAAGAGACAAACATTAACACAATATGGTGTGATTTTTTAAATTATATGTTTGGACATCTGATATGAAATAGGTTCATCAGTCAATGACTGACATGATCACCTTTCTTTTAATCACAGAATGGAATGATCTTTTTCATATAGTTGGTATGACTACTAAAACTAAATAGATTGAATTAAATGAAATGATCATATAAATATTGCATATACTGTTTTGTTCGAGATACGCCGACATTGGTACCATTTTCACTTTAATCTGCTCCAATAAACGCACAAGAAACAAGAAAGCTGCCATTTTACTATCCTGATGATACCGGTGAGATATCAAATATTTCCAGAAATTAGGATTGCATCACCAGTATTTCAGATGAGATATATGATAAACTGTTGATTAACTGTTTTGAGAACGAAAACTTAACAATTCAAGACATATGATATGCATTACCAATGCAAATGTCTCAACTGTCATAAAACTTTGCCTGTTAAGTAGAACAAAAAACGAAAATTGTTCGTTCGACACATTAATGCTTTTATTTTGTCTTGTATGGTCTGATAAAAATCCACAAGTGTTCGATATTGTGCATGATATTCAATAGCTTAAGAAAGTTGTCGCTTTTTTAACACCTTCTAGGAAACATAAATTCACATGGGGCTTGTTTAGAATATTTCACGCTATTTGATGTAACCATTAACACCACCGCTATCATATCAACAATTTTAAAGCAACAAATATGGCAAGTTTGGCCTCTTATGAAACTATACGAGAAATATTGTCAGCCTCTGCGTAGGCTGTACGAGAAATGGTGAGAATCTCTTTTCTTGATTTGCTTCAACTATTTCAGTATATAAATGATGCATGTTAACAGACTTTATTGCTTAAGTCTTCACACTCTGATTTCAGCCATTGTAATATCAAATATTGAATGTCACCACTTGTATTGATCATAAAGTTGGGTTCACAGCTTCCAAAGTATTTTGTGAATTGCGAGGTTAAATACTGACAATAATGAGGATGTTCTAATGTAAATAATGAAGATAAAGAACACAATAAATACAACACATCAACCATTGAATAATTTGATAAAACAGAATTTAAACCTTTGATACAGTAGGCCAAATGATAAAGCATACTGCAATCAACAAGGTTTTCGTCATTGAATGACACTGAACTTTTTTTATCTTGCCTTCAAACGTTTTTGATTGTCTTAGCATCGATATTGATAACGAACTATTAAATATGCGGATTATGAATAAGACAGGGAAGAGTTACGGTCGTCATAGTGAACTCTTTGAGAAATGTTCTATTTGTTTGTCCAATATGAAGCTAGACTTTTTATGCTCGTTAGTTAGTTCCGCTGTTGTTTATCTTGTTCTTTTTTGAGTGCACGGCAATACTTATTTTGATTAGTTTGATTTTTACTGCGGCCGTTGTCTATGAAGCAGACGACGCTTACTCTTTCGCAAAACCTGGTCTTATACTTATTGTACTTTTTGATGAGTATCCAAATAGATCTTTCTTTTGTTAATATTTTGTCATAGTTTAATTGATATAAGTTTGGATAATGATTCTGCTGTTTTTGTTTTGTTTTATTCTGTATAGTATTGAGTCATCATGATGTTTACTAAATACAATATATCATATAGACAAGAATATATACGAGATATCAAGGAAAATTTTATTATATATGGTACTGCTGATAGCAATGCTTGCTGTGATCCCTCACTCTCATATAAATCGATTCACAAACATGTGAAAAAGTAAAATGTTTAAGTTAGCAAGTTCCACTATAAGCATGGACATAATAACTAGGTCTTCCCCAAATGCAATATAATAATGCTTTTGGGCATCCTTGACACCACAAAATTGTCAAAGTTTGATTACTAGTTGGACAAAGAAGACAAACATAAATAAAACCTTTCAATACTAATTTAGAATTAGATACACTGAAGCTAAATAATGAAGTTAAACTACGCTATACTGCTATAGATTTAACATCAGATCTAGTCCATGGATCCCATGGATTTCGTCGTGATATAACACCATAATTACATAATCTTCCTGAATGAGTGAACATATTTGAGAACGCTCAGTGCTTGTGCACATTTTGAATCCTACCAGTCCTACACAGTGCAAGAAATAGTCTAAAGCAAGCATGGATTAAAGTTTTGATTTCCTGCTTCAGATGTTTTTTTACATGCATTGTTATCGACATATCTTGAGACTTTAAATAGTTTTCACCTAACGGTGTGAAGACTAAGTGGTTTATGTAATATGAGTGTGTTAACATATAATAATACAACCTCATAAGATGTTTCAATCCTTTTCATAGTACCATACAGTAATAACCAAGTTAATACTCAACATTAAGGACATAACGGTGCTGAAACCAATAAACATGTCTTCTATTTACGCTCTGAATGTATTAACGCGTGATAAACATTCGTGCTGTTTTCATCATCTGTAATAGAACAATCTCGCCGATGAAGGGCGTTGATAGCAATTTACAAATAAAGTCATTCTGAGTTAAGGCAAATCGATTGTAATATAATATTGCTTTGAGATAAAATAACACGATGTATTGGTTTAAAATTAACCGCAATATATTGGGTTAGTTTCATTCCGTCACTTTTTCTTTACCACAGTCGTCTTTTGCGTGTCATGAATTAAACCTTTAACACATTCACGAATCCTAGAAACTTGCATGCCACGTTTTAAATCCATTTGAAGAGTATCACCGGTCAAACTACACATGAATTTAGAATAAGTAACAGTAAAGCCATAAAGGTAAACTACACTATACTTCTATAAAAAGTCAGATTTTATCAGTTATATAAAAATCTCGAACAGTATTGAATAACACGACAAACACACCTCTCCATCTAGATTTCGAATTTTCTTTCAATTACGTTAGATTTGCCTCCGGGGCCGCCAAGACGTATATGTTCACCCAATATCATCACTGACTCGAGTCCAAGAAGGACGAAATAGCGGTTTGATTCAGTTTGATGACTATTGTTTAGCACTATTATATTTACAGTGTATCTCTGAATTTCTGTTTTACAGGCGCTATTCTTTTTGTGTCTATTTTATAATACCTAATGATCCAACAAACTGCTGACTTTTTATGTTTGCAATTGTTAATTCTTTTCTCAAGGTATTCATAATTTGTTTCTTTCTTCTATCCTTGAAAAAATAAGACCCGTTGGAAACTTACAGTCTTTGGGGCTTATTTCATCAAAGTAATTTATTTCCTTGTTTATTGATTGTTTCCCTCTTTTATTGCAACTTGGGAAAATATATATCTGAAACACCAAGAAAATAACCAGCAAATAAAAACACCATTATATAACTCTAATTAAAAAAAACAGTAGCAAAGTATGAATAAAAGAATGATTTATACAGAAACTTGTGTATGGCGTATACAGAATTTGACTGATTTCTTTTATATGGTATCACAACCCAATGACGAATTGAATTAATTCTTCGAATTAAGAAAAGAGTTCAAATATAGTAAAATTGTTCAGCATTTAACAAATTAAACAAATATGCACATATAAATTTCACTGCATCGCTTGTGGCATGACAAATTAATAACCTAGTGACCGAATCCGATAAAATTCTTTGTGCGTGAAACAGGTATCACTGATTGATAGACAGAACGCAATTATTGTTTGAATATATAATAATTTCCTGAAAGGTGATTTTTATATTGAAATCTTTGACACAATCAGTCTGTTTTATTCCATCAAAGGAAACATATCATGTACGAATTACATACCTCATCCGATAAAGAGGTATGTTACAACACTTTTTCTAAGCATGTGTACATGTACATGTTACTGGCAGTAATGGAAGTCACAAACTATTGGTGACTAACACTAATATAAACAGTCATAATTTATTAAAAAAATCGTCTTTCTTATTCTTAACACATTTACTTTTACATTCGAAATAGAACATTTATAATTGATTGAAGTACTGATAACAAAATGTTACATAAATGGCCCGAGATAAGACCATGCCGATTCAGAATATTCACATGTACTTGATGTTGTCCAAAAGTTATCTGATGTATGAAAATTACGAAATCTATTTAATTATGAGGCTAGCGCACCTTCTCGTCTATATGGCGTTTCCTTCAAACTTTTTAAATTTGGCGTTCTGCCCTACTGTATCTAACTCCAGGACAAGGTGCTTTTCACTTGTGTGTCTTTTGTACAATCGTTGATAATACAAGAATTTCCAGAAAGAAGATTTAATAAAGGTTTAGCAGAGCAAAAATCGAATTACAGTGTGGCATCAGTCATCCCATTACTAATCGGCATGTTGGTCTTATGATTCCAACTGAACAGAAATCAAATTTAAAATAAACTAAAAAATTAGGGTTTGACGAGAACCAAATGAAAGTTATATTTATAGGGCTCAAATGTCTAATTCTAAAGAAATCAATGACATGGGATCATAATCATTTTTCAAACTTAAGTTAGATAAACTTACCACGGACATCTTTGAACAATGACAAGAACTAGACCAGGTGTTATGGTAAGCATCGATCTAATTGAGTTAACGAGAACAGGAAACATGAATGAAAGAAACTGTTAACGTGGAACGAGCGTCGGTCAGCGATCCGGGGAATGAACACCGAAAAGATTGATTGCAATGACAAATGTTTATTTACAATGATGACAATAAAGAGATTAAATAAAAAAAACCTATAATACCCACACGTCACACTCACTAATTCACTCATTCACAAACACAATTATTACAAGTTACAGTCTGTAGCTACACACACAACGACGAATGGGATCCTGGTACAGTTCCGGTGCAAGACGGTCGCTAACCTGCAACCACGCTCAATCCAGAGCCAAGAGGTATAAACACATCAAGCAGCACCATGCTTGCTTGAAACGCCCAAATTGGCAAACTCACTGGTGTCCAAGACACGACAGGAAAGCTGGGATGTACACACTAGTGTCCTTGACACGACAGCCATCCCAATAGTAGATATACTGTGACTCAGCCTCCAAGCAAGTCGCTGACCCAGGCCTACGTAACGACCCAACACATGTATTCCATGCTGACCTTGACCCTGGTGAAGAGAACTCATCCGGTCGGTCCTGACACTGGAGTCACAATGAGTTGGCACAGCTGACTGGTCCTGGCTTGATAGCTGAGACTCCTAGTCCGTCATGTGAAGCTACAATAATACATAGTGGAAAATAATGCTGTAGTCACACAGATTCACTCTCACCTGGCATACTAATTAACTAATAATTAATTATCAATAATATAAATATTCATTATTATTGTAAATATACGTAAATCAATATAATAAAGATAAAGGGATAAGTGTGCGGCTCCAAATGGCTATAAAAACACGACTAAGCACAATTCATAGAAGGTGGCGTCTCACGGCTTCCATAATTTTTTACCCAGTGCGTGTACACACTCCAACTAACGCTATAGCTCTAGCTCAGAGCTTCCATAGAATTTTAAAACGGACAAGAACCCTATATTTATTGAATAATTCTACACACAACAATCTATTATGTTTATATTATCTAAATACACCAGAAATCAATAGGAAGTATGAAATAATAATGATATAGCAGAAACACACCACAAAACAAGTGTACTACATGTATCAACAATAGTTACGCATGATCGGAGCGCACCGACACCTCGATTGCTTGACCCGATAGATTTGACGGCATGGATAAAATAATGCCAGAAAAAAAACCATATGGAAACGGAAGAAAGAAACATAACTTACCACAGTCTGTCGTCTGTGCCTTGTTCACAATATCGGAAACAGCTATATTTACATATCGGCTACACGAACTCACAAAACTGTGGACCGTAAACAAGTGTCCATTCCGTGCACAACCGGTCAAGCCCGTGACGTATATCCGCCCAGTGGTGCGGACAATTAAGAGTCCTTACACCGCAAAACAAACTCAAATTAAAACTTACCATTTATAGACAAACTATACATGCTTACGTGACAGTTTTCCCCCTGCTTTCGAAGAAAGTGGATACACTTTCTCATACTCACGGAACATGTATTCCTAGATTCTGCTCAAATAGTCCGCTCCAACGTTGTCGGAACCCTTGATGGCACGAATCCTCAATCTGTATGGCTGTAGGAGTAACGTCCATCTCATAAGTCTGGCATTCGCAGTTTTTGATCTGTGCAAGTAAGTTAATGGGTGATGGTCCGTCTCAAGGATAAACTCTTTCCCATAGATGTAAGGTTCAAACTTCTGGACTGCCCAGACAATTGCCAAACATTCCTTTTCTATAATTGCGTAGTTCTTTTCCCTGGCAAGTAACTTCCTGCTGGCGTAGGCGACAGGCATTTTCTGTCCGTTTTCTTCCTGCAGCAGCACAGCACCCAAGCCAGTATCCGATGCGTCTGTTCGAAGAATGAACTGTTGCTCCAAATTTGGAAGTCTGAGAACCGGTTTAGCTGTTAGCATGTTCTTGAGAGTAGAGAATGCCTTATCGTGCACTTCGCTCCAAAGAACTTTATTTGGACATCCCTTCTTCGTCAGATCAGTCAAGGGGGCGGCAACTGCGGCGAAATTAGGAATGAAACGCCGATAGAATCCGGCCAACCCCAAAAAAGAGCGAACTTGTTTCTTTGTCTCTGGTCTCTCTGCGTTTTTGATGGCCGTCACTTTCGACTCTTCCAATTCCAATTTTCCATCACCAACAATGTGACCCAAACAAGTCAAACTGGAAAATCCAATCGAGCATTTTGTTGGTCTTGCTGTTAGCACTGCTGCTCGAAGCCTTGCAAAAAGATCGCGAAGTACTTCCATATGTTCTTCCCATGTGTCTGTGTAAATCAATATGTCGTCGATGAAGTTATCGATGTGTTCCATACCAACTAAAAGTTTCCTCATCAGCCTACTAAATGTTGTCGGGGCATTTACTAAGCCAAACGGCATTACCTTAAACTGGAAAAGGCCTTGTGGAGTTGAAAAGGCTGTCATCTCTTTTGCGTCTTCCGAGAGCGGCACCTGCCAATAGCCTTTACTGAGATCCAGTTTGGAGAAGTATCTTGCACCCGCTACCCGAGAGAAAATATCATCTGTGTTTGGCATCGGCTCGGCATCAAATACCGTGACTCGATTTAGTCTCCTGAAATCAATGCAAAAACGATTCGTCCCCTCCTTTTTCTTGACCATTACAACAGGAGCCGAGTATGGGGATGATGATGGCTCGATAACGTCCATATCCAACATCTTCTGCACCTCTTCTTTGATCACCTCCTTGGTAATATAAGGCAAGGGGTATTGTTTCACATGAACGGGAGCATCGGTAGTAGTCCTGATCTCATGTTGGGCGAGATGTGTCCGGCCTGGAAGATCAGTTAGCACATCTGTATAACTGTCCATGAGCTCCTTCACTTCATCTGCTTGTGCATTGTTCAGGCCTCCAGAGATTTCAACATCTTCAACATGTTCCTTTCCCCTATCACTAGGAAGGGACTCCAGTCTGCTGGGAAAATCCGCGTCCCCCTGAATCTCCTCACCATCAGCACCAACACTTGCTATAGTGTTTGCAAGAATTCCCTCAGTATCTTCCGCAACATTGTCCACTGGCTTCATGTACCTTTTCAACAGGTTAATATGTAGAGTCTTGATTTTACCGTCCCTGTTCACACGATAGTCGAACGGTCCGACTTTCTCTACAACTTCGTATGGGCCACGCCATTGCATCAGTAACTTGTTAGCTTTTGTCGGCAGAAGCACTAACACTTTGTCGCCTGGTCGTAGCTCCCGTGACTTGGCTCTCCTGTTGAAGTTCCTTCTCTGAACTCGCTTGGCATCCTTCAAGTGATCCATTGCAACTTGGCATGTCTCCTCCATCCGTTCCCTCAAATCCATTACATACTGATAAGTCGTTTTGACGTCGTCATCTGGAATCTCTTTCGTTAGCAGTTTTTTCAGAATCATCATCGGTCCACGTATCGCTCTGCCGTACAATAGTTCAAAGGGTGAAAACCCCAAGCTTTCTTGCGGCACCTCCCTATAAGCGAACAAGAGGGCATTGATGTATCTATCCCAGTCCTTGGGTTTCTCAGCGGCCATTTTCCTTAGCATCTGTTTCAGTGTACCATTGAAACGCTCGACTAACCCGTTGCATTGAGGATGATATGGCGTTGTCGTTAGTTGGCGGATCGACAATAGTCTGCTCACTTCCTTCATTAATCCAGAGGTAAACTAGGCCCCTTGATCGGACAACATCTCACTGGGTACTCCAACACGGCTGAAGATATCAACCAGTGCCTCTGCAACGCGCTCAGTCTCAATGCTTCTAAGTGCTACTGCCTCCGGATATCTAGTCGCGAAATCCACTACTGTCAGTATAAACCGGTTGCCACGGTCTGTTGCAGGTTCGAGAGGACCAACTAAATCCACCGCTATCCTCTTGAAAGGCGTATCGATCAATGGCATACTGCCGAGTGGCGCTTTCGGTACTCGGCCTTTAGGGAAGGTACGTTGGCACACATCACACGAACGACAGAACCGAGTCACATCGCCCTGCAGACCAGGCCAAAAAAACTCTGCAAGAATCCTGTTAGTCGTTCGTTTTGCTGCCAGATGTCCCGACATAATCGACTCGTGAGCTAGTTTCATTATCATCTGTCGATACTTCGTTGGTACGACTAATTGTCTAAACACCTTTCCAGTTGCAATCCCAGGGCTTCTGAACTCTCGATATATTAATCCCTTGTGGTAAAACAGGGAAGACTTACCCCCATCATCGCGTTCATACGTATCCGATTCCTTTGCCAACTTACGGAACTTCTCCAGGGTACCATCGCTTTGCTGTTCCTCCTTCAACTCCTTCACACTACCTAAACTCGTCATAAACTCCGATACCTGCAACGGTTTCAACGGCTTAGCTTTCCTCTTGACCTCCGCTCTCGTCTGAACCGCATTCAACGAATCAAGCTGCCACTTCTCATCTGGTTGTCCTACCGGAAGGGCATCCTTAACATTTCCAATAATCACATCGTACCAGGGTGACTCTAACAAGAAGGCTTCAGTATCTCCGTTAAAATATGGCGTGTTGATCTGTACGTTGGCGATTTGGCATACAAGACGAGAACCATCAGCTCCTTTGTATTGCAGGCGAAACTCATCTTCGGTATGGTGTTGGCGCCACTCGTGTTCCCTTTATCTTTTACCATAGAGGCTGCCTGACCTTCTTTCATCTTGTCAGATTTCTTCTTCCGGCAATCTGAAGCAATATGTCCAACCTTTTTGCAATAGAAACAAGTCCTCTCCTTGGGCAAGTCGCTTGAACCAATTGTAGATTTCCCAGGTGTAGAACTTGTTGACGGCGAATGTCCTGAAGCTGTTGCCTTATGACTTCCTGCCTTGGTTCCCTTAGAAGATATCAAGTTTGCCGCTTTCGTTCTTCTTGCCTCTACATATTGATCGGCCAGTCTGGACATTGCATCAAGGGACACGGGAATCCGTTCCTTCAGGAACAACATCAGATCCTGGTTACATACCTGTAAAAACTGATCTCTCAAAAACAAGTCTTTCAAGCCTTCATAGGTCTTGTTAGTGTCGGCTAGTTCGACCCATCTCTCCAAGTAGTTTTCAAGGCGAATGGAAAACTGTGAAAATGTTTCACTTCCATCGGGTCTTGATGTTCGGAAGCTTTTCCTGAATCCTTCCCCTGTCATATCAAATCTCCTCAGTAATGCCTTCTTAAGTTCGTCGAAATCCAGAGACTGATGGACTGGTAAACGAGAAAACACCGCTAATGCATTACCCGTCAAAAGAGCGCTAAGGTTAGCTCCCCATCCATCACGTTCCCAATTCTGTACCGTTGCGTACCGTTCGAAGCGCTGGATGTAAGCATCGATGTTGTCCTTTTCTTCATTGAAGGCAGGTAACTTGGGACCCTTCTTTATTGTATCTCTAGGATTGGTCTCCCTCCGACGTCCCGATTTGTCCCATTCAGATTGATACTCCTGTTCTGCACGAATTAATTCCATTTTGCGTTTATGTTCTTCTTCTGCTCTCCTGTCAGCCCGAGCCTCTCTTTCCTCTTCCATTTGCCTTTGCATCTTTTTCTCTTCCCTTTCTCTTTCACGGTCATCTCTTTCCTTGGCTTGCTGCTCTTGAATGAACAATCGTAGTTGGTCGCCTTCAAGTTGAAGTCGCTTACCTGCTTCCAAAATTGCTGAAAGAGAGGACATTTTCAAAACAACTAAATCACTAGACTGCAAGAGATAACCAACACATACAATATTCAATACAACCAGGCATAAGAACTTACCGGAAGTCATGCGTCATCCTTGCTTAGGCCAATTAACTCACCTCAGAGTTCCTGTATAGAGTCCCCAAATGCCAACGTTAAGAAGAAAATGAAAGTAAAGGAAATTTGGCGGGAATCTGTCAAACAATCTAGACTTTGAAACCAATCAAACAGGATTCTATTCCCGAACAACTAACTTTGGCTAATCCCACCGCTGCCACCATGTTGTTAACGTGGAACGAGCGTCGGTCAGCGATCCGGGAAATGAACACCGAAAAGATTGATTGCAATGACAAATGTTTATTTACAATGATGACAATAAAGAGATTAAATAAAAAAAACCTATAATACCCACACGTCACACTCACTAATTCACTCATTCACAAACACAATTATTACAAGTTACAGTCTGTAGCTACACACACAACGACGAATGGGATCCTGGTACAGTTCCGGTGCAAGACGGTCGCTAACCTGCAACCACGCTCAATCCAGAGCCAAGAGGTATAAACACATCAAGCAGCACCATGCTTGCTTGAAACGCCCAAATTGGCAAACTCACTGGTGTCCAAGACACGACAGGAAAGCTGGGATGTACACACTAGTGTCCTTGACACGACAGCCATCCCAATAGTAGATATACTGTGACTCAGCCTCCAAGCAAGTCGCTGACCCAGGCCTACGTAACGACCCAACACATGTATTCCATGCTGACCTTGACCCTGGTGAAGAGAACTCATCCGGTCGGTCCTGACACTGGAGTCACAATGAGTTGGCACAGCTGACTGGTCCTGGCTTGATAGCTGAGACTCCTAGTCCGTCATGTGAAGCTACAATAATACATAGTGGAAAATAATGCTGTAGTCACACAGATTCACTCTCACCTGGCATACTAATTAACTAATAATTAATTATCAATAATATAAATATTCATTAATATATTGTAAATATACGTAAATCAATATAATAAAGATAAAGGGATAAGTGTGCGGCTCCAAATGGCTATAAAAACACGACTAAGCACAATTCATAGAAGGTGGCGTCTCACGGCTTCCATAATTTTTTACCCAGTGCGTGTACACACTCCAACTAACGCTATAGCTCTAGCTCAGAGCTTCCATAGAATTTTAAAACGGACAAGAACCCTATATTTATTGAATAATTCTACACACAACAATCTATTATGTTTATATTATCTAAATACACCAGAAATCAATAGGAAGTATGAAATAATAATGATATAGCAGAAACACACCACAAAACAAGTGTACTACATGTATCAACAATAGTTACGCATGATCGGAGCGCACCGACACCTCGATTGCTTGACCCGATAGATTTGACGGCATGGATAAAATAATGCCAGAAAAAAAACCATATGGAAACGGAAGAAAGAAACATAACTTACCACAGTCTGTCGTCTGTGCCTTGTTCACAATATCGGAAACAGCTATATTTACATATCGGCTACACGAACTCACAAAACTGTGGACCGTAAACAAGTGTCCATTCCGTGCACAACCGGTCAAGTCCGTGACGTATATCCGCCCAGTGGTGCGGACAATTAAGAGTCCTTACACCGCAAAACAAACTCAAATTAAAACTTACCATTTATAGACAAACTATACATGCTTACGTGACAGAAACCACTAGACGTAAAAGGAGCACTGATGTTTATTTTGTGCCTTAATATATATAGCTTTAAGTATCTCTCATGGACTAGGAAGTACCCCTCTCTTGACACACAGACTTGCCATAAAGACTAATTTTGACATCTAATTGATAAGCCGCTTAACCTCTTCATTTCGAGATTTGCAAGTGAATAAAATGCCTGACTCATTATACAACAGGTATAAAATTTTCAAGTTTGAGTTCCAGTATGCCATTATGTTTACATATCTCTCAGGTTCTTGTTATTGGTGTTGATAAAAGGTTTCAATATATCGGTCAGATATCTGGATGACTCGTAAATGTATAGATACAGGTAATCTGTAATATTGCATATATGGAATACTATTCTAACAACCTTTCAATTTGTCCTGCTTTTGGAGTATCAGTACTATTCCATACCTTCACGTGGAATAGACATGCTGTTGCCCGTAATGTGTTCTTATTGACAGACTCTATGTATTGAAGAAAACACTGAAGTTATATTGAAGTGCTGAAGGACGTCCTTGTGTTAGCTGGTGTATTTTTGTTTGTATCATATAACTCGCTGTTGTTGTATTGAAGTACTGTATGCAGTCCTTGTGTTGGCTGGTGAATTTTCTGCGCTAGGCATTATTCGCAGTCATAATGACAGATGTGGTGATTTAAAATTCCCTATTGTAAATCCTACATCCCCAACTTATGTCGTGTACATGTTCCGGCTTATATATCCAACGGCATGGTGGTTCTGTTGTTGAATACCTTGTTCGCATTTGGGAACGTAACATTACTTACTTGGATTGACCACGATTGATACGGCGGGTGTCGTCGCTGAAGCCGAGACGCTTATTTTTCAAAAGCAACTGATCCTATTCTCTTTGTGTCTATTTAAGGATTTTTTTTTTTCAATTTACATTTTACTCTTGATTTATTGAATATGAGTTTGGATTATGACATGTTTGCATAATCTTGATGATTTTATCGACTTCCTGTTGACCGCCGTTATGTTCGCTGGTGGATTACCTGTACTATACACCTCGCTGTCGTTAAATTTACGTGCTGAAGCTCGTCATTTTGTAACAGGACACGTCCCTTCCGCCATTAAATACAACAGGTGCGATCCATTTTAAATATCAGCACATGATATGCATTAATAGGAAGTTTCATACTGGACAAATATTTACATTTCGTATTTGTTCATTTTCAATATGAGGTTAATATTTAATGGTAGACGCGTCAGTGAACACTTCCTGGAGTATGGCGACGTGATGTCGAAAAGCAAACACACGCTACGTTTAAATTCATTTATTTTTTTTTTTTGTTCTTTAATACCTGCCGTACGTGATAATTTCATACATCTAATGCGTAACCGATGACATTTACCATTGTTTAACGGCTTTACTCTGTTGATCGGTTCTAGTTTTCAACTGGGCAATGCATACTTATGCTAGAACTAATCAGGGAATGAAAGCATGGTTTTATCCCACATTATTTGTAAAAGATCCAATATGTTTTAATTTACCAAGCCCTAGAGTTCAGGTAACCAGATATTAGTGAAAAATTGTAGACATGAATCAAACAAAATCGGGGATTATTTAACAACAGTAGTTGATTATCGGGATACTGTATGACCATGCTTTTGGTAGGGGCTATTTTATTTTTGATGGATTTTTTGGGTACCCTTCATCCACTGATATATATGTCCACGGCCTGTAAAGATATAAGCAGATGTATTGAGCAAAACGTATCCACAAAACCACGGCATAGTCACTTAATGAAAACTGAGTCCCCACGAAAATATTTGATTTCACATTATACAATATCAAATTCTAAAATGTCATTTAGACCGTTTTAGTTGTTTTCACTTTGTCAAACAATAGCTTGCAGCACCTAATCCATTGAAATAATTAATTAACAGTTAAATTTTGTTAATTTTGGACGAAAGCAAAGCAATATTAGATACACAAAAGAGTACAAGTGTATCCAGAAAAAAATATATAAGCGCTATGACGCCTATTTTGAAGTTTACCCACATTTATCAACACCGTCGTATATTATGCGATAGAACACAATATTGATATACTGCGATCCATTCAATTAATACTCTCCCCATGTAATTTCCTTTGTCACGTGCTCGTGACCTACGTGGTCATTTTCTTTTATCTAATGTTTGCTTCGTGTTGAGAACATAATCACTCAGTTCCTATATCACCGCCTGCTCCGGATTGATCCCAAGTCAAACATACAGCCCTATTGTTTCGTGCCTAGTCCTTGTAAGAATGCTGATCGCAGAAACACCGGAAAGACAATATCAATTGTGGTTTGCTTAGAATCCGGTCATATCTTGGTTTATTTGTTATCTTTGACGAGACATCACGACGTATAGCCAGTCTTTAAATGTTCAAGAATGCCTTAACCATAATATCTCATTGTTTAATTGAATCACATTTCCTTTTTGTTTTACTTCCGGATTGTAGCTCTTGTTTAAAAGAGGATATTTGGGTATGAAATTGATATAATCATCATTCTTTTTAATGTGTTTGATTCAAAAACATATAGACATAAGGGTTTGTTTGTATTATGAGTAAGAGGATGTGGAAGAGTATGCAATAGACGCACGAGCGAATATTTCAGTACAAATAGATT
Source organism: Ylistrum balloti (assembly GCF_031769215.1). Taxonomy (NCBI): domain Eukaryota; kingdom Metazoa; phylum Mollusca; class Bivalvia; order Pectinida; family Pectinidae; genus Ylistrum; species Ylistrum balloti. The sequence continues at coordinate 630,875 of NW_026782421.1, read as the reverse complement.
ACTAGATAAGTATATCAACTTACTGTACTGCTTCATGCAGTCCTTCTAGGACTCGTCAGTGACGAAGTGCCGATTACGGTCTAAATCATTTAACCTTACAGGAGAATCCAAATAGAATCGCAAAATGAAATTAATAAATTAGGTAGGCTTGTAAATTCATGTAATTTTGAACCGTGCCAATATTCGAATGAATTAAATCGTCGCCAAATTGTCCGCTGCGGAAGACGTCCGTATGCTTATTTTAATGTTTCGATAGCATTAATTAAACTAAGAAATTAATCATTGCTTTAATACTACCTTTTTATTTAATTCACATGTACTAGCAACGTACACATCGGTATTGTGTTATGTATTAAAGATCTCCATTAAATGAACGTGTCATAAAAATTGATTTCTACAACATGTGTTCCAATTTATCAAATGTCAATAAACGAGGCATAACATATTGCAACCATGTTTTCAAATAGAACATAGCAATCTGCTTTGTTATCTCTGGATCCCTTTGGATATATTGCTTCTGTTTTACAAATGTCGACATCGCCATCTGATTAATGAACCAAGGGCATGCCCTGGTTTGTTTATTTATTTTGTATCTGGACAAAATGAATAGCACTATCGGTTTATAGACCGCACAGTATATAATGTAATTTTTTATAAAGTAACAACGGCTGATTGCTAGTTTGTTTCCCTGGATTATCCCCATCCTACCTCCCCTTGTGGTATCTTATTGTTTGGTACTTTTCTTGGCTCTTGACTCTTGACTTCAGAAGTGTTCACAGAATTTCTCTTCTTGTCATTGTCTGCTTCCTTGACGAGCCCCATCAGTTTAATTTTGGTTTTACGTTCTCTAGTAGTGACAGTCAGGTGTGTATGTTTGGTGTGTCGTTATTGAATATCTGCTTTTCATTTGAGAACATGACGTTGTTCATTTGAAACGAACGTATATGGCAGATGACGTTTACAAAACATAAAACGCTTATCATCATGGAACATTTTACAAATATCATTATATTACTTTTTTTGCTCCTATTATCTTAATTATATTATATTGAAAAATAAATAAGCAAGGGAACACCGAAATGTCAACGAAACTTCTCTTCTTCATGATCACGTGTGTCCGATAAATATCCGCTAAAAAATAGAGCAAATTAAAATCTGATAATGACATATACCGAGATGTGCTAAAAACTGAATATTGAACATGTACATCAATATGACATGTCACGCTAACCTGTAGAGATTTTAATCAAAACCGTTCTTAACTAAATCACAAAGCAAACGGAACAATAAACCCATGCTATTTAATCGTTGAAATAAATGGCTATCCGATTTATTCTAAGAACTGTCATTTGGATTGAAAAAGTCCCGAACAAAACAGTGGTTAAAAGCCGGAAATTCTCAAAGTGTGAATTGATTAATATTTTAGAGGGATACAGCTTTATCGGTATGTCAATACCAATGCCCTAGTTGGCCCTGTAAGTCTAATGGAACATGAAACAGGTATGGTATACATGTATTTTAAATATTGTATGGGAATCTTTATTTTATAATTATATATCTCCCCTGGAAAATTGTTTTTAGAAATGTTTTAGAGTTGTCCGAGCATATGACACCCTGCGACAAATAGCTACAATATCATGAACCCATTTCCTGATTAAGGTTTTTAATCACCATAGTAGTTTGAGGTGATGGGTTATATATTGTTAAGACTGATTCTGCATCATCATAGATCGACAGGGGTCTCAATTTACTGGTAGAAAACACGGATATGTCTGTACGTTGTTGACTAGCTGGCCTGTTATTGCTTTGCGTCACAAACTGAGATACATTAGTAACTATATTAATCATTAATCAGTTTCTAACTTCTGTTTTAATGAAAAATGTATTAATACATTAACTCTTATCATTTGACATCAATCGTGCGTGAAGCCTGATAGGACTGAACCTGATCTGTCTAAAATGGTGAAATCTGTTTGATGTTATAGATAATGAAAAAGTGACGCTGATTCTTAAAAGCTCCATAACAAAGATGTTGAAATATTTCTATTATGATACCTTTTAGTCATTTCTGCTGTTTCGACGTATATGGTTTCCTTTATACCGATGCAAGTAACGACAAAAATAATCGACATATATACGAATAACATATATGCCAATTGTTAATAACTTATTATGTGCACTCTAAACAGCGATGTTATTTCACGTTTTGTCACAATTGTAGACACTTTCTTCTGTAAATGTTTTTTTCCTTTTCCTGAACTTTAGATGCTAGAAATTAATAGCCTTGGTGGTCGGATGGTGCATTGGTAACGTCCTCGCCTTTCACATCGACGTCCGGAGTTCGATTCCCCGAACGGAATTGAAAAGGTAAACGGTCAGAAAGACCTTAGCGCGATTACGTCTGGGCAATAAGAGTGATGAATATCAGGTGAATAACCTCTACCGCAATTGCTGTGATATAAACAAAGCTTATACTTAATGCCACACAAATGGGTCGCGGTGGCCTAATGGCCAAGGCGTCTGTCAGTCCTTATCACTATTCCTTCACCTGTGCGCCACGGGTTCGATACCCTTTCATGACCATGGCTCTTAAGGGGAGGTGGAGCAATAATAAACTAAACTATATCATACTAAAGCCAGACGGTATTTCACAAGTTTTGATGCAATGATACTGGACCCCGCACTCTTATCACTCCGATTAGCATGTCAGTATTGGTAAATGAAGTAGTATATTTGTTCATTTTCATCATTTTATAGACATACCAATGAGTGAGACACTATAGTTTTCGATAGAAATTCGACACAGCATCTGAAGGAGTGTGCTACACTAATTTGTCTGGGAGAAGCTGATTTCGACGCAGGGCGTCCTTCGTAAAACATGGTTATATAGCTCTAATGACGGATCTTTAATTTGGAACGAGAGACGGAACTCCGTGAATCACTTAATATTGATATGCATTCATAATATGATAACAGACTTAATGATGATGTAAGCATGTCTGGCACAGCAGGATGATTGGCGGGATTAATACTATTTTGACAATTTGGCATTTGCATTATTTTCAATATTATACTATCCGTTTGGGTCAAGTCAATATTAGACATCCGAAGCTTAATTTTAAGTACAAAATATACCTTGATTTTGGATTCAGAGAAGCGGTGCTATATCTGGATTTCTTTGGACCTGGATTCCATGAAGGGTTATATATGGATGTAAAGCTGTCAACGCGGAGTCTTGGTTTGATCTTACATGTTAAAGATATGCATATTTTTCATTAAAGTTTTAAAAATTCATTGAACACCCTCTTCTGATATTATTTCTGTAATGAAAAAATGATTGCTTTCACTCTGTACACTAACCTATTCCGTCGAAACTGAGACACGTATTCATTCGCTCGTTACGATAGCTTTTGTAATCGGCATTTGGGCGTACACCATGGAAAACATGCCTTAAATGAGGAAGAAACCAATGATTTTTTTATTGACAATAACCTCATCGAGTGTAGTGGTACTATTAGTTAAAATCCTTATTTTGCTTTACTGTACTTAATGTTATTGAACGGTGCTACCCATAAGTATGAAGACTTTCCGACTGATTATTATTATACAAACGTGTCATGGATGTCCAGTTGACTTGTGGTTTTCCTACGACTCTATCACAGATTAGAAAAACGTATCAAAAATCTTTGCCAATTCCTTCAAGTTTCCATCGTAGCTGTAGTTTGATGAATAATACTAAGTGTGTTTAATTACCTTCATTTCTACTCATTTAGATTGATTCAGATTTGATTATCCGTTCACCAAATACTTTTTTTTATATTTCAAAGTTCTTGTTGGCTTGTCTCCTCGCAAGGCTTCAGAAAAATAAAAATATCCAAGTTGATAAAAAAACTTAGAATGTACGTACATACATAATTATGTTTTTAAATGAATTTTAATAATTCACAGTTATTCTGTGTATTCATTTCGTCACAACATAAAGAAGACAAAAAAAAAAATATATATTGGAGCAGATATATTGTAAAGTTACACATTAAAAAATATGACGCATAATATCCCATTTTGTAAAGTAGTATAGCGTGGTAGCTATATGATTCCCCTTATTAGTATCTGGTTCCAATGTCTTCCGATTAACTGTATGGCTCTAATCAGGTCATCTTTTGCTAGCAGGTTTAAACTTTTTTTTCCTCGTACAGTCTAAATGCCTTAGTTACACAATGTGATTGCATGTACCACATAAGAATATCAACTTTATTCATTTTAGGACAATTATGAATCATGTTATTTCAAGCTATACTAATTACTGTTGTTGACCCAAATGAACGCGCGTGAGAGGTTTTGCGGTGGTTGGAGAAAACTAGAAATACCCGAGAAAAACCTACGTGGTCGGGCAGGTGAACCCCTTATCTTTTCACGTTCTGTCACGGGAATTGAACCCCGGACGGCAAGTGAAAGGCGAGTGTTTGTCTACTGCACCTACCGGCCACTCAGTCTTTATATCAATAAACTGCCAACGAGGTGAGATTGTTGTGATTCATGAAAACAAATTGTGGTTTCCTTTACCTATAAACACGAGGAAAATCTAAAACAATAAATATAAACATTGGCGTTTTCTTAAGGGGCAATCATGAGCAATACCAACTGAAAGAAGTCCAATACCTAAATATGTAGCTCTTTGTGTCTTAACTGGTTGCTTCCGCGGTTCAGTTTTTTTTTCATTTTTTTTTTTTTTTAATATTTATAATGTTACAACATCGTATGCATTGATGCTTCGTTCCTATATTCAGTTTGCAAGAAAAAAAAATAAGAAAAAAAACAGGATCTGTAATATGTCAATATTTTTTTTTCTCATAAATGAATAAATGAAATACAGGAACATTAATTTCATAATCTAGAACAGAAAAGTAAATACCAGAACTCCAATATCAAATATAGGTATATTGATACCTGAGTTTACTATGTACATATCAGGGCGATATAGTGTCTACTTTTCAGTGTGAAAAGTATGACACCTGAATAATTTGATAAAGTGAGTAGTAATATACATAATACATGATGCATTGACACATGGATGTGGTACAGACACTGGCTTGTAGCTGATAAAATGATACATGACTACATAAATCTGTTCCCATGTTGGTTTAATACCAAGAACAGTACAATCAGCTAAGTAGGTATATCTATATATATGTTAACTGCTATCTAATTAATACAAAAAACAACGTTTTTATATATTTAAAAGAAGCTTGACAGGAATATTAAATAATGTTGATGTTCACACAGATATTTTACTGAATGATTGTACCAACCTATAACGATGGGAAGGGCCTAACTGTATTATATAGACCGAACTGACCTCAACACCCACACATGTTAATATATGATCGTTTAGAATATTATACACATATGATTGGGTCTAGACATATTAGAAGCTACTCATGTGCAGATCGTTTTAAATGTTTACTATAATTAAAGGGTTTCCAATGTTTCATCCCCGTCGATACTACAACATATCTTCATTGCATTTGAGAATATGATTACGAGTAACCATGAACTACTGTTGTTCCAGGACGCGTTGGCGTGATGTTCATACTCTAAACTTTCAAGCTTTTTATAGGTATACATCCCACAACCTCTTCATCTTGTATATAAAATCAAAATATATGTCCGAGAGTGATAAGACGACATATCTGACCTTATTTGCGTTTTTTCTTGTTTTAGTCTTACGTATTTGAAAGTATCTGGGTATACGAAGCTCTATTCTAAATATACTGTTTATGTAACACTGAATAAGAAAGTTATTGATATCGGAACTTTAATAAATCGTCATATCTCGGAACATTTTCGTTAGCTTGGTGATGTCAATACGATAGAAGTTGTTAGAACAAAAAAGTAGTACGAGGCTGGAGTGTGAATATTCGATACCCACACGGTAGCCTTCATTACACAAAAGTGTCTTCTTCATATTGAAAGTACAGCATGTTATGTTATGTTTACCAGTCCTAAAAGAACGAAACAGCTGTATGATGCAGTTTGAATAATAGTTTTACTCTGTCTGTTCTATTCAATTGTATGCCTCTTGTAAAATCTTGAATACATTTAAAACACATATATCCAGGAAAGTCAGATCAGAGTTGGCTCTTGTGCAATGGCTTATCTTTATATCATATAAATAGCAACGAATTGTAATCACTTCAATTGAAACTTAAACGTACGTTTATAACGAAAATAACCTTCCAAAGGAAAACGAGTGAGAATGACATGTTGGCTTGAGTGGGGATATGTTCCATAGTGAACTCTCATCATACTTTCCTTCTATATCACATCTGTATAAATGATGCGTTAAGGTACACTAGATGCAGTGTGTAACTTACGTTAATTTATTTACGCGAAATATATGAATTTGATAGATAAATTAATATGTGAGTAGGCAGATATCATCTGTACGTAGTTCCTGATCTAAATACCGATCATTGACGTATGTAAGATATAAATAGAAAGCTCACCGACCACTGTTGAAGAGTCAGTCAGTGATACTCTAGTTAAGTCGGAGGTATGGATGACACGTAAATATGTTATGTCGGAAATAGTAAAGACGAAATAATCGATTAAACTAGAAATAGTTGGATAACATGAATTTGAAATAATCATTATTTTTCAAAATTCTTTTTCTGATGACGTCATAAACGACATGGATTATCTAGATTTATAAGTACACAAACTTAATATATGACTATTAGGAATAACCTGCCAATTCGCTGCTGCATTGACTCCACAATCATGTCATTATAACAAACTAAACACCACGATTGTTATAGCAAGTTTACTACGGGTATTCGTAGAATGAAATGAAAAAATCATATGAAAATTTTTCCGCAGTCGTCAACAATTTTCCAAAAAATAGCCCACTAACATCACTATCAAAATTAATACAAGGATTACGTATAAGGTTTCTAAGCACTTTCATTTCAAGAATACATTTACAATGTTTTCAGAAACAACACTTAAGTGCCAGAAAAAATTAAATCATATTTGTATGTATTTTATATGTATCAGCAATATCGATCAGGTTTTGTAAGAAAGCCATGTTATCGTTAATAGTCAACCGTAATCCTACATCAGAAAACAGAAAACACTATAACACTCTCCATTACCTATGTTAGAAATTTATCACAGACAAAATAATGTATTGAAGATTCATTATCTTATCATTAACGCAGATTCTCTGTTCCCGGATGAAACAGGCGTCTCCACTTTACAAATACGATTGGCTGCGACTACGTGTGACCTTTTGGAGAGCGGATCTGATGAACAGCTATGGAAATCTGACGCCAGAAAGAGGAACAGATCAGCCAGTATCATAGACTGGTATATCCGTTTACTATTAGTTGTCGTTAGAATGCAAACTGCATACAAGAGTTAGTAAAAGGCTGCTTCTGCGAATATCTAAGCTGTATAATACATATTCAGCGAATTACTATGTACGGGTCTTTCCAATTAAATGGCTTATTTGAAAGGAAAGAAAACATACTCAAAACTGTGCATGCACGAAAACAGATCGAACAGAGTTACGAGGTGTTGTTAGAATGTACCAAAATGAAATCAGGACCTTGCAATAGAAACCAATATAAAACGTTGTAAACGGTGAATAAGGCTTGTTGTTCAAGAAATGTAAGCGTCTTGTATGACACACACAAGGGTGAAAAGAGACTGTCAAGTTTAGAAGCTATGGAAACAAAGTGTCTAACTACAAATATTTAGTTATATTTTTTCAGATGTTTTTTCCACATTTTTCAGCAAGATATTGATTGCGCTGTGGGTTAATTTGATGCACATGTGTATAGGCAGAACTATACATCTATTGAGAATAATAAGCCATCCGGAAAAAAATATAGACATTTATACTCAATATTTACACTCCTCTCTCAGCGAATAAGATGACAAACTTTCGAGCAAATTTCGATACACTCCAGCAAATATCGGTATTGAGGTCAGTCATGGGTAATAAGCATTTGAAATAATACCGACGACATAATCCTTTTGTTGGTTTATCACGTACAGGTATACTTGTCGATTTTCTGTATATTCCTCTTCATTAGTACAGCGAAGTTGTTTTAATTGTATACACACAAACATTCTTACCACTAATAAGGTGACTGTTTCAGAGACACATGCAATCAGTATCAACGACAGCACCGTTCCACAGGCTAGTGTAATATCACCAAATCAGTTCAGTATGATTTGATTAATTTGGATCGCGTGTTTCGAGGGGATTACTTTCTTCCAAAATGTGCATGTACTTGTGCAATGCATTCATCACGACGTTCCATTTAAAGCATTGTCATGTGAGCGCCATCTTGTCGGAATCATCATTCGAACAGGAAGCTATCAGGACATTTGAGTCAAGAATTACGTGTTAAATAAGATTTTATTTCGGAAGATATTTTTGCTATGAAAAAGAACTACATTTCGTCCCAGTACTCTAACATTGATATTTATTTTTTGCGTAATTTGAAAAAAAATGTATTAAGATACATTAAAGAACCTTCAGTGTTCACATATCCGGCCCTAATGTATATTGTCCCCTTTTCGAACTCTCCGCTGACATTGATTTTTATTTCACTAATATGTTAATACGATATCCATGTAATTTGCATTTTACGTTTCAGTCACGACAGTTCTCTTATTCAAAATTAATTCTATCGTGTCTTGTTTTATATTGATTTAATTCACTAGCGTCATATCATACTGTTGTTTAATCGAAACCCACATTGAATTCAATCAGCGGATTTCCCCTGCTTTTTCTCTGTCATGTGATATTTGATACTAACATTATTATTGATATTTGTATTGTCTTCTTCGATAATGGCAGTTACGCAATGACATATATGGAACACCACCATAGATTTGTAAGTTAAAAAATTAAATTGTAAAACGGTTGATCTAGTTGTGGAGTCGTACCGCATTACTCAAAAAACCTGTTGTGAAAGCACCATATATCCCTAAAATGCGGGTTTATCCTATTATATTTAACTGGTTTAACTGGTTGATTAACATTAAGGCAGAAAAAAAGAAAATCAGTTTGCTATTACAGAAAACAACCAGAAAATGCAAAGACATCAAAATAATCTAACCTAGGGCAAAATATGAACAAAAGATGTACACGGAGACTCATGAAAAAGTATAATGGGTATAAGACCAGGTTTTGCGGAAGAGGGAGCGTTTTCTGCTTCGTCGACAATACCCGTCATAATAATGAGCAAATGTTATAATGATAATTGTTTAGTTTATCAATGGTCTACCAGCTACCGAAATAAAACTACACGTTTTGTTCTATCTTTTCCATTATAATCAAATGTTCACACCACTGGAATTTTTTTTTTCGATGAGATATACCATCTCCAATTTCAGTTTGTTGAGTCGAATCGTATGTTCCTACAGATCCATATACAATGGTAGCACATCTTAAGACCACCTGAAATTTAAGACCAAGCCACTGTCAGGGTCAGATATCATATCAGCCATATTTAGGTGTCGGACAGGCATTTAATATCGTAACATATATTTTGTTATATCTAGCCTAAATATGACAAGATGACATCATGCAGAAATATACCATTTTTCAATAGAAAATTTGTATTGGACAAAGTGTATGGCCAAGTAGATTACTTTCGGACTATTTTCTTTTTGTTGGTATTTTCAACAGAATAAAAGTTGTTACAACAGCAAACATTTAAATGTTTCGGTGACGTTAATGCTGCCTTCATCAGACACGTGAACAAAGTAAAGCGTACTTTAGAGTGTGTAGTGGTCGAGATGGTAGGGAATCAACCAACTTTTTCGACCTAAGTATAATCATATGAACACCAAGGTCGAAAATAGTGTGACGAGAGCGTAAACAGATAATAGGGGGAAAGTACACAAGATGATTGCAATGTACTGTAGTCTCTGTAATGTCATACCGTTTTTCCGACTTGGAAATATCTCCATCGCCACCTAGACTACAACATTAAAAACATTTCAACCAATTAGGAACCTATCCATTGTAATGTATTTGTATATCACTAACTTCAAACTAGCAACAAACACAAAATAGTTTACAGATAGGGTTAACATGACAACATATGTGATGTGTCCCATACCACCGTACCAAAACAAGTTGTGTTTACAACTTCATCCTTGACGTCAACAATGCTTTTTTTTTTTTAAAAGTCTCAACTTTACATCTAACAACACTCTTTACTTTCATACCAATTTCCGGCTTTATGAAACACAATCGTTGTCTTGTAACAAAAGTTATTTTTTAAGCCAGACGAATGATTAAAAAGACATGGTTGTGAACTCTCATGGAACTCGGGGAAAACACGCCTTTGGCCAGAATGAGATGCATTGTCGATGAAATCCTGGCAGTGATTGAATTCTGATTCCAATTCATTACAAGACACTGATGGTAACATCTTTTAAGTGTATTAGTGTTTCTCTGTCTGCTGATGTGTTTACATTTTCATAGGGGACTACGAAACATATCGAAGAGTCTACCAGTACAGTAATACCAACCATTCAAAGTTCTCCATCCTATGGATTATAGTTGCCAGGTACGCATGTCCTCTGATAATCTTTAATCTTTCGATAGCAATGTTTTATCTAGTGAACATTTTTTTAAGATATGTATTCTAAGAACTAAAATCAAATATTCCTCGATATTTGCTCAAAAAGGCACTAGTTTCTATTTAGCTGTACACGTTGTGGTTTCAATTTCTCTATTGTAGATTTTCTACACCCTGGCTTTCCCCTTCATTTGTACTAATCACATAACCTTTGCACAGCTGACAAAGCCTTCTATTTCAAACCATATTGATCATCAGTACATCAGTTTATCAAAGAATAGATAATCCGGAATTTGTAACCACAGTAGTAAGTATCAGTAATGATAATATGTCAATTATATCAGATTACTTGATACAACATTACATAGTATATACATGGCTATCACATACCAACAAATCTAATCGAATATTAACAGTGTATGACAACATTAATCATTGAGTGATATTGATACTGCATGCTGTAAAGAATATGGGAGTGTCGCTAGGAATGCTTTTCATGACTGCTAGAGTTGATTGTTAGGAAATGACGTTACCATGTCAGGTTTGCATGTCATTTGTATACCCGTAAACAATATAGAGAAGAATTTAACTAAAAAATCAATGAATTATTAAAAGTATCGAAACGGAAATATTAGATAAAAAGCGTACTCGTCAAGGTCGTGAGTTCAATCCATATAGATAGAATTCGTGATAATGTGGTGTTTATGTATCTCAATGATATTTTTGAAATAGTTTCGTTGCATCAGTTTCACCCATTTAATGAATTACTCAGAGAGAGAATTCCGAACAGTGACTGTATCATTGTCTAAGTTTTTTTTTCTCTCCAAAATATACCTAAGCATGTAAAATATGTCAGTTCGACCGAAAACAATACAGAGAATGTCCACGGAATGTTACTTATTGTACATAAGGTGAAATATAATGAGGTCTTGTTAAAGAATATTTGTTATGAAGCGCTTACCTGAACTATTAATAGAACACAATGACGTCATTATCAGTTTACCAATATATTCAAGTGTCTGTATTAAGAATAGATCACTGTGTATATGGTTCTTAAAGTCAAACACATGTTAAACGCTCCTTAAAATGAAATGATCATTGGAAGAGGTATAACTCGTCGCTTTATTGTGTTTGTTAACTTGTTTGTCTGATTGTTCGTTTTTGTTTTTTCTTTTGTTATTTTTTTTTTATATTATTATATTTTTTTCTTATTGAAATAATAACAAAACCGCCAACATGTGACCATTATCATGATTCAAACTCAAATTCAGTAGAACTAGAGCATGTTGTGAACTGATGAAAGACCTAAGGGAGACTCTTGAAATAAGTACGATGGTAAAAAGATCAGGTGTTCTGGAAGATTAAGCAGCTTCTGTTTTTACCAACGACACACAACATGTAGTCAATCCATGTTAGCAATTTCATGTTCTCAAATGAAAACTGAGAAACAATAACGGAAGTCTACCAATAACGAGAAAATAAAAAACATTTTTTTTAATTATCTAACTCCATATGTGAAATCATGTCGAATTCCTTTTAATATATTTATGCTTAAAAACTTTTGGAATGTTATTAAACTATTGTGTAGCTATCAAGGAAAATAAATGTCACAGACCTTTAGAATACTTTGCACACTATCAAGGGAAAGAAATGTAACAAACCTTAAGAATACTTTGCACACTTTCAAGGAAAAGAAATAGTTAAGAGAGGCTTTCGCATAGACTTTTAGAGAGTTTGTTATGTAATCCAATCATGACAATTCATTTAAACTCAGACGTTTGCAAACGCTTGACAAAATGTTTAAAGTACTTGAAACGAAAACTTTGTTGTTTATGTGGATGAAGCCATTGTTGTCTAAGATGGGAGACTGTTTAGACTCGAAGATATTTAGAGAAAAAAAGTTCATAATTACAAATTATCTGAGATTCTGGCATTGGCTTGAGTCGTGATTGAAATAGATAAAAAAATATTTCATAACAGACACAGGATAAACATAATATATATGCTATAGTGTCATTTTCATATTCGATTTTCAATGAGGATGATGATTATGTTATCAACGAAGAATTGATTAGCACTTTTAAATCATCACTAAACTCTCATTTTAATCTGATGCCAGGTGTGGAATGCCTGTACTCTATGTATAGATTACATTGTTACCATTCGTTTAGATCCATTAGTTCAGTAATTGGGATATTTGAGCTTGGTCTGTGTCCGTGCAAATTACCTATATTGTCTAGTTCTGTCAGGACCTGTCACTTTTAGTAAATACACCTAGAATTCCCTGCGTGGCGATAAATCTACAACAACGAAACTGATTTTATTTTTCAAAGTCAAATGAACATCCTCGGCTCCTTAATGGACGTTAAATAAATACTAACGATACAAAAACACTGACATTGATCCCTTTAAGCAAACTAGACATGTTTGTTCTCTTCCGAAGGTAGCAGTAGAATTTTGACAATTGTAGACAATCGTATGCCAACGACTTAAGTGTATTTGCAACATTAATATATCAAGAGCCTTCTTTCCTGACCTGTAAAGCATTCTAAACGAAAACTTTCACTAAAGACAGGTTTTGCATTTTAAATGAACATTTTATTCCTAGATTCTGTCCATCTTTTTATTTTGACATTTGATGAAGGGTTACTTACTAATCAGTATGTACTGTGCCTTTAACAAAATTCAAAATAAGTCGTTTTATTACTGTGGTGTGATTTACACAAACCATCGAGCAACTGAGACATAATTACTGATTTTAAATGGCTTTACCACAGAGCCTCGAGTTGAGAATATGCCTAAGACTGCGTACCCGTAAAGGCATCTTTCAGCACAAATTTAGAATTAGATATAGTGGGACAAATCATGTCACATTATACTCGCCTATGATGCTTAACGAATAAACTATAAAAAACAGTGGTTGAAAAATATCAAAAACAAAAGTTATCTCATGTCATTTGCGTAAAAATAGCATATCTCTCCTGCTCCATTACTATGCACTTGGAGGCGATATAATGGTATTATTCTATATTCGGCATATGTCATGTTTAAAAAGTATTAATTAATATCTACAGGCTGTATTCAGTTCCATGTTATTTATGGAAAGTATCTCCTATTGAAATGGATATTTTTTTCTTAATTCGGATGGTACTTTTACATGTTAGTATATTGCGATGCTTTTGATACACATCTCTGTCATACCTTGCCGTACCTTTTAAATCTTTAGGACTAGTGAAATATTTCAATATGACAGACTCTGTTTTCGGAACATTGGAATAGGATAATTTAAAAATCATATCCCACTCTTGTTAAATGTTGTCGCTCTTGTTTCCCCTTTTAGAACTGCGATTTTTTTTTTTTTTTTTTTTTCTCTATTTTTCATTTTTTGTAAATGTACCATTTTTTGCAGCGCAAGCGATATCGAGTTACACGTATTTAAAGCCCCAGCTTTCGCTCGATGTTAAGCCCTTGCGAGATTAGCTCTAGTTTCTTTCTCCTAACATTAACACGCTTAATCAACGGTGAGAAACGAAAGCAGCGGATATAAACGGAGGAAAGTCACATCACCAATTTGTATCGAAAACTGTTTGAACTAAAATTGTGATCGAACGGACAAATCAATACATTGATTTAACAGTGCTTCTAGCGTCACCTATCAGCACTATGTACATAAGGCCCGTTAATACCCTCGTCATAAGTATAGAGGCAGGTAGGAGTCAGCTTTGTCGATTGATTGCGTTTCGTTCAATCTATCAATAATCACCCCTATGTTCTGAAATATGCATACAACCTTTTAAACCTCCATACGACGTATTAACCTCCTGGATGGTCGAAGCTGCGCACATTCTGTATAGGACAGCAGTCTCGCACAAGCCGTGACGTCACTTTTCCGTGGGAGAATAAAACAATGGTAAACGCATTCCATGCCATTCAATTTGTATAAACTAGTTATATGAAAGTCTCTGACTTCAGCATGGGTCGAAACTTGTGACGTTATTGATCAACACGTGTGAGTAGTATGGTACTGTTCTAAAAAAAAACAGCAAAAAATAACTTGTCGATTTTCATCAAACAAAAAATAATTAACACCAACGCGAATCAAGAGGACAGGCAAATCCGGATATCAATATATATATTTAGGCAGCCGGATAGAAAGAGTACTTGTGTGAGAGGCATTGGCCTTGTGAGTATAAACAGGGACTACTCGTGAGCACTCGGAAACTTACCTTATCCACAGAACCAGCAACGGGATCATTGGAAAACTACGGTTTTAATTTCCTACAACAACCTTACAACGGTAAGTCGATCTGCTTTAAGCTATAAGTTTCACTGACTGTTTAAATATTCCTTATGGTTAACTGTAACACAAAGCTTCGAGGTGCTTGTATTGTATAACTCACATAGCTGATATGAATATGCTGTGTCATTTTTATCCATCCTTATGGTATAGCATAGTTTCATATCAGTTTGTGTTTTTTTTTTTATGTGATAGAAGATGTTTTTCTTGCCTTTTGAGTCATTAAGCGGTGAAAATTATTCTGTTGAACTAATGGTTCGTGCATGTCTGGATTTTGAAAACGTCTTACGATCTAACATGATGCTGATTTCGTTTTCTTTCGTGATAGTTAGAATTTTATGAAAGGCTAACGTTCTGACATGATGTTAAATATCGTAATCATTTGATTCTAAGTAGCTTAATAAGAAGTCACTATCTCTGTCGTATCGTTATGGAATGTTAGATTGGATAAGGAGGCGATCATTCAGAATTAAGTTTTTGATTTAGGATAAAACTATCTAAATACGGTATGGACTTTGGATAGAATGTCGAACTAGCGAGTAAGATCAAGTGGAAATCCGAAACAAAAAAAACCAACCAACGACTGATATATTCAGATAAAATAAATCATATACAATTTGATTATGAAATACCGTGCTATACGCATATGAAGAAATATATATTTAGATATTTTTATTTAAATCAAAATTAAATGCGTGCATGTTATATATACTAGTATATCAATGTGTGGCCTTTCTATCTAGTAGAGAAATCAGAAACAGGCATTATCTGTCCAATAAGTGATTGTAAGCACGGAGTGAAGTATCACAGAAAACATTACATGCTTTTGTTTGGCTTTTTTCAAATGGACAATGCCTCTTTTGTTGTATGAATCATCCGCTTATTGATTGATCAGCTAAATAAGCAATTCAAACATGGATAGAATGTTCTGTAATTAGGAATTACCTTATTCAAACAAGACCTGGTTTGAATTTCTAGTGGATAATATAAACAAGTATTTGTATCAAATTTTAAAATTATTTGTACATGTTTTAGTATCTTATTGGTAATTTCAAATTGTGGCAATCAAGAAACGAAAAACTGAGAGCGGTTATAATGCAAAATGTATAAATGTCGATAGAAAAAATAGAATAAAGATTTTTACACTTCAACGGTAAATCATGATCCGACAGAGAAAATGTAAACGATATAGTGTTAAATGTTTCAATGGAAAGTGCTATTGTAAAACCGTTGATATTCGTATCAGGTTCATTTTGTTGATAATAATCTTAATCAACAAAGTCTTTTGTCCACAAACTATCAAAAGTAGAGTTATATTTATCACAGAAATCAAGTGTCAAGTGAGAATTTATTACCATGAAGATATGATTTAGAATTATTTATAAGGTAGGCAACAGACAGAAATCAAAATAATTAAACAAGGATTTAAGAAGGTTCCAGACATTGTAATAAACCAACACTGAATTAGCCAGCATATGTTGTCGAAAAGTCATTCTGATTACATTTTTTCTGGGGAAGACACACATATTTTATGGTGACAGTGCCGGAAGTTAGCAAGTGCATGGTATTTTAAGATATATTTAGAATAGATATCAAATGAACAGAAAACACTGGCAACATTCCACTTCAAAAAAGAACGTTATCACAACATGGAGAAAAACAGAGGCTACGTAAAAGATAATAAGATTTGTTGTTCCACAAGAGCAAGCGTCTTGTATTTCACGGAGGACACCAATAAGTAAGGTTACATTATCAAATGGCAGCAGGAAAGGATTGGTTTCAGGTTATGTCTTATTCGGTTTATTTTTATGTATTTAATTAATTTATCTCGTTACTATTTAGGACTGATTCATCTTCACATACCTGTATGTAATTTCAGCCTTACTTATATTTTAAATGTGCATTCATGGAAGTCATTATCTTGCCTGATTGATTTTTAATGATGTGGTTACAATCGAAAACAATGATTCTTCAAAATATCTTGTTCAACCCTAGGTTCCTTTGATGATTTCTGTTCAAGATCGTTAACTAAAAATGTCTTTAATATCTTCTTTGAGTTCAAATATGTACAGAAAAGCTAGTTTTGAAACTGCAAGGTTATTAAATAACGTAAATTTGATATGGATGATAAAAATAGATATTTGATATAGATCAGAATCGCACTGACGAAAATCGATATATACATATCTTTCGATTTTTGATATATATCTTTGTGTGTGCGTGTGTGTGTTTTCCCCTTCTTTTTCATTTTTTGTTTTTTGTTTGTTTTTGTTTTCTTTTTTTCTTTTTGTCAAATATGCATTCGATTCTATTTGTTAGAATCGGTACTAAGAAATATTTTTCATGCATTATTCGTCTTAGTACTACGCGCTGAAAAGTACCGAAATAAAAGCAATCCGAATATTGCGACAGGAAATAGATGAAAGAGTTACGGAATGAGCCGGCAAAGTTTTTGTTGTATTTATGGTTCCGTTATAAAGCCTATACATAGTGTTACAATCTAGCTAGTCCTTACTTCTTATTCCCTAGTGTGTATTTGCTGTCTTTATTACCATCGACTTGATTTCTGCTCTAACCTTACTTGTTGATATCTTGTTCAACGCATGTGTGCTAACTCTCTGATTCCAGACAATGTGAAGGGAATGAATGCTCTTTCTTTTCTTTACATTCATCACAAGGATGAACTATTCACATGTATTTCGGAAACCATTTTCGTCTTTCCTATATCGTGAAGACAATAAGAGTAATTACGGTCCATTGGTAACGGATTATATGTGAAAATAGTCGTAAAAAGCAATCCCAGGGGGATTGACGACTCGTAAACCCCTGACAGCACCACAAGGTTTTTCATGGTCATTTACAGAGAGGTTTTCAATCGACAATACCTCTGAGTTTACTCCTCATCACAGTGATGTAGAGACATTTATGAATGTGTAACATTATCTACAACCAATACAGGAGATGCTTGTTTGTGGCTTCACAATGCCGTATTGCACACTCCTCTTCTGACATATTTGGCTATGTTCGTGCAATTTACAGTAAGAATCAGTCGTTTGTGACATATATATATATATACTGGTCGTGAACAGATCGACTGCGGAGTCGACATCATCAGTATAGAAATCTGTTTACAAAACTGCTGGAGCTCGGTGACAAAATCAGAGTTAAATGAATGAAAAAGTGGGTTTTTATTCTAGAATTTTGTTTAATTCTTTCATTTTTGAACTCTTGCACTTCAACAAAGGGTGGTAAAATATATGTTATAAATTGATTAACATTAATTTTGAAGATTTTAAAATTTTCTCTAGAAAAGAAATCTCGATGCTTTAATCAGCAAACAAAATAAGCTACGCTAGTGTCGATTATATCACTTACAACAAGAAAATATCAACTTACCGGCATCATGATAATCCAAACTCAAATTTAATAAAACTCGGGTAGACTAGGTACAAACGATTTAAGTGGAGACTCCTTAAAATATGCAAGGAGAGTAAGACCAGGGGTTCCGGAAGAGTAGGTCAATCAAAGAAAGAAAATGTCACTGTCCAAATAAGATCACGGTCAGCAACAACTGAACCAATAGGTAAACTTATGAGCATCAAACATATCATCTTCATATTCAATAAGAGGTAGAATATTTTCATTCAGAAAACTTCCCCATGATTTTCATCAGCCTGCATCTTATGAAACCCTATGCTACAAGTTTATCAATCAGCTGGTGACTTCCTGCACGAAAATCAGTGTAACGTGAATGGATCTTTGAAAGTAAACTGTGACATGTAAATAAGATATGTTATGGGCGCAAGGATGTTGTACAGTTAAGTGTAGACCAGTAAGATTTCAATTGTTTAGCATGATTTGCTACTTGATAAGACAGTTATGAAATAAGTAATTCTTTACTTACGAAGTAGTAAAGATGCGTTGATTAAACTTGGTTAATTAGGAAAACCTTGTCTCGATTGGTTCCAAGATAACGAGAAAATACCGACAAAATCTTAATCCAAACACAAATTGATGAACGAGAGCAAAATATTAGCAAATTATATATTCGAAGACTCTTCAAAACTAACGAACAATATGACTAAGAGTTCAAGAAGCAAGAGATGCAGAAGTACAACACGCTTTATCTTATAAAGCACACTAGACATTGAAAAATGTGCGAGGGTCGCTTGAAGTGAAAAACTCGACTTTGACCAATACAGGACTAGCACAAATCAAGAAATAGAATTAAGAGGGACATGATTACATCCATCCCAATGTATGTATTTATTACTTATATATCTAATACTTCGTTCCCTAACAAACTGCATATCATTCTTTATGGATTTAATTAACTAACGGCTTCATACTGTATGATAAATAACACATTTAAATCGTCCGTAGCATATTTTTTCATCTAGTTTAACATACAGCTTGTTATATTGTAAAAAGGCTATTAACTGAATCATAGTTTCAATAATTTCAACATTGTCTCTATAGTTCTCGTATAAACGATCGATCGGTTGGGAGAACTAGGCACAATACACCACTCAGCAATTTCATGTTCCTATTCTGTGGTTGGACATATCCACATTATAAATGACGCGTGTACAAATTACAACCCAGTAGTGTTCATCTTGACTTTTTCATTTATATAAATCAATTAATAATTGTTTGAGAACATAACTGTCCTTTGAGTAATATTGTTGTGTGATTCACGATCAATTAATGGTTGCTGAGTGAGAGCAATGCCTTAAGGTAAATACTTTTGATCAAGTTGATTAAAAATTCTGCATTCTGCTTAATAGTTGTAGTCATATAGTAAATACAGGCATGGAGAGGCAGTGTGATTTTTATCCGTGCACAGCTTTCATCTTTTTAGTAACAGTCCTAGTAAATATGTCTTTATGATAGGTAAAGCATAACATTAATCCATATATTGCGGTTTTTAAATAGCTGGTAAAAAGAGACCAAAGTTTATGAACCAACAAATTAACAAATTTATCTGTTTACTTTAGAACTTTCGATAAATTAATATCATATCGAACATCAATTATTGGTTTGAATTTTGGCTGGGGAAAATGAATTCCTTCGAATTAAAATGGGTGTTCGAATGACTTCGACATAACGAGGTATGAATGAATAACATGGTAACGAAAATTGTGTAGCACAATTCTTAAATTCAACGCGGCTTCACTTTTGTTTCCAAAACACATTGTTGTATCGGATGAATGCGCAGCTTTATTTGTATGAAAATCCTGCTATCAAAATATACAAATGACACTAAAATATCGGGTGTCAGAAGCTAACTTTTTCCATCAAGTTAAACATCGGGTGTCAGAGGTTGTCTTTTCCCTTAAATTAAACATCGGGTGTCAGGGACTGTTTTTTTCTTCAAATCAAACATCGGGTGTCAGCGGTTATCTTCTCCTTCAAATTAAACATCGAGTACCAGGGGTTGTATTTTGCCTTAAATTAAACATCGGGTATCAGGGACTGTCTTTTTCTTAAAATCAAAAATCGGGTGTCAGGAACTGTCTTTTTCTTCAAATTAAACATCGGGTGTCAGGGGTTGGCTTTACCTTCAAATCAAACATCGGGTGTCAGGGGTTGTCTTTACCTTCAAATCAAACATCGGCTGTCAGGGATTGTCTTTGCCTTCAAATTAAACATCGGGTGTGAGGGGTTGTCTTTTTTTTAATTTAACATCGAGTGTCAGGGGTTGTCTTTTCCTTCCAATTAAACATCGGGTGTCAAATGTTGTCTTTTATTTCACAGTAAACATGGGGTGTCAGATGTTGTCTTTTCCTTCAAATTAAACATCGGGTGTCAGATGTTGTCTTTTCCTTCAAATTAATCTTGGGGTGTCAGATGCTGTCTTTTACTTCAAATTAAACATGGGGTGTCAGCGGTTGTCTTTTTCTTCAATTTAAACATCGGGTGCCAGGGGTTGTCTTTTCCTTCCAATTAAATATCGTGTGTCAGTGGTTGTCTTCTTCCTCAAATTAAACATCGGGTGTCAGGGGATGCCTTTTCCTTCAAATTAAACATCGGGTCTCTAGGATTGTCTATTCCTTCAAATTAAATATCGTGTGTAAGGGGTTGTCTTTTCCTTCAAATTAAAATTAAACATCGGGTGTGAGAGGTTGTCTTTTTTTTATTTAACATCGGGTGTCAGGGGTTGTCTTTTCCTTCAAATTAAACATTGGGTGTCAGATGTTGTCTTCTTCCTTTAGATTAAACATCGGTTCTCAGTGGTTTTCTTTTACTTAAAATTAAACATCTGGTGTTAGGGGCTGTCTTTTCCTTCAAATTAAACATCGGGTGTCAGATATTGTCTTTTCCTTCAAATTAATCTTGGGGTGTCAGATGTTGTCTTTTACTTCAAATTGAACATGGGATGTCAGCGGTTCTCTTTTTCTTCAATTTAAACATCGGTTGTCAGGGGTTGTGTTCTTCATCAAATTAAACATCGGGTGTCAGGGGATGCCTTTTCCTTCAAATTAAACATCGGGTCTCTAGGATTGTCTATTCCTTCAAATTAAATATCGTGTGTAAGGGGTTGTCTTTTCCTTCAAATTAAAATCAAACATCGGGTGTGCGAGGTTGTCTTTTTTTTTTATTTAACATCGGGTGTCAGGGGTTGTCTTTTCCTTCAAATTAAACATTGGATGTCAGATGTTGTCTTCTTCCTTTAGATTAAACATCGGTTCTCAGTGGTTGTCTTTTACTTCAAATTAAACATCTGGTGTTAGGGGCTGTCTTTTCCTTCAAATGAAACATCGGGTGTCAGGGGTAGTCTTTTCCTTCAAAGTAAACATCGGGTGTAAGGGGCTGTTTTTCCTTCATATTAAACATCGGGTGTCAGCGGTTCTCTTTTTCTTCAATTTAAACATCGGGTGTCAGGTGTTGTCTTTTTCTCCAAATTAAACATCGGATGTCATGGGTTCTATTTTCCTTCAAATCAAACATTGGGTGTAACGGTCTATTTTTTCCTTCAAATGAAACATCGGCTGTCAGGGGTTGTCTTTTCCTTCAAATTAAAATTAAACTTCGGGTGTGAGAGGTTGTCTTTTTTTTTTTAACATCGGGTGTCAGGGGTTGTCTTTTCCTTTAAATTAAACATTGGGTGTCAGATGTTGTCTTTTCTTTCAAATTAAACCTGGGGTGTCAGCGGTTGTCATTTCCTTCAAATTCAACATTGGTTGTCAGATGTTGTCTTCTTCCATTAGATTAAACATCGGTTCTCAGGGGCTGTCTTTTCCTTCAAATTAAACATCGGGTGTCAGGGGGTGTCTTTTCCATCCAATTAAACATCGGTTGTCAGGGGTTATCTTTTCCTTCAAATTAAACATCGGGTGTCAGGGGCTGTTTGTTCTTTCGAATTAAACATCGGGTGTCAGATATTGCCTTATTCTTCAAATTAATCTTGGGGTGTCAGATGTTGTCTGTTACTTCAAATTAAACATGGGGTGTCAGCGGTTCTCTTTTTCTTCAATTTAAACATCGGTTGTCAGGGGTTGTCATCTTCATCAAATTAAACATCGGGTGTCAGGGGATGCCTTTTCCTTCAAATTAAACATCGGGTCTCTAGGATTGTCTATTCCTTCAAATTAAATATCGTGTGTAAGGGGATGTCTTTTCCGTCAAATTAAAATTAAACATCGGGTGTGAGAGGTTGTCTTTTTTTTTATTTAACATCGGGTGTCAGGGGTTGTCTTTTCCTTCAAATTAAACATTGGGTGTCAGATGTTTTCTTCCTTTAGATTAAACATCGGTTCTCATTGGTTGTCTTTTACTTCAAATTAAACATCTGGTGTTAGGGGCTGTCTTTTCCTTCAAATGAAACATCGGGTGTCAGGGGGTGTCTTTTCCATCCAATTAAACATCGGTTGTCAGGGGTAGTCTTTTCCTTCAAAGTAAACATCGGGTGTAAGGGGCTGTCTTTCCTTCATATTAAACATCGGGTGTCAGCGGTTCTCTTTTCTTCAATTTAAACATCGGGTGTCAGGTGTTGTCTTTTTCTCTCAATTAAACATCGGATGTCATGGGTTCTATTTTCCTTCAAATTAAACATTGGGTGTAAGGGTCTGTTTTATCCTTCAAATGAAACATCGGCTGTCAGGGGTTGTCTTTTCCTTCAAAGTAAACTTGGGGTGTCAGGTGTTGTCTTTTCCTTCAAATTAAAATTAAACATCGGGCGTGAGAGGTTGTCTTTTTTTTTTAATTTAACATCGGGTGTCAGGGGTTGTCTTTTCCTTCAAATTAAACATTGGGTGTCAGATGTTGTCTTCTTCCTTTAGATTAAACATCAGTTCTCAGTGGTTGTCTTTTCCTTCAAATAAACATCGGGTGTCAGGGGTTGTCTTTTCCTTCCAATTAAACATCGGTTGTCAGGGGTAGTCTTTTCCTTCAAAGTAAACATCGGGTGTAAGGGGCTGTCTTTCCTTCATATTAAACATCGGGTGTAAGGAACTGTCTTTCCTTCATATTAAGCATCGGGTCTCTAGGATTGTCTATTCCTTCAAATTAAATATCGTGTGTAAGGGGTTGTCTTTTCCTTCAAATTAAAATTAAACATCGGGTGTGAGAGGTTGTCTTTTTTTTTATTTAACATCGGGTGTCAGGGGTTGTCTTTTCCTTCAAATTAAACATTGGGTGTCAGATGTTGTCTTCTTCCTTTAGATTAAACATCGGTTCTCAGTGGTTTTCTTTTACTTAAAATTAAACATCTGGTGTTAGGGGTTGTCTTTTTTTTTCAAATTAAACATCGTGTGTAAGGGGTTGTCTTTTCCTTCCAATTAAACTTTGTTTGTCTGGGGTTGTCTTTTCCTTCATATTAAACATGGGGTGTCAGGGGTTGTCTTTTCCTTCAAATTAACATGGACTGTCAGGGGTTGTCTTTTCCTTCAAATTAACATGGACTGTCAGGGGTTGTCTTTTCCTTCAAATTAAACATCGTTTGTAATGGGTTGTGTTTTCCATCAAATCAATCATTATGTGTCCGGGGTAATCTTTTCCTTCAAATTAAATATCGGATGTCAGATGTTGTCTTTTCCTTCCAATTAAAATTGGGATGTCTGGGGTTGTCTTTTCTATCATATTAAACAATGGTTGTCAGGGTTTGTTTTTCCTTCAACTTAAATATGGTGTTTCAGGGGTTGTCTTTTCCTTCAAATTAAACTTTGGGTGTCAGGGGTTTTCTTTTCCTTCATGTTAAACATGGGGTTTCAGGGTTTGTTTTTCCTTCAAACTAAATATGGGGTGTCAGGGGTTATCTTTTCCTTCAAATTAAACATCGGGTGTAAGGGGCTGTCTTTTCCTTCAAATTAAACATCGGGTGTAAGGGGCTGTCTATTCCTTCAAATTAAACTTTGGGTGTCAGGGGTTGTCTTTTCCTTCATATGAAACATGGGGTGTCAGGGGTTGTCTTTTCCTTCAAATTAAACATGGGGCGTCAGGGATTGTCTTTTCCTTCAAATTTAACATGGGGTGTCAAGGTTTGTCTTTTCCTTCAAATTAACATGGACTGTCAGGGGTTGTCTTTTCCTTCAAATTAAACTTTTAGTGTCAAGGGTTGTCTTTTCCTTCAAATTGAACATCGTGTTCAAGGGGTTGTCTTTTCCTTCAAATTAAACATGGGGTATCAGGGTTTGTCTTTTCCTTCAAATCAAACTTGGGCTGCCAGCGGTTGTCTTTTCCTTCAAATTAATCATGGGGTGTCAGGGTTTTTCTTTTCCTTCAAATCTAACATCGTGCGTAAGGGGTTGTCTTTTCCTTCAAATTAAACATGGGGTGTAAGGGTTTGTCTTTTCCTTCAAATCAAACTTGGGCTGCCAGCGGTTGTCTTTTCCTTCAAATTAAACATGGGTTGTCAGGGTTTGTCTTTTCCTTCAAATTAAACTTTTTATGTCAGGGGTTTTCTTTTCTTTCAAATTAAACAGCGGGTGTAAGGGGTTGTCAGTTCCTTCAAATTGAACATGGGGTGTCAGGGGTTGTCTTTTCTTTCAAATTAAACATCGGATGCAAGGGGTTGTACTTTCCCTTAAATTAAACATTGGGTGTCAGGGGCTGTCTTTTCCTTCATATTAAACATGGGGTTTCAGGGTTTGTTTTTTCTTCAAATTAAATATAAGTTGTCAGGGGTTGTCTTCTTCTTCCAATTAAACATCGGGTGTCAGGGGTTGTCTTTTCCTTCAAATTCAACTTTGGGTGTCAGGGGTAGTCTTTTCTTTCAAATTAAACTTTGAATGTCAGGGGTTGTCTTTTCTTTCAAATTAAACATCGTGTGTAAGGGTTTCTTTTCCTTGAAATTAAACATTGGGTATCAGGGTGTGTCTTTTCCTTCAAATTAAACATTGGGTGTCAGGGGTTGTCTTTTCATTCAAATTAAACTTGGGGTGTCAGGGGTTGTCTTTTCTTTCAAATTAAACATCGAGTGTCAGGTTTTGTCTTTTCCTTCAAATTTAACCTTTGGTTTCAGGGGTTGTCTTTTCTTTCAAATTGAACATCGGGTGTAAGGGGTTGTAATTTCCCTTAAATTAATCATTGGGTGTCAGGGGCTGTCTTTTTATTCAAATTAAACATCGGGTGTCAAGGGTTGTCTTTTCTTTCAAATCAATCATTATGTGTCAGGGGTAATCTTTTCCTTCAAATTTAACCTTCGGTTTCAGGGGTTGTCTTTTCTTTAAAATTAAATATCGGGTGTAAGGGGTTGTACTTTCCCTTAAATTAAACATCGGGTGTCAGATGTTGTCTTTTCCTTCAAATTAAACTTGAGGTGTCAGCGGTTGTCTTTTCCTTCAAATAAAACATGGGTTGTCAGGGGTTGTCTTTTCCTTCAAATTAAACATCGGGTGTCAGATGTTGTACTTTCCCTTAAATTAAACATCGGGTGTCAGATGTTGTCTTTTCCTTCAAATTAAAGATGAGGTGTCAGGGGTTGTCTTTTTCTTCAAATTAAAGATGAGGTGTCAGGGGTTGTCTTTTTCTTCAAATTAAACATCGGGTGTAAGGGGTTGTAATTTCCCTTAAATTAATCATGGGGTGTCAGGGGCTGTCTTTTCCTTCAAATCAATCATTATGTGTCAGGGGTAATCTTTTCCTTCAAATTTAACCTTCGGTTTCAGGGGTTGTCTTTTCTTTCAAATTAAACATTAGGTGTAGGAGGTTGTACTTTCCCTTAAATTAAACATCGGGTGTCAGATGTTGTCTTTTCCTTCAAATTAAACTTGAGGTTTCAGCGGTTGTCTTTTCCTTCAAATAAAACATGGGGTGTCAGGGGTTGTCTTTTCCTTCAAATTAAACATCGGGTGTCAGATGTTGTCTTTTACTTCAAATTAAACATCCTGTATCAAGGGTTATCTTTTCCTTCAAATTAAAGATGAGGTATCAGGGGCTGTCTTTTTCTTCAAATTAAACATCGGGTGTCAGGGGTTGTCTTTTCCTTCAAAGTAAACTTTTAGTGTCAAGGGTTGTCTTTTCTTTCAAATTAAACATCGTGTGTAAGGGGTTGTCTTTTCCGTCAAATTAAACTTTTAGTGTCAAGGGTTGTCTTTTCCTTCAAATTAAACATCGTGTGTAAGGGGTTGTCTTTTCCTCAAATTAAACTTTTAGTGTCAAGGGTTGTCTTTTCCTTCAAATTAAACATCGTGTGTAAGGGGTTGTCTTTTCCTTCAAATTAAACTTGGGGTGTCAGGGGTTGTCTTTTCCTTCAAATCAAACTTGGGGTGTCAGCGGTTGTCTTTTCCTTCACGTTAAAGATGGGGTGTCAGAGGGTGTCTTTTCCTTCAAATTAAACTTTTGATGTCAAAGGTTGTCTTTTCTTTCAAATTAAACATGGGTTGTCAGGGGTTGTCTTTTCCTTCAAATTAAACATCGGGTGACAGATGTTGTCTTTTACTTCAAATTAAACATCCTGTATCAGGGGTTATCTTTTCCTTCAAATTAAAGATGAGGTGTCAGGGGTTGTCTTTTTCTTCAAATTAAACATCGGGTGTAAGGGGCTGTCTTTTCTTTCAAATTAAATATCGGGTGTAAGGGGTTGTACTTTCCCTTAAATTAAACATCGGGTGTCAGATGTTGTCTTTTCCTTCAAATTAAACTTGAGGTGTCAGCGGTTGTCTTTTCCTTCAAATAAAACATGGGTTGTCAGGGGTTGTCTTTTCCTTCAATTAAAACATCGGGTGTCAGATGTTGTCTTTTACTTCAAATTAAACATCCTGTATCAGGGGTTGTCTTTTTCTTCAAATTAAACATCGGGTGTAAGGGGTTGTAATTTCCCTTAAATTAATCATTGGGTGTCAGGGGCTGTCTTTTTCTTCAAATTAAACATCGGGTGTCAAGGGTTGTCTTTTCCATCAAATCAATCATTGTGTTTCAGGGGTAATCTTTGCCTTGAAATTAATTATCAGATGTCAGATGTTGTCTTTTCTTTCCAATTAAAATTGGGATGTCTGGGGTTGTCTTTTCTATCATGTTAAACAATGGTTGTCAGGGTTTGTTTTTCCTTCAACTTAAATATGCTGTGTCAGGGGTTGTCTTTTCCTTCAAATTAAATTTTGGGTGTCAGGGGTTGTCTTTTCCTTCATGTTAAACATGGGGTTTCAGGGTTTTTTTTTTCCTTCAAATTATATATAAGGTGTCAGGGGTTATCTTTTCCTTCAAATTAACATGGACTGTCAGGTGTTGTCTTTTCCTTCAAATTAAACATCGGGTGTAAGGGGTTGTCTTTTTCTTCAAATTAAAGACGGGGTGTCAGGGTTTCTCTTTTCTTTCAAATTAAACATGGGGTATCAGGGGCTGTCTTTTCCTTCAAATTAAACATCGGGTGTCAGGGGCTGTCTATTCCTTCAAATTAATCTTTGAGTGTCAGGGGTTGTCTTTTTTTTCAAATTAAACATTGTGTGTAAGGGGTTGTCTTTTCCTTCAAATTAAATTTTGTTTGTGTGGGGTTGTCTTTTCCTTCATATTAAACATGGGGTGTCAGGGGTTGTCTTTTCTTACAAATTAAACATGGGACGTCAGGGGTTGTCTTTTCCTTCAAATTAAACATGGGGTGTCAGGGTTTGTCTTTTCCTTGAAATTTAACTTTAGGTGTCAGGTGTTGGCTTTTCCTTCAAATTAAACATCGTTTGTAATGGGTTGTCTTTTCTTTCAAATTAAACATGTGGTATCCGGGTTGATCTTTTCCTTCAAATCAAAATTGGGCTGCCAGCGGTTGTGTTTTCCTTCAAATTAAACATGGGCTGTCAGGGTTTGTCTTTTCCTTGAAATTTAACTTCAGGTGTCAGGTGTTGGTTTTTCTTTCAAATTAAACATCGGGTGTAAGGGGTTGTCTTTTCCTTCAAATTAAACATGGGGTGTCAGGAGTTGTCTTTTCTTTTAAATTAAACATCGGGTGTAACGGGTTGTCTTTTCCTTCAAATTAAACATGGGGTGTCAGGGTTTGTCTTTTCTTTCAAATTAAACATCGGTTGTAAGGGGTTGTACTATCCCTTAAATTAAACATTGGGTGTCAGGGGCTGTCTTTTCCTTCATATTAAACATGGGGTTTCAGGGTTTGTTTTTCCTTCAAATTAAATATAAGTTGTCAGGGGTTGTCTTCTTCTTCCAATTAAACATCGGGTGTCAGGGGTTGTCTTTTCCTTCAAATTCAACTTTGGGTGTCAGGGGTAGTCTTTTCTTTCAAATTAAACTTTGAATGTCAGGGGTTGTCTTTTCTTTCAAATTAAACATCGTGTGTAAGGGTTGTCTTTTCCTTGAAATTAAACATTGGATATCAGGGTGTGTCTTTTCCTTCAAATTAAACATTGGGTGTCAGGGGTTGTCTTTTCATTCAAATTAAACTTGGGTGTCAGGGGTTGTCTTTTCTTTCAAATTAAACATCGAGTGTCAGGTTTTGTCTTTTCCTTCAAATTTAACCTTTGGTTTCAGGGGTTGTCTTTTCTTTCAAATTGAACATCGGGTGTAAGGGGTTGTAATTTCCCTTAAATTAATCATTGGGTGTCAGGGGCTGTCTTTTTATTCAAATTAAACATCGGGTGTCAAGGGTTGTCTTTTCTTTCAAATCAATCATTATGTGTCAGGGGTAATCTTTTCCTTCAAATTTAACCTTCGGTTTCAGGGGTTGTCTTTTCTTTAAAATTAAATATCGGGTGTAAGGGGTTGTACTTTCCCTTAAATTAAACATCGGGTGTCAGATGTTGTCTTTTCCTTCAAATTAAACTTGAGGTTTCAGCGGTTGTCTTTTCCTTCAAATAAAACATGGGTTGTCAGGGGTTGTCTTTTCCTTCAAATTAAACATCGGGTGTCAGATGTTGTACTTTCCCTTAAATTAAACATCGGGTGTCAGATGTTGTCTTTTCCTTCAAATTAAAGATGAGGTGTCAGGGGTTGTCTTTTTCTTCAAATTAAAGATGAGGTGTCAGGGGTTGTCTTTTTCTTCAAATTAAACATCGGGTGTAAGGGGTTGTAATTTCCCTTAAATTAATCATGGGGTGTCAGGGGCTGTCTTTTCCTTCAAATCAATCATTATGTGTCAGGGGTAATCTTTTCCTTCAAATTTAACCTTCGGTTTCAGGGGTTGT
Organism: Ylistrum balloti; assembly: GCF_031769215.1. Classification (NCBI taxonomy): domain Eukaryota; kingdom Metazoa; phylum Mollusca; class Bivalvia; order Pectinida; family Pectinidae; genus Ylistrum; species Ylistrum balloti. Next base: position 601,404 of record NW_026782421.1, on the reverse strand, counting down.
CTTTTCTTTCAAATTAAACATTAGGTGTAGGAGGTTGTACTTTCCCTTAAATTAAACATCGGGTGTCAGATGTTGTCTTTTCCTTCAAATTAAACTTGAGGTTTCAGCGGTTGTCTTTTCCTTCAAATAAAACATGGGGTGTCAGGGGTTGTCTTTTCCTTCAATTAAAACATCGGGTGTCAGATGTTGTCTTTTACTTCAAATTAAACATCCTGTATCAGGGGTTATCTTTTCCTTCAAATTAAAGATGAGGTATCAGGGGCTGTCTTTTTCTTCAAATTAAACATCGGGTGTCAGGGGTTGTCTTTTCCTTCAAAGTAAACTTTTAGTGTCAAGGGTTGTCTTTTCTTTCAAATTAAACATCGTGTGTAAGGGGTTGTCTTTTCCGTCAAATTAAACTTTTAGTGTCAAGGGTTGTCTTTTCTTTCAAATTAAACAGCGGGTGTAAGGGGTTGTCAGTTCCTTCAAATTGAACATGGGGTGTCAGGGGTTGTCTTTTCTTTCAAATTAAACATCGGATGCAAGGGGTTGTACTTTCCCTTAAATTAAACATTGGGTGTCAGGGGCTGTCTTTTCCTTCATATTAAACATGGGGTTTCAGGGTTTGTTTTTCCTTCAAATTAAATATAAGTTGTCAGGGGTTGTCTTCTTCTTCCAATTAAACATCGGGTGTCAGGGGTTGTCTTTTCCTTCAAATTCAACTTTGGGTGTCAGGGGTAGTCTTTTCTTTCAAATTAAACTTTGAATGTCAGGGGTTGTCTTTTCTTTCAAATTAAACATCGTGTGTAAGGGTTGTCTTTTCCTTGAAATTAAACATTGGGTATCAGGGTGTGTCTTTTCCTTCAAATTAAACATTGGGTGTCAGGGGTTGTCTTTTCATTCAAATTAAACTTGGGGTGTCAGGGGTTGTCTTTTCTTTCAAATTAAACATCGAGTGTCAGGTTTTGTCTTTTCCTTCAAATTTAACCTTTGGTTTCAGGGGTTGTCTTTTCTTTCAAATTGAACATCGGGTGTAAGGGGTTGTAATTTCCCTTAAATTAATCATTGGGTGTCAGGGGCTGTCTTTTTATTCAAATTAAACATCGGGTGTCAAGGGTTGTCTTTTCTTTCAAATCAATCATTATGTGTCAGGGGTAATCTTTTCCTTCAAATTTAACCTTCGGTTTCAGGGGTTGTCTTTTCTTTAAAATTAAGTATCGGGTGTAAGGGGTTGTACTTTCCCTTAAATTAAACATCGGGTGTCAGATGTTGTCTTTTCCTTCAAATTAAACTTGAGGTGTCAGCGGTTGTCTTTTCCTTCAAATAAAACATGGGTTGTCAGGGGTTGTCTTTTCCTTCAAATTAAACATCGGGTGTCAGATGTTGTACTTTCCCTTAAATTAAACATCGGGTGTCAGATGTTGTCTTTTCCTTCAAATTAAAGATGAGGTGTCAGGGGTTGTCTTTTTCTTCAAATTAAAGATGAGGTGTCAGGGGTTGTCTTTTTCTTCAAATTAAACATCGGGTGTAAGGGGTTGTAATTTCCCTTAAATTAATCATGGGGTGTCAGGGGCTGTCTTTTCCTTCAAATCAATCATTATGTGTCAGGGGTAATCTTTTCCTTCAAATTTAACCTTCGGTTTCAGGGGTTGTCTTTTCTTTCAAATTAAACATTAGGTGTAGGAGGTTGTACTTTCCCTTAAATTAAACATCGGGTGTCAGATGTTGTCTTTTCCTTCAAATTAAACTTGAGGTTTCAGCGGTTGTCTTTTCCTTCAAATAAAACATGGGGTGTCAGGGGTTGTCTTTTCCTTCAAATTAAACATCGGGTGTCAGATGTTGTCTTTTACTTCAAATTAAACATCCTGTATCAGGGGTTATCTTTTCCTTCAAATTAAAGATGAGGTATCAGGGGCTGTCTTTTTCTTCAAATTAAACATCGGGTGTCAGGGGTTGTCTTTTCCTTCAAAGTAAACTTTTAGTGTCAAGGGTTGTCTTTTCTTTCAAATTAAACATCGTGTGTAAGGGGTTGTCTTTTCCGTCAAATTAAACTTTTAGTGTCAAGGGTTGTCTTTTCCTTCAAATTAAACATCGTGTGTAAGGGGTTGTCTTTTCCTCAAATTAAACTTTTAGTGTCAAGGGTTGTCTTTTCCTTCAAATTAAACATCGTGTGTAAGGGGTTGTCTTTTCCTTCAAATTAAACTTGGGGTGTCAGGGGTTGTCTTTTCCTTCAAATCAAACTTGGGGTGTCAGCGGTTGTCTTTTCCTTCACATTAAAGATGGGGTGTCAGAGGGTGTCTTTTCCTTCAAATTAAACTTTTGGTGTCAAAGGTCGTCTTTTCTTTCAAATTAAACATGGGTTGTCAGGGGTTGTCTTTTCCTTCAAATTAAACATCGGGTGACAGATGTTGTCTTTTACTTCAAATTAAACATCCTGTATCAGGGGTTATCTTTTCCTTCAAATTAAAGATGAGGTGTCAGGGGTTGTCTTTTTCTTCAAATTAAACATCGGGTGTAAGGGGCTGTCTTTTCTTTCAAATTAAATATCGGGTGTAAGGGGTTGTACTTTCCCTTAAATTAAACATCGGGTGTCAGATGTTGTCTTTTCCTTCAAATTAAACTTGAGGTGTCAGCGGTTGTCTTTTCCTTCAAATAAAACATGGGTTGTCAGGGGTTGTCTTTTCCTTCAATTAAAACATCGGGTGTCAGATGTTGTCTTTTACTTCAAATTAAACATCCTGTATCAGGGGTTGTCTTTTTCTTCAAATTAAACATCGGGTGTCAAGGGTTGTCTTTTCCTTCAAATCAATCATTATGTGTCAGGGGTAATCTTTTCCTTCAAATTTAACCTTTGGTTTCAGGGGTTGTCTTTTCTTTCAAATTAAACATCGGGTGTAAGAGGTTGTACTTTCCCTTAAATTAAACATCGGGTGTCAGATGTTGTCTTTTCCTTCAAATTAAACTTGAGGTTTCAGCGGTTGTCTTTTCCTTCAAATAAAACATGGGGTGTCAGGGGTTGTCTTTTCCTTCAAATTAAACATCGGGTGTCAGATGTTGTCTTTTACTTCAAATTAAACATCCTGTATCAGGGGTTATCTTTTCCTTCAAATTAAAGATGAGGTATCAGGGGTTGTCTTTTTCTTCAAATCAAATGGGGTGTCAGGCGTTGTCTTTTTCTTCAAATTAAACATCGGGTGTCAGGGGTTGTCTTTTCCTTCAAAGTAAACTTTTAGTGTCAAGGGTTGTCTTTTCCTTCAAATTAAACATCGTGTGTAAGGGGTTGTCTTTTCCTTCAAATTAAACTTTTAGTGTCAAGGGTTGTCTTTTCCTTCAAATTAAACATCGTGTGTAAGGGGTTGTCTTTTCCTCAAATTAAACTTTTAGTGTCAAGGGTTGTCTTTTCCTTCAAATTAAACATCGTGTGTAAGGGGTTGTCTTTTCCTTCAAATTAAACTTGGGGTGTCAGGGGTTGTCTTTTCCTTCAAATCAAACTTGGGGTGTCAGCGGTTGTCTTTTCCTTCACATTAAACATGGGGTGTCAGAGGGTGTCTTTTCCTTCAAATTAAACTTTTGGTGTCAAAGGTTGTCTTTTCTTTCAAATTAAACATCGGGTGTAAGGGGTTGTACTTTCCTTAAATCAAACATCGGGTGATAGAGCTTGTTTTTTCCTTTAAATTAAACATCGGGTTTCAGGGGCTGTCTTTTCCTGAAATTTAAACATCGGCTGTCAGGGGTTGTCTTTTCTTTCGAATTAAACGTCGGGTGACAGATGTTGTCTTTTCTTTCAAATTAAACTTGTGATGTCAGATGTTTTTTTCATTCAAATTAAACATGGACTGTCAGGTGTTGTGTTTTCCTTTAAATTAAACATCGGGTGTCAGGGGTTGTCTTTTCCTTCAAACTAAACTTGGAGTGTTAGGAATTGTCTTTTCCTTTTATTTAAACATCGGGTGTCAGGGTAGTATTTTACTTCACACTAACTGTACATGATTAGACAATTTTTTTTCAAATTCTAAATGGGATCTTCTGTGTAATTTCCTTCATAAAGAGAAATATCAACAGTACCATAAGCATCAGTCACAAAGGAATGGATAGGATGATTTTCAGGATGAGGAGTTCCTGTTTGCCGACAAGCTTTCCTCTTATTCATATTAACATTGCAAATACTAGCTGCAATATACTGGTCGGCTAGAAACATCTCTCCAACTGGATCGGTTGAGCCGAGACTAGTACGACAGCAGTCCCGGTTGTAACGGAGGCATTGAAATGAATAATGAACGCTGTTACATTGACGCGGGAATAATACTTTGGCATCAATAACCACTGGAAACTCGAGGATGAGTTATTTCCTGGAAGGGCAGTATGTATCCTTGGTGAATACCTGCCGCACTCTATCGGTCGGCCAGAGAGATCCTCTTTTTAGCTCTATTGGTCAAGCGTAAACATATTAAGCCATGGGTCCCGGGTTCGAATCAGAGCGGAATCATTCAACAATAGCTTAAACCTCTGTTATATGTACCTAAGTGATCGTTTCTTTTAGTCATAAAGCATTATCGTGTACAATACTAATTGTAAAAAAGAAAAACTTTGTTGAATTATCACCGTGACAAATGATGTGAAACACACCTTGTTTGACCTGAGAAACTTCCTTCAGAAAATGTTATGGAAGTTCCACTTATTATTTACACGAATCAGAAAAACGTTAGAATTGTTAGAATTATCCGTCAACAATGTCTATCCGTCAGTATCAAACAAGTCTTGACAGTCAAGAAGATATTCCTTCAATATTACATGCCTATGTGTCTGCTGCATGGATTTTGGTGATTTTTCTGCAGACATCCTGTCGGTTATGCACTCTTAATTATCAATATTACCTATATCCCTTTTTTTCTTTCAGCGATTTAATTGGATCTCTGTCTACTTATTTGATAATATATTGGCAAGTATAAGACGCCATTTTTCAAGAGAACGTGTTCATGTATCCTTCAGTTGAACCCAGAGATATTTACTATATCTTTCGAACTTTCCTCATACCAGACACGGTTGAACATAATGTCTGCCCTTCCAGATAACCGACGTGAATTTTTATATGATGGCCTGGTTGGTACATGATCCATCAAACAGTGTTCTGAAGACCCTGATTTGTCTTTTGTTAACTTTGGAAGACACTTACTCTTCCGGAACACCTGGTCCTATTATATTTGTACTTGTTCGTGAGTCTCCGTGTAAATCATTATTTTGATCATATCTTCCATTAGTTTTGTTTTGTGGAAGCTTGGATTATGCTGTTTTTCTTCTTATTTCTTTTTTAATTAATTATTTTTTTTTTATTAAATAAAGCTATATTTTATTTTGTGCTTTATTTTGACGATATGATGTTTCGATTTCTTTCATTGTATATATGTATGTACTATAAAGATCAAATTAATCATGTTTGGTGACCTGTTATCGACTGCTATCGTCGACCGTTTACCCTATTTAGACAAGAAAACATACAAAAGCAAAGGAAATGTTTCACAAAAGAAACACTTTTCTGTGAAATTGTTTTAGATAAAGGTTCGAAAGATATCGTATAAAACACTCAGCGTTCAAAACAATATGAAATGCGAACCATTTTTTAAAATTTGAGCACGTGCAAAAAATGCAAGTCGCTGCTCTAACGGAAATAAATACTATGTCATTAAAACCTCGCATTGTCGATACTTCAGAATTATATTGTCTCCGGTTATGAAATGGTCCAGCTTAAAATAGCATGATCAGTAGCATCAACTCTAATTACTAAAACAGTCCCTGAATACATTCAATCAATATACATAGCAAAATTAACAGGTATGAAATCCATGCCGTCGATTGGTTATTAAGTGGATGTATTGCAGTCGGGTTACATATTAATTAAACATAAGGTGCAAACTGCATGTGACACTATTGTAATGATATTGCATTCCTGAAATAGTCCGTGTTTCCTGGTGTAATACTAAACCTGTCACGTGCCTTGCCGTCGAACATTATTAGTTTTCCTCTAGTATAAAGCTGACGTTGAGATTTTACAGTGACAGTAACACAACGGAATTTTTTTTTTTCGGCTCATTGTTGATTTAGAGCAAAGCTCATATTGACTAATTATCATGTAAAAGAATATACAATAATTCTATGCATACCAGCATATTTTCGTCCTTATACACGAAATAGTCCCATATTCACCCTTATACACGAATTCGCCCCATGTTCACCCTTACGCACGAATTCGCCCCATGTTCGCACTTATACACGAATTCGCCCCATGTTCACCCTTACAAACGAATTCGCCCCATGTTCGCCCTTATACACGAATTCACTCCATGTTCGCCCTTATACACGAATTCGCCCCATGTTTGCCCTTATACACGAATTCGCCCCATGTTCGCCCTTATACACTAATTCACCCAACGTTCGCCCTTACGCACGAATTCGCCCCATGTTCGCCCTTATACACGAATTAGCCCCATGTTTGCCCTTATCAACAAATTCGCCCCATGTTCGCCCTTACAAACTAATGCGCCCCATCTTCGTCCTTAAAATCAAATTCATCCCATGTTTACCCTTGTACACGAACTCGCCCCATGTTCGCCCTTGTACACGAATTCGCCCCATGTTCGCACTTATACAAGAATTCGCCCCATGTTCGCCCTTATTTACAAATTCGCGCAATGCTCGTCCTTCTACACGAATTCGCCCCATGTTCGCCCTTATACACGAATTCGCCCCATGTTCGCCCTTATTTTCAAATTCGCGCCATACTCGTCCTTATACACGAATTCACCCCATGTTCGCCTTATACACGAATTCGCCCCATGTTTGCCCTTATACACTAATTCACACCATGTTCGCCTTTATACACGAATTCGCCCCATGTTCGCCCTTATACACGTATTCACACCATGTTCGCCCTTATACACGAATTCACTCCATGTTCGCCCTTATACACGAATTCGCCCCATGTTCGCCCTTATACACGAATTCACTCCATGGTTGCCCTTATACACGAATTCACCCCATGTTTGCCCTTATACACTAATTCACACCAAGTTCGCCCTTATACACGAATTCACTCCATGTCGCCATTATACACGAATTTACTCCATGTTCGCCCTTATACACGAATTCACTCCATGTTCGCCCTTATACACGAATTCAATCCATGTTTGCCCTTATACACGAATTCACTCCATGTTCGCCCTTATACACGAATTCACTCCATGTTCGCCCTTATACACGAATTCACTCCATGTTCGCCTTTACACACGAATTCACTCCATGTTCGCCCTTATACACGAATTCACTCCATGTTCGCCCATAATACACGAATTCACTCCATGTTCGCCCTTATACACGAATTCACTCCATGTTCGCCCATAATACACGAATTCACTCCATGTTCGCCCTTATACACGAATTCACTCCATGTTCGCCCTTATACACGAATTCACCCCATGTTCGCCCTTATACACGAATTAGCCCCATGTTTGCCCTTATCAACAAATTCGCCCCATGTTCGCCCTTACAAACTAATGCGCCCCATCTTCGTCCTTAAAATCAAATTCATCCCATGTTTACCCTTTTACACGAACTCGCTCCATGTTCGCCCTTGTACACGAATTCGCCCCATGTTCGCACTTATACACGAATTCGCCCTATGTTCGCCCTTATGTACAAATTCGCGCAATGCTCGTCCTTCTACACGAATTCGCCCCATGTTCGCCCTTATTTTCAAATTCGCGCCATACTCGTCCTTATACACGAATTCACCCCATGTTCGCCTTATACACGAATTCGCCCCATGTTTGCCCTTATTTACAAATTTACCCAATGTTACCATTTTCGCCATAATACACAAATTCGCACCATGTTTGCCCTTATACGCGAATTCGCCCCATGTTTGCCCTTATACACGAATTCACACCATGTTCGCCTTTATACACGAATTCGCCCCATGTTCGCCCTTATACACGTATTCACACCATGTTCGCCCTTATACACGAATTCACTCCATGTTCGCCCTTATACACGAATTCGCCCCATGTTCGCCCTTATGTACAAATTCGCGCAATGCTCGTCCTTCTACACGAATTCGCCCCATGTTCGCCCTTATACACGAATTCGCCCCATGTTCGCCCTTATTTTCAAATTCGCGCCATACTCGTCCTTATACACGAATTCACCCCATGTTCGCCTTATACACGAATTCGCCCCATGTTTGCCCTTATTTACAAATTTACCCAATGTTACCATTTTCGCCATAATACACAAATTCGCACCATGTTTGCCCTTATACGCGAATTCGCACCATGTTTGCCCTTATACACGAATTCACACCATGTTCGCCTTTATACACGAATTCGCCCCATGTTCGCCCTTATACACGTATTCACACCATGTTCGCCCTTATACACGAATTCAATCCATGTTCGCCCTTATACACGAATTCGCCAAATGTTCGCCCTTATACACGAATTCACTCCATGATCGCCCTTATACGCGAATTCACCCCATGTTTGCCCTTATACACCAATTCACACCATGTTCGCCCTTATACACGAATTCACTCCATGTCGCCATTATACACGAATTTACTCCATGTTCGCCCTTATACACGAATTCACTCCATGTTCGCCCTTATACACGAATTCAATCCATGTTTGCCCTTATACACGAATTCACTCCATGTTTGCCCTTGTACACGAATTCACTCCATGTTCGCCCTTATACACGAATTCACTCCATGTTCGCCTTTACACACGAATTCACTCCATGTTCGCCCTTATACACGAATTCACTCCATGTTCGCCCATAATACACGAATTCACTCCATGTTCGCCCTTATACACGAATTCACTCCATGTTCGCCCATAATACACGAATTCACTCCATGTTCGCCCTTATACACGAATTCACTCAATGTTCGCCCATAATACACGAATTCACTCCATGTTCGCCCTTATACACGAATTCATTCCATGTTCGCCCTTATACACGAATTCACTCCATGTTCGCCCTTATACACGAATTCACACCATGTTCGCCCTTATACACGAATTCACTCCATGTTCGCCCTTATACACGAATTCACTCCATGTTCGCCCTTATACACGAATTCACTCCATGTTCGCCCTTATACACGAATTCACTCCATATTCACCTTTACACACGAATTCACTCCATGTTCGCACTTATACACGAATTCACTCCATGTTCGCCCTTATACACGAATTTACTCCATGTTCGCCTTTATACACGAATTAGCCACATGTTCGCCTTTACACATGAATTTACTCCATGTTTGCCCTTACACACGAATTTACTCCATGTTCGCCCTTATACACGAATTCACTCCATGTTCGCCTTTCTACACGAATTCGCCCCATGTTCGCCCTTATACACGAATTCATTCCATGTTTGCACTTATTCTCGAATTAGCCACATATTCGCCCTTATACACGAATTCATTCCATGTTCGCCCTTATTCTCGAATTAGCCACATGTTCGCCTTTCTACACGAATTCGCCCCATGTTCGCCCTTATACACGAATTCGCCCCATGTTCGCCCTTATACACGAATTCATTCCATGTTCGCCCTTATTCTCGAATTAGCCACATATTCGCCCTTATACACGAATTCGCCCCATGTTCGCCCTTATTCTTGAATTAGCCACATGTTCGCCCTCTCAGTATTATTTAAAATGGTTATATAAGTATTACAAAGTTCCGCTCAAATTTTTATTATATTTGTATCTTCTTTTTATTTTTATTGTTTGTAACTCGCCGCCCGCCATAAACAGCAGTTTGCTTTAGACAATTATCATCACTGACCAGTCCTAGAATTCCAACAGTATGATGCAATTTATTGTTCGGAACTTTCTTCTCTTCTACTAAATTTGTATCAAAATGTAGTTTTCAAATACTTTTTTTCAACAAATTAAATTTGAAAAATAAAAAAAGTATTAAAAGACGAAATACATCATCGTTAGAACTATTAAAAGTCACTACCTGTATCAAATTAAAAATCATGAAGTTTTAAGATGTCGATGTTTTCACATTTTAAACTACAATGCGCCCCCAGTAGCTCTCAAATTAAAACAAACACTTAATTGACGTCAGAGAGCCATCCTTTGCCTTTTGGCGTCAAAAACACACACCACGCACATGTAAAAAACATGAATAATTTACTCTTCATTGTATCTTTAGCGGATCAATCTTGAGATCAATGATATTTACCTGTATAATTATTAAAAAGCTTCCGTTTCTAAAACAGCTTCCGGTTATGGCTTGGTGTGTTCGATCAATCACAAAAAGATCTGCAGCGACTTATGAAATATACATTAACCGTAAGAGAAGTTTTGCGTAGGTTGGCTTGAGACTAAAACATATGAAACATTAAGGTGTTCAACTGCTCTCTGACGACTTCCGCTGTTGGACAATACATTGAATAGAATATCAAAATCTTTAGATGTTTCTTAATTACCTTAAACCAGTTAATTTAGAAATAATTTACTTGTCTTTGGATTGTTTTATATATCTATTTATTTTTATTCCAATTTTCTTTCAATTTCCGAGTGTATTGTGCCTTGTCATTGTAGCTGTGATTCTCTAACTTATGATTGATAGCTTTAATTGTGAAAGGAATAACATACATTACATAATACCACAAGGTTCACGATGTGACCCTTTTCTATCCCTAATTTGAAGTAACCTATCATGTACATACGTGTGTTTTATTACGTAATTAGTTTGGGCGCAAAGATATGACATTTAATGGAATAAAAAAAAAATGCAAAAATTACAATATCAGAAATACAATGAGATATTATATTTTATCCAGAAATGAGTTTGTAATCAGAAAAAAAGACAGAAATCCAAACCAATTCAAGTTATTAGAAAACAAAAATAATTTTGAATTACTTATTGCACGTTTTAACTGCCATGAGCGCGTGAAACGCCCTTTCAGTCAATGATCAACATGTCAACCAATGAAAACATGCTTAAGTGTTACACTACATGTGGCAAAGGATGTATGAATACACAACAGTTGAAATGATTAATGTATACATTTGGAACTGAATAACACGATGTTAAGACTAATGCTTCTGATCACTTAATATGCATTTTTATTTCTCATTTTTACATCTGTATTATTAGGAGACATTTATACATGTCTCGAACTAAAATATTAATAGGCTGCTTCAAAAGCTTCGCTGTATTATTAAACTAATTATACAGGTAAAACTAGTACAAGTTGAAACATAATGACAGGTTGTAAATGTTTAGCATTGCAAGTGAATGTCCACAGTATCCATTCTTCCCAAACCCGATTCACCATTGCTTGACACTTGCGAAGAGATGGTTCGCCTTACACTGTTACAATTCCTAACGTGATTATGTATGTAGGAAACAACGTGTTTTGCATGACCTGAAATCCCCTGGGCTTGGGATAATGGTGGCCTACTTGGCGTGAAACCCCTGGGGTTCAAGACAATGGTCTCGGGACAAATCATATTCAAAGCATCTCACCTGTAACGAATACACAGCGGGAGACGGCATAGAATTCATATCGAATTGATGGAAGGTTTATGATCCGAAACGTCCAACTTCTAAAGCCAGTGTATTTGATTGCACGAAATACAATAATAAGTCGGTGGTTTCGTATTTATGAAAAATTAATGGTACAGACATAGCGATATGAAGTCGGATAGGGAATACAGCTGTAACTGACTCACTGTTGTGTCTAGTAGCGGCAATTGGAGGGTACAAACTGACAGGTGTTATACCACAAAGGTAAACGACATAGTGTGTGTACACTTAGATAATGGAATAAAGTTGAGGTTGTATTTGTGTCAAAAATGCTCATGTTTAAATCTGATAGCAGTATACTGATTGATTAAACGATCACCCTATCGTAAATACACATAGGTCATGCACAGTAAAAGGCTAGAAAATGAGTACATCATATTAATGTAATCGGGACAACAACTTTAACCGGGTTACCAGAGTGCCAGTATGTCCAAGCGCATTTGTGATGTTTATAGTCCGAAGTTGTCTTGTAATAACTTTTCAATGCAATTAGGAATTTTGCTTATCTAGACATATTTTTTTTCTAAATGAACTTAATATCAATGTTTCAAATTTTAACACTGAGGATAATTTCCTAAATATCACATTCAAATACAGAATCCAAACATCCAGATCGACTGAAAGAAATCAAGCTGGGCGCTAACTTTACAGGTAGGGTTAGCATGGGTTCCTAGAATTAGAGGTCATGTAGGGTATGCAAGTCCAGGTATATCTGATCCCCGTAGGTTGGAATTTAAGGACAAATAAACAAACAGTGACGCAGTGGTAAAACAGTCGTCTATAAACCATACGTCCTGGGTTCGGACATGAAAAGATATGGGTTTCCCTCAAGTACTCCGATTTCCTCCTACAATACGAATCATCACGTGCTTCCATCCGGGTCAACAAGAGTGTTAAATATAAACTTAAAACGTGTTTGGAAATTGTTGTAAAATGAATGAAGTTTATATTATAACCTAACCGTGACAAATAACAATTATTCTGCGTTTTAACTAGAACTGATCAGATATGTGAAAATTACGACATTTATCACTGGAGATATTGAACATCTCTATCTACATATTGAACATCTCTATCTACATATTGAACATCTCTATCTACATATTGACATTTTAAAAATAAATCCATGATATTTGATTCACTGAAAATACAATAAAAATTTCCAACACAAATTTGGAGTTTTTCATGGTTGATTAAAATGAATGGATACTAATAAATTGAACTCTATAATCACCTGCTTCATCCTTCATAAACACGTTAATGATGTAAATGAGTTAAATCGTAAAGCTACAGAGAAACGACATTGACTCCTGGAACCTTCAGTAGTATAATGCGACAATGGGGGATGGCATATCATATTTATATACCACTTAATGCAATCGGAAATATCGGATGTGGCAGATTATGTGACACTTAAACGCGATTCAATTGACTTTCAGCAATTAAATTCAGTAGCCCTCAAAACGTCCTCTAAAATAGTAACATGAGTGTTTGCTAGTTAAAGGCAGGGCGATAACTCTAGTTCCTTGACACTAACAGAATTATAGCACGCTTCAGCACTCAATTTGACGAGATATTACATGTCGTTGTCAATCTATTATTCCGTAATATTAAAGTGATGTCCCTGCATGTACCTGTTATCAATAATCTACAATCGATTTATAAACAGACGGAGTAGTTTATGACATGTCAATCAATTGCTGTCAATTTTGTAATTAACAACTGCTAAACAGATAAAAAAAAACCATGTCCCCTTCCTTTTCCTGGTAAATGCAGTCTATTCGACGTATCACGCCATCTTATATCCGGTATAGAGAAGGCTTACTTCCGGTATTTATTAAACGATTCATAATAATCACGTTAGTTCTTTCGCTTGATTACAATATAAATATATTGGATAGATTTTTATTGCTAGTACTATTTCATGAGCAAAAAAGTGGCATACATATTTCGAATATCTACACGTGTTATGTAGTGATAACGGCTTATGTTGATTCTTTTCTGCAAAAGCAAACAAGGCCAAGGCATCACAAAATAGCAAGAGGTCAGATAAATTTTTCAAAAAGCAATAAAATACTATTTTTATGCAGCATCTTAATTCAAAAATCAAATTCAAGGGACCTTTGACAAAATATAGATAAAAAGACACTGACAAAGTACCAGTAGCACAAGATCGAGTAAGGAATAAGGACCAAATATGAACCGGAAACCGTCATCCCAATTTCCGCATGTCTTCTTTCACCATCACCGATCTCGATTAATATGCATCCCGACAAGCCTTTATTCGAAATTGACAATGCATTTTAGTATTCGGGATTTTTATCGCTGGGAAAAAGTAATGATAATCGTGTCCGGGGCTTCCAACACTAGCCCCTAACTAGGGTCATCGGGATTCCTAGATGAGTTCAGCGTTCTTTACATTTGCTCTATCCCCGTTTATAAACCACTTATTCATATAACCTTTAATGCGCATTTGAAGAAGGCTTCAACAGTTTATAAAGTGCCGATCAATTATCAATGCAGGTTAACAGTAATTCCTATAGTTGATCGATGATCAAAATTGTTGACGGTGTATTTTCCACGGGTACGGGTGAAACGGTCACTGACATAGTGAATTTAAGTCTTGATTGGAAACGCTAATTGGTGCGATTGAACGAAGCGAAACTGACAAGGCCATTATGAAGTATAGAATACTCTTTTCATTGGGTCTTAATCATGTATTATAGAGTCGATATGAGACGGAAGGGTTATAAGTAGGATTCAGCATGTGTTCCTAGAAGGTTATACAGTGTGTCTCAGTCCATCTGTATCCAATTTCTGTAGGTTGGAATTTCAGGGTTGACGATCAAACCATGAGGAAAAAAAATAGTGAGAAATTTATTATACATTTTAATTAGAAAATGATCAAATATTTGAAAATCACGACTTTTTAATTACATTAGTGGTCTATTGAACAAACATTAATTATAATTGTACAAAAGACATACAAATGAATAGCACTTTTAATCATTTAGAGCTTGATACAGTAGAGCTAAGCTACTGCATCATACAGCTGTTTCGTCCTTCTAGGACTTGTCAGTGATGCTACATCACACAGCTGTTTCGTCCTTCTAGGACTCGTCAGTGATGCTACATCATACAACTGTTTCGTCCTTCTAGGACTTGTCAGTGATGCTACATCATACAGCTGTTTCCTACTTCTATGACTCGTCAGTGATGCTACATCATACAGCTGTTTCGTCCTTCTAGGGCTTGTCAGTGATGATATATCATACAGCTGTTTCGTCCTTCTAGGACTTGTCAGTGATGCTACATCATACAGCTATTTCGTCCGTCTAGGACTTGTCAGTGATGCTACATCATACAGCTGTTTTGTCCTTCTAGGACTTGTCAGTGATGCTACATCATACAGCTGTTTCCTACTTCTATGACTCGTCAGTGATGCTACATCATACAGCTGTTTCGTCCTTCTAGGACTTGTCAGTGATGCTATATCATACAGCTGTTTCGTCCTTCTAGGACTTGTCAGTGATGCTATATCATACAGCTATTTCGTCCGTCTAGGACTTGTCAATGATGCTACATCACACAGCTGTTTCGTCCTTCTATGACTCGCGAGTGATGCTACATCATACAGCTGTTTCGTCCTTCTAGGACTCGTGAGTGATGCTACATCATACAGCTTTTTCGTCCTTCTAGGACTCGTCAGTGATGCTACATCATACAGCTGTTCCGTCTGTCTAGGACTCGTCAGTGATGCTACATCATACAGCTGTTTCGTCCTTCTAGGACTCGTGAGTGATGCTACATCATACAGCTTTTTCGTCCTTCTAGGACTCGTCAGTGATGCTACATCATACAGCTGTTCCGTCTGTCTAGGACTCGTCAGTGATGCTACATCATACAGCTGTTTCGTCCTTCTAGGACTCGTCAGTGATGCTACATCATACAGCTGTTCCGTCTGTCTAGGACTCGTCAGTGATGCTACATCATACAGCTGTTCCGTCTGTCTAGGACTCGTCAGTGATGCTACATCATACAACTGTTTCGACTCGTCAGTGATGCTACATCATACAGCTGTTTCTTCTTTCTAGGACTCGTCAGTGATGCTACATCATACAGCTGTTCCGTCTGTCTAGGACTCGTCAGTGATGCTACATCATACAGCTGTTCCGTCTGTCTAGGACTCGTCAGTGATGCTACATCATACAGCTGTTCCGTCTGTCTAGGACTCGTCAGTGATGCTACATCATACAGCTGTTCCGTCTGTCTAGGACTCGTCAGTGATGCTACATCATACAGCTGTTCCGTCTGTCTAGGACTCGTCAGTGATGCTACATCATACAGCTCTTCCGTCTGTCTAGAACTCGTCAGTGATGCTACATCATACAGCTGTTTCTTCTTTCTAGGACTCGTCAGTGATGCTTAGGGTCGAAATTATGAAGTCTAGTAGGCGACTGAGGAAAATGCAAAGTGATCGAAAGAAAAGAAAAAAACAGGCAGGGAGGTGAAGCAGCCCCATAATCAAATCAATTCCGTAATTTTCATATATCTGATAGTTTTAGAACAGCGTCAAGTACATATGTACATCCTGAACTGTGCCACTATTCGAATGGATTAAAACGTGGCTTACAGGTTACGGCAAACCTTGGAGACTTAAAGTCTAACGTCAATGTCTACCGCCTCCTATCTCACAAATTGTACAAAAGACGCACTAGTGAATAGCGCTTTTTGATAATTAAGAGTTTGATTTGCTTGCGCTCTGCTGTCAGCTATGTCTTCAATATGTAGGAAAATAGCATTGCTGACAAGTCCTAAAAGGACGCAACAGCTGTATGATGCACTGTTATTCGTTGTTTTTCCTGCGTTCTTTTCTATTTAATTCCGAGTCTTTTGCACAATTACTAAGATGAATGTTTCTTACCGCATCCAGTCCATAGTAGTTACACTTATTTACACCTGGTAAAATCCTGCTCCACGCGCTTTGGAAATTTATTTGTCTTACAACATTACATTTTATTTTAAAAGCTATTTAAAGTTGTTGAATTACTAAGTGTGTACACGATTTATTTAGCCAAATAATTATCATATGAATAATACGCTACATTTTGCAAATGAAAACAGAATATCAATCTATTGGCTTGTGTAAAGATACGTGTTTTCAATGACAGGCATAACATTTTCAGTGTATTATTCCATTCAAATATTTAATTGTTCTTGGTCCTACATGTTTTCTTCAAACCAGTCATATTCCCCGAAAATTTTGCATACAACTCTAATCATAATGGCATTCCTTGGTGTTCTCGTATCGAATATGTTTACGTAGTCCCAGAGAGGGTTAATCAATGTATGATTGATTGATCTGAATTAAAAACAAACTGAATCACTGTAACATGGCACCATTCCATGTACAACAGAGGATAAGGCATGGCATGAGAAATATATATCTTTATAAATCTTAATCCATATCTCCAAAATTAGCGATTAAAATATTCAAAATTTAGTCACGGAGAGTCCATCTGGTGAGTGATACTAGCATTATGTGAACACAATTAGAGTACATCTCAAAAGAAAGTGGATTATTGATGTTTATATAATTGAATGTCGTAAATGTAATCAAGTGCATACTTGACGCGTTTTTCTTTGACTTTTATCAAATTACCGGATATCAAATCAGCCATGCTCTTATCTCACATCTTGACAAAAAAATCGAAAGCTATTGAAACCGGAAGTGTGCGATAGGTTGTATTCGAGTGATGGATGTAAAGTAGACGTGACGGTGATTCCGGAAACGGTTAATTGAGACAGGGAAACTTGGAGAGACCATCGTATCTAACTTGGCCATCAATCAATCTGGAAGCGCTACAATATTATGCGATGTTGGAGATGTAGGAGTTAGCACGACAGATAACAACAGTGGCTCAGGTCAGTGTACAGAATGTTTAAGGCGTCATGTCGTATTTTTTATCTGATTTCTTTTACAGAAAGTGAGAAACATTTGAGCAGAATGACTGTCGGTACAAATCATTCTTCGACTGTGACTGTATGAGTTTGATATTGTTGATAAGTGTCTGGAGAGTTGTTTCGGACAACATACCTGCTCTGCAATCGCCCACATGATGCTATTTATGGTATTGTATTTATGCGTTTACACATTATCCCAAATGAGCCGTTATAGTTAAAATCGATCACAAAGAAAGGAGAAGCGGGACAGCCAGGTACTTTGTGATGCCTTGGTTAGAAACAGTCATAGTCAAAATAGTTACCTAAAGAAAATACGTGTATCGTATATTTACAAGTGACGATCGGATTAATAACAACGTATCATACTTTCGTAATGTTTAAACAAGAACAGAGTGAAAAAACAATGTATTTCTTCACGTATTTAAATACATAGCATGTGTCAATACCAAGACAGATGACACATATTTCTAAATTAAGCATGTTTTTCTTAATTGAAAGGCCGCAAATATATGGGATTTTTTATTGGGGGGTGGGGGTTGATGGGGGACAAAATGTTGACATCAATCATTTGCGAAAGTGATCAATATACTTATACGTCGTGTCAACTGGAGCTTGGGAAAATCTACAATACAGACTTCCTAATGATGTTTTCATGACCTTCATCATGATATAATAGAGATCAACCTTTGTGACCTGTCCTGTTGAACAATATGTTTATCTTCCACTCTTATGGCTTAGTGACAAATTTGTTACAATGAATGTCCAGCTTTTGATTCCACTATGTCAAGAATGAAATCGATTCGAGAATGAAGGGCATATATGGCAGGACAGATTACGTTATTCAAAAGGTATATCATTTATCCCTTAAAAATGCGACGGAATCCTCGGGAGACACCTAGCCATCATTGCTCTATTTCACTTTGTGATAAAATATGTGTATGTTTGGTCTTTCTTCATAATCGTTATCTTTATTTGGACCGACTTGACCACAAATTCGAAGCGTTCTGATTTTACGAACCCTTAAGTACACTTAAATTTAAGTGAAGAGACAAATAAAAATAATAATTAAGTGATCTGCTAGTAAAGGCCGTCGTTATATACAGGTTTAATTATTATGAATCGCTTTATACAAGAAACAAAAAAGGGGGTTTTAAGACATGTTTACGGTATGTGTTCCGTATTGATGAAATAGACAAATATAGAAATGGATATGATAAAATTTTCTTACAAAAATATACAAATATTCCGAAATATATCCGATACAAAAATAAAACTATTCAAAACTGAAGGTATACGACACTCATCCTAAATAAGATTGCAAAATTAGGAAAAAATATGAAAAGAACGCGAAGACAAACCAACGTTATAAGCATGCATGCTATATAGATGGATTGATTCAATGGTCATGCTGCTTCATCTATAGCTGTGAATCTACCATAGTTGTTAGTTAAAGTCAATATTCTATCACGAGGGAGAGCTCTTGGCTATAAGCACGAGACATGAGAGCGCTATTTAGCGATACAATCTTTTCTAAACCGATATCAAACTATTATAGCTTTGATAAGACAACTAAATGAGTTTCAAGTCATGCGTGTGCTGAAGGCGTGCTTAGAATGCATATAATGCACAATGTACGTGCTTATAATGCAAAAAATTATGAACATGCATATTAAATGTGAAGACGGTTTTCGATTCAGTTCACTAAGTTGATCAAAACGAAATGTTACCAGAAGGAAGCAAGATGCTTAACAATACAAGGCTCTGTATGTTCTGTCACCTCCCTTTGGTATTAATGAAACTCTCGCCCGAATTCGTAATTCTGATAAAACGATTACTCGGAAGAAAGTGATAAAAATAACCGACTGTACATTTTGAATTTGATATGCGGTCTAACAATGTTCTGTAATATTTCAAACATAGCGTAATGAATAAAGTTACTGCAATCTGATGCTTAAATGAATTCGGTGAATTCGAGATCGCAATGAAAATAAAGAGACGATATTTTTATATATTACAGACAGAAAGAATACATGTAAATCTACAATAGAAACAATATATATTGCCCAAAAAGACACCGTTTCTTTTATGATTGTGTTGTAAGCTCTTCATTTCACCTTGTTCTAAGTGTTCAATTTGTGGCACAGTTCAGAATATACATATGTACTTGACATTCTGAAACTATTGGACATATGAAAATTACGAAATGTATTTAATTACAGCGCTGGCGAATCTCATTCCCGTCAAGAATTTGACTTTTCTTTCGGTCAAATTTGATTTTCCTCCGTCGCTTCCTAAATGTTGAAATTTAGTCTTTTACCATCACTGACGAGTCTTAGAAGGAGGACACAGCTTTATGGTGCAGGTCAATTCGTTGTTTGGCTCTATGGTATCAAACTCTGTGTTTGCATTGAAAGGTAGTATTCTCTTTTGTGTCTTTTGAGCAATCTTTGCTGTAATTGTCCGCCTTGTGACAATTTGTTATCAATATAAGATATTCGAACCTGAAGATTTCTGGATCATAATTTAGGAAACATAAGATATTGAAAGAAATTAAAAATATGAGTAAGTAATTGAGTCGATTGATTAAGTTACTGATCACTGTACCGGTCCACTTTCGTGTCACACTTTTCGCTAGTTACTCTAATGCTTGACTTCCTGTGATAGCCTGAATGCAGGAATATAGATGTACATATTTTTTTTTGTTTACAAAAGATATTGTTATTTTTCATGTGTTCTATGTTTTGCTAATTTAAATGACGAAAGACATAATTTGAAAATTGGATTATCTGTAGAAACAACGTGTTTTTTTATAATATCATCAAAAATACTTTCATTTTGCTTGAGGCTTGTATAAAAACCTTGATACTCAAAAAAAAAAATTCAATACATATTAAATGTTATGCTTGAATTTAGGATTTTCGATTTATTTTTATCTCTTCTACGGAAAATATTAGATTACGATAACGGAGAGTAAGATTTAAGCATAAGATATATAGTTTCATAATCTAATAATATCCGGACGATTATTCGATTCGTTCATTAGCATGCATAATCGAAAAGAATTTATAGCGAGGAAAAAGCAGCAGCTTGAGTAGTTACGTTCACCTTATCATCTACTGGAAAATAAATATTAAGTATTGATACTGTTCTTGAATGTGTGCCATTCCTTAAACGTTATTCAGTTGAAAACGAAGTTGTTTGAGTAAGTAATCGGGCTGATGTCTATGGTGGAAACCAGGCCGGGTGATGCATTATTCATTTGTATGTCTTTCATACAATCTTTCACCAGGTATCGGATGTCTCCAACAGATTTAGAGATTCCGTAGGGAGACAGTTATCTACACCGTCGTGTAAGTCCCCAGTATGATAAATATGCCAAATTAAGTATTTATAAATGAATCAATCCATGTTGTAACGTCTCTCTATTTCCACGCGGATACATTCCTGTGACAACGATTATTTTGACTCTTACTTTGATGTACGATAGTAATCCACCTCTCGCTGATCTGTTACCTATATCAAATATGCGAATCTGCAATTCGTTTGTTAATATTTCAAAGAACGCAAAATATATTAAATCTGTATCATCGAGAAAAGGTCATATGGTGACCTATTTGAATAGCATATGTAAGTTAGATCAATCTTTCCAGTCCTACAGTGTGCAAGTTTGTAAATTTGGAGAACTAAATTAAACTTACAGATAGTGTATTTCTAACCTTCCCCTTCATGTCTTCGAAAAAAATCTATCTCCGCCCCGCATACAAACCCAACCCCGTCTGTGGAGCCCTCATCCCCCTTCCAACCCCCCTCCTCCCCCCCCCCCCCCCCCCCCCCCCCCCCCCCCCCCCCCAAAAAAAAAAAGAAAAAAAAATGAAATCTTCCTTTCCCTTTTCCGTCGATGGGATCTTCCTCGCCAGTCCTTACCCATGAGAACTTGTACGAAGTTGTAGGTCGGTTGGTCATCTCCACGCATACCGAAGGAAGGATACATTCTTGTATTCATGATGTGCTAGTTTAAATATTAACGTTATCCCTTAAAATCATTGCGCTGGATAATATGGAAACGAAGTGATGATGATTAATTTATAAAGGACAAAAGATGTATACTGACATAACCTTCAAACAACGCCCATGATGCATAGTATGTTGTGTATATGTAAATACTATCATACAAAGAATATGATCTTTTAAAATGGATAGACAATGTTAAAAAAGGGAAATCCTTTGATGTGACTCAATAAATTTATCATTAGTCTGTATAGGCATACATTGTCTGGTATGACATTCCGCCCGTATATGGAAGTATTGAATTTAACAGGACAATTTTCATCCCTATTATAGATTCTGAACATCATCCATCTTTCCTTTGAATTTTTATGTTTCGTATTTCCTATGGTATATGATATCAATAACGCTTTTAATCCCAGGTTATATACAATTCAGCATTGCCTTTGTCGTGGTTATTGATTCTCAGAAGGGCATTTACTGATGAGAACTAATTTTATATGTGTATATGTTTCATCACTGTACGAGGTAATACATTTAAGAATTTTAAAAATAATTTATGATATTAAACATATTTATTACGGACAGAAATATTATTTTTTCAGGATAAAACCAGCAATATATTGATAGCTAAACACAGAGGAATACCTATTCATATGTTCTATATATATGTGTGTGTTGATTTATTGCACATCAGGGAGTTCACCAACTGAACAAAATTGAAACAATAACTCCATTTCTATACGAGTGAAGGTTAAACGTAAGTGTTGTGGACAAGGATTTATTGTTGACTGCAGTGTTGTTTTAATACTGTTGGTATAAATCATCCGCGGTACACAAAAGTCAAAATATTTTACACTCCATTCCAATTTGGCTTTTCTTTTTTTCATCTATGAAGATATTTTCAAGAAATATAACCGTTTCTGTTGTTAGCTGTATGATGTTAAAGAGGAAGAGGAGGAAATAAATTAAAAGAAAATACTGACATGTAAACAGTTTTAATTCAAACTTGAAATCCATGAAATAAGAACAAAATTTGAACAAAAGAAAAATTGAAAAAGAGACAATTGGAAAGGTGAATGAAAAGACCAAGTGTTCGGTAAAGATTAGCGTTATAAACGACACTGGTAATGGAAATGTTCATAAATCAACTAGTTTACTACAAGTGTCTACTTAATCTACATTGATATTCATACTGGATTATAATTAGAAGGATTTCTGCTGTACTCCATGACCTAGAAACATCTAAGATATCTCGGAGAGCAAAAAGATTGCAACGTGTCTAAGTTTAATTAAAGTTCTCCTTAGTGTCTTAGCTGATCATTTCGGATGTTTGGAATTTTAAATAAAATAAAATAAATAAAATAATTGTCAATATAAATGCAATATGCACAGCAAATAAATATAATGATATCTGTTGGGAACATTGGTCAACATGGCGCCAAAATGACGTCATTTTATCGTCCAGTGGTCCAGATTGCATCTGTAATCCAGTGATTACATTCTAGATTAACACTGAGTTAACGATGTGATATAAACCTCAGTAACGCACTAATTAGCCAATTAACAGTATACCATATCGGAGTGTCATAAACATTATACCATATCTTAAGGTCCTGTCAACAGTACACCATATCTAAAGGTCCTGTCAACATTATACCATATCTAAAGGTCCTGTCAACATTATACCATATCTATAAAGGTCCTGTCAACATTATACCATATCTATAAAGGTCCTGTCAACATTATACCATATCTAAAGGTCCTGTCAACAGTATACCATATCTATAAAGGTCCTGTCAACATTATACCATATCTAAAGGTCCTGTCAACATTATACCATATCTAAAGGTCCTGTCAACATTATACCATATCTAAAGGTCCTGTCAACATTATACCATATCTTAAGGTCCTGTCAACATTATACCATATCTATAAAGGTCCTGTCAACAGTATACCATATCTATAAAGGTCCTGACAACAGTATACCATATCTTAAGGTCCTGTCAACATCATACCATATCAAAAGGTTCTGTCAACATTATACCATATCTGAAGGTCCTGTCAACATTATACTATATTTAAATGTCTTATTGATAGTATACCATATCTAAAGGTCCTGTCAACAGCATACCATATCTAAAGGTTCTGTCAACATTATACCATATCTAAAGGTCCTGTCAACATTATACCATATCTAAAGATCCTGTCAACATTATACCATATCTAAAGGTCCTGTCAACAGTATACCATATTTAAAGGTCCTGTCAACAGTATACCATATCTAAAGGTCCTGTCAACAGTATACCATATCTAAAGGTTCTGTCAACATTATACCAGATTCCAAGGCGCTATCAACAGCATACCAGATTTAAAGCTTTTATGAACAGTGTACCAGAAGGAGGAGATATTTACACATAAAATCCGTTTATGTACTTCAAAGTGGGATAAATGAACATGTTTGAATGTATATAATGGTACATGGTATACCATATACAATATATTGAGTTTTTATGGATTGAAATTTTTTAGTTGTTGAAGTTTTTTTAATTGGCATTTCAGCATTTACATATAACAGAATTGATTGCTATTATGAAGGAGATTTCTACGACAAATGATCATAATAGGCGATATTTGTGACATTAGAATATGATGATCGATAGTCCTAACAAATTGACAACTTGACAGCAATATGTCACGATAGTTTTGAAAAAAAATATTGACAAAAATATGATGTTCGATAGTTTCAACAAGTTGACAACAATAACAAAATTGGTCATTGACCAAGTTTAATATATACTTATGCAAAAGAAATGCTTCATCCAGAATCGAGCGTATTAGCTTGACCCTGTTTAACTCCACAATAATGATATTATAATATAACCAGAAAATTGTTTGTTTTAAGAAAAGTCCCAAGATTAAAACTGGGCAGGTTCTCATAACCGGTATTTTGGAGTGCATTCTAAAGGTCAGTAACAAACAAACAAAAAACAGAAATTCAAATTCAATAACACTGGAGCATACAATGAACAAAAGATAGATTTACACAAAGACTCATGTAAAAGTATAAGGAGACAAGGTGTTCCGGAAGAGTACGCATCTTCTTCATCGACGACACTTGTCCTGTAACCGTTATCAATCCAATTCAGTAATGTCATGATCTCAAATAGGAACGCGGTATACAACAACGGAACAAACAGACAATCTAACGAGCATTAGTAAAAGTTATTAAGAAGTGTTTGTATTATTTACTTCGGCAGGTTTCCTGACAAAATAAGTCAATTGAATAATCATATGTCCTTCTCCTAGGAGTAAAGGGACCAGATACAGATTCTGCCGTTACAATTGTGAAGTCTCAGTTACAATCGTAGCTGCTATAAATTGTATAATTTTCCAGTATCTGACTCTGACTAACGTGATTTCATCCCATAAAGACATCACATCACCTTCAACTAATATGGGAATAAAAAGGTTTATAGATTGACTGGTCTTCCTGTCAATGCTAAATTTGAGATTTCGGAAAAGGATCAGGATTTTGGGTGCTTTACATACAGATTTGTATGTAGGCATTTCTCAGGCAAATTACCATGAATTTAGGTAGACATACCACGAGGTGCGTGGCATAAAGCTGTCATCACTGATATGTTATTCTAACATGAACTGATTCTTAGTTTTGGTCCTCATGTCCACTAATATTGTGACTGTTTTGTTGGGATTGAAATTGACAAGCAACTTGATAGACGTTTCCTGAATTTGTCTCAAATCATTGTTCGAAAGGTTGGCGTTCAGACATGTCAAATTGTGTTTACTAGTTATTAAGATACTTAAAAGTGCGAGTGTTTTTATGTGCATGTCATTTTCTTGTCTTTTTTTTCACACATACATATATATAAAGACATATGATTAACGGGCAGTCATTTTTAAATATATCTGACGTCTGGATAGTACTATTTACATTCTGTGTGTCTATCATAAATGGTATTGTCACCGGTGATTTGTAGGGAATCTCCTCTCATCCTACACACCACATTATATCAAAATCCATACAAATTATGACAATGCCAGGCAACCGAGTGAAAACATATTAGGCCTATAACAACCAGAGGTATAGCTCAACTAGGAGACAATTACCTACAGCTTAACAAAAAGTGACCGCACAGATTACATTATGATCTTGTATCCTTTCTCTAATCCTTCAATCATAGCGTTGCCTCTTTGACCCGCCACTCTAGAGGTGTCTGCACGTGCACGATTCCAAGGACAAATACTAATAGTATATAAATACACTTTAAGAGATGTTCACGCTCGGTTGTTTAGATATAGGATCTACTAGACAAAGCAATTAGGTCAGGCGAGGTCGCTATTGAGAGAGATAGAAATTGTTATTGCTCCGAGTTTGGCTTGATAAAATTTACATAATTTTTCATATGAAATTTGTGATATGAAAATTGAAACCGAGAAAAATAATGTAGCCAGGGACGTTATGCTATGATTATGATGTTTTCACCGGCACCTGACCTGTAGTATAAGGATTTGTCCTATGTACTGTGTACATTATCTACATAAACCAAACGTATCCTTAAATCAAGATATATACTTTAATAACAATTATGTCAATACTGACACAAATTCTAATATGAAAATCTTGTTTATCATCATGATAGCTGTTCAGAGTTTCATGATACGCTAAGCATTGTGATGCAGTTTAATTAATATTTCTTTCTAATCTTACATTTGTGTTGAGAAGTGCCATATTCTTATGTGTCTTCCCACAACACGTTGACTATGTTGCAGTATTACTGCAAAAAAGATGAGATTTTAATTAGTAAGAACTATTGAAGAAACGACATCTTTTGTTAAAGGACGTTTTTTGTCTCCATTAACCACTTCCAAGCATTGGCTGGGATATGAGTGACGTGATAAAGCAAATGGAGCGAGGCGTTACAATTAGCTGTATATAAGGGACCAATTTTCTAAAGATACCTTACACTACATTGACAGGAATCACGATGTTATAGGGTTCACTCTTAGAATTGAACGTCGAACTCCATTAACCGTTGTTCACTGACAACAGAATAAGTTACCATTTGGAAATGTCATTTGATCCTTTTACGTATAGCCATCTGAACATCGGTATATTGGTAATTTTAACGATAAGCATTCTAGGATCATATAAACGGCTGAAACATAAACATTTATGTAGACAATCAGAACGAAACGAAAATTCCCAATAAACCATTTTCATATCTAAATTTAAAGAAACACAGATATTTACTTACTTACAGTGTAGACATAAACATAAAAGTTTTGCATGTGCATCTTTCTGTTAAGCGTTATTGTAATACATGTCATTCGTGGTCTAACATATCGGCGAGAGGTTGTCAATCTTCTTGTCAAAACTCTTGATATGGCTCTAGTTTCATAACAATGTACCTATCGCGGTAAAATAATCAGCAAAGCGTTGGCTCAAATATTCTCTGTGTAATGGCCTTAATCATGATGCACATATTTGTATGTTGAGTTGAACAGATAAAACCACGGTAACATCGACAATTGACACTAGAGATAGAACTAAATCAACTGGGTTACTTATTTGTCCATGCTTGCTAATGTCGAAGTGATCACATGTCTAAATATAAATCGATATCGTGTCGATTAAAACGAATCATAAACCAAATTGGTTGATCAGCTCTCTTCTACTGCCTTCTTAATAATAATGTCAATTTGAGGTTTCTTGTTTTGCCACAGGAGAGTGTATGGCAACATTCTACACTCGGGATTCGCAAGTCAGTAATATGTATGGGTGTTCGTTATTTTACAGGAGAGTGTATTACAACATTCGACACTCGACATTCACAAGTCAGTAATATGTATGGGTGTTCGTTATTTTACAGGAGGTGTATTACAACATTCGACACTTGAGATTCACAAGTCAGTAATATGTATGGGTGTTCGTTATTTTACAGGAGAGTGTATTACAACATTCGACACTCGACATTCACAAGTCAGTAATATGTATGGGTGTTCGTTATTTTACAGGAGGTGTGTTACAACATTCGACACTCGACATTCACAAGTCAGTAATATGTATGGGTGTTCGTTATTTTACAGGAGGTGTGTTACAACATTCAACACTCGAGATTCACAAGTCAGTAATATGTATGGGTGTTCGTTATTTTACAGGTGTATTACAACATTCGACACTCGACATTCACAAGTCAGTAATATGTATGGGTGTTCGTTATTTTACAGGAGAGTGTATTACAACATTCGACACTTGAGATTCACAAGTCAGTAATATGTATGGGTGTTCGTTATTTTACAGGAGAGTGTATTACAACATTCGACACTCGACATTCACAAGTCAGTAATATGTATGGGTGTTCGTTATTTTACAGGAGGTGTGTTACAACATTCGACACTCGACATTCACAAGTCAGTAATATGTATGGGTGTTCGTTATTTTACAGGAGGTGTGTTACAACATTCAACACTCGAGATTCACAAGTCAGTAATATGTATGGGTGTTCGTTATTTTACAGGAGGTGTGTTACAACATTCGACACTCGACATTCACAAGTCAGTAATATGTATGGGTGTTCGTTATTTTACAGGAGAGTGTATTACAACATTCGACACTTGAGATTCACAAGTCAGTAATATGTATGGGTGTTCGTTATTTTACAGGAGAGTGTATTACAACATTCGACACTCGAGATTCACAAGTCAGTAATATGTATGGGTGTTCGTTATTTTACAGGAGGTGTATTACAACATTCGACACTCGACATTCACAAGTCAGTAATATGTATGGGTGTTCGTTATTTTACAGGAGAGTGTATTACAACATTCGACACCTGAGATTCACAAGTCAGTAATATGTATGGGTGTTCGTTATTTTACAGGAGGTGTGTTACAACATTCGACACTTGAGATTCACAAGTCAGTAATATGTATGGGTGTTCGTTATTTTACAGGTGTATTACAACATTCAACACTCGAGATTCACAAGTCAGTAATATGTATGGGTGTTCGTTATTTTACAGGTGTATTACAACATTCGACACTCGGGATTCGCAAGTCAGTAATATGTATGGGTGTTCGTTATTTTACAGGAGGTGTGTTACAACATTCGACACTCGACATTCACAAGTCAGTAATATGTATGGGTGTTCGTTATTTTACAGGAGAGTGTATTACAACATTCGACACTTGAGATTCACAAGTCAGTAATATGTATGGGTGTTCGTTATTTTACAGGAGAGTGTATTACAACATTCAACACTCGAGATTCACAAGTCAGTAATATGTATGGGTGTTCGTTATTTTACAGGAGGTGTATTACAACATTCGACACTCGACATTCACAAGTCAGTAATATGTATGGGTGTTCGTTATTTTACAGGAGAGTGTATTACAACATTCGACACCTGAGATTCACAAGTCAGTAATATGTATGGGTGTTCGTTATTTTACAGGAGGTGTGTTACAACATTCGACACTTGAGATTCACAAGTCAGTAATATGTATCGGTGTTCGTTATTTTACAGGTGTATTACAACATTCAACACTCGAGATTCACAAGTCAGTAATATGTATGGGTGTTCGTTACTTTACAGGAGGTGTATTACAACATTCAACGCTCGAGATTCACAAGTCAGTAATATGTATGGGTGTTCGTTATTTTACAGGAGGTGTATTACAACATTCAACACTCGAGATTCACAAGTCAGTAATATGTATGGGTGTTCGTTATTTTACAGGAGGTGTATTACAACATTCAACACTCGAGATTCACAAGTCAGTAATATGTATGGGTGTTCGTTATTTTACAGGAGGTGTATTACAACATTCTACACCCGAGATTCACAAGTCAGTAATATGTATGGGTGTTCGTTATTTTACAGGAGGTGTATTACAACATTCAACACTCGAGATTCACAAGTCAGTAATATGTATGGGTGTTCGTTATTTTACAGGAGGTGTATTACAACATTCAACACTCGAGATTCACAAGTCAGTAATATGTATGGGTGTTCGTTATTTTACAGGAGGTGTATTACAACATTCGACACTCGAGATTCACAAGTCAGTAATATGTATGGGTGTTCGTTATTTTACAGGAGGTGTATTACAACATTCGACACTCGAGATTCACAAGTCAGTAATATGTATGGGTGTTCGTTATTTTACAGGAGGTGTATTACAACATTCGACACTTGAGATTCACAAGTCAGTAATATGTATGGGTGTTCGTTATTTTACAGGTTTGTTACAACATTCGACACTCGACATTCACAAGTCAGTAATATGTATGGGTGTTCGTTATTTTACAGGAGGTGTGTTACAACATTCGACACCTGAGATTCACAAGTCAGTAATATGTATGGGTGTTCGTTATTTTACAGGAGGTGTGTTACAACATTCGACACCTGAGATTCACAAGTCAGTAATATGTATGGGTGTTCGTTATTTTACAGGAGGTGTGTTACAACATTCGACACTTGAGATTCACAAGTCAGTAATATGTATGGGTGTTCGTTATTTTACAGGAGAGTGTATTACAACATTCGACACTCGACATTCACAAGTCGATAATATGGATGTTCTTGTATTGAGATGTGCGATGCTGTATAGATGATTGATATATTGTAGCATTATATTTAATAGGTATTTGAATTGTCCAACATATCAGTTGCCTATTACTACAATTGATAATGAAGATTGATTATGAAGCTTTTGGTTTCACTGTCCATTCTGATATTGTTATTTCCTAACACATCCTCAAAACAGACACCTATGTCTTAATCGTCTTCCAATTTTTCAAGTCTCCGAGCAAACCTTCTCTTTGTTCACATCTTTGCACTCGGTTCATTGATTCTCTACGAACAATGCTGTAAATTGATTACAAAATTATTAGCGCCGTTCATTTACGATATATCCTTGGTATTGATTTTTATGTTGATGACAGAAAAGCATTTCGAGGCTAACATTTAAAAGGTTTCCTTTTTGTGGTTATAACAATATAAAACGCAGGTTTCTTGCATTTTCGCTACATTTATTACCCCTGGTATGATTGAAATCGATATTTCATATAAAATAAGGATTACAAGTGTCACGTGACATTGCATAATCCCGCGCAAATCGTAAAACGGCTTCTTAAAAAAAAAAAAAAAAACCGCCGCGATACTTTTTAGCTTTATCTGAAACCCAGACAATGTTGGTTTCATGCTTGATAACTTACCTGACAGAAAGAAACATCCTTATAATGACAGGTTATCGACAACAACAAGATGTGCATGGCTGGAAAGTACAGCAAAGACAGAGTTTACTTTCTGATGTCTAAATTTAAGATGTACATTTTCAATACAAACGGTCACATATTACCTATTCGGTTCATATAAGGACTCAATGAAACAATGAAAAAAACGGTGGTAGTTGTATTTATTGTAAATGTATATATAAAATAAACAATTTTCAAAATCGTTCTGCAATTAAAAATAAAACAAATTCTTGAATGTTCGTTCACACATTCAATGATAACATAGTTATGTAATATCATATCTCGATATTCAATCGGTATTCAAATGGCTCCGTGTTGAACGCGACCTGTTCGAATTCCTCCTTACTTGTTAGTATCATAGCAGTTTCCCATTCATTCTTTGTTGGATATTGATATTCAATGGTTTGTTCTGGGTATCTCGATTTCTGTTATATCGACAGCTGGTGGACAGAGTAAGATTTCTAGAGGTACTGATCAGCTGGTCACGTTGGTTATAATTTTTTATAATGGAGTAGGTATCACATATACCTATCAACACTCTATCGCGAATTAAACATAAGTATTAATTTCCTTAAACATTTCGTGTTTGTTAACTTATTGTCTTATAAAAGTGGCTTCAAACTAAAAAAAAAAAAAAAATAAAACAAACACGAAAAGCATTTTTCAATACATGTTAAAGTATTCAGTTTGTCAATATTGTATTCCTGGTAGTCTGCGGAAGTTCTAATGACCGTTTTTGCTTTCGTGTGTGTATGATTCAGGCATTTGAATCTTTGTTTTGTTTTTTTTAATAAAGATGAGCACTTCACAAGTGAAGATACTACAACTCTATATTTCTCCCATTAGACAAACTGTACGAGCAGTGATTACCCAATCAATTGCGTTTGAAGATATTTAAGCAAAGGGGTATGCTGTTAAAGTATATAATTCAGTAGATATGGTCACCAAGCGTATGTTTTGTTTGATTTCATTTCTCATTTTATATCGAGTTTTTGAAAGACCAATATAAAATCAGCATGTGGTGCGATGGATCCAAATGTAAATGATAATAATAGTGATATTCAGAAATGACAAGACAATGTAATCACAAAACCGTAGATGGAACATCCGTTTGTACAATGCATTTTTCCTGTTATGTGTCATGTCGAGATGAAATCTTTTTGCAACACAAAAGAGCAAAATCTGAGCGTGTTTTTGACTCGTGTGAAAGATAAATA
This sequence comes from Ylistrum balloti, assembly GCF_031769215.1. NCBI lineage: Eukaryota > Metazoa > Mollusca > Bivalvia > Pectinida > Pectinidae > Ylistrum > Ylistrum balloti. The sequence continues at coordinate 569,352 of NW_026782421.1, read as the reverse complement.
ATGCAGGTTTCATTTTATTTGCAATGCAACACATGCTAGATGGACTCCAATCTTGTTATCCACTAGATCATCCGGATTCCCTCGGGAAGACTCACGTTCGAGGTTTCGTGCGGTTTATGAATTATTAACCTTTAATAATAGAAGATGTTGTGTGTTGCCGGTGATCGTACAGATTGTATTCCAGTTAATTAATAGTCTTAATTGTCCTTGGTTTGATTCACATGTTAAATAGTTAGGCCTTAGGGCAAATCAGATCACGCGTGAGATTACCTAGTGGTCACATATGTAAAGAAGTGCGTAGACATAAAACTAGACCATTTGGGAGCAGCACTTTCATTACAGAATCAAATGTCCATCTAGTACACAGTTTGGTATTACTTGGAATATAGCTTAAAACTAACCTAAGGAGCTGGTACTGTTATCTAATTAGTGATGACGTCAAGCATGATGAGTTATTTGCGTAAGGCAAAAATTATATCGTGTGAAATATTCTTTTGTGCTTTTATTTCTGGTTTCACTCTGTACTGGTAATACAACGAACGATTCAGGCAATATATCAGTCATCCATTTTACTTTTAATATATGTGTTTACTAACAATCTGGGTCGTTATAAATGATGAAAAGAATATTTCTCTAATATCAAAATATTTGATTTTTTTTCGTTATTAACCTTTTTATTGATTTGTTTTTTTGCAATTGCTTTCATTTTGCATCCTTTGAAATAGTATGTTTATTTTCATTGATTTTGTGGACACTCTAAGTCCCCGAATTCAACTGTCCATGAGCTGTTTTAATGAATATAAGTAGATATAATGGATTATATTTATTTAATAATTAGGTGTTCTTTTTGAAAAACCACGAAAAGCGAGCATTTTAAAGTAAAAGTACCTTGTTATTATCAAAAAATACTCGAATCTAAAACAAATGAGATAGACATTATTCTTGGGCGACTTTAGTCAGCGAGGTATCTTATCTATTATCCAATTTCAGATTTCTATTCTTTGTTCTGTATTTGAGTCAGTCATACATTTGCATCATGCAACCTTTACAAACTCACCATTGTTTAAGATTGCCTAGTCGTTAACACTTTATCAAGAAAATTATCGAGTAACGTTTAATTGTATATCCACAGTCTTTAATTCATGGAAAACCACAAATACTTCAGTCAAACGTGTACTAGTTTTTGTAACTAAAAATGTCGTTCCCTAATGCAGGCACTTAAGTCAGGCGTTTGCGATGCTTATTAATAATTTTGACGTTTCATATTTACGACTTTTTGTCACATTTCTTAGATGTATTGATAACGGCAGGAAGAAGCTTCTGGGTGTCATTGATGAAGAAGAAGACGCTGACCCTTCCGGAACACCTAAACTATGTCCTTGTTCTTTTAAGACTTCCAATGTATTTTTTTTTCAATTTTGCGCGATTCTTTGATTTTGAATTTGGATGGAGCTGTTCTTTCCGTGTTGGTATGTTCTTGTTGTTTGCTGATCAGATGTAAAATTCCTGTTCAAATATCGAAAATAATGTTGTTTTTGTTTACAGACATTCCCAGTATGAGGACCTGTGGTTGTTTACTAGTGTTATGTTTTGTGACTGTGTCCATAATTGATGCACTACCACAAAGAACTCTCACGAGAACGAAACGTGGTTTCAGACAAGGAATAGTCATGCGTATAGGACACGGATTCGGTAAAAGGGGAGATAACTTGTTTGAAGACTTTGAAAGAGGAACAGAAGAAGAAAATGATTCGCAGTAAGTAGGATACCGAGAAATAGATTTTAGATTCGGATGACAACTTCTGGCGTTAGGTCAGATATATCATTATGGTTTCATGACAGCATAATTGTAGATTTATACAAGATTGCTAAGTGCATGTAATTGTATGGAATGACCACCAAGACATCAATGGCTATGATGTCGAAGTATTTTTTCCTTATGTTTCATGGTATCTTTTTAATGTGTATAGTCTTTATCATAACGATGTTATTATGACAATTATGATTCACTATATTCAACTAGTGATATATTCTAATTAAAATTGTTCCTTATATTTCGTTTATGTTGGTGGGAACACGTTTAATGAAAATGTATATACGATATATATAAACATCATGAAAATAATGACAGTTAAGTTAGAACTTTTTTCTAATAAATCTCATAGAAATGGATTTCGAAGAGTCCAAACTGTCACTGAAAATGTATACTGTTACACTGATTGAAATTCGAAATACAAGTAGTTTAACACACACCATTTAGCCTTTACAATCACTCTTACTATTCCACATGATCATATTTATTGATATTGGAAATCATTTGAAAGCTTTCAAACCTTTCCCATAACAAATAATGTTTTTCTCACATAATTTTTACATAGGATCAATTTTTCTAAGCGTGATCCTGTTCTACATTATTGTTTCTGACCGGCAATCAAACTCAGAATTTTGCTTTATTATCACAACGTGCCATGGAAAAATGGGTGCGATCATGGTCTCTGGTGTGTTTTATGACGCGAAAAGGATCTCACTTCGGCGTTAAATACGTGCTCTATGACAAGCATTTCATTGACCCAAGTGTAAACTTTTACTGATGCGATGTGGCGATAAACGCACGGTAAACTACGCCCGTCTTAATTAAATTAGTTTCCGAAGCATTGTCAACATTGACAGACGAGATGACACCGCTAAAATATAGCCATTCTATTGTTAGGTTAACGTGACACGTTCATGGCTGCCATTAGAATTCCTGGTTTATGACAGATCGTCCACATAGAAGCCTTGGCCGTGTTCCTTATATGTACTTTCTGTCACTGATCGCACATTCCGAATAATCCGTAATATGTCCATGCTGCCGAATCTTGATTCTTTCCCCAAAATGACGTTTGACCTGTATGCTATAAACAAAAGTATCAAATAAAAAAGATGAGAATTAATTATCCTATAATGACTGAATGACATCAAGTATATGGTCTTTCTAATTAAAATTTCTATTAGAATAAAAGGAGAGAAAGACAAGAAATGTCGAACTTCAAATTGGAAGAGAAATAATTATACATGGATAGTGTTAAGCATCAGCTCTTTACTCTATTGCTTAAAGGGGAATCTTCGTCTGTGAATCAAACCTTTGATTCTATGGGAAAATATTCCAATATCATTGCGCGAAGACAGTTTTTCCAACTTTTCAGATTTTGTTCATTTATTTATTCATATCTCCCAGTTTTTTCCTTCTTGTTTTCATTTTCTTGTTTTGTTAGGGATATCTCTACACGAACATCAGGGCAGATGCAAAGCCATATCCACTGATACAAAATAACTAGCTGATCAATCTCGTGACAGACAAAAAAATGAAAACCTGTCTTGATGCCGAGAAACGCAACATATTTTCCTTATCACGCACAGACCAATAAATTATATGTTATCCTTTACGTGACAGAATCAGAAAGTAACGTAGTTTTAATTTTTGAAGTACTTCTCAAAAAGCACATTTTGCTACAATAGCCATCTTCAAGCTTGCTATACTTTAAATACTACTACATTCCTTTCATTTTTATTTAAGCCTATATCCAGGTAAGGCCCCATAAAGCATACATTGAAATGTCGAGGCATAACCTAATGCACGGCTTATATCTCGAGGATCACTATAAATTATTATTTTATTGTCCGACATTATTTGCGATTTATTATTAATATCCATCTTACTTTACAGCACACACTGTATTATCTGATGTAGATGTGCCTTTAGTGTATTAATGAACGTGTAAGAAGTCATTAAACATTATTTGATTGAATAACCACAAAGAATATGTATTTGGATTTTATAGGGAATATAGATTATGCTTACATGATAGTTTGTATGTTAATTTATTGACGATATGCTTTGAGTTTAAGCATAGTGACTGATATACAAACAAGTAGGTTGGTAAATCTATTGTCCTGAAAATGTGTTTGATAACGCCAGCCGTCAGCGTCCTTCATTATCTGGTCCTACTGCATATTTCTCAACCAAAATATTTAGAATATTTATGTATCCGTCAATCCTTCTCCATTTTTTTCTTTGTGTTCTATCTATTGTGCCTTTAAACGCCCCTCTTGTTGTGACCCTGGCTGTTTTGAGGATATTTAACCCACAACAATTTAACAAATACACACTATTTCTACTATATTTGACGTCATTCATTTGTAAAACATAATCTTTCAGTTTTTGACAAGTGACAAAATTCTGTTAAATATCTCTTTGTTTTGCACCAATCACTTTTCCTCAATAATTAGACACAAGGCGTTACTACTGAGAAGTATATTTATTGTCTTTCCTAAGTTAAAAATATGTGTTCAGTAACATTGTCCTATTCTTCATTTTAGAAAAAATCGTTCGCAGTGGTAAAGGCCGCACATAAAAATTGTATTCTCATTATTCTTTGTCGGCCTGATGAAGTCGTTTATGTGTGAAAGCCATGTTTTATACGATGCCCATTTCCAGGATATTTACGATATCCTGCTTAAGTAAGTCCCTTCCAATCACTTCAGCCTCTTAACATCTCTCATCAAACTATTCATCCCACTAGACTGACGTATAGTATGGGTCGATAAGAGCACCATTCTGATTGGTCCACTGGATTATCAGTCAGCACCTTGAGGGACAAAGAACACTCCTTTAGGAGTCCTAGGGCAACACATGCCCGGATTTAGCAATAATCCTTTTCATGTATTCTCCTTAGTTTATAGCCCCTTGTTGCGTGGTTACAGTCATTGTCAACATAGGCTCCCAATGGGCTTGTGAGACGACGGTTTTAATTGGTCACCTTATTGATCAATGGGGGCAATCTCAAAGGTCAATTTCTATGAAAATACCCCCTGGAGTTTTGCTGTCGACTGTCATTGCAGCAAATCTGTGTATTGATAGATCATTTGTTTATGCCATTACTTGATAAAGATGTTTCTGATATGGCCCTTAATTAATTACAATCAAGCGATGGGATAGGATACCACAAACATGCCGAGGAGGTTATGTTAACCTTTAAATCTATACATAACGGTTGGCAGGAGTCGCGGCTTTGCAAATATAACTCACGATAACAGTGACAATTTACCTGTTAGAGTAAATATTATTTTGTAAACAAAGGTATGCTTTTGAGAAATTAATCAAATACACATTTTATGCTGTTATATTTCTCGATCGGCGTGGAGATTTCAGATTTTGCCATTTTTCTTCCTTTTTAGGCTAAACGTACTCAGTACGCATAGCCTATTGCGACGGCCTTTCAGACAAAATTTACCAATCCTGGCCTTCTCATTGGCTGAAATATCGAAAAGAGTTAGAGCCCTCTAGCGGCAATTTTCAGCGTAAATTATGCCGCGATCTTTCAAACCGCTATTTTAAAAGCATCCAAAAATAGGTTATTTTTTTAATAACAATGCGATTACTATATATTTCAAAAAAACAAGTACAGTGTGGTTGAACTATTGATAAATTTTGAACAATATATTTTACGGAATTCTCGACATGACGTAAGCGTACAGAACACTGTACGTGCGAGTTGATAAGAAGCTAGTCTGGGGGCTTGGTTTGAATTATCAATTAACAACACTTATAAACAAACAAAACTTACAAACAGAACATCAATTTTGTTTTAATCCTTGTCGTTGTGGCAAGATCGTCTTAATATATAACATCACTTTACCTCCTTAGACGTCATCGAATTGGACTGTTCGTTCCACGCGCACACCCGCCGATATGACACTTTTTCAGGTTTTTCACAACCACCGCCATGACACTTTTTCAAGTTTTTCAAGATAAAAAGTTTGCGTTTCGTAGTTAAGGTACATTTGGTGCTCATGATTTATGAATAATATATTTTGAATACTGTACTGATCATGATGTTGACACTGTTATAACTTATGTTTTTTGTCTTTTAGTTTTTATTTGATGAAGGTTGATTGTGCTGATTTCTCAAGGTTTGTTAATGTGTATCAAAGTTCCTTGAAATGAAAATATTCCTTCAAACAAAGCGCGTATAAAAACCCAAAATATTCATGTTTATAATTATCAATTAACTAGAACGAAATATTTCCATAACATATTTATTCATTTAGCGTGTCATGGTGACATTATCTAATGCTTTGGAGATCAGAAATAGTAGTAGCTATAGTGAAAATATTGTAAATTTTGTATATGTATGGAAGTCTGGCTTAATCTCAAAGAACTATGTCTTTATAGACAAAATAACTGGAAGAAAAGTCTAACCATGATACTTCAAGGAAGATAGGCATGTAAATACATTTAATGTAATTACTTACACTTTAATCTGTCTGAAATGCTGTGTACACCTTATCTACTTTCCTCAACTACAAATATAATTATAATAAGTAAGGACTATTACTTTTCAATACATTCAAAATAAAGAAGTAGGTATAAAGTCCATCCGATTTGTTTAAATCCTCATTTTGATAGGATAGTAATTGCAACATCTTGGGTATTTCAAAGGTTCTATTTAGTCAACTTCATCATAGAGCTATTTATCATTTGGCTTGTTGACGATAAATATAGGGTTGTGTGTATTTTGTTATTTTTTTTACCTATTTTGATTTGTTCACATTATTGTCGTCAAATTTGAAATAAGAATTAAAGAAGATATAAAATTACTTAAAATTAAGAAAAATAGACTCTGGTTCTCTTATTTCAGTAATTTTTGCATTCCAAAGTGTAGGAGTATGGGGAAAGTAATATAGCTTTGCGGTTATTTGTGAACATTTTTCAATACGTTTAGCCTCTCAGTACTTTCAGTACTTTGATTTACAGATTGTTAACAAAAATTTTGATTTAGGTGTATTTTGTTACTGGATTCACAACCTGAACTGTTCAATGACGAGAGTCATCACTGTTGATAGGTTCACTCGAGTACCATTATGTAACATATTAGAATTGATATGTCATATCCAACACGTGATACACTTGATCACGTGACAGCTGGATAACCAATCTCTATCACGAACTGTTCAATGGCTGGACATTAAAAAGGGTTCCAATGACATAAATTAAAGATGAGATAATAACGCCAATCTATTTCATCAGTACGTTTATGCAAGCATGTTGGAGGTGACAATACGTGAAGGGCTGAATCTTTCCAGGTCTGTAGAGATGGGGAATATACGTTTGCGATTCATATCGTCATCAGCAGGGTATATTATCCTGATTGTATAAGTAGTTAGAATATTGCCTACAATTCATTTTCTGTAGAAAAAATTAAAGTTCAGGTGTTCTGCGCGACAAATTATTTTTTCAAATGTTGTTAAATCCCTGATACGTCAGTTTGTGATGTCATTAAGATGTGAATACAGATATTCAGAAACGAGTTATCACTTAAATAATAATTTTCCGATATGTGAAGCAAACACAAAGCAGGCATATCATATCATAAGTGCTTTTTTGAAGAGGAAAATTTTGTCTAAGATATTATCAAAACAGGCCAAAGACATTGCAGTCGGTTTATTTTCAGATATATTGATAACATCTTGTCTCTTGTCTTTAAATCACAAAGGGTTTATTGTCCACACCCACCAAAACTTGGAACGCGTCAAACTACACCAGCTGCTTGTCTCTTACGACAACGAAACGAACACGGATAGCTTTCCACCATAACTGGTAGGAGTTATGCTTTCAATTTCTCTATTGTGCATTTTCCATTTCTGGATAGCAAAATGTCGAAATGGTTTCGATATTCAGGTACCTGCTCCTATTATTACGATTTTCGTATAAGAAGTCGTCGACAGGGCTTCCAAAAGATGCGGGTTAATGAAAGTCTTACTGTCGCCATAGTGATACCACTGAGTGATATTGTGTGTCATCATTAGATTTGAAGCTTGACGTGTTTGATGCCTGATAGTAGGCCTGCTGGTTCCGTTGTTGTATACCTTGTTCTCATTTGAGAACGTGACATAACCTAAATGCACTTGCATTGGCCAAGATTTACAACGCAGATGTCGTCGATGAAGAAAGGGCTTACCTTACTCTTCAAGAACATCTGTCTTTATTCTCCATGTACTTCTTTCAGATTGAATTATGATTTTGTTGACATGATGTTATTTTCTTGTTGTTTTAATAAGAAAATGTATATGACAACGGTTAATAAATCTGATGTATGGTGCTTACGACACCTGTAACATTTGAAGCGATTCTGTATTTTGATGTCACAATCACAATTTAACTGGCGGTTGTCATCAGTAAAAGAGAACACGCTTGCCATTCTCAATTGCCTATTCTTTCCAACAAAAGCAATGGATTTCACTGTTTAAATGTGTGTTAATTTTTTTTTCTGGTGTCTTCCGCCATGTTCTCAGAAGCAAGATTGTCCAGTTGGGGATCTATTATCATTGAAACCATATATTGGCATCTGATTGGTTCAGAGCAAGAAGTTTTTTGACATTCCGCATATGAAAATATTATGAACAGAACTGCAACTTGGCATAATCACCATGATGGTATGTATTGCGTTACATATTGGTACGTGTTCACTCTTTGAATCTGGTCAAAACTAATTCCATCGGGTATGAAAATCGGTTTCATGGACACTTAATTTCGAGGATGAAATAGCTACACAAATATACTTCTACCGATTATACTAGTTGTTTGACAAATGAATTTGTGGATAAAAAGTACCCACGTCATTACTGAAAATAAATAGCCAAGAAAATCACTAACTTTATTGTGAATACTGTCAGTAAGAATGTTGGTTAAAATGGTGCATGATATTCTATATTTGACAACATTGTTTATCTAAGCACTGTTCTGTTATCTGGAAATACGATCAAAGAGTTTTAAATTATCAATAAGGAACACTGAATCTCATTACTGCAGCATAAACGGAGTTAACATAATACACAGCATTGATGCCTTCTTGTGTTATAGCTGCCAAGTCACTGACGCTGAAATTTAAACTTTAACAATATATATGTAACAAACGTTATTTAAATGTATTTTGGAATTTAATCCGAAATCATTGTATACAAAAGATACTTTCCATATTTCGATTTCAAATCCAATTAACAATCGTAAGTAACAAAAGTGAAGATAGCTGCGTCAGGTAAGGATAATAGAGAGTTTTAATTGTAACATTAATGTCCACAAGATACATTATATTGAATCAGCGTTGAACATTAAAACCATGCAATATGCCTTAGTGTATAATAAAATCTTGCTTCTCTCATTTATTGAATATTGGTTATACTTTTTCAAATGGGAATATTCTGCGTAAATATCACTATAAAAATATGCTTTCCAGACGAGAATAATTAATTCAACTTATATGCTAGTTTTACTCAAACTTAGGATTTAGGTTTGAATATGATATTTCATAATTGAGGTCGAGGTGGAAGAGTCTAGATTGTAGCAGGTACCTGATGTCTTTATTTATTTACATATCTTTCTCTTGTTTCGTTGTGGTTTGTATTGTTTCGTATGTTTTAAAACATACGATATAAAAATTAAGAAAATTGCATTTTGAGTTTTTGTATTCCCCTCTCCCTTTTTATGGGGTTTCGTCGGTTTCTACATAGATTTCAAAAGTTCAGGTATCAGCTCTGATGAATCCTACAGCTGCATGAGACAGTAGTTTATTTCATTAGTTGGCAATATCGTATGGTATATATTTTAAGTCAAAGTACCAAGCGAAAGTGGTATTCTTTTCTGTGTCTATCTTCACAGGTGTGTTCTTTTCTGCATAAGAAAGTACTTCCATTTTGAATGTGTTATGACCAATAAAATAATGCGATATAGCAGTATTCTGATACGAATGCATTTCTTTTAGATTTTTTTAAAATTCTAGTTACGCTTTATAAGAAATAAAGTTATTCATTGGACGTTTTACTCACTGACAAGACAGCCTGACAACTGATGGAACAGCAAAACAGTTGATTTGGCGGCAAAGATTATCAACTACAGAAAGTAAATAGAAAATAGCTCAAGAATAGCATCACTTGTTTGTTTTGATTTTCGTTTGTTTGTTTGTTTGGGTTTTTTTTTCATTTGTATATCAGTTTACATGTTTAGTGTCCAAGAATTTTTTAGAATTCATCCCGTACTATGCAAAATTATAACAAACGCAATAGCAGCTCCACACTTACTTTTACCGAAAATTTACAGCTGTCCCTTCGCTTCCACTGGAAGGCCAAATATAGAAGGAAATGTCAACAATTCGTAATAAAAATTCAAACGAGAAAACAAAACAACAAATCATATCAGTCAACAAAACAACAAATCATATCTGTCACGAAACAACAAATCATATCTGTCACGAAACAGCAAATCATATCAGTCACGAAACAGCAAATCATATCTGTCACGAAACAGCAAATCATATCAGTCACGAAACAGCAAATCATATCAGTCACGAAACAGCAAATCATATCAGACAACAAAACAACAAATCATATCAGTCAACAAAACAACAAATCATATCAGTCACAAAACAGCAAATCATATCAGTCACGAAACAGCAAATCATATCAGTCACGAAACAGCAAATCATATCAGTCACGAAACAGCAAATCATATCAGTCACGAAACAGCAAATCATATCAGTCAACAAAACAGCAAAGCATATCAGTCACGAAACAACAAATCATATCAGTCACGAAACAGCAAATCATATCAGTCGACAAAATAGCAAATCATATCTGTCACGAAACAGCAAATCATATCAGTCACGAAACAGCAAATCATATCAGACAACAAAACCACAAATCATATCAGTCACGAAACAACAAATCATATCAGTCACGAAACAGCAATTCATATCTGTCACGAAACAGCAAATCATATCTGTCACGAAACAGCAAATCATATCAGTCACGAAACAACAAATCATATCAGTCACGAAACAACAAATCATATCAGTCACGAAACAACAAATCATATCAGTCACGAAACAGCAAATCATATCAGTCACGAAACGGGCAAATCATATCAGTCACGAAACAACAAATCATATCAATCACGAAACAACAAATCATATCAGTCACGAAACAACAAATCATATCAGTCACGAAACAGCAAATCATATCAGTCACGAAACAACAAATCATATCAATCACGAAACAACAAATCATATCAGTCACGAAACAGCAAATCATATCAGTCACGCAACAGCAAATCATATCAGTCACGAAACAGCAAATCATATCAGTCACGAAACAGCAAATCATATCAGTCACGAAACAGCAAATCATATCAGTCACGAAACAGCAAATCATATCAGTCACGAAACAGCAAATCATATCAGTCACGAAACAACAAATCATATCAGTCACGAAACAGAAAATCATATCAGTCACGAAACGGGCAAATCATATCAGTCACGCAACAGCAAATCATATCAGTCACGAAACAGCAAATCATATCAGTCACGCAACAGCAAATCATATCAGTCACGAAACAGCAAATCATATCAGTCACGAAACAGCAAATCATATCAGTCACGAAACAGCAAATCATATCAGTCACGCAACAGCAAATCATATCAGTCACGAAACAGCAAATCATATCAGTCACGCAACAGCAAATCATATCAGTCACGAAACAGCAAATCATATCAGTCACGCAACAGCAAATCATATCAGTCACGAAACAGCAAATCATATCAGTCACGCAACAGCAAATCATATCAGTCACGAAACAACAAATCATATCAGTCACGAAACAGAAAATCATATCAGTCACGAAACAGCAAATCAGATCAATCACGAAACAACAAATCATATCAATCACGGCAAATCATATCAGTCACGAAACGGGCAAATCATATCAGTCACGAAACAGCAAATCATATCAGTCAACAAAACAACAAATCATATCAGTCACGAAACAGCAAATCATATAGGTCACGAAACAGCAAATCATATTAGTCACGAAACAGCAAATCATATCAGTCACGAAACGGGCAAATCATATCAGTCACGAAACGGTCAAATATATCAGTCATAACATATCTGTCACGAAACATCAAATCATATCAGTCAACAAAACAGCAAATCATATCAGTCACGAAACAGCAAATCATATCAGTCACGAAACAGCAAATCATATCAGTCACGAAACAGCAAATCATATCAGTCACGAAACAGCAAATCATATCAGTCATATCAGTCACGAAACAGCAAATCATATCAGTCACGAAACAGCAAATCATATCAGTCACGAAACAGCAAATCATATCAGTCACGAAACAGCAAATCATATCAGTCACGAAACAGCAAATCATATCAGTCACGAAACAGCAAATCATATCAGTCACGAAACAGCAAATCATATCAGTCACGAAACAGCAAATCATATCAGTCACGAAACAGCAAATCATATCAGTCACGAAACAACAAATCATATCAGTCACGAAACAGCAAATCATATCAGTCACGAAACGTGCAAATCATATCAGTCACGCAACAGCAAATCATATCAGTCACGAAACAGCAAATCATATCAGTCAAGCAACAGCAAATCATATCAGTCACGAAACAGCAAATCATATCAGTCACGAAACAACAAATCATATCAGTCACGAAACAGAAAATCATATCAGTCACCAGCAAATCATATCAGTCAACAGCAAATCATATCAGTCACGAAACAGCAAATCATATCAGTCACGAAACAGCAAACATATCAAATCATATCAGTCACGAAACAGCAAATCATATCAGTCACGAAACAGCAAATCATATCAGTCACGAAACAGCAAATCATATCAGTCACGAAACAGCAAATCATATCAGTCACGAAACAGCAAATCATATCAGTCAAAAAACGGGCAAAATCATATCAGTCACGAAACAGAAAATCATATCAGTCACGAAACAGCAAATCATATCAGACAACAAAACCACAAATCATATCAGTCACGAAACAACAAATCATATCAGTCACGAAACAGCAATTCATATCTGTCACGAAACAGCAAATCATATCAGTCAACAAAACAACAAATCATATCATTCACGAAACAGCAAATCATATCAGTCAACAAAACAACAAATCATATCAGTCACGAAACAGCAAATCATATCAGTCACGAAACGGGCAAATCATATCAGTCACGAAACAGCAAATCATATCAGTCACGAAACAGCAAATCATATCAAAAACAGCAAATCATATCAGTCACGAAACAGCAAATCATATCAGTCACGAAACAGCAAATCATATCAGTCACGAAACAGCAAATCATATCAGTCACGAAACAGCAAATCATCATATCAGTCAAATCATATCAGTCACGAAACAGCAAATCATATCAGTCACGAAACAGCAAATCATATCAGTCACGAAACAACAAATCATATCAGTCACGAAACAGAAAATCATATCAGTCACGCAACGGGCAAATCATATCAGTCACGAAACAACAAATCATATCAGTCACGAAACAGCAAATCATATCAGTCACGAAACAGCAAATCATATCAGTCACGAAACAGCAAATCATATCAGTCACGAAACAGCAAATCATATCAGTCACGAAACAGCAAATCATATCAGTCACGAAACAGCAATTCATATCAGTCACGAAACAGCAAATCATATCAGTCACGAAACAGCAAATCATACCAGTCACGAAACAGCAATTCATATCAGTCACGAAACAGCAAATCATATCAGTCAACAAAACAGCAAATCATATCAGTCACAAAACAGCAAATCATATCAGTCACAAAACAGCAATTCATATCAGTCACGAAACAGCAAATCATATCAGACAACAAAACAACAAATCATATCAGTCACGAAACAGCAAATCATATCAGTCACGAAACAACAAATCATATCAGTCACGAAACAGCAAATCATATCAGTCACGAAACAGCAAATCATATCAGTCACGAAACATCAAATCATATCAGTCACGAAACAGCAAATCATATCAGTCACGAAACAGCAAATCATATCAGTCACGAAACATCATATCAGTCACGAAACAGCAAATCATATCAGTCACGAAACAGCAAATCATATCAGTCACGAAACAGCAAATCATATCAGACAAAACAGCAAATCATATCAGTCACGAAACAGCAAATCATATCAGTCACGAAACAGCAAATCATATCAGTCACGAAACAGCAAATCATATCAGTCACGAAACAGCAAATCATATCAGTCAACAAAACAGCAAATCATATCAGTCACGAAACAGCAAATCATATCAGTCAACAAAACAGCAAATCATATCAGTCACGAAACAGCAAATCATATCAGTCACGAAACAACAAATCATATCAGTCACGAAACAGCAAATCATATCAGTCAACAAAACAGCAAATCATATCAGTCACGGAATGGGCAAATCATATCAGTCACGAAACAGCAAATCATATCAGTCAACAAAACAGCAAATCATATCAGTCACGAAACGGGCAAATCATATCAGTCACGAAACAGAAAATCATATCAGTCACGAAACAGCAAATCATATCATTCACGCAACAGCAAATCATATCAGTCACGAAACGGGCAAATCATATCAGTCACGAAACAGCAAATCATATCAGTCACGAAACAGCAAATCATATCAGTCACGAAACGGTCAAATCATATCAGTCACGCAACAGCAAATCATATCAGTCACGAAACAGCAAATCATATCAGTCAACAAAACAACAAATCATATCAGTCACGAAACATCAAATCATATAAGTCACGAAACAACAAATCATATCAGTCACGAAACAGCAAATCATATCAGTCACGAAACGGGCAAATCATATCAGTCACGAAACAGCAAATCATATCAGTCAACAAAACAGCAAATCATATCAGTCACGAAACAGAAAATCATATCAGTCACGAAACAGCAAATCATATCAGTCAACAAAACAACAAATCATATCAGTCACGAAACAGCAAATCATATAAGTCACGAAACAGCAAATCATATTAGTCACGAAACAGCAAATCATATCAGTCACGAAACGGGCAAATCATATCAGTCACGAAACAACAAATCATATCAGTCACGAAACAGCAAATCATATCAGTCACGAAACAGCAAATCATATCAGTCACGAAACAGCAAATCATATCAGTCAACAAAACAACAAATCATATCTGTCACGAAACAGCAAATCATATCAGTCAACAAAACAGCAAATCATATCAGTCACGAAACAGCAAATCATATCAGTCACGAAACAGCAAATCATATCAGTCACGAAACAGCAAATCATATCAGTCACGCAACAGCAAATCATATCAGTCACGGAACGAGCAAATCATATCAGTCACGAAACGGGCGAATCATATCAGCCACGAAACGGGCAAATCATATCAGTCACGAAACAGCAAATCATATCAGTCACGAAACAGCAAATCATATCAGTCACGAAACAGCAAATCATATCAGTCACGAAACGGGCAAATCATATCAGTCACGAAACGGGCAAATCATATCAGTCACGAAACAGCAAATCATATCAGTCACGAAACAGCAAATCATATCAGTCACGAAACAGCAAATCATATCAGTCACGAAACGGGCAAATCATATCAGTCACGCAACAGCAAATCATATCAGTCACGAAACAGTAATTCATATCAGTCACGAAACAACACATCATATCAGTCACGAAACAGCAAATCATATCAGTCGACAAAACAGCAAATCATATCTGTCACGAAACAGCAAATCATATCAGTCACGAAACGGGCAAATCATATCAGTCACGAAACAACAATTCATATCAGTCACGAAACGGGCAAATCATATCAGTCACGCAACAGCAAATCATATCAGTCACGAAACAGCAAATCATATCAGTCACGAAACAGCACATCATATCAGTCACGAAACAACAAAGCATATCAGTCACGAAACAGCAAATCATATCAGTCACGAAACAGCAAATCATATCAGTCACGCAACAGCAAATCATATCAGTCACGAAACAGCAAATCATATCAGTCACGAAACAGCAAATCATATCAGTCACGAAACAGCAAATCATATCAGTCACGAAACGGGCAAATCATATCAGTCACGAAACAGCAAATCATATCAGTCACGAAACAGCAAATCATATCAGTCACGAAACAGCAAATCATATCAGTCACGAAACAGCAAATCATATCAGTCAAAACAACAAATCATATCAGTCACGAAACAGCAAATCATATCAGTCACGAAACAACAAATCATATCAGTCACGAAACAGCAAATCATATCAGTCACGAAACGGGCAAATCATATCAGTCACGAAACAGCAAATCATATCAGTCACGAAACAGCAAATCATATCAGTCACGAAACAGCAAATCATATCAGTCAACAAAACAACAAATCATATCAGTCAACAAAACAGCAAATCATATCAGTCACGAAACAGCAAATCATATCAGTCACGAAACAGCAAATCATATCAGTCACGAAACGGGCAAATCATATCAGTCACGCAACAGCAAATCATATCAGTCACGAAACAGCAAATCAAATCAGTCACCAAACAGCAAATCATATCAGTCACGAAACAACGAAACAACAAATCATATCAGTCACGAAACAGCAAATCATATCAGTCACGAAACAGCAAATCATATCAGTCACGAAACAGCAAATCATATCTGTCAACAAAACAACAAATCATATCAGTCACGAAACAGCAAATCATATCTGTCACGAAACAACAAATCATATCAGTCAACAAAACAACAAATCATATCAGTCACGAAACAGCAAATCATATCAGTCACGAAACGGGCAAATCATATCAGTCACGAAACAACAAATCATATCAGACACGAAACAGCAAATCATATCAGTCACGAAACACCAAATCATATCAGTCACAACAAACAAAATCATATCAAATCATATCAGTCACGAAACAGCAAATCATATCAGTCACGAAACAGCAAATCATATCAGTCACGAAACAGCAAATCATATCAGTCACAAAACAACTAATCATATCAGTCAAAACAGCAAATCATATCAGTCACGAAACAGCAAATCATATCAGTCACGAAACAGCAAATCATATCAGTCAACAAAACAGCAAATCATATCAGTCAACAAAACAACTAATCATATCAGTCAACAAAACAGCAAATCATATCAGTCACGCAACAGCAAATCATATCAGTCACGAAACAGCAAATCATATCAGTCACGCAACAGCAAATCATATCAGTCACGAAACAACAAATCATATCAGTCACGAAACAACAAATCATATCAGTCACGAAACAGCAAATCATATCAGTCACGAAACAGAAAATCATATCAGTCAACAAAACCACAAATCATATCAGTCACGAAACAACAAATCATATCAGTCACGAAACAGCAAATCATATCAGTCACGAAACAGAAAATCATATCAGTCAACAAAACCACAAATCATATCAGTCACGAAACAGCAAATCATATCAGTCACGCAACAGCAAGTCATGTCAGTCACGAAACAGCAAATCATATCAGTCACGAAACAGCAAATCATATCAGTCACGATACAACAAATCATATCAGTCACGCAACGGGCTAATCATATCAGTCAATAAACGGGCAAATCATATCAGTCACGAAACAGCAAATCATATCAGTCACGAAACAGCAAATCATATCAGTCACGCAACAGCAAATCATATCAGTCACGAAACAGCAAATCATATCAGTCACGAAACAACAAATCATATCAGTCACGAAACAGCAAACATATCAGTCACGAAACAGCAAATCATATCAGTCACGAAACGGGCAAATCATATCAGTCAAACAACAACTCATATCAGTCACAGGAAAACATATCAGTCACGAAACGGGCAAATCATATCAGTCACGAAACAACAAATCATATCAGTCACGAAACAGCAAATCATATCAGTCAAAACAACAAATCATATCAGTCACGAAACAACAAATCATATCAGTCACGAAACGGGCAAATCATATCAGTCACGAAACAGCAAATCATATCAGTCACGAAACAGCAAATCATATCAGTCACGAAACAGCAAATCATATCAGTCAACAAAACAGCAAATCATATCTGTCACGAAACAGCAAATCATATCAGTCAACAAAACAGCAAATCATATCAGTCACGAAACAACAAATCATATCAGTCACGAAACAGCAAATCATATCAGTCACGAAACAGCAAATCATATCAGTCACGCAACAGCAAATCATATCAGTCACGAAACAGCAAATCATATCAGTCACGAAACAGCAAATCATATCAGTCACGAAACAGTCATATCAGTCATAAATCATATCAGTCACGAAACAGCAAATCATATCAGTCACGAAACAGCAAATCATATCAGTCACGCAACAGCAAATCATATCAGTCATATCGTCAAACAGCAAATCATATCAGTCACGAACAGCAAATCATATCAGTCACGAAACAGCAAATCATATCAGTCACGAAACAGCAAATCATATCAGTCACGAAACAGCAAATCATATCAGTCACGAAACAGCAAATCATATCAGTCACGCAACAGCAAATCATATCAGTCACGAAACGGGCAAATCATATCAGTCACGAAAACGGGCAAATCATATCAGTCACGAAACAACAAATCATATCAGTCACGAAACAGCAAATCATATCAGTCACGCAACAGCAAGTCATATCAGTCACGAAACAGCAAATCATATCAGTCACGAAACAGCAAATCATATCAGTCACGCAACAGCAAATCATATCAGTCACGAAACAGCAAATCATATCAGTCACGCAACAGCAAATCATATCAACAAATCATATCAGTCACGAAACAGCAAATCATATCAGTCACGAAACAACAAATCATATCAGTCACGAAACAGCAATTCATATCTGTCACGAAACAGCAAATCATATCTGTCACGAAACAGCAAATCATATCAGTCATATCAGTCACGAAACAGCAAATCATATCAGTCACGAAACAGCAAATCATATCAGTCACGAAACAGCAAATCATATCAGTCACGAAACAGCAAATCATATCAGTCACGAAACAGCAAATCATATCAGTCACGAAACAAATCATATCAGTCACGAAACAGCAAATCATATCAGTCACGAAACAGCAAATCATATCAGTCACGAAACAGCAAATCATATCAGTCAAAACAGCAAATCATATCAGTCACGAAACAGCAAATCATATCAGTCACGAAACAGCAAATCATATCAGTCACGAAACAGCAAATCATATCAGTCACGAAACAGCAAATCATATCAGTCACGAAACAGCAAATCATATCAGTCACGATACAACAAATCATATCAGTCACGAAACAGCAAATCATATCAGTCACGAAACAGCAAATCATATCAGTCACGATACAACAAATCATATCAGTCACGATACAACAAATCATATCAGTCACGAAACGGGCAAATCATATCAGTCACGAAACAGCAAATCATATCAGTCACGAAACAGCAAATCATATCAGTCACGAAACAGCAAATCATATCAGTCACGTAACAGCAAATCATATCAGTCACGAAACAGCAAATCATATCAGTCACGAAACAGCAAATCATATCAGTCAACAAAACAGCAAATCATATCAGTCACGAAACAGCAAATCATATCAGTCACGAAACAGCAAATCATATCAGTCACGAAACAGCAAATCATATCAGTCACGAAACAGCAAATCATATCAGTCACGAAACAGCAAATCATATCAGTCACAGCAAACAGCAAATCATAAATCATCAGTCACGAAACAGCAAATCATATCAGTCACGAAACAGCAAATCATATCAGTCACGAAACAGCAAATCATATCAGTCACGAAACAGCAAATCATATCAGTCACAAATCATATCAGTCAACAAAATCATATCAAATCATATCAGTCACGAAACAGCAAATCATATCAGTCACGAAACAGCAAATCATATCAGTCACGAAACAGCAAATCATATCTGTCACGAAACAACAAATCATATCAGTCACGAAACAGCAAATCATATCAGTCACGAAACAGCAAATCATATCAGTCACGAAACAGCAAATCATATCAGTCACGAAACAACAAATCATATCAGTCACGAAACAGCAAATCATATCAGTCACGAAACAACAAATCATATCAGTCAACAAAACAACAAATCATATCAGTCACGAAACGGGCAAATCATATCAGTCACGAAACAACAAATCATATCAGTCACGCAACAGCAAATCATATCAGTCACGAAACAGCAAATCATATCAGTCACGCAACAGCAAATCATATCAGTCACGAAACAGCAAATCATATCAGTCACGCAACAGCAAATCATATCAGTCACGAAACGGGCAAATCATATCAGTCACGCAACAGCAAATCATATCATTCACGAAACAGCAAATCATATCAGTCACGAAACGGTCCAATCATATCAGTCACGCAACAGCAAATCATATCAGTCACGAAACGGGCAAATCATATCAGTCACGCAACAGCAAATCATATCAGTCACGAAACAGCAAATCATATCAGTCACGCAACAGCAAATCATATCAGTCACGAAACGGGCAAATCATATCAGTCACGAAACAACAAATCATATCAGTCACGAAACAGAAAATCATATCAGTCACGCAACGGGCAAATCATATTAGTCAGGAAACAACAAATCATATCAGTCACGAAACGGGCAAATCATATCAGTCACGAAACGGGCAAATCATATCAGTCAACAAAACAACAAATCATATCAGTCAAGAAACAGCAAATTATATAAGTCACGAAACAACAAATCATATCAGTCACGAAACAACAAATCATATCAGTCACGAAACAGAAAATCATATCAGTCACGCAACGGGCAAATCATATCAGTCACGAAACAACAAATCATATCAGTCACGAAACGGGCAAATCATATCAGTCACGAAACGGGCAAATCATATCAGTCACGAAACAGCAAATCATATCAGTCAACAAAACAACAAATCATATCAGTCAAGAAACAGCAAATCATATAAGTCACGAAACAACAAATCATATCAGTCACGAAACGGGCAAATCGTATCAGTCACGAAACGGACAAATCATATCAGTCACGAAACAGCAAATCATATCAGTCAACAAAACAACAAATCATATCAGTCACGAAACAACAAATCATATAAGTCACGAAACAGCAAATCATATCAGACAACAAAACAACAAATCATATTAGTCACGAAACAGCAAGTCATATCAGTCAACAAAACAACAAATCATATCAGTCATGAAACAGCAAATCATATCAGTCACGAAACAGCAAATCATATCAGACAACAAAACCACAAATCATATCAGTCACGAAACAACAAATCATATCAGTCACGAAACAGCAAATCATATCAGTCACGAAACAGCAAATCATATCAGTCAACAAAACAACAAATCATATCAGTCACGAAACAGCAAATCATATCAGTCAACAAAACAACAAATCATATCAGTCACGAAACAACAAATCATATCTGTCACGAAACAACAAATCATATCAGTCAACAAAACAACAAATCATATCAGTCACGAAACAACAAATCATATCAGTCACGAAACAGCAAATCATATCAGTCACGAAACAGCAAATCATATCAGTCACGAAACAGCAAATCATATCAGTCACGAAACGGGCAAATCATATCAGTCACGCAACAGCAAATCATATCAGTCACGAAACAGCAAATCATATCATATCAGTCACGAAACAACAAATCATATCAGTCACGAAACAGAAAATCATATCAGTCACGAAACGGGCAAATCATATCTGTCACAAAACAGCAATTCATATCTGTCACGAAACAGCAAATCATATCAGTCACGAAACAGCAAATCATATCTGTCAACAAAACAACAAATCATATCAGTCACGAAACAGCAAATCATATCAGTCACGCAACAGCAAATCATATCAGTCAATAAACGGGCAAATCATATCAGTCACGAAACAGCAAATCATATCAGTCACGAAACAGCAAATCATATCAGTCACGAAACAACAAATCATATCAGTCACGAAACAGAAAATCATATCAGTCACGAAACAGCAAATCATATCAGTCACGAAACAGCAAATCATATCAGTCACGAAACAGCAAATCATATCAGTCACGAAACAGCAAATCATATCAGTCAACAAAACAACAAATCATATCAGTCACGAAACAGCAAATCATATCAGTCACGAAACAAAATCATATCAGTCACGAAACAGCAAATCATATCAGTCAACAAAACAACAAATCATATCAGTCACGAAACAGCAAATCATATCAGTCACGAAACAACAAATCATATCAGTCACGAAACAACAAATCATATCAGTCACGAAACAGCAAATCATATCAGTCACGAAACAACAAATCATATCAGTCACGAAACAGCAAATCATATCAGTCGACAAAACAGCAAATCATATCAGTCACGAAACAGCAAATCATATCAGTCACGAAACAGCAAATCATATCAGTCACGCAACAGCAAATCATATCAGTCACGAAACAGCAAATCATATCAGTCACGTAACAGCAAATCATATCAGTCACGAAACAGCAAATCATATCAGTCACGAAACAGCAAATCATATCAGTCACGTAACAGCAAATCATATCAGTCACGAAACAGCAAATCATATCAGTCACGAAACGGTCAAATCATATCAGTCACGCAACTGCAAATCATATCAGTCACGAAACAAATCATATCAGTCACGAAACAGCAAATCATATCAGTCACGCAACAGCAAATCATATCAGTCACGAAACAGCAAATCATATCAGTCACGCAACAGCAAATCATATCAGTCACGAAACAGCAAATCATATCAGTCACGAAACAGCAAATCATATCAGTCACGCAACAGTCACGCAACAGCAAATCATATCAGTCACGAAACAGCAAATCATATCAGTCACGCAACAGCAAATCATATCAGTCACGAAACAACAAATCATATCAGTCACGAAACGGGCAAATCATATCAGTCACGCAACAGCAAATCATATCAGTCACGAAACGGGCAAATCATATCAGTCACGAAACAACAAATCATATCAGTCACGCAACAGCAAATCATATCAGTCACGAAACAGCAAATCATATCAGTCACGCAACAGCAAATCATATCAGCCACGAAACGGGCAAATCATATCAGTCACGAAACAGCAAATCATATCAGTCACGAAACAGCAAATCATATCAGTCACGAAACAACAAATCATATCAGTCACGAAACAGAAAATCATATCAGTCACGAAACGGGCAAATCATATCTGTCACAAAACAGCAATTCATATCTGTCACGAAACAGCAAATCATATCAGTCACGAAACGGGCAAATCATATCAGTCACGAAACAGCAAATCATATCAGTCAACAAAACAGCAAATCATATCAGTCACGAAACAGCAAATCATATCAGTCACGAAACAGCAAATCATATCAGTCACGAAACAGCAAATCATATCAGTCACGAAACAGCAAATCATATCAGTCACGAAACAACAAATCATATCAGTCACGAAACAGCAAATCATATCAGTCACGCAACAGCAAATCATATCAGTCACGAAACAGCAAATCAGATCAGTCACGAAACAGCAATCATATCAGTCACGTAACAGCAAATCATATAAGTCACGAAACAACAAATCATATCAGTCACGAAACAGCAAATCATATCAGTCACGGAATGGGCAAATCATATCAGTCACGAAACAACAAATCATATCAGTCACGAAACAGAAAATCATATCAGTCACGAAACGGGCAAATCATATCAGTCACGAAACAGCAAATCATATCAGTCACGAAACAGCAAATCATATCAGTCACGAAACAGCAAATCATATCAGTCACGAAACAGCAAATCATATCAGTCACGAAACAGCAAATCATATCAGTCACGAAACAAATATCAGTCACACAACAAATCATATCAGTC
This sequence comes from Ylistrum balloti, assembly GCF_031769215.1. NCBI lineage: Eukaryota > Metazoa > Mollusca > Bivalvia > Pectinida > Pectinidae > Ylistrum > Ylistrum balloti. Next base: position 545,430 of record NW_026782421.1, on the reverse strand, counting down.
ACGAAACAGCAAATCATATCAGTCACGAAACAGCAAATCATATCAGTCACGAAACAGCAAATCATATCAGTCACGAAACAGCAAATCATATCAGTCACGAAACAGCAAATCATATCAGTCACGAATATCAGTCACAAATCATATCAGTCATATCAGTCACGAAACAGCAAATCATACAGCAAATCATATCAGTCACGAAACGGGCAAATCATATCAGTCACGAAACAACAAATCATATCAGTCACGAAACAGCAAATCATATCAGTCACGAAACAGCAAATCATATCAGTCACGAAAACGGGCAAATCATATCAGTCACGAAACAACAAATCATATCAGTCACGAAACGGGCAAATCATATCAGTCACGAAACGGGCAAATCATATCAGTCACGAAACAGCAAATCATATCAGTCACGAAACAGCAAATCATATCAGTCACGAAACAGCAAATCATATCAGTCACGAAACAGCAAATCATATCAGTCACGAAACAGCAAATCATATCAGTCAACAAAACAGCAAATCATATCAGTCATGAAACAGCAAATCATATAAGTCACGAAACGGTCAAATCATATCAGTCACGAAACGGGCAAATCATATCAGTCACGAAACAGCAAATCGTATCAGTCACGAAACAGCAAATCATATCAGTCACGAAACGGGCAAATCATATCAGTCACGAAACAACAAATCATATCAGTCACGAAACAGCAAATCATATCAGTCACATATCAGTCACGAAACAGCAAATCATATCAGTCAAAACAGCAAATCATATCAGTCACGAAACAGCAAATCATATCAGTCACGAAACAGCAAATCATATCAGTCACGAAACAGCAAATCATATCAGTCACGAAACAGCAAATCATATCAGTCACGAAACAGCAAATCATATCAGTCAACAAAACAGCAAATCATATCAGTCACGAAACAACAAATCATATCAGTCACGCAACAGCAAATCATATCAGTCACGAAACGGGCAAATCATATCAGTCACGAAACAGCAAATCATATCAGTCACAAACAAACATATCAGTCACAAATCATATATCAGTCACGAAACAACAAATCATATCAGCAAAATCATATCAGTCAAACAACAAATCATATCAGTCACGAAACAACAAATCATATCAGTCAACAAAACAACAAATCATATCAGTCACGAAACAGCAAATCATATCAGTCACGAAACAGCAAATCATATCAGTCAACAAAACAACAAATCATATCAGTCACGAAACAGCAAATCATATCAGTCACGAAACAGAAAATCATATCAGTCACGAAACAGCAAATCATATCAGTCACGCAACAGCAAATCATATCAGTCACGAAACAGCAAATCATATCAGTCACGAAACAACAAATAATAACAGTCAAGCAACGGGAATATCATAACAGTCAAAAAACGGCCAAATCATATCAGTCACGAAACAGCAAATCATATCAGTCAAATCATATCAGTCACGAAACAGCAAATCATATCAGTCACGAAACAGCAAATCATATCAGTCAATCATATCAGTCACGAAACAGCAAATCATATCAGTCACGAAACAGCAAATCATATCAGTCACGAAACGGGCAAATCATATCAGTCACGAAACAACAAATCATATCAGTCACGCAACAGCAAATCATATCAGTCACGAAACGGGCAAATCATATCAGTCACGAAACGGGCAAATCATATCAGTCACGAAACAGCAAATCATATCAGTCACGAAACAGCAAATCATATCAGTCACGAAACAGCAAATCATATCAGTCACGAAACAGCAAATCATATCAGTCAACGAAACAGCAAATCATATCTGTCACGAAACGGGCAAATCATATCAGTCACGAAACAGCAAATCATATCAGTCACGTAACAGCAAATCATATCAGTCACGAAACAGCAAATCATATCAGTCACGAAACAACAAATCATATCAGTCAACAAAACAGCAAATCATATCTGTCACGAAACAGCAAACCATATCAGTCAACAAACAGCAAATCATATCAGCCACGAAACAGCAAATCATATCAGTCAACAGAACAACAAATCATATCAGTCAATGTGGCGTAAACATAAATATTTGTTTTAGAGACTTTCATGTCCTTGTAAGCTTCCTTTTCATAGTATGTAAACCGGACTTATAGTGTTACCACACTGACCTATACTATCGAAGGCTCAAAGGAAGATATCCGACATGGTCAGGTTACACTGACAACGTGCGACTTTGAGAAAATCGCTGTTTGTTTTCCCAAGCAATGTTTTTTCTCCGTTCAAATGTTTCACGTGCTGTTACCACACGTTTCGTTACGGAAATACTAAGCTTCGTGATAATATCAACATGTGTCAATGATAGTTTGTTCCGATCAGATATTCAAATTTGCACTGCAAATCCGTTTAATGCAGAATGTTAGTTTTGCGTGTAATGACACCAACACGTTCTTCATTTATCACGAAATAAATTTTTGTCAGCAAAGGGTAAACTATAAATACATAATAAAAAAGGGCGAAACCAGCATCATTGAAATAAGTTCATATTGACAGACGTGAAATAAATTTCAATTATCTCTCATGGCTTTGAAAATCAGTGAATTTTGACTTTTGTTGAAATAATGGAATAACATGCTCTTTGTTATGCAAATGTTGTACATTTGTGTCTATCACTAAATTCCTATCAAGCAATTTTTTCATATAAATCAAGATCAAATTGTAGAATTATTATTGAAAAAATTAAAATTTGCAAATTACAATGCTTTCACCGATCACAACTACTTTTAACAGGGGTATAAATAAAATTATCAGAGTGATAAAGTTCATTTACCTCATTTATTTTGAAACTCTTACAACTACAAACCAAACAATATCTTACACTTTTTATTCGTGGCATGTGTTGTAATGCAAATACATCGTGTTTCCTTCATAATCTGAACCATACATTGTTTCGTTTATCCAGTATTCAGAACCAATGTCAATTACCTCCTACAAACCGTCAATCAAACACGCGGTAACATCTTAATGTAAACTTTATTAATCAATTTATAGTGATAGGCATCTGCTTGAAAGACAAACTAAATTAATCATACAAAATTAAATGAATTGTTTCCGTACTTTTCACTACAAATGCCGCTTCTAGTTTAGTACATGCCTAACCTAGGCTATCACTGATAGTCCATTCCTTATCGTTTCCATCTCATTCAATTACCTTGCTGCAGACCACGACGTGTCAATTGCAGTGCTGTTTCTAATGGAACATGAAATTGAAGAATCCGGCCACTGCACCAAAGCTGTCTTATTTTTTTTTCTTGTATTTGTTTCAGAACCTTTGTGTAAATCCTCGTTTGATTGGGTTATGACTATATCTACATGTTGGTATTTTCTTGTTTTCCTTTACACATACCTAATAAAACCACTAATCAACATATATATGCCTACCCTTATAGTTATCTTTTTTTCTTTCTCTACGATTTTAGATCACACATATAGATAATATCGTACAAAGTGAATATATCAGCGGTATTGTTTTTGGAATATGTCTCCATGGCTTCAAAGACCCCTTTGTTTTACTGACGAGTCCTAGAAGAATTAAACAGTGTAAGATGTTGTTTAATTCATTATACACCTCTATTGTATCTAATTCTAAAGTTGTTTTTAAAAGATGTCTTCACATGTATGTCTTTTAAACAATCTGTCAATGTATTGTACTAAAAACCATTACAAGTGTACAAACGTTTTGTTAAAGTATGTTATGTTAATAATACCGTGGTTTCGTCCTTGTTTATTGTGTTTCTATTGGGAAACAATACGTCCACGAACTGACCACGATTTACATGGCTGTTGTCCGGACCATTTGACCGTATTTTACTTGTATTTTTCTAGGAAAGCTATTTTTGTTAGGTTTGTGTCATCGACAATCAGTTTGAATTACGATTCTTTGGACATATTTGTATTTCCATTATTGTTTGTTTTATAAAGAAACAAACAGATTAGAAGAAAAGTATATTATTCAGGACATCCACAGCCCCCCCCCCCCCCCCCCCCCCCCCCCCCCCCCCCCCCCCCCCCCCCCCCCCCAACAAGATATTGTGAGAAACTTTTTTTAATTCTGACAAAAGCATAACGCAATGGCAAAAACGAAACCGCATAATGATTAGCAGTTTTGATAGCTATTGCTAAAAGACCAGGTTTTCACTAACAATAATTTATACAAGGAAGATAACAACATGATTCACTTAAAATGGGAAAGGTTATTTGTCTTAATGTTAACTATTAGCTCTGATAGGAAACATTAGATTAAGCAGAAAAGTGACAGCGAAGCACAAAATGTTACACCCAAAATGAGGCAAAAATGAGAAAACCAGGCAGACAAACGACACTGGGTTCTTTTTAATATGACACTAGTCAATCTTCAAAGGAATTTCGCTACTCGGGCTTAAGTGATTCTTCAATAGTGCCAGGTACTTTTTGCGCATATTAAGATATAAAGATAAAAGTTTAACACGCACTAATGCATTCAGTGTTACCTCGTCTTTGCCCATGCGGGCTATGAAACCACAAAGGTGTTCCGTAGATGACTTACAGGGTGTTTTAAGTATGGATCATAGTGCTAAATGTTTACACCGATATCGAGCAGCGTTTTTAAGTCACGAGTTCATTTGACAAGAAATTGGAAAATGCCGTAAGATTATTGATACAACAGGGAGAACAAGTCAACCTGCGTTTTAGATAATGATAAAGTAATGCAAGTATATCATAATTTTTACACATGAAAGTTCAAACCGTTAACAAGTGTGTGTTTTATGCCATCGCGAACTTATCCCTGTTTTAAACACCACACCACAGCATTATATACTGAGGTACAAAAGGCAGTTATCCAGTTTATGAACTTAAGCAATAACAGGAATCTAGTCAACGAATAATTTCTTCATCACTTGAAATATAATAGCAGATCAAGATTAGCAATTTGAAGACATATTTTTACAGCCTCCATTTGTGTTCTTTGAACACAACATTTCTAAACAGTCTGTACTTATCGAATTTATCGTTGATGGAAGCGACGCCGAAATTTCAGATAATCAACAGATAAGCTACAAATTCTGTCAACGACACTATGAAATATAACCGTACTGTTCTAAACATATCTATCGGACTATCATTCATCATGTTATATTCTAATCATGTGACCGGCCACGTTCTATAACAACCCAGTTTAAATCATCTGAAAAGTATCTGCCATGGTATTGCAGTGTTTGTCGATGCTTGTTGATGAAACACTATCTTATGAACGTGATTGGTGCTAAACTCTGTTTTTGAATTTCATTTCAATAATCCTGAATTTTTAAAATTAATACAGTTTCAAAAAGATTTCAAAAAGTACTATGCATCTGATGTGTACGCTTTTAATCTGTATTTTCGTGGTTTATCCAAAACCTTAAAAGAAAAGGACTTGTTGACAGAAGTCATGGATGGAGAAGACTGTTTCTTTCTACATTGATTATATTTTTTGAGAAAATATTTTCTGATCCATTGTTTCATTGACATAAGCGAAGATATAAACTCTCCAAATGAACAACCTTTAAAGTATCCTGTAATTGTAACAGCTGAGATTAACACATTTAGTGTGTGTTTGTATATGGTTCCTTTTTTGTTTTTCGCCTTTATTATTGAAGCTGCCGTTTCGTGTCGCTTTCAAATCATAATTGTTGACTAATCATTATGACGAATACAAATGCCTCTCTTTTTAATTATCTTTCAGGGTTTTGATGCGTGTGGAAGAGTTAGCCGAACAATTAACAGAACATCCAGAAATTGCAGAGGCCTTGATTCGAAAGTTCGTTGACACAAACGGTATGTCCATAAAGATATTTCTGTACTAGAAGAATGGTTAATGGTTAAACAACCGAATGCCCAATTAACCGAATTTCATACACCAACACAAACATTTAAAGTGTTACTTTCGGCTTTCCTAGATACTATTGTCCTAGTAATCATGATAGACTTAAATCCTCACAAATACAATACGTTTATGCTAGTTTGGTCTCTCCACAATATAATGCTCTCCAGAGGTATTCATATTTCTATACACATAAGTGAACACCCGTTCATTATGGCTTAAAGGTCTTCAAGGAAATATCTTTTTGTTTACATGATATACATACGAATTTATATTTATCTAAATATTCATCATAACATTTTTGTTCAATTAAATGATACAGTTCTTCCATTAAATATTGCATTAGCGGTGAAATCGGTCTCCTTGCTAAATCAGTGACATTAAACAATAATGTGTTACACAAAAGAATATCATGATTTGGAAGAATAATTTGACTCTATATGGCGAACACATGAAGTAACGCCATTAACGTTGTATAGCATTTATATATGAAAAACTCGTCCACAGTCGCTTTCATTATTTTAGTTGATATTGCGTAAATATCGAATAATGTTCATTTCCATTGCCGTTAGGAGACGGAGTGGTGACTACAGGGGAACTACTTGGAAAACCGGAAGTATAGCACGCCCTCAAACAGAGGGATGACGTCATAGGATGTTTCCCGTGTCATGAAGAATCCCTCTGATTGGTCAGGACTGCGATGTTTATTACATATCCATTGCGAGAACAGAAGTTACGGATTTTGGCGGGAAAAAAGTTATTTATGTATTGTAGCCCTACCTGGCAGCATAATCTAAACAGTTTAATGTGAAGGAAACAAATCAGGATTTTGAAAACAAAAGTTTCTTCGATGTATTCTTCCAGTGGCAAACCGTAAACATAAAAGAGATCAGCACAGCAGAAATGTGTAATTCTGAGTCATCAATATTGAATTCACAGGACAGAAAAAAATCTCTTAGAGAGAAAGCTTTCCTTTTTCCTGATTTCCAAATACGTCTACAATAATTAGTAGAGATGTACTTATCGACTTGATATATATATTATACTGTTTGGTTGTTAATATTCGCGGGGAAGTTAATTTCGTCTACATTAATGGTTTCGCGAAATTTAAAAAGAACCATTTTTACAGAAAAAAACCCCAGAAAATGTACACTGAATCCTGGCATGCAAAAACGCCAATATATGGACAAGCTTTCTTTTTACTACTAAAGGTTGCGTTGCGTGAAATTAAGTCTCTGCGAACAAACACCAAAAGGGGACAATATTTGTCCTGCGAATATTAAGCAACTATACCGTATGTAGGGAATCAATGTATATGGGCGAAAACGTTAGTAACAGAATAGAACTGTAGCATATTTTCAAATAGATGATGTTGATTGTCTTTCTCAACAGCGAATGTTCGTGAAATTTACGCTGAAAACATTAGTGGCACTCAGCAATCTTAATAACCTGTATGCCTCTATATTTGTACAGTACGTGACAATAATGTTGTGAATTTTTCGCCGTCACTGACCAAACAGATGTAATACACTATCTACAAACTATGTTTGATTACATTACAACTGATTTACACTACACGTAATAATGTTTTATGGCTACGTAACTTATATTAAATGAAAGAGGGATTTTTCCAGCGGCGATTTATTTTTGACTTGCATGCGGCGTTTTGATCTTGCTTTTTAAATTATTGTATTAAATGATGACACATCGACGCTTAATTGATGCTTCAGGAGCAAAGTCTGGTATTTTTGTTCGAAGATCTAATCTATTTCTCATTTATAAAAGAAACCATACTCGAACAGCGCCCAGTTTATTGACATGTGTTTCGCTACAGAATCCATGTATATTTTGGATTGCAAGGGAGCGTCAATCGTTCTGGTTAGCTCTTTGTTTTTCTTTCGATTGCCCGGACTGATATTTTGCTGTTACATGCATTACAAAATAAATCACTCCTGTTTTTCGTGAATATCATCTTCATATAATATAGTTAAGGAAGCCATAGTCCTTTGTCTTACTTTCGAGGCCAACCAATGCGACTGAATCGCTCTACATAACATCCAAGTATGTGTGATAAGAAAAAACGATCGTGAAGCTGACTTAAAAGATAGACTTGTCACTAAACAAAAGAACGAAACCTTATATTATGACTACATTGATATTTTTTATTGATTTCTGCTTAACAGGTTCACAGCAAATCCGTGTCGTTAATAAACTCGCCAAATTGAAAAAAAAAAAAAAAAATGCGATTAAAAGAAAAAAATGATGTGAGCTTAAATTGAGTACAGGACTTCGATCTTAACTATAAGAATTTCGATGATTTATTCTAAGCACAGATAATGTTTCATTGACAGCCTTGTGTAAATTGACGCATATCTATTTTTAAAATCATTAAGGAGTTGTATGTCAGATATTTCATGATAAATAAATAGATCTTAACATCAATATGAAATGAAATTTTATCGTACATTTACCAACTTATTTGTTTCAATTTGCCATAGTTTCATTGAATTTGAGTTGTTTCTGTAATGTCTTAATATGAAATATAATAAAAAAAAAACGAGCAAGGATTTGCAAGGAATCAACACTTATGAAAGTCTTCTGTACGCGAGAGCATATTCTTGAGAGTTTATTCAATTACTGTAAAAATATAATTTCGAGAAGATCAAATCTCATGGTTTTACAAAATAATGCATTTTCTCTAGCACTAGATTTTGTTCGCCACAAAATCCACTGGTACTATAAAACATGGCATTTTTTGTCATCTCCTGAATACACGTTTCTGAATAAAGATTAATCACGGATTCAACGAAAACATCAAATCCACAAAAACAATGATTTAACAATAAACTGAAAACATTTGTGAAGAATATACGACATTTCATCATTATACATTCGAAATATGTCATTCAGAAGATGACATCCAGACAGGAAATATATTCTGTGTTAAAGGGCATGGATTTTCGTAAATCGTTCGTGTCAATGGTTGTTGATCGATCTGACGTCACAGGAGACTGGTGGATTGTAGAAAGAACATCATTTCGCAGCAATTACCAACAACAAACTTGAAATTAACTATTATTATTGTCAACCTCAAACTGTATTGAAGGAAAAGATTTGTTAAACAATTCACTGCCACTAAGTATAATACAAAATCACCAATGCAAAATATAACAGGTAAGAATAACAATACATATACATAGTCAGCAATCCCTGAAACGAATCTAAATATATTTTACAGCCACCATTCAGTAATTGAGCTCAATTGGAATTTATGATTTGCTAAACGCGCTCACAGTTTGCAGACACTATAAATAGACAATTTGGTCTCCAAGACACTGTTGTAGGGCACATCCAACCTTCATCCTTTCTTTGGTCGATAATCTAAAATAAGCTGTAGTGGTCTGTCAAATCATCACTACTGGAAATCGTAGACACGTGACACTTAAAACTAGTACAACAATAGTTTTACATAAAGTACTTACGCAGGCGTGTTTTCGAACATCTGTCTAATTATACAATAATTCTTTAGTAGGTTCGTGAAAATATCGCCATAGAAAAAACGAAATGTTTAAAAAGGGCAAGGAGAATAAGACAAGGTATTCCGGAAGGTCAACCTATCCTGTTTCAAGAACCCCACAAATTCTCAAGTTATATAATTCTATCGAAACACTGTTATACTGATACATTCCGCCACGTGTCGCCATCTATCATTAAAATCTTGGTATTTGGATGACGTTTGGAAACATCATATCGTTCCGTCTCACGAATAATCACCTCTTTTATACTGGACGAAAAGACCGTTTGGATAAAGGCGGTGTAAAACATGTTAAAGACCCTTCTTCGAAAATTGAAGCAATTTTGTCCCAAAGGCTTAGACAATTGTAACATATGCTTTTTTTAATTCAAGTTATTGAGTATACTTTTATATACAAGAATATGTTGGGCAACAAAAACAGGTAAATAAATATTCAATAAAATGATAATATTGCAAACTTTTGTTCGGATATAATTACAAAAAACAAACAAACAAACGAAAAACCTACTATAATTTCACACTGCAAGATTAAGTATCTGATATCAGATATCCCAAATTATACTTCTTAAATGCCATGGTCAATTTGTAATTTCAAAGATTATCATTTTCAAATATAGAAAATTCTCAAGATGCAGAGTCCGTTGGTATTGCCATGAATTTGTTCCAAGTAATTGAGTGATATGGCATTAGGTAGCAAAGATATTCCGTAATCTGTGTATGTATTAAACAAACTTGACCACCTGGTTCTTAGCCAGTTGATTGATGTAAAATGATTTGTTTGCTACTTCTTGTGGACAAGCCGATCACATGAAGATTCAGCTTGGAACGTAGTGTTATTTTATCGTACACTAAACAGGTCATTATAATGATTACCGGAAGAATATTTCAGATCAAGCTCCAATATATGATTGGCCTAAATATCTTTACGGTCCAATGAACTTCTATCTACAACGAAACAACATTAGGTAAACCCACCTATGCTTGGTACAGTACCGCAGTTTCCTTGCACAGCAAGACCTCTCGAGAGTCTGACCGTACGTTTGTCAAGGACGAGGAATTCATGATAGTTTATTCAGCTAAATTATTTCACAGATATCACAAGATGAAATTCAATAGATGAAACTATTTTCAGCTCGTTTTTGACACCATTCAGCGTATAAAGAAGACAAACTTGCGTTGAAAACTATCATGAGTTTAAGTACACGTTCGTTAAAAAAATACTTTGACGCGGGATGCTGAAAATGTCACCCGAAGGGACTCTTTATTTTCTGGGTCGAGGACGTAAGTTGGTTTCCTTGTTGCGGGAGATATTGGGTTTCTTCGCTATGTATAATTTTTTTCATTATATAGACTTGGCGTAAAAACCCAGTTAGTTCCGTAGCTATCAACAACTCTCAGTGACTACCCGTACCTCGTTATATCCCATCATACATCAATAGAGAACCAAGAGAAGCAGTTGTCATGCATGGCAGCGTATTATTTCAAATAGAGATGAGGACCGGCAGACAATCACCCACAAATTATGTCACGCATGGGAGGGTATTACGTCAATTAGAGATGAGGACTGGAGGACAATCATACGCAGGAACAGACTTTGTATGTAGAACGAAAAACTATAAAGTTTGTAGAACGAACAACTTTATAGTGTGTAGAACGAACAACTACTTAGTATGTAGAACAAACAACTATATAGTATGTAAAACGAACAAATTCGATAGTATGTAGAACGAAAAATTTTCTAGTATGTAGACTGAACAATTCTATAGTGTGTAGAACGAACAATTATTTAGTATGTAGAACGAACAACTATTTAGTGTGTAGATCGAACAACACTATAGTATGTAGAACGAACAACTCTATGGTGTATAGAACGAACAACTTTATAATGTGTAGAACAAACAACTCTATAGTATGTAGAACGAACAATTCTACAGTATGTAGAACGAAAAACTCTATAGTATGTAGACTGAACAATTCTATAGTATGTAGAACGAACAACGATATAGTATGTAGAACGAACAACTTTATAGTGTGTAGAACGAACAACTACTTAGTATGTAGAACAAACAACTATATAGTATGTAGAACGAACAAATTCGATAGTATGTAGAACGAAAAATTTTTCTAGTATGTAGACTGAACAATTCTATAGTGTGTAGAACGAACAATTATTTAGTATGTAGAACGAACAACTATTTAGTATGTAGACTGAACAATTCTATAGTGTGTAGAACGAACAAATCTATATTATTTAGAACGAACAACTATATAGCATGTAGAACGAAACATTCTGTAGTATGTAGAAGAAAAAACTTTATAGTATGTAGACTGAACAATTCTATAGTATGTAGATCGAACAATTCTATAGTGTGTATAACGAAACATTCTGTAGTATGTAGACTGAACAACTCTACGGTGTGTAGAACGGACAACTCTATAGTATGTAGAACGACTAAACAATTCTATAGTGTTTAGAACGAACAACTATATAGTATGTAGAATGAACAACTATTTAGTTTGTAGAACGAACAACTATTTAGTGTGTAGAACGAAAAACTTTATAGTATGTAGACTGAACAACTCAATAGTATGTAGAACGAACAACTCTACAGTGTGTAGAACGATCAACTCTATAGTATGTAGAACGAATAACTATTTAGTGTGTAGAACGAACAATTCTATAGTATGTAGAACGAATAACTATTTAGTATGTAGAACGAAAAACTCTATAGTATGTAGACTGAACAACTCTACGGTGTGTAGAACGGACAACTCTATAGTATGTAGAACGACTAAACAATTCTATAGTGTTTAGAACGAACAACTATATAGTATGTAGAATGAACAACTATTTAGTTTGTAGAACGAACAACTCTATAGTATGTAGAACGAACCACTGTTTAGTATGTAGAACGAACACCTTGATAGTATGAAGACTGAAGAATTCCATAGTGAGTAGATCGAACTATAATACGAATACTATATAGTATGTAGAAGTAACAACTATACAGTATGTAGAACGAAAAACTTTATAGTATGTAGACTGAACAATTCTATAGTGAGCAGAACGAACAACTCAATATTATTTAGAACTAACAACTATATAGTATGTAGATCGAACAATTCTATAGTATGTAGAACGAACAACTTGATAGTATGTAGACTGAACAATTCTATAGTGTGTAGAACGAACAACTTTTTAGTGTGTAGAACGAACAACTCTATAGTATGTAGAACGAACAACTTGATAGTGTGTAGAACGAACAATTCTATAGTGTGTAGAACGAACAACTTTTTAGTGTGTAGAACGGACAACTCTATAGTATGTAGAACGACTAAACAATTCTATAGTGTTTAGAACGAACAACTATATAGTATGTAGAATGAACAACTATTTAGTTTGTAGAACGAACAACTCTATAGTATGTAGAACGAACCACTGTTTAGTATGTAGAACGAACACCTTGATAGTATGAAGACTGAAGAATTCCATAGTGAGTAGATCAAACTATAATACGAATACTATATAGTATGTAGAAGTAACAACTATACAGTATGTAGAACGAAAAACTTTATAGTATGTAGACTGAACAATTCTATAGTGTGCAGAACGAACAACTTTTTAGTATGTAGAACGAACAACTTGATAGTGTGTAGAACGAACAAATCTATATTAAGTAGACTGAAGAACTCTATGGTATGTAGAACGAAAAAGTATATAGTATGTAGAACGAACCACTCTATAGTATGTCGAACAAACACCTTTATAGTATGTAGACTGAACAATTCTATAATGTATAGAACAAACAACTATATAACATGTAGAACGAAACATTCTGTAGTATGTAGAACAAAAAACTTTATAGTATGTAGACTGAACAACTCTATTGTGTGTAGAACGAACAATTTTATAGTGTGTAGAACGAACAATTCTATAGTGTGTAGAACGAACCACTGTTTAGTATGTAGAACGAACACCTTTATAGTATGAAGACTGAACAATTATATAGTGAGTAGATCGAACATCTTTATAGTGTGTAAAACAAACAACTCTATAGTATGTAGAAGGAACAACTATACAGTATGTAGAACGAAAAACTTTATAGTATGTAGACTGAACCAACTCTATAGTGTGTAGAACGAACAAATCTATATTATTTAGAACGAACAACTATATAGCATGTAGAACGAAACATTCTGTAGTATGTAGATGAAAAAACTTTATAGTATGTAGACTGAACAATTCTATAGTATGTAGATCGAACAATTCTATAGTATGTAGAACGAACAACTTGATAGTATGTAGACTGAACAATTCTATAGTATGTAGAACGAACAACTATATAGTATGTAGATTGAACTATTTTATAGTATGTAGACTGAACAACTCTATGGTGTGTAGAACGAACAACTATATAGTATGTAGAATAAACAACTCTAAAGTGTGTATAACGAACAATTATTTAGTGTGTAGAACGAACAACTCTATGGTGTGTAGAACGAACAATTAGTGTGTAGAACGAACAACACTATATTATTTAGAACGAACAACTATATAGTATGTAGATCGAACAATTCTATAGTGTATAGAACGAACAACTCTAAAGTATGTAGAACGAATAACTATTTAGTTTGTAGAATGAACAACACTATGGTATGTAAAAGGAACAACTATACAGTATGTAGAACGAAAAACTTCATAGTATGTAGACTGAACAATTCTATAGTGTGTAGAACGAACAACTTTATAGTGTGTAGAACGAACAACTCTATAGTATGTAGAACGAATAACTATTTAGCGTGTAGAACGAACAGTTCTATAGTATGTAGAACGACCAATTCTATAGTATGTAGAACGAACAACCCTATAGTATGTAGACTGAACAACTATACAGTATGTAGAACGAACAACTATATAGTATGTAGACTGAACAACTCAATAGTATGTAGAACGAACAACTCTATAGTATGTAGAACGAATAACTATTTAGTGTGTATAACGAAAACCTCTATAGTATGTAGAACGAACAACTATATAGTGTGTAGGATGAACAACTTTATGGTGTGTAGAATGAACAATTATTTAGTGTGAAGAACGAACAATTCTATAGTATGATGCACTTACAGTAAACACTGTACAAGGCTTACTTATATTAATGAGAATGATTAGCACAAGAAAATTATAAAGTAAAGGAAGTTCACCACTTCCTTCTCTTATGCATTACTACAATTGGTACGTCTTCGGAAAAAAAGCCGGGGAGGGGGAATCGATCATCAATAAAACTCTGTACACACCGAGTTCCCGTGAAGAGTACAAGGAGAATATGACCAGATGTTTTGGAATGGGGTTGCGGTAAAGGTATTATACTGACGGAACTTACTATATAGAGAAATTAAGGTTTAATCATTTGGGTTCAATCAAGACTGTTTCCGTTTATTTTTTTTCTCTCTGGAAAAATTCAATTGTAATTTTGGACTGTGTAATGCATTTTTGATTCGACTTAGACGCTTATCTTTCCGGAAAATCAAATCTTGTTCTCTCTTTATTTTTTAATGAGTTTCATATTTTGACGTTGTTACATTGAAAACGACGAAGATGACTTTGAATAAAGATTTTGTTGACATTTCGGTACTGTTTTTATATATAATAAAGGGTTCGTTTCTTTTAATTGTATCATAAACACTTTAAATTGAAACAAAACAAGATCATTTGCTGATTTGTTCATGATTGGCATGCAATAATTTCTTGAGCTTAATCCGAAACTTCAGATGGCTAGCACAGAGAAAAACGTCCTGTCCTTATAACGCTCATAAGACAGTATCGCTGTATTGCGTGCGGGCGGTTTTATTGCATAGCAAATAGATGTACGTACAATTTTATCTATGTAATTTGTTTTTTTATACAAATTCTTAAATATCAAGGAAAAACAACTTCAGAGGATAACAAATGATACAAAATTTTCATAATGCTTTGATATTTGCATGATATGATATGTCGTTATAGCCTCAAGTAATACGATAAAATCAACTTACTAAATAATGAATATTTTCACAATGCACCTTTTCCTGAAATTTGGAGAACTGGGACAATTTTTTCACTTAAAAGAGGTTAGTTTTTCCTCTGTTACTCAGTAGCGTGAAGTTATACAGAATAATTCAATATGTCATCTGAGCGTTTTGAAAAGTATACCATTTCTTTGACTTTCGCGCGTATATCAAAACATGTGAAATTCTTATTTACATATAAATTATTTTCAAGAAATAGTAAAATAGTATCCGTTTGGATTTTTTCGTGGTTTGATAATAAAGGAACAAGGCAAAGGTTATATCTTTTTGGGGAGTCGGGTGGGGGTTAGGTTGGGGGTTGGGGGATGGGGGTGGCGGTTGCTGTGTTAATTGCATTGGAAATGAATTGCCTGTAACCCTGCAATACGGACACACCATAACTGGAAATGACTTCATCCGAATAATTTCTCCATTATACTGTAACGTGTCTCTTGGATGATTGAGTATAGACGATACACATGTACTACTCTTAAAACTTTATTTAAGTTTGTTTTGTAAAAAATACCTATAACGAATAGAATTACACTGATAGGCTACAATGATGATTAACAATCATAGACACAAAACAGCCAGTGATAGTCATCTTCAGCGTTGTTCACAATGTTATTGCTAATTTAAATGATTAAACTTAGTTTAAACATATTTTATTGACAAAGAAAAGTCAAAGGGATTGGTCAGTAAGTTTTGCCAACTTATAGACGACTTCTCCCAACAATATATATACAATATAGTACAAAAACAAGTCACATGGTGGCATATATAAATGAATGCGTATCATACACAAGAGATGAAAAAAACTAATTGAATAGCCACTTAAGTTATAATATTGATAATGAGAGAGAGGGAGAGAGAGAGGCGAGAGGTAGAGGGAGAGAGGTGGGGGAGAGACGGGAAAAGAGGGGGAGGGATAGAGAGAGAAACTCCTTATTTTGTATATAAAAGTATAATTATATATCAGTCGAACCTACCCGACCTGTTGAGGAAATGCTGTGCAGCCTTTGCAATTTTTGCATTGTTAACATCAGATATATTCGGGTCACCTTTGCATAGAAGATCTATTGTAATATTACCTTCAAACCATGCTAGTTCTGTTAATAGAGATCGACGCAGATTGGCATAAACAGGACAGATTAGAAAGAAGTGATAGGAATCTTCACAGGGATGCCCACAACGGCACTCAGCACTAGCTAGTAAATTGGCTCTAAAAAGGTCATAATTTAGGGGACTTGCTCGATTTCTGAGTCTACAATGAAGAATACTTAGTTTCCTAGGACCATGATTTACAAAAGTTTTACAGATATTAGTATCTATTAGTATGGATTTTTTAACATTATTCTTGAATGAGTTAAGGGATGGAGAATTTCTGATAGTAACATTTAAATCGTTCCAAAGTTTTGATGTAGAAGGAAAAAAAGAAAGTTGTGATAGTTGTAAACGAAGAGGCTGTTCTCTGAGTAGATGGTTGTTACGTAGATTATAAGGAGTAGCATTTCCTACAGTATTTGGCAATAAGTCTATTAGAAAATTCGGTGCTGTGTTATTAATAATAGTGAAAAATAGAGCAAGTTTTCGAGCTTCTCGTCTTTTGGAAAGAGGAACCCATCCAGTTTCTTGATATAAAAAATCTATTTTTGTGTATATGGGCAGCCCTGTGACTATTCTTGCAGCTTCTAGTTGGATATTTTCCAGAATTAAAGAATTTACTACACCGCAGTTGTCCCATAGCTCACATGAATATTCAAGTAAGGGACGGATATAGGTAAGATACAACTTTTCCAAATTATTTCTATTTAAAATAAGTTTAAGCTTTCGGAGGGTTGCTACATATTTGGTTACTTTGCTTAGAATATACTGAATATGGGCATTCCATTTACCATCGTTAGAAAGAATAACTCCGAGGTGTTTGTGTTGATTTGTAATTTGAATTGGGGTGTTATCAAAGGTAAGGGATGGGATAAAAGGAAGTTGCCGATTAGAGATAATCATTGCTTCAGTTTTTTTAGGGTTGAAGGACATAAGCCAATCTTTGGACCAAATTTCAAGTTTCCTCAAATCAGATTTGGCTACATTTTCAATATAGATTAAGTCTTGTGATGAATATGAGAGGGAAGTGTCATCAGCAAAAAGTCTAGATAAAGAAGAAAGATTATGTGAAATATCGTTTATATATATTAAGAAGAAGAGAGGGCCTAGTACAGAACCTTGAGGGACGCCAGCATTAATAGTCTTGAACGAGGATAATGAATCCTTAATAAAGACGGCCTGCTTTCTGTTAGACAAATAGCTGGTTATCCATCGGAGAAGTGATCCAGAAATACCGTAGTTGTTTAGTTTAAATATAAGGCCTTTGTGCCAGACTCTGTCAAACGCCTTGGAAAAGTCACAAAAAATTAAAATAGAATGTTCAAATTTTTCTAAGGAGGTAATTATAGAGTGATATAACTCAATTAGTTGATGAGTTGTGGAATGATTAGGTAGGAATCCTGACTGATACTTGTAAATAAGATCATTTTCAATCAAAAAATTGTAGATGTGCTTATATATCACACGTTCAAACAGTTTACCTATACAACTTATGAGTGAAATTGGTCTATAATTAGAAGTGACACTTGGATCGTTAGCTTTAAATACGGGCATTACGTGGGCAATTTTCCACAAATCAGGAAATACAGAGGAAGATAGTGATCGATTAAATATAATAGACAGTGGTACAGAAACTTCATTGGCTACAAGTTTGAGCATTTTATGACTTATACCATCAGGACCTGTTGCTTTATTTAAATTAAGAATATTTATAATATCTTCAACTTCACCAGGAGCTATATGGATTTCAGATAAAACGGAGTTGGTGCGCCGTTCAAAAAAAGGTAAATCTTTGTCTATGTCATTTTCTGATAGATTACATACAGAACTAAAATAGTTATTCAACAATTCACATTTACTGTCATTGTCATATAAAATTTCGTTTGTAAAAGAGTCTAGTAGGGGGGAAATTTCAATATTTGTTTTGCCCTTAAGAATACTTCGTAGAAGTTTCCAATACGTTTTGGGATTGCTATTACTTTTGTCAATCACCGTATTTACATTTTCATAAAATAATTCCTTGGCTCTTTTAATCATATTGTTTACTCTGTTTCTCATGTACTTATAATTATTTTTATTACGCTCAGTACTATTATTAAACATTATTCTTTTAAGTCTATCCCTTTTTCTGATATTGCGTCTTAGCAGACCATTCATCCAGGGCTTGTCACCATCACGCACTAATACTTCTCTCGAGGGTATACACGTATTTACAGCATTTAAGAATTTCTCGGTGAAATAATTACACATTTCGTAAACGTTTAACATATGGGTGAAATTGTCTAGCCACGGAATACTATTGATCATATTTTTAAGTTCGTCCACATTGGATTGATTGTACAGCCATACTTTTCTTCTGAAGTTGTGTTTAATTGTTACAGGAATATTAATGACGACGAAAGCAGCATCATGGTCACTAATTGCTCGCTCAATTTCGATCACATCAGAGAAAACTACATCTACAGTATCACTAACAATAATGGGGTCAAGGAGTGTAGAAGAAGTATCAGTACGTCTGGTTGATTAAACTTGATAACACATTTAAATAGTATCGAATGGATTTTTGATGAATTAC
This sequence comes from Ylistrum balloti, assembly GCF_031769215.1. NCBI lineage: Eukaryota > Metazoa > Mollusca > Bivalvia > Pectinida > Pectinidae > Ylistrum > Ylistrum balloti. Next base: position 526,266 of record NW_026782421.1, on the reverse strand, counting down.
TTTTTTATTATAATATCATGAATAAATCACTTTGGAGTCAAGTTTAATTAAATTATAAAGTGAACAGATCACGAAGTGACATTTATAAATCAATAAAGAATAGGATTCATTTCTACGAACACATGAAATGTGATGCTCCGTTAAAAATGCAAATTATGTAAATGACACGGTTATGAATATTCATGTCAGGATTGGACAAGAATTGAGACGTCTATCGAACTCCCCATTAACAGCTAAAATAATTATACTAGATAATGTTGGAATTTCCTTAATTCCGAATAATGATTATAATATTGTTCTTTTATAAGCTTAAGTTAAATTTCAAAGTAATTTTAGAGTAATCAGAGTCGTAGATACAAGTTTTGAATTCACCAATATCTCGAGCCTCAATCACAGTACCCCTTTTATTAGATATCTAGTCGTCCAAAATGTTGGTGGTTTTCATACAACAGAATGAACCAAGAAATCCAATCTGATTTTGACTTAATATCCCATGCATTAAGAATATTGATATTTTGAAAAATTGAATAACATTGCTAACAATATTTGCGCGAAATCCATAATATCCCCAAATATTAATGTACAAAAACGTCCGAGTGTCCTGGCGAATTCTCAGGATGATCAGTGTACTGTGTTTTCCATCTAAACATCGATAAAGTTATATTTTTTGGCGTGAATTGTATCAGAAAATACCTAGATAGTAGCTAGATGAATATACAAAATTCAGCTGACCTGCTTGCAATCCTTACCTAGAAGCTGATTCAACAGTATTATATAAAGGATGGGCGTTAGAGCCGATGGTTCCTTGTGTGACATGAAGGTGGACGTGCTTGATGCTCGTTAGCTTGTCCCTTGGTTCCATTGTTGTATACCTTGTCTTGTTTGAGAACCTGACATTACTTACACGGACTGACCAATGTTTACATGGCGAGTGTCGTTGATCACGCAGAACACACTTATTCTTTTGGAACACCTGGTCTTATTCTCTTCCTACTTTTTCAGGACTTTCCGTGCAAATATTTCTTTTGTTCATACCTTGGCCCAATTTTATTGAATTTGATTACGATTTTGTTCAAGTTTTCTTTTTTGCTTTTGTTTATTGTTGGTTTTTTTTTTTCATCCATACCAAGGGACTGACATAACAAAAGCTATAAACCATACAATAAGATAAAACAGAAACCTTACAAAGCAATGGTTAACCATGAATGAAGGAATGCTTTGTAAGGAAACCATTGAGAAAGTACAAGGAAAAGGGAAAACAAAATAAAGCGTTTCAGATAGGTAAGCGTCATCTACTTCATCACCGCCATGCTAGTCTAAATCATGAAACGCAGCTACAAAAACGACCATACCACACAATAAAATAACAAACAACGTGTGCTTCCTTCTCGTCTAAAAGAACACAGATTCTGTTATGCTAATACAAAATCATGGACACATTTTGAGAAAATTTTACTATCGCTAATCAAGTTTGTGTATCGCTTGCGAAATACTTGGACCTCCATCAAAGTCATTGACTTCACACGCTCTTCTCGGTCCCATCTGGGAATTTATGATTAATTTTGTGCTAGTCGGAAAACAAAATGACTTGTAACCGAGCCTTTTTCAATATGGACACCGTTATATCTCATAGCGCCTTCAAAGGCATTAACAAAATAGAGTAAAGGGAGACAACTCAATTTAATATATACCATCATAATCGAACTACGATGTAATCACTTTCTCTACCCATGCCACGTAAAATACAAGGTGATTAAGGATGCTGTGACACCAATGGTAATTTTAGGTCCGTCCAAATGCAGAGGAGCTCTAAACCAATTCATAAAAATAGACGTCAATGAAGCTAACTCTAATGCACATTATATTCATAAACAGACTAAATAAAATCGACGAATTACATTCTATGCCAACTCATGAAGGGGGAGATAGCAATGCCTAACAGCGTAGAAGATAGAGCTAAGACTACTTTTTCTCTTTTATATAGGTCAAAGGTCTAAGTGTAGGACAAAGTGAACTTCGTTTGATACAGGAAACATCAAAAACAGTAGGGTATGAAGTTCCGGAGACAGATACGATAGAAGATAGACCCAAGACAATTTTTTTTTTTCAATAGGTCAAAATGCAGTTCAGGGTAACCTACGTTCGACATTCAACAATTACACCCCTGGAACCATTTTCGATACTCCAGGGGTTACAATCACTGTCCTTCTCTACACCCCTGGAACGATCCTCGATACTCCAGGGGTTACCATCACTGTCACTCTCTACACCCCTGGAACCATCCTCGACACTCCAGGGGTTACTATCACTGTCCTTCTATACACTCCTAGAACCATCCTCGACACTCCAGGGGTTACAATCACTGTCGCTCTCAACACTCGTAGTACCATCCTCAATACTCCAGGGGTTACAATCACTGTCGCTTTGTTCACCCCTGGAACCATTCTCGATACTCCAAGGGTTACCATCACTGTCGCTCTCAACACTCCTAGTACCACCCTCGATACTCCAGGAGTTACCATCACTATCACTCTCTACACTCCTGGTGCCATCCTTGATACTCCAGGGGTTATGATCACTATCGCTCTCTAAACCCCTCGATACGCTAGAGGTCACCATCACTGTCACTCTCTACACATCTGGTACCATCCTCGATACTCCAGTGGTTACCATCACTATCACTCTCTACACCCCTCGGTACTCCAGGTGTTACCATCACTATCACTCTCTACACCCCTCGGTACTCCAGGGGTTACCATCACTATCACTCTCTACATCCCTCGATACTCCAGGGGTTACCATCACTATCACTCTCTACACCTCTGGAACCATCCTCGATACTCCAGGGGTTTCCATCACTATCACTATCTACACCCCTCGATACTCCAGGGGTTACCATCACTGTCGTTCTCTACACCCCCGGTACCATCCTCGATACTCCAGGGGTTACCATCACTATCACTCTCTACATCCCTCAATACTCCAGGGGTTACCATCAATATCACTCTCTACACCCCTCGATACTCCAGGGGTTACCATCACTATCACTCTCTACATCCCTCAATACTCCAGGGGTTACCATCACTATCACTCTCTACACCCCTCGATACTCCAGGGGTTACCATCACTATCACTCTCTACACTCCTGGTACCATCCTTGATACTCCAGATTTCATATGGTGTAGTTTTAATACCATTTAGCATGTGCTATATATTCAATAATTTAGTAGGAGTCGATATCTGAGCGATGAACTCTATGCATGAAAAAGCTTAAGATTGCCATAATTCTTCAGATCATATCTCAATTAATATTAGATCCGAACAGCTGTTTACAATGTTCACTTCTTGTACGCCTATGATGTATTCGTTACATAATCAATGTCAAAGCTGAATGTTACAATAAATGTTTGTACCATTAGCAGAAACTCTTCAGATTTTGTATTGTGAAATTTAATATACTGTAAAGCAGTGCAATGTCAGATATACAAAAATTATTGGAGTTATTTACTGGAAGCATTGAAATCAAGTTTCCAATTGTGAAATATGATATGCCAATCATCAGCATGGCTTCCTGAGTGCATGGAACCTGAATGTTACACAAAGCAGTTAACAGGAATAATACGAAGATAAATTATCTAATTCCAATTCTGAAAGTGACAATATGTTATAAAGAAGAGACCCATGGGTTTTAACGGTCACCTGAGGTCTTAAGGTCTTTGGGACAAACAGAACTGATATAAGCATACTTAAAAAGGTTTTGTTGCTTCTAAGTTTGAAGGCTTAATTTTCAATTAAACGGAACTGATAACAGGATCTATTTTTGAAGTTAAGCATATTTGACCTCTGTGATCCTGTGAAAGAAAGTCAATGTAATTTATTTGAACAAAACGGATAGCCCTTCATCTCAACATGTTACCGGCCCAATATCATGACTCTGGGTCATTTTGTTATTGGGAAGAAGTTATAAAATGTAAATTATTTTCGATGACTCATCACACTGGACAAAAGACGATCGCAATAGGTGACTAGAGACTTCATCTCAGGTGACCTTATTATTTATAATTTCATGGCATAACAGGATTTTACAAACAATGTAATGTAATGATACATGACTGTATATCGGGACAGAGATATGTGAGAATTGTCAATAATGACATCAAAATTTCAGTAACCCACTACTACATCTGTAGATGTCAATACCAATGAAGGCATAAGTAGTAGTATGAAAACTTCATCACGTTATACCAGAAGCAAACTATGAAAACTAATGCAGTCTTGTGATTGTAATGGCATTTTCTATTCATCTTTGACATTTTTTCAACATGTGCTTTGAAAAAACAGGGATCCAACCAAAACTTGTTTTGTTTACTTTAATTTGTCTACACATGTTTTGCTGGTCACCATTCTTTATCTTCTCAGTGTCAAAAGGATATATGTAGAAGTGGGTATATAAACACATACTGGAATACATCCAAGCATTGTATCAAATGAAGACATACCCACAAGATATTTCAGAATGATTTATTTATCCAATGTTCACATCTTTGAACAGACAGGAAAAGTATCAACCATCAAAAGATGCCAATTTTACACTATGATATGTAAGACCCACAAAAATACCGCAAATTAGTCATAGATAGTTAAATCACAAAAAAATACATTGATTTAGAGTATGTGCTACAATGTTTTATTTAAATGTATGCATAACTTGATATATATAGTTGTGTTATATCGGTTTTATCCAGATTTCAATACCAAAAAAATAGCCATAATCACACAAAGATTCAGACAAAAACTGTTTTCTAATCAAATGCAAAAAACACACATGTGAGTAGTAAACAATGTTTAAATATGTAATATAATATAACTTAACTTGAATTTCCCTATACCTACAACACCAGTAACATTTGTAAATGAAATAAAAAAAACATCATCTTCTCACTTTGAGCAATGAGGTATATTGAATAATGAAAAAAAAAACAATAAATAGCTATGACATAGATATTACCAAATCATTAGGAAACAGATTTATATAAGTTGATGCAACTAGTTTCCGAATCCTTCTCATTTGCACTGTGCTAAGTGTTGTTATAAACTTAAGAGAGTACTTATATAATTTAATAAGTACAAGTAGTGGTACATGCTCTTAAGACACAGTTACATCAGATACAGGTAATATTATGTCCAAATTTTCATGAATTTTCATTTCATACATAGCATGAGAATTTATGAAACAAGACTTCATTTTTAGTGAGCCTTTGTGAAAAAGAAAACTAAGTAAACAAATAACTTTCCTTCGTTATCTCAGAAACGTTAGAATTTGAACGGTTCCAGAGTAAAATAGTTTATGACAAAATCAAATGAAGGCAGCCAATTTGTGGCTTAGATTTGCTGTTCTAGATATTCAAAATTATTTCTCTTTATCACACATGCAATTATATTTCCTGCTCCCATGGCAGGTTAATGAGAGTGACAAATATGTTGTTATACCCCAATCACCTCACATTTCTCTACATCATGGCTATAACTGATATACAACTTCCATTTTTATCCCATTCATCCCCCTATCACCTCCTATACACAACAGAGCTATATATATTATACTTTCTTTTATTTTTTCGAGTCTAGTTTTAATCTGTCTAGATTATAAACATTCCTCTTACAATACATTTCTTGTAAGAAATAATAGAACAACTGCCTTATAAAGGTACACTAAAAATACAGTCTAAATGTGCGACTTCAAGTGTGTCTTCAAATTCTCCTTGCTATTGAACTCTGTATCACATACATGGCACAGATACATGACAACGTTCACTACAACCTTCTCTGACATAACCATGTGACCTCTCAAGTGATCCTTCAATGCTTTATTGTCCTGAAAATGTTCATTACAGAAAGGACATTGTGCATGCATTGTGTTTTTCGTGCCAATCATGTTCAATTGTGAGTGTTGTTGTTCTGTTACTTTAGTTTCCCCGGCTACAACAGAATTATCACCATAGGATAACACATACCTATGGTCTCCAATGCTATCGATAAAGACACTCTTCTCTGTAGTAAAAGGCACATATTGAAATTGGGTTTCATCTACTTCAGGTACAAATGTGTTTGGAACAAAATTTGGTTTGCCACTACCTGTAACTGATATATCACTGCTGTCATTGGATCCACTGAAGGAACTTAAAGTGGCCACGTCCTTATTTACAGTTTGATTTAAGTCATTTATTCCACCCTCACTACCAATGGTGTCCTCATCAGTTACGTCTTCCTCTGGTTTTGTTGGGACAACCACTTCTTCAACACTCAGTTGTTGATGATAGTTAGCACTATGATCGAGATGGTAAAACCTTGTGTCAACACCACCAGAAATTGGAATCTCTGTTGTCCCTACGACCAGCTCATGCATAGTCTGTTCATCAACCACAATCTCCTGAATGTTTTCATCATGTAACTGAACATTTTCAGTTGAATCTGTTCCGTCAGATTTGTCAAGCATTCTGATCATGTTTTTCCCAACTATCAAAGACTGGTGACCATTTTTATCTGTAACAAAAGAAGATTCAGACTGCTCTATTCCATGTGTTATGTAATTGTTTCCATTAATTTCCAAGGAACTACAAGCAATATGGTCGTTTTTCTCTCCAGCAGTAGACCTTGAACCAAAAGATTCTCTAATCGTTTGGAAAGTTTGCTCGGTATTCTGCAACAAATTTTCTGTATTATCGTTTTCGTCTGATAGACTTGACAAAGTTTGCACTAGAACAGGGATTTGATGCATCTTATCATGAGAAGTTGACACCTCGAGACCTGAACTCCCTGGAACTACAACTGAGTAGGAAACAGTTGTTTTTCCTGTTGAAGGAGTATTTGAATACTGTTTCTCGTTACAAAACATTCCTTTCAGCTTTGCACTGGTAACATGGGGATAACTGGATTGATCAATTACCAACATTTCTTGTTTTTCTTCAGGACTGGCATTTATCTGTATCAATTGTTCAGTTGCTTTCTCTACAAGATTCTCATGAATTTGAACACCTGTACTTCTTTGATCACGATAGCCAGGTAATACCTGTTCTGCAGTTTCAATCAGCATACTAACTGGATCAAGCTGTGAGGATGATTTCTCCTGACGACCATCGTTGTCCTGAATTGCTCCAGTATTACTACCTAAGGCATTCTCACCAACTCCTAAGACAGTCTTCTTAACATCTGAATCAGAAATCCTACCAAATGAGGAATGATCGACGGACTTCTTAGTCTTTTCAATTTTTATATGACATTTTAGGTGGCTAACAAGATCAGTAATATTGTCAAATTTCTGTGAACATCCCATAGGACACTTCAATTTTTTTACCGAAGCAGAAACATTTTCTTCTGTTTCATCATAACTTGGTGTGCTATTATCAGTGCCATTATGTAAACCATCTTCCACTTGAACATTATGCCAAGTAGTGCAGTGGTCCTTCATCTCCTCAACTGTTTTCGACTCAAACTGGCAGGATACTTCTAAACATCTGTAGGCTAATTTAAGCCCAGTGTGTAAGGAATGGTGCATTTGAAGGCTACTTTTTATCCGAAATGTTTTGTTGCATATTTCACATTTGTGTGTTTTGCATGTTTCTTCATAATGAGACAACATATGATCTTTCAGATTTTGGAATGATGTACAACGTTTAACGCAAATGACACATTTTAACAACTTCATATTTGCATCATTACTATGCACATCAAAATGATGTTTTAAATTGCCCTTGTACTTGAAACTCTTGGAGCAAAGACGGCAAGAAAATGGTGTTTCTGGTGTATGTACGGCCATGTGTTTCACCAAAGCATAATTTGTGTGGAACTTCTTAACGCAGATTTGGCATTTGAACTTGCGATCAACATATTTATTGTGGATTTTGACGTGTGCATTAAGATTAGCACTGGTGTGGAAGGCCTTGTCACACAATGTGCAGTGATAGGGTGTCTCCCCTGTGTGACGGCGCAGATGAATATACAGATGGTCACTAAACTTGTATGTTTTGTCACACAGCTCACATTTGTAAGGACGAATGGTCATATGAGAACGCATATGTCTTTTAAGATGACTGTTCTGGACAAAGGCCATAGGGCAATATTCGCATTTGTAGTTCTTGTTGCCAAAATGAGACTTTAAATGGACTCGAAGATGTCCATTCTGTGAAAACTGGTTTCCACATATATCACAGGAGTAAGGTTTTTCACCGGAATGGCTTCGTAGATGCCGCTTTAGATGACAACTTTGAATAAAAGATTTCCCACATGTATTGCATTGTAACTTCTTTTCACCAGTGTGAATACACAAGTGGACTTTAAGGTTTTTCTGCTTGTAGAACACTTTGTCACAATAGTGACAAAGCAATTCTTTTTGCCTCCCTTTATCTTCTATCGCTTCCTTATTTGGCACTACCATTGCCTGCATTTCCTTTCCACTCCCTCCAATCCTGTTCATTAGCAATGGTTCTTCGTCCCCCATTGCTGTTTAATTGCATTTACAAGAAATTCCTATTTGATTTTATCATTCTTCAGGAGAAACAACAGCATCACCTTACAGCTTTCCCAACATTAAACCTAAAAAACACAATAATACAATTCCATAGACATATTATTATAAGATACCTTATTGAATTTAATGATAAAGCTACACACATAAACTTAGAATAATGAAGGGCTACATAACAAGAAGAGGAAAATGAGTAAAATCTTGTTCATTCGCTGAGCTTGATAAAATGTCAGAACTCAAGAAAACAGTATTTTGACATCAATCCCTTCAGATATCACTTTCTGATGATATCTTGTATGATGAATCGCTTGAAGATATAACACCATCCCATTAAGGAAAGACAATTTCATAAAATATTGGTTAAAAAACCTACCTGGATATTGTTGAGAAAATTTCAATGCTTCAAAAACAGGGCAATAACTCCATCAAAATTTTTTTAATTTAACTGTTGTTTACTAAGTTTAAAAGAAATCAGTTGAAAACTAAGAGAAGAGATTTCCAAACAATATTAATGTAACCATGGTAAAATGCTAGCCACAATATATCGCTCGGCTAGAGGGAACTTCTCTTTAGCTCGATTGGTTGAGCGTCAGATTAGTAAGCCAGGGGTCCCAATTCGATTCCTAGCCGAGGCATTGAAATGAAAAATGACCTCTGTTACATTGGCGCCCATGTAGAGACCCGGGAATAGTACTTAGCCATGCCCCACCAGCATCGCTGTAACCCCTGGAAACTCGAGGACGACTTATTTCCTGGAGGGGGGAGTATGTAACCCTGGCAAAATGCTAGCTGCAATATATCGCTAGAAGGAACTTCTCTTTAGCTCGATTGGTTGAGCGTCAGACTAGTAAGCTAGGGGTCCCGGGTTCGATTCCTAGCGGAGGCATTGAAATGAAAAATGACCTCTGTTACATTAACATTGTTAAACTAACAAAGGGGAGTTAACTCTTCCAAATCTAGCTGCTTCAAACAGCTGTTAAGGGATATACTACATGTTATGGTGATTACATCTACAAAGTTTGGAGAACAGTTGGAAAGTAGAAGTAGATTTCCATTGGGGAAAAAATATGATGGCCCTTAAGAGTTATATGACACTAAAGACTCCTAAATGTCATTATAGACACTAGTGATAGCAGTTTGAACAATTATTACATTACTTAGACATTTCTGACATTGTAGTATTGAAAGTAATAAAAACATCACAATTCAGTTTCTCAACATTCACATCAAATATCAGCTCAATGGCATTGTTGGAAGTTTAGAATGTAAAAAATATTACACACAGCGGTTGACGGAGGACACGAAACAACAACACAATGACTATAGGTCATCTTGACCCTTCGTTTCAGCTGACCTAATAAAATTGTACAATGGATGAATGGACAGATAGACAATGACATACCTAAATATGTTTAATAAGAAATTCTGACATATCAAAGTCTTAAACTACTAAAGAATATTGATATAATGACGAGAAAAACAAAAATAATTGTAGTCAAAATTTGGAAAAATCAAACCAATGATGACTGAGAAACAGGTTTTAAGTTTAAAACCATGACAAGAAATCTACTGCAATATATTTTGCCTTCCACTTTTCCATGACTAGGACAAAATCTGTTGCAATATACCATATTTGGCATCATCTTGAGCTATCAAGGTCTCACACCCTATTTTTATAAAATCAATTTCATGCTAGAAATTCTTCAAAATTACAACTCATTTAACCTATGAAAGATTTAACTCTCTTTCCACTAATTGCACTTGCTTCTTTTTCTGTCTCAGGGGAGCCACTTGGCTATTTGTTTTATTTATTGATAAAGATCTCAATTTTCTCTGTTTCATTATGAAAATTATTTCAAACCTCTTATTTTAAACAGAAGCAGTCTGATCTCCTTTTTCTCTGACAAGCCTGTTACCCAAGGAGTCCAGACTGATAATTAATACAAGCCATATTTGGTCAAAATTCATTGAAGTACAAATCTATTTATGAAAAGTTGCATCTTAAATAACAAGTTGACAGTTTACATCTAAATGTCATGTCTTTAGCATGGCTTTCTAGGACCATGGGACTTTTATATTACTGAGAAAAACCTACTATTCTTCCGTCACAATAAAACTTTATACACAAATGAGGAAAGCTTCCCTGTTTAAGACAATAATTATTTCTGTAAGTATAATGGGAGACAACTTTATTTTAAATCTCAGTCAGGGCATTGATATATGCTATCACATCAGCAGACACAATTTTAGGCCGATATGAAAAACGGGAAATTGTCTTTCCTGATCAGTACATTCCTACCTTGCTAGGATGTTCTCAAACACCTGGCCATGATATTGAGCAATGTTGACTCTAATAGTATAAAATCTAGTCAATTTGTACAAGCATTAATTTGTATCATTTGAACAGGCTCAGCAACATTTTTCATTCCCCCCCCCCTACCCCCATTCTTCCAGTTAAAAATTTGAACGAATACTACACAAAGCTATACGTTTTCTCGGAATATTTCAAACACAACACATACCATACTGTTTTATCAAATTCCTGTGAACTTCATATTCCTGTTACAGACCAACAATGTTGATAATGGTGATATGGAGGTGCATCCTTACATCTTGGTCTGTGGATTATAAAATGTTTATATGAAAAATAGATATATCCCTACTAACTCTTAGTATATAAACATGTCCAATCATCACTTTGTATAATTTCATATAAAACAAAATATCACATGTTGAACACTAATATTTATAATGTAAGCAGTGTGACATGGTCACTAATTTTACTGTGGTACCACTTTGAGATTCCAAATTTCCTAAGAAAAATATTTCATGGTGTAACCAGGTACATGTAATTGTTTAACAATGCCACTAGCACACACGAAATAAGCTCACGGTGTGAGAGTTTGGAATGAAAGTGAGTGAGCTGTGCATGTGTGGTTATTCATTTTCACCTGTCCCTGACCTGTCACTCTGCATTTGGTCGCCACAGTGTCCACTTCATTTTTTCCCCTGGTAAGTACCATACTATGATAAACAGTGTTATTGTATCTCTCTTTTATCTTATGTGCCTTTTAACTGTAATAAGCTATTCTGTCTGCTATATCGCAGGGTCCGATTCACTGTATTCACCACTAAATAAAAGTGCAGGGAACGGACCGGAATTTTGTTGTTTTCTTTGTGACAACAAAGGTTACAATGGCAATTACATTCAACAATCATGTCGTTATTTCATCGGTCATGTTCGCAGAGTAAGGTATTTCGTGGGTCAAGTAAAATAAGTGTATGCACTGAAAATAAATGAATCCACTTCAACTAATAAAGTTTGGAATTGGATTTTAGAGGATGCACCGAAATTCCGTGTCCGATCTCATTCAAGTGGATAAAAATACACTGATCCCAGACACATCATATTGGTTTACAGGTAATTAAGCAATAAAGTTGTCACGTTTCCTCATTCAGGGGTTGGGACATGGCCATGAAAAACCTTACTTGTAAACGAAAATATGTCTACAAAGTCAGATTTGTCGGTGATCCAGTACCTGAATGAGTTTGACTTGAGTTCCAATCGCCGGCCAGTTGTAGCGCTTCCTTAATGACCTTATTAGGAAAACAAGTGGTAATCATAATTTGTATTTGAGGGGTTGATGTAAAAGTATCCCATTACATGCATACTTTACCTGAATTATTTCAAAGAAATGCATGAATTATTTCAAAGAAAAATTGAAAGGTGTGTACCTTAGCTTTGTCCTTTGAAATTCCGGAAATGACCACCGGAAGTGCATTATAGACTATAGTCCGCAAAATAGATCTGTGATATGAATCCGGAAATTGAAAAAAAAAGTTTTTGAAAGGCACAGGGATCTTGCACGATTTCACGACCCACGGTCCAAATTCATGTAAATAATGAGTCGGAAAATCATGCCAAACCCCTGATGTCAAAGCAATGACGCGTGTGGGTCTTTGTTCAAAGATTCCATTATAAATGATAATTAAATATGCAATTAAATATTTGTGTTATGTAATGTATCCTGGGGCCAGACCAGTGTTCATGATAAAAAAAAAAAAAAAAAACCAAGATGGATAATAATTTTGCGTTTAAACATTCTCAATAAAGCATGGGTTGTATATTTATGATTTAATGAACACAAATGAATGCATCATTCAGAGGCCTGATACTGTAGCATATTGTTTACAGAGAAAAGCTAGATCTAAAAAAATTGTTATTCAAAAACTGTGAAATGAATGGAGTTTTAGATTAGGGAATTGAGAATTTATTCTCTGTATGATACATCGGATAAATTTTGTCTGAGATGAGAATAAAATAATGTTATTGATAAAGAACTTTCTGGTAATTTTCTCATAAACAAGGTGCATATGATGCATATACCTTGACACTGTTGATTTACATTTCATATATACATGGAAACGGTGTAGATGATTTCAGCGAGGGGCTACACAGCTGTATCGCCGCCTCTATCAATGAAGCAGGACCCATGGTACATATATTATTTATCCAGCCTTTATAAAACCGGATTTCTTGGTTGTCCTCCACAAATGTGCAAAGAAATGTTGACCGTAGTTGTTTGGACTTTTCTAATTCTTCAAAACACAAGAAAGAAGCCATTATTCCAAGAACAATTGTTTCTGAGAAATTATGACGTAAGTATGATAAATGTTTTCTTTAGAGTTAGTATGTATGGTGTAGCATATCTAATTCAGCCTTCCTAGTAATAGCTCGGTCAAATGTGATGCCCAAGCGGTTCCTGGAACAGCACAGAGTACCCAGTCTGGACTCAGAATGAAATCAGAACACATTATACGTAATTAAGTGTATTTAGGTGATCATGACAAATAACAAGAGTTGTTGGACAAATGTAGTGTAAAAGAGCCAAGGTCAGTTAAGATATTAATCATTCTCAGTTTGATACATCAGACAAATTTTTTGTAAAAAACTTTTGATACGAGAAAGAAAATATTGATTGACTGATGTGGAGGTGATGTGGTGATGCTGAGAATGTGGTGTTGATGTGATGTGGTGATGCTGAGACTGTGATGTTGAGGTGATGTGGTAATGCTGAGACTGTGATGTTGATGGGATATGGTGATGCTGAAACTGTGATGTTGATGTGATGTGGTGATGCTGAGACTGTGATGTTGAGGTGATGTGGTGATGCTGAGACTGTGATGTTGATGTGATGTGGTGATGCTGAGACTGTGATGATGAGGTGATGTGGTGATGCTAAGACTGATGTTGATGTGATGTGGTGATGCTGAGACTGTGATGTTGATGTGTTGTGATGATGCAGAGACTGTGATGTTGATGTGATGTGGTGATGCTGAGACTGTGATGTTGATGTGATGTGGTGATGCTGAGACTGTGATGTTGATGTGATGTGGTGATGCTGAGACTGATGTTGAGGTGTTGTGGTGATACTGAGACTGTGGTGTTGATGTGATGTGGTGATGCTGAGACTGATATGAAGGTGATGTGGTGATGCTGAGACTGATGTTGAGGTGATGTGGTGATGCTGAGACTGTGATGTTGATGTGATGTGGTGATGCTGAGACTGATGTTGAGGTGATGTGGTGATGCTGAGACTGTGATGTTGTGATGATGTGGTGATGCTGAGACTGTGATGTTGATGTGATGTGGTGATGCTGAGACTGTGGTGTTGATGTGATGTGGTGATGCTGAGACTGATGTTGATGTGATGTGGTGATGCTGAGACTGTGGTGTTGATGTGATGTGGTGATGCTGAGACTGATGTTGATGTGATGTGGTGATGCTGAGACTGTGATGTTGATGTGATGTGGTGATGCTGAGACTGTGATGTTGATGTGATGTGGTGATGCTGAGACTGTGATGTTGAGGTGATGTGGTGATGCTGAGACTGTGATGTTGAGGTGATGTGGTGATGCTGAGACTGTGATGTTGAGGTGATGTGGTGATGCTGAGACTGTGATGTTGAGGTGATGTGGTGATGCTGAGACTGATGTTGAGGTGATGTGGTGATGCTGAGACTGATGTTGAGGTGATGTGGTGATGCTGAGACTGATTTGGAAGTGATGTGGTGATGCTGAGACTGTGATGTTGTGATGATGTGGTGATGCTGAGACTGTGATGTTGAGGTGATGTGGTGATGCTGAGACTGTGATGTTGATGTGATGTGGTGATGCTGAGACTGTGATGTGGATGTGATGTGGTGATGCTGAGACTGTGATGTGGATGTGATGTGGTGATATTAAGACTGTGATGTTGATGTGATGTGGTGATGCTGAGACTGATGTTGAGGTGATGTGGTGATGCTGAGACTGTGATGTTGATGTGATGTGGTGATGCTGAGACTGATGTTAAGGTGATGTGGCGAAGCTGAGACTGTGGTGTTGATGTGATGTGGTGATGCTGAGACTGTGATGTTGATGTGATGTGGTGATGCTGAGACTGTGATGTTGAGGTGATGTGGTGATGCTGAGACTGTGATGTTGATGTGATGTGGTGATGCTGAGACTGTGGTGTTGATGTGATGTGGTGATGCTGAGACTGTGATGTGGATGTGATGTGGTGATGCTGAGACTGTGATGTTGATGTGATGTGGTGATGCTGAGACTGTGATGTTGTGATGATGTGGTGATGCTGAGACTGTGATGTTGAGGTGATGTGGTAATGCTGAGACTGTGATGTTGATGGGATATGGTGATGCTGAAACTGTGATGTTGATGTGATGTGGTGATGCTGAGACTGAGATGTTGATGTGATGTGGTGATGCTGAGACTGTGATGTTGATGTGATGTGGTGATGCTGAGACTGTGATGTTGATGTGATGTGGTGATGCTGAGACTAATGTTGAGGTGATGTGGTGTTGATGAGACTGTGATGTGGATTTGATGTGGTGATACTGAGACTGTGGTGTTGATGTGATGTGGTGATGCTGAGACTGATATGAAGGTGATGTGGTGATGCTGAGACTGATGTTGAGGTGATGTGGTGATGCTGAGACTGTGATGTTGATGTGATGTGGTGATGCTGAGACTGTGATGTTGTGATGATGTGGTGATGCTGAGACTGTGATGTTGAGGTGATGTGGTGAAGCTGAGACTAAGGTTGAGGTGATGTGGTGATGATGGGACTGTGATGTGGATGTGATGTGGTGATATTAAGACTGTGGTGTTGATGTGATGTGGTGATGCTGAGACTGTGATGTTGATGTGATGTGGTGATGCTGAGACTGTGATGTTGATGTGATGTGGTGATGCTGAGACTGATGTTGAGGTGATGTGGTGATGCTGAGACTGTGATGTTGATGTGATGTGGTGATGCTGAGACTGTGATGTTGAGGTGATGTGGTGCTGCTGAGACTGTGATGTTGATGTGATGTGGTGATGCTGAGACTGTGATGTTGATGTGATGTGGTGATGCTGAGACTGTGATGTTGAGGTGATGTGGTGATGCTGAGACTGTGATGTTGATGTGATGTGGTGATGCTGAGACTGTGATGTTGAGGTGATGTGGTGATGCTGAGACTGTGATGTTGATGTGATGTGGTGATGCTGAGACTGTGATGTTGATGTGATGTGGTGATGCTGAGACTGTGATGTTGATGTGATGTGGTGATGCTGAGACTGATGTTGATGTGATGTGGTGATGCTGAGACTGTGATGTTGATGTGATGTGGTGATGCTGAGACTGTGATGTTGAGGTGATGTGGTGATGCTGAGACTGTGATGTTGATGTGATGTGGTGATGCTGAGACTGTGATGTGGATGTGATGTGGTGATATTAAGACTGTGGTGTTGATGTGATGTGGTGATGCTGAGACTGATGTTCAGGTGATGTGGTGATGCTGAGGCTGATGTTGAGGTGATGTGGTGATGCTGAGACTGTGATGTTGATGTGATGTGGTGATGCTGAGACTGTGATGTTGAGGTGATGTGGTGATGCTGACACTGTGATGTTGATGTGATGTGGTGATGCTGAGACTGTGATGTTGATGTGATGTGGTGATGCTGAGACTGATGTTGATGTGGTGATGCTGAGACTGTGATGTTGAGGTGATGTGGTGATGCTGAGACTGATGTTGATGTGATGTGGTGATGCTGAGACTGTGATGTTGTGATGATGTGGTGATGCTGAGACTGTGATGTTGAGGTGATGTGGTGATGCTGAGACTGTGATGTTGATGTGATGTGGTGATGCTGAGACTGTGATGTTGATGTGATGTGGTGATGCTGAGACTGAGATGTTGATGTGATGTGGTGATGCTGAGACTGTGATGTTGAGGTGATGTGGTGATGCTGAGACTGTGATGTTGATGTGATGTGGTGATGCTGAGACTGTGATGTTGATGTGATGTGGTGTTGCTGAGACTGTGATGTTGAGGTGATGTGGTGATGCTGAGACTGTGATGTTGATGTGATGTGGTGATGCTGAGACTGTGATGTTGATGTGATGTGGTGATGCTGAGACTGTGATGTTGATGTGATGTGGTGATGCTGAGACTGTGATGTTGATGTGATGTGGTGATGCTGAGACTGATGTTGAGGTGATGTGGTGATGCTGAGACTGTGATGTTGATGTGATGTGGTGATGCTGAGACTGTGATGTTGAGGTGATGTGGTGATGCTGAGACTGTGATGTTGATGTGATGTGGTGATGCTGAGACTGTGATGTTGATGTGATGTGGTGATGCTGAGACTGTGATGTTGATGTGATGTGGTGATGCTGAGACTGTGATGTTGATGTGATGTGGTGATGCTGAGACTGTGATGTTGAGGTGATGTGGTGATGCTGAGACTGATGTTGATGTGATGTGGTGATGCTGAGACTGTGATGTTGATGTGATGTGGTGATGATGAGACTGTGATGTTGATGTGATGTGGTGATGCTGAGACTGTGGTGTTGATGTGATGTGGTGATGCTGAGACTGATGTTGATGTGATGTGGTGATGCTGAGACTGTGATGTTGAGGTGATGTGGTGATGCTGAGACTGTGATGTTGATGTGATGTGGTGATGCTGAGACTGTGATGTTGATGTGATGTGGTGATGCTGAGACTGATGTTGATGTGATGTGGTGATGCTGAGACTGTGGTGTTGATGTGATGTGGTGATGCTGAGACTGTGATGTTGAGGTGATGTGGTGATGCTGAGACTGTGATGTTGAGGTGATGTGTGATGTTGAGGTGATGTGGTGATGCTGAGACTGTGATGTTGATGTGATGTGGTGATGCTGAGACTGTGATGTTGATGTGATGTGGTGATGCTGAGACTGTGATGTTGAGGTGATGTGGTGATGCTGAGACTGTGATGTTGATGTGATGTGGTGATGCTGAGACTGTGATGTTGATGTGATGTGGTGATGCTGAGACTGTGGTGTTGATTTGATGTGGTGATGCTGAGACTATGATGTTGAGGTGATGTGGTGATGCTGAGACTGTGATGTTGATGTGATGTGGTGATGCTGAGACTGATGTGGATGTGATGTGGCTATGATGAGACTGTGGTGTTGATGTGATGTGGTGATGCTGAGAATATGATGTTGAGGTGATGTGGTGATGCTGAGACTGTGATGTTGAGGTGATGTGGTGATGCTGAGACTGTGATGCTGAGACTGTGATGTTGATGTGTTGTGGTGATGCTGAGACTGTGATGTTGATGTGATGTGGTGATGCTGAGACTGTGATGTTGAGGTGATGTGGTGATGCTGAGACTGTGATGTTGTGATGATGTGGTGATGCTGAGACTGTGGTGTTGATGTGATGTGGTGATGCTGAGACTGATGTTGATGTGATGTGGTGATGCTGAGACTGTGATGTTGATGTGATGTGGTGATGCTGAGACTGTGATGTTGAGGTGATGTGGTGATGCTGAGACTGTGATGTTGATGTGATGTGGTGATGCTGAGACTGTGATGTTGAGGTGATGTGGTGATGCTGAGACTGTGATGTTGAGGTGATGTGGTGATGCTGAGACTGATGTGGAAGTGATGTGGTGATGCTGAGACTGTGATGTTGATGTGATGTGGTGATGCTGAGACTGATGTCAGTCTCAGCATCACCACATCACATCAACATCACAGTCTCAGCATCACCACATCACCTCAACATCACATTCTCAGCATCACCACATCACCTCAACATCAGTCACAGCATCACCACATTACATCAACATCACAGTCTCAGCATCACCACCTCCCATCAACATCACTGTCACAGCATCACCACATCACCTCAACATCAGTCTCAGCATCACCACATCACATCAACATCACAGTCTCAGCATCACCACATCACCTCAACATCACAGTCTCAGCATCACCACATCACCTCAACATCACAGTCTCAGCATCACCACATCACATCAACACCACAGTCTCAGTATCACCACATCTCATCCACATCGCAGTCCCATCATCACCACATCACATCAACACCACAGTCTCAGTATCACCACATCACATCAACATCAGTCTCAGCATCATCACATGACATCAACACCACAGTCTCAGCATCACCACATCACATCAACATCAGTCTCAGCATCACTACATCACATCAACATCACAGTCTCAGCATCACCACATCACCTCAACATCAGTCTCAGCATCACCACATCACATCAACATCACAGTCTCAGCATCACCACATCACCTCAACATCACAGTCTCAGCATCACCACATCACCTCAACATCACAGTCTCAGCATCACCACATCACATCAACATCACAGTCTCAGCATCACCACATCACCTCAACATCACAGTCTCAGCATCACCACATCACATCAACATCACAGTCTCAGCATCACCACATCACCTCAACATCACAGTCTCAGCATCACCACATCACCTCAACATCACAGTCTCAGCATCACCACATCACCTCAACATCACAGTCTCAGCATCACCACATCACATCAACATCACAGTCTCAGCATCACCACATCACATCAACATCAGTCTCAGCATCACCACATCACATCAACATCACAGTCTCAGCATCACCACATCACATCAACATCACAGTCTCAGCATCACCACATCACATCAACATCAGTCTCAGCATCACCACATCACCTCAACACCACAGTCTTAATAGCACCACATCACCTCAACATCACAGTCTCAGCATCATCACATCAACATCACAGTCTCAGTATCACCACATCACCTCAACATCAGTCTCAGCATCACCACATCACCTCAACATCAGTCTCAGCATCACCACATCACATCAACATCACAGTCTCAGCATCACCACATCACATCAACATCACAGTCTCAGCATCACCACATCACCTCAACATCACAGTCTCAGCATCACCACATCACATCAACATCACAGTCTCAGCATCACCACATCACATCAACATCACAGTCTCAGCATCACCACATCACCTCAACATCACAGTCTCAGCATCACCACATCACATCAACATCACAGTCTCAGCAACACCACATCACATCAACATCACAGTCTCAGCATCACCACATCACATCAACATCACAGTCTCAGCAACACCCCAACACATCAACATCACAGTCTCAGCATCACCACATCACATCAACATCACAGTCTCAGCATCACCACATCACATCAACATCACAGTCTCAGCATCACCACATCACATCAACATCACAGTCTCAGCATCACCACATCACATCAACATCACAGTCTCAGCATCACCACATCACATCAACATCACAGTCTCAGCATCACCACATCACATCAACATCACAGTCTCAGCATCACCACATCACCTCAACATCAGTCTCAGCATCACCACATCACATCAACATCACAGTCTCAGCATCACCACATCACCTCAACATCACAGTCTCAGCATCACCACATCACCTCAACATCAGTCACAGCATCACCACCTCCCATCAACATCACAGTCACAGCATCACCACATCACCTCAACATCAGTATCAGCATCACCACATCACATCAACATCACAGTCTCAGCATCACCACATCACCTCAACATCACAGTCTCAGCATCACCACATCACCTCAACATCACAGTCTCAGCATCACCACATCACCTCAACATCACAGTCTCAGCATCACCACATCACCTCAACATCACAGTCTCAGCATCACCACATCACATCAACATCACAGTCTCAGCATCACCACATCACATCAACATCACAGTCTCAGCATCACCACATCACCTCAACATCACAGTCTCAGCATCACCACATCACCTCAACATCATATTCTCAGCATCACCACATCACATCAACACAACAGTCTCATCATAGCCACATCACCTCAACATCACAGCCTCAGCATCACCACATCACCTCAACATCAGTCTCAGCATCACCACATCACCTCAACATCACAGTCTCAGCATCACCACAT
This sequence comes from Ylistrum balloti, assembly GCF_031769215.1. NCBI lineage: Eukaryota > Metazoa > Mollusca > Bivalvia > Pectinida > Pectinidae > Ylistrum > Ylistrum balloti. The sequence goes on along the minus strand of NW_026782421.1, from coordinate 505,371 downwards.
CACCTCAACATCACAGTCTCAGCATCACCACATCACACCATCACAGTCTCAGCATCACCACATCACATCAACATCTCAGTCTCAGCATCACCACATCACATCAACATCACAGTTTCAGCATCACCATATCACATCAACATCACAGTCTCAGCATCACCACATCACCTCAACATCACAGTCTCAGCATCACCACATCACATCAACATCACAGTCTCAGCATCACCACATCACATCAACATCACAGTCTCAGCATCACAACATCACCTCAACACCAGTCTCAGCATCACCACATCACATCAACATCACAGTCTCAGCATCACCACATCACATCAACATCACAGTCTCAGCATCACCACATCACATCAACATCACAGTCTCAGCATTACCACATCACCTCAACATCACAGTCTCAGCATCTCCACATCATCACAACATCACAATCTCAGCATCACCACATCACAACCACATCAGTCTCAGTATCACCACATCACATCAACATCACAGTCTCAGTATCACCACATCACCTCAACATCAGTCTCAGAATCACCATATCACATCCACATCACAGTCTCAGCATCACCACATCACATCAACATCACAGTCTCAGCATCACCACATCACCTCAACATCAGTCACAGCATCACCACATCACCTCAACATCACAGTGTCAGCATCACCACATCACCTCAACATCATAGTCTCAGCATCACCACATCACATCAACACCACAGTCTCAGCATCACCACATCACATCAACATCACAGTCTCATCATCACCACATCACATCAACATCACAGTCTCAGCATCACCACAACACCTCAACATCAGTCTCAGCATCACCATCTCACATCAACATCACAGTTTCAGCATCACCACATCAAATCAACATCACAGTCTCAGCATCACCACATCACCTCAACATCACAGTCTCAGCATCACCACATCACCTCAACATCACAGTCTCAGCATCACCACATCACATCAACATCACAGTCTCAGCATCACCACATCACCTCAACATCACAGTCTCAGCATCACCACATCACATCAACATCACAGTCTCAGCATCACCACATCACATCAACATCACAGTCTCAGCATCACCACATCACATCAACATCAGTCTCAGCATCACCACATCACATCAACATCACAGTCTCAGCATCACCACATCACCTCAACATCACAGTCTCAGCATCACCACATCACCTCAACATCACAGCATCACCACATCACATCAACATCACAGTCTCAGCATCACCACATCACATCAACATCACAGTTTCAGCATCACCACATCACATCAACATCACAGTCTCAGCATCACCACATCACATCAACATCACAGTCTCAGCATCACCACATCACATCAACATCACAGTCTCAGCATCACCACATCACCTCAACATCACAGTCTCAGCATCACCACATCACATCAACATCACAGTCTCAGCATCACCACATCACATCAACATCACAGTCTCAGCATCACCACATCACATCAACATCACAGTCTCAGCATCACATCACATCACAGCATCACCACATCACCTCAACATCAGTCTCAGCATCACCACATCACCTCAACATCACAGTCTCAGCATCACCACATCACATCAACATCACAGTCTCAGCATCACCACATCACATCAACATCAGTCTCAGCATCACCACATCACATCAACATCAGTCTCAGCATCACCACATCACCTCAACATCACAGTCTCAGCATCACCACATCACATCAACATCACAGTCTCAGCATCACCACATCACCTCAACATCACTCTCAGCATCACCACATCACATCAACATCACAGTCTCAGCATCACCACATCACATCAACATCACAGTGTCAGCATCACCACATCACATCAACATCAGTCTCAGCATCACCACATCACCTCAACACCACAGTCTTAATAGCACCACATCACCTCAACATCACAGTCATAGCATCACCACATCACATCAACATCAGTCTCAGCATCACCACATCACCTCAACACCACAGTCTTAATATCACCACATCACTTCAACATCACAGTCTCAGCATCATCACATCACATCAACATCATCAGTCTCAGCATCACCACATCACCTCAACATCACAGTCTCAGCATCACCACATCACCTCAACATCACAGTCTCAGCATCACCACATCACCTCAACATCACAGTCTCAGCATCACCACATCACATCAACATCACAGTCTCAGCATCACCACATCACCTCAACATCAGTCTCAGCATCACCACATCACATCAACATCACAGTCTCAGCATCACCACATCACCTCAACATCACAGTCTCAGCATCACCACATCATCACAACATCACAGTCTCAGCATCACCACATCACATCAACATCACAGTCTCAGCATCACCACATCACATCAACATCACAGTCTCAGCATCACCACATCACATCAACATCACAGTCTCAGCATCACCACATCACATCAACATCACAGTCTCAGCATCACCACATCACATCAACATCACAGTCTCAGCATCACCACATCACCTCAACATCACAGTCTCAGCATCACCACATCACATCAACACCACAGTCTCAGCATCACCACATCACATCAACATCACAGTCTCAGCATCACCACATCACCTCAACATCATAGTCTCAGCATCACCACATCACATCAACATCACAGTCTCAGCATCACCACATCACCTCAACATCACAGTCTCAGCATCACCACATCACATCAACATCACAGTCTCAGCATCACCACATCACCTCAACATCACAGTCTCAGCATCACAACATCATCACAACATCACAGTCTCAGCATCACCACATCACATCAACATCAGTCTCAGCATCACCACATCACATCAACATCACAGTCTCAGCATCACCACATCACCTCAACATCACAGTCTCAGCATCACCACATCACATCAACATCACAGTCTCAGCATCACCACATCACATCAACATCACAGTCTCAGCATCACCACATCACCTCAACATCACAGTCTCAGCATCACCACATCACATCAACATCACAGTCTCAGCATCACCACATCACATCAACATCACAGTCTCAGCATCACCACATCACATCAACATCACAGTCTCAGCATCACCACATCACATCAACATCACAGTCTCAGCATCACCACATCACATCAACATCACAGTCTCAGCATCACCACATCACATCAACATCACAGTCTCAGCATCACCACATCACATCAACATCACAGTCTCAGCATCACCACATCACCTCAACAACACACTCTCAGCATCACCACATCACATCAACATCACAGTCTCAGCATCACCACATCACATCAACATCACAGTCTCAGCATCACCACATCACATCAACATCACAGTCTCAGCATCACCACATCACCTCAACATCACAGTCTCAGCATCACCACATCACATCAACATCACAGTCTCAGCATCACCACATCACATCAACATCACAGTCTCAGCATCACCACATCACCTCAACATCACAGTCTCAGCATCACCACATCACCTCAACATCAGTCACAGCATCACCACATCACCTCAACATCACAGTGTCAGCATCACCACATCACCCCAACATCAGTCTCAGCATCACCACATCACATAAACATCACAGTCACAGCATCACCACATCACATCAACATCAGTCTCAGCATCACCACATCACCTCAACATCACAGTCTCAGCATCACCACATCACATCAACATCAGTCTCAGCATCACCACATCACATCAACATCACAGTCTCAGCATCACCACATCACCTCAACATCACAGTCTCAGCATCACCACATCACATCAACATCACAGTCTCAGCATCACCACATCACATCAACATCACAGTCTCAGCATCACCACATCACATCAACACCACAGTCTCAGCATCACCACATCACATCAACATCACAGTCTCAGCATCACCACATCACTTCAACATCACAGTCTCAGCATCACCACATCACATCAACATCACAGTCTCAGCATCACCACATCACCTCAACATCAGTCTCAGCATCACCACATCACATCAACATCACAATCTCAGCATCACCACATCACCTCAACATCACAGTCTCAGCATCACCACATCACCTCAACATCACAGTCTCAGCATCACCACATCACATCAACATCACAGTCTCAGCATCACCACATCACATCAACATCACAGTCTCAGCATCACCACATCACCTCAACATCACAGTCTCAGCATCACCACATCACATCAACATCACAGTCTCAGCATCACCACATCACATCAACATCACAGTCTCAGCATCACCACATCACCTCAACATCAGTCTCAGCATCACCACATCACATCAACATCACAGTCTCAGCATCACCACATCACATCAACATCACAGTCTCAGCATCACCACATCACATCAACATCACAGTCTCAGCATCACCACATCACATCAACATCACAGTCTCAGCATCACCACATCACATCAACATCACAGTCTCATCATCACCACATCACATCAACATCACAGTCTCAGCATCACCACATCACCTCAATATCAGTCTCAGCATCACCACATCACATCAACATCACAGTTTCAGCATCACCACATCAAATCAACATCACAATGTCAGCATCACAATGTCAGCATCACCACATCACCTTAACATCACAGTCACAGTATCACCACATCACATCAACATCACAGTCTCAGCATCACCACATCACCTCAACATCACAGTCTCAGCATCACCACATCACCTCAACATCACAGTCTCAGCATCACCACATCACCTCAACATCACAGTCTCAGCATCACCACATCACACAACATCACAGTCTCAGCATCACCACATCACATCAACATCAGTCTCAGCATCACCACATCACATCAACATCACAGTCTCAGCATCACCACATCACCTCAACATCACAGTCTCAGCATCACCACATCACATCAACATCACAGTCTCAGCATCACCACATCACATCAACATCACAGTCTCAGCATCACCACATCACCTCAACATCAGTCTCAGCATCACCACATCACATCAACACCACAGTCTTAATATCACCACATCACCTTAACATCAGTCTCAGCATCACCACATCACATCAACATCACAGTCTCAGCATCACCACATCACCTCAACATCAGTCTCAGCATCACCACATCACATCAACATCACAGTCTCAGCATCACCACATCACATCAACATCACAGTCTCAGCATCACCACATCACATCAACATCACAGTCTCATCATCACCACATCACATCAACATCACAGTCTCAGCATCACCACATCACCTCAACATCACAGTCTCAGCATCACCACATCACAACCACATCAGTCTCAGTATCACCACATCACATCCACATCACATCCACATCACAGTTTCAGCATCACCACATCACCTCAACATCACAGTCTCAGCATCACCACATCACATCAACACCACAGTCTCATCATAGCAAAATCACCTCCACATCAGTCTCAGCATCACCACATCACATCAACATCACAATATCAGCATCACCACATCACCTCAACATCACAGTCTCAGCATCACCACATCATCACAACATCACAGTCTCAGCATCACCACATCACATCAACATCACAGTCTCAGCATCACCACATCACATCAACATCACAGTCTCAGCATCACCACATCACATCAACATCACAGTCTCAGCATCACCACATCACATCAACATCACAGTCTCAGCATCACCACATCACATCAACATCACAGTCTCAGCATCACCACATCACATCAACACCACAGTCTCAGCATCACCACATCACATCAACATCAGTCTCAGCATCACCACATCAAATCAACATCACAGTCTCAGTATCATCACATCACCTCAACATCATAGTTTCACCATCACCACATCACATCAACATCACAGTCTCAGCATCACCACATCACATCAACATCACAGTCTCAGCATCACCACATCACATCAACATCACAGTCTCAGCATCACCACATCACATCAACACCACAGTCCCAGCATCACCACATCACCTCAACATCATAGTCTCAGTATCACCACATCACATCAACATCAGTCTCAGCATCACCACATCACATCAACATCACAGTCTCAGCATCACCACATCACATCAACATCACAGTCTCAGCATCACCACATCACCTCAACATCAGTCTCAGCATCACCACATCAAATCAACACCACAGTCTTAATATCACCAAATCACGTCAACATCACAGTCTCAGCATCACCACATCATCACAACATCACAGTCTCAGCATCACCACATCACATCCACATCACAGTCTCAGCATCACCACATCACATCAACATCACAGTCTCAGCATCACCACATCACATCAACATCACAGTCTCAGCATCACCACATCACATCAACATCACAGTTTCAGCATCACCACATCACCTTAACATCAGTCTCAGCATCACCACATCACATCAACATCACAGTCTCAGCATCACCACATCACATCAACATCACAGTCTCAGCATCACCACATCACATCAACATCACAGTCTCAGCATCACCACATCACATCAACATCACAGTCTCAGCATCACCACATCACATCAACATCACAGTCTCAGCATCACCACATCACCTCAACATCACAGTCTCAGCATCACCACATCACATCAACATCACAGTCTCAGTATCACCACATCAAATCCACATCACAGTCTCATCAACACCACATCACCTCAACATCAGTCTCAGCATCACCACATCACATCAACATCACAGTCTCAGCATCACCACCTCCCATCAACATCACAGTCACAGCATCACCACATCACCTCAACATCACAGTCTCAGCATCACCACATCACCTCAACATCACAGTCTCAGCATCACCACATCACCTCAACATCACAGTCTCAGCATCACCACATCACGTCAACATCAGTCTCAGCATCTCCACATCATCACAACATCACAGTCTCAGCATCACCACATCACCTCAACATCAGTCTCAGCATCACCACATCACATCAACATCACAGTCTCAGCATCACCACATCACATCAACATCACAGTCTCAGCATCACCACATCACATCAACATCACAGTCACAGCATCATCACATCAACATCACAGTCACAGCATCACCACATCACCTCAACATCAGTCTCAGCATCACCACATCACATCAACATCACAGTCTCAGCATCACCACATCACATCAACATCACAGTCTCTGCATCACCACATCACATCAACATCACAGTCTCAGCATCACCACATCACATCAACATCACAGTCTCAGCATCACCACATCACCTCCACATCACAGTCTCAGCATCACCACATCACATCAACATCACAGTATCAGCATCACCACATCACATCAACATCACAGTCTCAGCATCACCACATCACCTCAACATCACAGTCTCAGCATCACCACATCACATCAACACCACAGTCTCAGCATCACCACATCACATCAACATCAGTCTCAGCATCACTACATCACATCAACATCACAGTCTCAGCATCACCACATCACATCAACATCACAGTCTCAGCATCACCACATCACCTCAACATCACAGTCTCAGCATCACCACATCACATCAACATCACCACATCACATCAACACCACAGTCTCAGCATCACCACATCACATCAACATCAGTCTCAGCATCACCACATCACATCAACATCACAGTTTCAGCATCACCACATCAAATCAACATCACAATCTCAGCATCACCACATCACCTCAACATCACAGTCACAGTATCACCACATCACATCCACACCACAGTCTCAGCATCACTACATCACCTCAACATCACAGTCTCAGCATCACCACATCACATCAACATCACAGTCTCAGCATCACCACATCACCTCAACATCACAGTCTCAGCATCACCACATCACATCAACATCACAGTCTCAGCATCACCACATCACATCAACATCACAGTCTCAGCATCACCACATCACATCAACATCACAGTCTCAGCATCACCACATCACATCAACATCACAGCAGCACCACATCACCTCAACATCACAGTCTCAGCATCACCACATCACCTTAACATCAGTCTCAGCATCACCACATCACATCAACAGCATCACCACATCACATCAACATCACAGTCTCAGCATCACCACATCACCTCAACATCAGCCTCAGCATCACCACATCACCTGAACATCAGTCTCAGCATCACCACATCACCTCAACATCACAGTCTCAGCATCACCACATCACATCAACACCACAGTCTCAGCATCACCACATCACCTCAACATCACAGTCTCAGCATCACCACATCACATCAACATCACAGTCTCAGCATCACCACATCACCTCAACATCACAGTCTCAGTATCACCACATCACATCAACATCACAGTCTCAGCATAACCACATCACATCAACATCACAGTCTCAGCATCACCACATCACATCAACATCACAGTCTCAGCATCACCACATCACATCAACATCACAGTCTCAGCATCACCACATCACATCAACATCACAGTCTCAGCATCACCACATCACATCAACATCACAGTCTCAATATCACCACATCACCTCCACATCACAGTCTCAGCATCACCACATCATCACAACATCACAGTCTCAGCATCACCACATCACTTCCAAATCAGTAAAATCACATCAACATCACAGTCTCAGCATCACCACATCACCTCAACATCACAGTCTCAGCATCACCACATCATCACAACATCACAGTCTCAGCATCACCACATCACCTCAACATCACAGTCTCAGCATCACCACATCACATCAACATCACAGTCTCAGCATCACCACATCACATCAACATCAGTCTCAGCATCACCACATCACATCAACATCACAGTCTCAGCATCACCACATCACATCAACATCACAGTCTCAGCATCACCACATCACCTCAACATCATAGTCTCAGCATCACCACATCACATCAACACCAGTCTCAGCATCACCACATCACCTCAACATCAGTCTCAGCATCACCACATCACATCAACATCACAGTCTCAGCATCACCACATCACCTCAACATCACAGTCTCAGCATCACCACATCACCTGAACATCAGTCTCAGCATCACCACATCATCACAACATCACAGTCTCAGCATCACCACATCACTTCCAAATCAGTCTCAGCATCACCACATCACCTCAACATCACAGTCTCAGCATCACCACATCACATCAACATCACAGTCTCAGCATCACCACATCACATCAACATCACAGTCTCAGCATCACCACATCACATCAACATCTCAGTCTCAGCATCACCACATCACATCAACATCAGAGTTTCAGCATCACCACATCACATCCACATCACAGTCTCAGCATCACCACATCACATCAACATCACAGTCTCAGCATCACCACATCACATCAACATCACAGTCTCAGCATCACCACATCACATCAACATCACAGTCTCAGCATCACCACATCACCACAACATCACAATCTCAGCATCACCACAACACATCAACATCACAGTCTCAGCATCACCACATCACATCAACATCACAGTCTCAGCATCACCACATCACATCAACATCACAGTCTCAGCATCACCACATCACCTCAACATCAGTCTCAGCATCACCACATCACATCAACATCACAGTCTCAGCATCACCACATCACATCAACATCAATCTCAGCATCACCACATCACATCAACATCAATCTCAGCATCACCACATCACATCAACATCACAGTCTCAGCATCACCACATCACCTCAACATCATAGTTTCACCATCACCACATCACATCAACATCACAGTCTCAGCATCACCACATCACCTCAACATCACAGTCTCAGCATCACCACATCACATCAACACCACAGTCTTAATATCACCACATCACCTCAACATCACAGTCTTAGCATCACCACATCACATCAACATCTCAGTCTCAACATCACCACATCACATCAACATCACAGTTTCAGCATCACCACATCACCTCAACATCACAGTCTCAGCATCACCACATCACATCAACATCACAGTCTCAGCATCACCACATCACATCAACATCACAGTCTCAGCATCACCACATCACCTCAACATCATAGTCTCAGCATCACCACATCACATCAACATCACAGTCTCAGCATCACCACATCACATCAACATCATAGTCTCAGCATCACCACATCACATCAACATCACAGTCTCAGCATCACCACATCACATCAACATCAGTCTCAGCATCACCACATCACATCAACATCACAGTCTCAGCATCACCACATCACATCAACATCACAGTCTCAGCATCACCACATCACATCAACATCACAGTCTCAGCATCACCACATCACATCAACATCACAGTCTCAGCATCACCACATCACCTCAACATCAGTCTCAGCATCACCACATCACATCAACATCACAGTCTCAGCATCACCACATCACCTCAACATCAGTCACATCATCAGCACATCACATCAACATCACAGTGTCAGCATCACCAAATCACCTCAACATTAGTCTCAGCATCACCACATCACATCAACATCACAGTCTCAGCATCACCACAACACCTCAACATCAGTCTCAGCATCACCACATCACATCCACATCAGTCAGTATCACCACATCACATCCACATCACAGTCTCAGCATCACCACATCACCTCAACATCACAGTCTCAGCATCACCACATCATCACAACATCACAGTCTCAGCATCACCACATCACATCAACATCACAGTCTCAGCATCACCACATCACATCAACATCACAGTCTCAGCATCACCATATCACATCAACATCACAGTCTCAGCATCACCACATCACCTCAACATCACAGTCTCAGCATCACCACATCACATCAACATCACAGTCTCAGCATCACCACATCACCTCAACATCACAGTCTCAGCATCACCACATCACATCAACATCACAGTCTCAGCATCACCACATCACCTCAACATCACAGTCTCAGCATCACCACATCACATCAACATCACAGTCTCAGCATCACCACATCACATCAACATCACAGTCTCAGCATCACCACATCACATCAACATCACAGTCTCAGCATCACCACATCACCTCAACATCACAGTCTCAGCATCACCACATCACCTCAACATCACAGTCTCAGCATCACCACATCACCTCAACATCACAGTCTCAGCATCACCACATCACCTCAACATCACAGCCTCAACATCAGTCTCAGCATCACCACATCACATCAACATCACAGTCTCAGCATCACCACATCACATCAACATCACAGTCTCAGCATCACCACATCACCTCAACATCACAGTCTCAGCATCACCAAATCACATCAACATCACAGTCTCAGCATCACCACATCACATCAACATCACAGTCTCAGCATCACCACATCACATCAACATCACAGTCTCAGCATCACCACATCACCTCAACATCACAGTCTCAGCATCACCACATCACATCAACATCACAGTCTCAGCATCACCACATCACCTCAACATCACAGTCTCAGCATCACCACATCACCTCAACATCACAGTCTCAGCATCACCACATCACATCAACATCACAGTCTCAGCATCACCACATCACATCAACATCACAGTCTCAGCATCACCACATCACATCAACATCACAGTCTCAGCATCACCACATCACATCAACATCACAGTCTCAGCATCACCACATCACCTCAACATCACAGTCTCAGCATCACCACATCACCTCAACATCACAGTCTCAGCATCACCACATCACCTCAACATCACAGTCTCAGCATCACCACATCACCTCCACATCAGTCTCAGCATCACCACATCACCTCAACATCACAGTCTCAGCATCACCACATCACATCAACATCACAGTCTCAGCATCACCACATCACCTCAACATCACAGTCTCAGCATCACCACATCACCTCAACATCACAGTCTCAGCATCACCACATCACCTCAACATCACAGTCTCAGCATCACCACATCACATCAACATCACAGTCTCAGCATCACCACATCACCTCAACATCACAGTCTCAGCATCACCACATCACCTCAACATCACAGTCTCAGCATCACCACATCACCTCAACATCACCACATCACCTCAACATCACAGTCTCAGCATCACCACATCACCTCAACATCACAGTCTCAGCATCACCACATCACCTCAACATCAGTCTCAGCATCACCACATCACATCAACATCACAGTCTCAGCATCACCACATCACATCAACATCACAGTCTCAGCATCACCACATCACATCAACATCACAGTCTCAGCATCACCACATCACCTCAACATCACAGTCTCAGCATCACCACATCATCACATCACAGTCTCAGCATCACCACATCACCACAACACATCAACATCACAGTCTCAGCATCACCACATCACATCAACATCAGTCTCAGCATCACCACATCACATCAACATCAGTCTCAGCATCACCACATCACCTCAACATCACAGTCTCAGCATCACCACATCACATCAACATCACAGTCTCAGCATCACCACATCACCTCAACATCACAGTCTCAGCATCACCACATCACCTCAACATCACAGTCTCAGCATCACCACATCACATCAACATCACAGTCTCAGCATCACCACATCACATCAACATCACAGTCTCAGCATCACCACATCACCTCAACATCACAGTGTCAGCATCACCACATCACATCAACATCACAGTCTCAGCATCACCACATCACATCAACATCATAGTCTCAGCATCACCACATCACATCAACATCATAGTCTCAGCATCACCACATCACATCAACACCACAGTCTCAGCATCACCACATCACCTCAACATCACAGTCTCAGCATCACCACATCACATCAACATCACAGTCTCAGCATCACCACATCACCTCAACATCACAGTCTCAGCATCACCACATCACATCAACATCACAGTTTCAGCATCACCACATCACATCAACATCACAGTCTCAGCATCACCACATCACCTCAACATCACAGTCTCAGCATCACCACATCACATCAACATCACAGTCTCAGCATCACCACATCACCTCAACATCAGTCTCAGCATCACCACATCACCTCAACATCACAGTCTCAGCATCACCACATCACATCAACATCACAGTCTCAGCATCACCACATCACCTCAACATCACAGTCTCAGCATCACCACATCACCTCAACATCATAGTCTCAGCATCACCACATCACATCAACATCAGTCTCAGCATCACCACATCACATCAACATCAGTCTCAGCATCACCACATCACCTCAACATCATAGTCTCAGCATCACCACATCACATCAACATCACAGTCTCAGCATCACCACATCACCTCAACATCACAGTCTCAGCATCACCACATCACCTCAACATCATAGTCTCAGCATCACCACATCACATCAACACCACAGTCTCAGTATCACCACATCACATCCACATCACAGTCCCATCATCACCACATCACCTCAACCTTAGTCTCAGCTTCACCACATCACATCAACACCACAGTCTTAATATCACCACATCACCTCAACATCACAGTCTCAGCATCACCACATCACCTCAACATCACAGTCTCAGCATCACCACATCACATCAACACCACAGTCTCAGTATCACCACATCACAGTCCCATCATCACCACATCACCTCAACCTTAGTCTCAGCTTCACCACATCACATCAACACCACAGTCTTAATATCACCACATCACCTCAACATCACAGTCTCAGCATCACCACATCACCTCAACATCACAGTCTCAGCATCACCACATCACATCAACACCACAGTCTCAGCATCACCACATCACAGTCTCAGCATCACCACGTCATATCAACATCACAACTTCACAATCACATCAACATCACCTCAGACATCACACCAACACCACAGCGTCACCATCACATTAACATTACAACTTGACCATCACCCCAACATTACAACTTCACCATCATCCCAACATTACAACTTCACAATCACCCCAACATAACAACTTCACCATCACCCCAACATAACAACTTCACCATCACCCCAACGTTACAACTTCACCATCATCCCAACATAACAACTTCACCATCACCCCAACATAACAACTTCACCATCACCCCAACGTTACAACTTCACCATCATCCCAACGTTACAACTTCACCATCACCCCAACGTTACAACTTCACCATCACCCCAGCGTTACAACTTCACCATCACCCCAACGTTACAACTTCACCATCACCCCAACGTTACAACTTCACCATCACCCCAACATTACAACACGGCATCACGACAGCATCAGATCAACATCACAACGTCACCATCCATCATCACAACGTCACCATCATTACATCACCATCCATCATCACAACGTCACCATCATCTAAATGTCATCATCATCACAAAGTCACCATCCATCATCACAACCATCATTGGTAATTTCATATTTTGCCTTTAACAATATTTACAGATAAATTTCACGTAAAATATATATGACCCTAAACTGATGTCAGGTGTTTTCTTGTGTTTTCCTCAAATTCTTGAAATATATTGAACCTTAACAGAGGAAAACACAAAAATATCACTCAAATTCTTATAGTGGAATTTCCATTTCATGATACCTCTGTTTGACCTCTGGATGGTCCGAGTCCAAACAAAATCTGATGCTTAAACTAGCATCATTGGGACACATATATAGTCACAGAACAATGAGAAAAAATTATCTAAAAAATAAAACATTGTTAATTACGGTTGAAATGATTAAATAGTCTATACAATGACATTGACTGATATTTAAGATTTGAAAAGCGATTATTTTTTGTTACTTTTTAATTGATCAAGGTGATGTAAACTATTCATTATTGACTGATATGTCTATAAAAGGTAATGAACATCAGATACAGTGATGACTTATCATGAAAATATATACAATAGAAATAAACAGGAGACACTTTGATCTGATTCAGATTTTATTGATAATATAATAATCCACAGCCATATTGTCACATAACATCACTCATTCTCTCACGCCAAGTGATAACATCTATAAATATATTTCCCAATTTTCTATTAAGTCATGGTTTTATAGTATACTGACACATATATATCTTTAAATCTACACATTCCAAAGCAACTACGTAGTCAATTGGGTTAATCACGACATCAACAGCTTGTCATTATGAGGATATCCTTATAGCAGCTGGTGGCTTCCTCAATGAACAACATACAGAAGGCCCACATGTTATCAAGAGCAATTTTGAGACAGTTGTATATTTGAAGGAGACAAACATGACAACAGAGGATGATCCATAATCTCAAGCTTTCTCAGAAACACAATCTTCACACCTTTGCTTGTAACCTCAGCTGCTTAAAGATCTCTGTGAATATCAAGTACTAATGTAGAATATTGAAGTTCTCAATTAAGACTACAGGGGAATAGACCATTATGTGAGACTCAATCTAAAATCACAAAAGACATCATTTTACATATTTTTATTCAAAAGCAATCACGGAAAACTTATTTCCATGAAACAGTATCTTTTAAGCACATCCCAAGATTGAAAAAAGGGAGATATCTTTAAACAAAGACATCTTCAAGCCATTGAGTTCTGCAACAAATCTGCACAAGATTTTCTTCTTCCCAGAGAGAAATGACATACAAATCCTGACTCAAAGTCAGGATCTAGGATTATTGTTTTAGGACAAGGGAATAACATTTTGTGTTTGAAATTTTACTGACAAGGAAAAAAAAAAGAAGAAAAAAACATAGATGGGCTTTTTACCAGTAGGTCTTATTACCAGTAGGTCTTATTGCCAGTATGCCTTATTACTGAATAAATATGCAGCTCCATGTACAAAACAAAATCATTATCCCTGGCACAAAAATAGCTCATCAAGTGTTTAGGTCGTGAGTTATCTATCATGGGTATACATATCAGGAGATATCACAAAATTCTCAAGGCCTCTACACAAAAGACGTGTTCTGTAACAATTTGTTACAACTAGGTTTTATAACAAATTATCACATACGTAATGTGAAATTGCACACCAATCTTTTTAAAAAGAAAGTTGTAACACATTGGGCGCTATATCCCTTCAAATACGTCCCACTTATTCACAAATGTTACGGTAGTAAACTGGGGTGTAACTAATTGGCACACTACAGTGCTCAGTTGAGACATCTAACCCACTCCCTACAAAGACAACACAAAAAGACCAATATGTCATATAGCGCTTGAGGACAAGATTAAGATCTTTTTTGAAGATAAAAGATTTCTTCTTTGAAGCCTCACAAACAAAAAAAATGATTTGAGTTATTCAGGTTTTTGAATATATTGAAGGTTGAAATGGACCTCAAAAGAATTACATATATGGTCATTGGGTGAAATGGTAAAGAATGTGCTCTGAGAGGCAAATGTTGAATGTCATCATTTACACCATGTCGTGTCTTCCCAATGACGTCACTATTTTCAGGTCAACTCTCTATTGAAGGAGCTAGCACCTTACAGTGACATTTCAGATACATGGGACTGAAAATCATTATTCAAAATATCCACGATTGTGAAAGTGAGCATCAACTGTCCAAATACTGCTTAGTTCAATCAACAGCTTCATGTCTTTCAAATTTGTTGTATGAAATTATAAAGTACCCAAGTAATACCCCATGGACTATTGTATACTGCAAAATTTTCACCCACATTAATTTTCAAATTTTCGTCCATGATCAGGAAGGGTGAATTTAAAATGGGTTCAAAAACTTGTCACATTTATACAACTCTTTTATATAACTCTTTGGGGGCAAAATCAACACGAGTGTAATTCATGTAGAATTGTACAAGGGTGAAAATAACCTGTTGTAAAAAAGTCCCAGTATTTACATGTAGTATTTGATTACGAGTAAATAATTTTTTTTATTGATTCTTAGGAGTTTGTTAAATTTTTTGCACAATTTCTAGTCTGTGCATGAAACATAATAAACAAGGCTTTATTTGCTAAGTGATCTTAAAAAAATAAACATAAATTCAATATTTACCAGGAGAAATAACTTATCTATGATATTTGTATCATGGGAAAATGAAGTGAATTTAGTTTGGTTTTAATGCCACTTTAAATGAGTTTTTAAAGGAAACAAAACAATTATTCTTTGATTATTTGAGAGTACAGTCAAAGCAATTGTCCCTTTCACAAGGAATTCCTGGGCCCATATCCATGAAACCATTCTCATGGTCAAGCATAGATTTTGTGCTCAAGCAAACTTTTTTATAATTCACCTATATGATATGAAATAACACAAATGTCAAATTTAAACCTTGAATATAGCTTTGACTTGATGTCCTTTCAAAATTGTTTGTAAATCTTCTGCAAAATAAGCCTTATTTATTATTTTTTAACTTAAACAAGACATAAGGCTTGAGCACAAAATTCATGCTTGAGCATGAGAAAGGTTTCATGAATACATGCCCTGGTTAACTGCTAGGCTAGATCTTCAACCCCACCTCAAGGCGATAGTTTTGAATGTTCCCTCTATGGCCATGATATCACTGTACACATCAGCAAAGCACCTTCGGGTTAGCCCCACACTACATAATTAACATGGACTATAGACTATGAACATTTTAACTACAAGATTTCTAATTAACAACCAATACAAAATTAACAACCATTTCAGCAACAAAACATTATTTTTGTCAGAAATCTGATAATACATCTATAAAGGTATGTAGTTATCATAATCATAGTTAAATGGCAAGTTGTAGTAAATGTACAAAGAGATTACAGAAGTATGGTATTTATCTTTTTTTTTTTTACAATGGTTGAAACGGAGGTGGAAACATAAAGCTTTAAGTAAAAATTGCGTATTTTTAAAAAAAATTTTAAATTCGAATTGTTTCATCCTCAAAAGTTGTGAAAACTCCCACTAAAATACAGCTACTCTTAGAGTAATCTGAAAAATCTGCAAAAATGGTAAACAGTGTAAGAATTGGCTGGATTTGTTGATACCAACTCTCTCAGAACAACTCAGTATAATAGTTCACCATCAAACTAGTCAGTGTTACCACTCATCAAGCTTTACTCAGTATAATAGTTCACCATCAAACTAGTCAGTGTTATCACTCATCAAGCTTTACCTAGTATAATAGTTCACCATCAAACTAGTCAGTGTTATCACTCATCAAGCTTTACCTAGTATAATAGTTCACCATCAAACTAGTCAGTGTTATCACTCATCAAGCTTTACTCAGTATAATAGTTCACCATCAAACTAGTCAGTGTTATCACTCATCAAGCTTTACTCAGTATAATAGTTCACCATCAAACTAGTCAGTGTTATCACTCATCAAGCTTTACTCAGTATAATAGTTCACCATCAAACTAGTCAGTGTTATCACTCATCAAGCTTTACCTAGTATAATAGTTCACCATCAAACTAGTCAGTTTCCTCATGAACTAATTGTAACAGAAGTTATATTGATTGTATTTTAATTAAAAAGTAGTAAGTTTTACTAAAAATGTACTAAAAGTCTTGATAAATCTAAGTAGTGGAAATAACTGAACTTTGCAATTCAATTAAATTCAGGCAAGAGCTGATAACATGCACAGCTGTACATGTACTAGGACTAAGCACATGTCACCTGGTATGAACTTTCATGAAAAAATGTCTTGTCTTTCTTTCAATAAAAAGAAATAATACCTCAAAAATATTACTCTACGGAAATTGTAACAGAACTTTTGACATACTGTTCAGAAAATCAAAATTTGAAATAAAAAATTTGATATTTTTCTGTGTTAATCGCCCTGTGAACAGCCAGGGTCATTTTGAGGTACAATCTCCTTGTAGTACCTGGTGGCTAGCTTAGTGAACAACATATGGGAGGCCTGTTGCATGCCATTCAGGGGAAAAAGGACGTCTCCAAGGATCTGAATGACTGAGCTATTGCAACCCTTTTTCTAAACTTCTGAAACATTCTGGTCTCTATATAACTGTACAAGAAAACAAGAGGCCCAAGGGGCCTTAACAGTCACATGAGGATTAAATGTCAATAATCTGGGGATTTTAAAATGTTGCAAAAATGTAACAACACTTGTGCAGGAACGTGTGTAAAATATCTGTACAAAGTTTGAATATGATCCAACCAGTGGTTCTTGAGAGGAAGTCCAAAATGTCTTAGCCAAACAGAGGCCAGGGTGGCCATCTTGGATTTTGATTCGCCCCAAAAAGTTAAAACACTTGCCAGGACCTTGTGTAGAACATTTGTATCAAGTTTCCCCTTTTTCCCCCTCCTGGGGTCCCTACTGGGGCCACGCCCTTTTTCTTCATAATTTCATATGTCCTTCACTAAGGGATGCTTTCTACCAAATTTGGTTGATATCGGTCAAAGCAGAATTTTCTAACCTTTTGAGCGCCCCCTAGAGGGGCCGTTTTTGACCCGATTTTTTTCCATTCGCAAACTTTGTAGACCATGCCATAAGGACCCTAAATATCAAATATGAACTTAATTTGACTGTTGGTTCATGAAAAGAAGATTTTTAAAGATTTATCTCATTTTACCCCCCTTTTCCCCCTCCTGGGGCCCCTTTTCGGGCCATACCCTTTTTCTTCGCAAACTTGAAGCGGCTTCCCATGGGGATGCTTTGTGCCAAGTTTGGTCAAAATCCATTCAGTGGTTCTTGAGAAGAATGTCGAATATGTGAAAAATTAACGACGCACGACGACAGACAAATCATGATGGTAATAGGTCACCATGAGCCTTTGGCTCAGGCGACCTAAAAACACAGAATAAATTATATTGCAACGAGTTATAGGTTTGTCTCTTTTATTTTTGGCATAAATTGATCAGACTAAAACTAGTATACTTATTCATTAGATTAAGTGTAAACTTGTCCACTTTCATTTTGTGTAAACTTGTCCACTTTTCATTTTATATACAAGTATAATATACATGCAATAAAGCTTTACAGTAGTAAACCTCAAACAAGAAACAAAAAGCAAAATAAAAAAAACACTTTTACGATATGAGGTTCATTTGATTACAACACCTGTAAAAATTTACACCTTGTTACATGTGTATAACCATAAATTTGTAAGAAAAAAATATCACACATATTGTCCAGACAATGAAGGTCCCCTCTTTCATTCTCTGACTCATTTCATGAGAACTTGACAGGTTTCATTATGATTGTAAACTTAAGTTGTGCTTTCTCAGAGTCAGTTTTATTTCCATATTTGTATGCAATGTGATACTATAATCTATCTCATTTCAGACTGTCTGTTTAGAATTTCTCCGCTTATATGCTTATAAAAAAATAGTATCATATAGTTTTCACAATGTTGAAAATTTATCCTGAAGCAATGGCAATAATGACTATTATAACAAGAGACCCATGGGCCTTAAAGGTCATCTGACATAAAACACAAGATTTCAAATTTTGAACTTATTCTACCTGGATTTAAGAAACAAGGGCACTCAGCCACCACCTTGAAAGTGGGTTAAGGTTATTCATTTCAACAAACTTCACAAACCTTCATCCCAGCATGCTAGTGGTCAAATATCATCACCCTGGGTGTTATGGTTATTCAGAGGATGCTTGAGGTAACAAACTTTGGTCAGTGCCATGTCATGATCATTTCATGCAAGTATTGACTCCATCTCACTGGTGGAACTTGAGAAGAAGTCGAAATGTGTTTTCAAGATGGCGGTCATGGCGGCCATCTTGGATTTTGGGCCAACCCGAAATTAACAAACTTTGGTCAGGATCATGTCACGATCATTTCAGGTAAGTTTCAGCTCAATGAGACATGTAGAACTTTAGAAGAAGTTGAAAATGTGTTTTCAATGTATTTTCAAAATGGCGGCCATGGCGGCCACCTTGGATTTCGGACCGACCCGAAATTAATAATCTTTGGTCAGTGCCATGTCATGATCATTTCATGCAAGTTTTGGGTCAATCGCACTGGTGGAACTTGAGAAGAAGTCAAAATGTGTTTTCAAGATGGCGGCCATCTTGGATTTTGGACCAACCCGAAATTAACAAACTTTGGTCAGGATCATGTCACCATCATTTCAGGTAAGTTTCAGCTCAATGAGACATGTAGAACTTGAGAAGAAGTTGAAAATGTTACGCCGGACGCTGGACGACGCTGGATGAATGGCAATCGCAATAAAAATCTCTTGAAAACAGAAACTTGTTTGAAGCTATACAACTGTAGTATACACATGTTTATCAATACCATAACAGTTTTTTTATATATCTATGTCTATCCAATATTGCTTCAAACATATTGTTGACCAACCAAAAATAACTTTACTTTATTATTTAAACATTGAAATAAAAATGTCATATTTCTAATGTGATAATGATTTCTTTACAATACAATTTATATGTAAATGTATTACTACTGCAGAGATCTATGATTTCTCTATTAAGTTACTTACTGTGAATGTATACATACAGATAACACCAGGTATATCTATTGGTGAAATAAAAACACTGATGATCTTCTGAAATAACTGCAGAGCAGATAAGGACCAAACTTGTACCAATGTATCATACAAAGGACACAAAGATCACAGAAGCAGATATCAAAAGGGCATAACATCGCTGAAACTTTTTCTAAATTATAAAAATAAAACTGAATGTACAATGTGTAATTTTCTAAAATAGAAAAAGTTATTAATTTAAAACTGATATAACAGATGATGTCTCAAGATGACCTAAAATTCTTAAATAACAAAAATATTCTAAATTTTAGATACTACCAGTAATATGATGATTGCCAGCGTATAAAAGCAGCATTCAGACATGAAACCTTTATTTTCTGTTGATAATTTTATCTTTGTTTGCCAATGTGCTAGTCGAGTTCTGTTGTGGTATGAACTTGAAAAGATAACAAGAGGCCCAAGGAGCCTTAACGGTCACCTGAGGAATATATGTCAATAATCTGGGGATTTTAAAATGTTGCAAAAATGTAACAACACTTGTGCAGGAATATGTGTAAAACATTTGTACAAAGTTTGAACATGATCCACCCAGTGGTTCTTGAGAGGAAGTCCAAAATGTCTTAGCCAAACAGAGGCCAGGGTGGCCATCTTGGATTTTGAATCGCCCCAAAAAGTTAAAACACTTGCCAGGACCTTGTGTAGAACATTCGTATCAAGTTTCCCCTTTTTCCCCCTCCTGGGGTCCCTATTGGGGCCACACCCTTTTTCTTCGCAAACATGAAGCAGCTTTCCATGGGGATGCTTTGTGCCAAGTTTGGTCAAAATTCATCCAATGGTTCTTGAGAAGGAGTCATTTAAAGAAGGTTTTTACATATGGCCCCTTTTACACCCCTTATGGGCCCCAAAGGGCACATAATCACTTTTTTCAACATAATTTCATATGTCCTTCACTAAGGGATGCTGTCTACCAAATTTGGTTGAAATCGGTCAAAGTTGAATTTTCGACCAGTGGAGCCATTTTTGACCCGATTTTTATTTTCATTCCCAAACTTTGTAGAACTTACCATAAGGACCCTCAATATCAAATATGAACTTAATCTGACAGTTGGTTCATGAGAAGAAGATTTTTAAAGATTTACCTAATTTTACCACCTTTATCCCCCTCCTGGGGCCCCTATTGGGGCCATGCCCTTTTTCTTTGCAAACTTAAAGTGGCTTCCCGTAGGGATGCTTTGTGCCAAGTTTGCTCAAAATCCGTTAAGTGGTTCTTGAGAAGAAGTAACAATGCATGACGCACAATGCGTGACGCACGACGACAGACAAATCATGATGGCAATAGGTCGCCATGAGCCTTCGGCTCAGGTGACCTAAAAATATAGCATGTTCCTGTCGTTCAAACGAAGAAATGCCCCTTTAATGGCTATAACACTGATGTTTAAAGAGAGAGGTTGAATATTAATCAAGGGAATGAAAGCTCATACCATGTATATGTAAGATGAATCTATTTTGAGAAACCTTATGATACATCACAGAACACATGAGTAAACAGAAAATAAAAACAAATCAGGCATGTCAACTCCTGGAGCAAACATTGTCACTTTTAAATAATATTCACTGGAAAACAGTTGTAGTTCTGCATTAAATAATTGATTTGAATATTTTGCATTACTCAAATTAATACAGCTGAATAGTTAAAGCAGTTGAGGTCACTGGTGAGAACCTGCTACATCTATGAGACTTTCTGTTTGTTCACGGTCCATATCTCTAACTCTGCAAAAGTAAAATGAGAATATAAAGGAAATGTAGATATCATTACAATAAATTTTTGAAAACGGAGAAAAAGTCTTTTTTATTTCACTTTTGAATGAATCACACAATTTATAACTACCCTCAGACAAAATACCAACATCCTCAGTCAGAAAGAGTTCCAAGTCCCAAAACATGTCCAAATTCCAGTTTATGGAGAAAAACATTTCTACAATCCCTTGTGAAAAAAATAGTACATTCCAAAACTACCCACACACCAAATATCAACATTCTAAAACATATGATTAATGATAAAATAGAACACCCACCAATCACACATGACAATATCTACCCTCACACCAAATGTCAGCATCCTAGAATGTATATTTAATGATATACTAGTCTGAAAATTTCATAACTTGTAGCAAAACTTTAACACAGCTGGATTTTTTATCCAATGAACATTCAGGATCATTTTGAAGTAGGGGGCGATTGTAGTAGTTGTTGGGTCCATTACATACTATATATCAAGAGCAATTAAGGTAATGTGTCTTAAGGACCCAATCATGTCAGCTTACAATGATACACAAGCTGCAACTGGTACAGTGCCTTGAACTATTTATGTCAGACTTTCACTTGAGGTTACACAGACCAATGCTAACAGAGACTTTGAATTGGAATAAGAATTTAAAATTCTGAGGAAGAAATTCAGCAACCTGTCTTTAAACCTGCTTGTGTATCTTCAAATTTTCATAAAAGATTGAAAATACTTTATACACGGCTCTTATTGTTCTGTATTCTATGCCACTGATTTTTTCTTAAAATGTATGTAATCCTTACCTTGGTAAAACAGGTCGCCGCCGACAAATACAGTGTAGGATCTTCTTACATCCAATCAGTACAGGATCCCAGGTTTCATAATGTGTTAAGAAAGTCACGCCAAAGAAGGCCACAAATACGGGTATGGTACCAACATAAAACATCCATGTGTAACTAACCTGGAAATCATTGATACAAACATGTTGGATTTTTGTCTCATGGCAATATGTCAATTTGGCAATGTTAATCATGTGCAAAAGTATAAAAAAATACATTTAATCAGACCTGCTGGAAAGAAGAAAATAACAAAAATAGGGAAAATATCTCTCTTTAAAATAATTATGAGCAAATATTTTCAATGTCGAAACTAGTACCAAAGAGCTTTCAAACATAACTTGTCTTTTTTTTCTTAATACATCTGTCTCTACAATCACATGTATTATCAAACTGTTCATGATTTGAAAATTACCCAGGTTACAAAATATCAATTATAATGTGTGGTTTAGTGTATTATAATCATGAAATGTTATTGAGAATCTCTGTGTGATGGATAGTGTATTTTAAAAGAAGATAATCAGAGTGAAATGGACATACTTTAATATGAAAATAACACTACTGCTCATGAAATCTCTCTGATCCTGAAAAAGACCCTTGCAGTGTTTATAGAGTAACATACCTCTTTTATAACAATATCCGCCATCATTGTGAGTGGGATAGTGAGACTCAGGGACAATGTACCAATCAATGATGATGTTAAAAAACAACCCCTGAAATACAGATCATCATCGTTATCAATGTTAGTACTTTGTCATTGTCAGCAGTATCCCCTGAAATATATATACAACAATAAATGATCAACATTAACACTATTTGAAAACAGTTTCTTATATTAAATAATATCTGCTAAATCACACAGCAGTATAGATAGTATACACCAAACTCTTTTTTTTAACTACAAAAATGGTATCCTATTGCATATATAGGGTGGTCGGGTGGTGCAGTGGTAACACACTTTCCCTTTCATCAAGCTGTCCGGGGTTCAATTCCCGGAATGGATGTGAAAAGGCAAGAGGTCACCTGCCCAACTAAGTGGGTTTTCCCCTAGGTACCCCTCACACGCTTTCATCTGGGCCAACATGAGTGATTAATATAAGTAGGAAAAACTTGTTTCGCAACTGTTGTAAAATAAATAAAGTTTATAATTGTATTTTATACATAGTAAAGAATAACTGCTTAACACAACCATGCTTATCAAGTATTGGTACATCACATGACATTCTGTTATGTCACTGTACAATATTCTTAATTCCTGGGGAAAGATTCTTAAGTTTCCAATCACAATGCCAATTTGAATACGTAACCACATAAGTAACTATATTTTTTTCTTTTCAATTTGATTCATCTTTTCATATGTTATCTTTTAATGAGCTGAATTATTGTCTTTTTTTTTCAGTTCAGACACCTTATTTACCTCAAAATTACTACACAAGATATAGACTATAATGAGATTTCTTCAATAAAATTATCATGTCTATGATATAACTATACATGTATATGTATTATTGCTGGGAAGAGTTAAGAATCAAAGCTATGTCATAGTTATAACCAACAAGTTCACCAATTGACTTTGTGACAGGCTTTGTACTTTGGCTCATTAAGCTTATAGTGCAGGATGAATATCATCACTATGAAAACCATACCAACAGACAAAAAACAATCTTTACTTTCACGGTAGAAAATCAAGATATAAGATTTCTAGGAACACTTTTCATCAATGAATAATTTCATGTTATTTCATGTTTTAAGTGAGATAAAACCTGTATCTTTATAAAAAAAGTGGGTGTAAATTTACATGTAGGACACATGTATCTCCTCATATTTCCATCACACTTCTGTACTGTCTGTGTTATACTACAGTAACCATCACACTTCTGTACTGTCTGTGTTATACTACAGTAACCATCACACTTCTGTACTGTCTGTGTTACAGTAACCATCACACTTCTGTACTGTCTGTGTTATACTACAGTAACCATCACACTTCTGTACTGTCTGTGTTACAGTAACCATCACACTTCTGTACTGTCTGTGTTATACTACAGTAACCATCACACTTCTGTACTGTCTGTGTTACAGTAACCATCACACTTCTGTACTGTCTGTGTTATACTACAGTAACCATCACACTTCTGTACTGTCTGTGTTACAGTAACCATCACACTTCTGTACTGTCTGTGTTATACTACAGTAACCATCATACTTCTGTACTGTCTGTGTTACAGTAAACATCAAACTTCTGTACTGTCTGTGTTATACTACAGTAACCATCACACTTCGGTACTGTCTGTGTTACAGTAACCATCACACTTCTGTACTGTCTGTGTTATACTACAGTAACCATCACACTTCGGTACTGTCTGTGTTACAGTAACCATCACACTTCTGTACTGTCTGTGTTACAATAACCATCACACCTCTGTACTGTCTGTGTTATACTACAGTAACCATCACACTTCTGTACTGTCTGTGTTACAGTAACCATTACACTTCTGTACTGTCTGTGTTACAGTAACCATCACACCTCTGTACTGTCTGTGTTATACTACAGTAATCATCACACTTCTGTACTGTCTGTGTTACTGTAACCATCACACTTCTGTACTGTCTGTGTTACAGTAACCATCATACTTCTGTACTGTCTGTGTTATACTACAGTAACCATCACACTTCTGTACTGTCTGTGTTACAGCAACCATCAAACTTCTGTATTGTCTCTGTCATACTACAGTAACCATCACACTTCTGTACTGTCTGTGTTACAGTAACCATCACACTTCTGTACTGTCTGTGTTATACTACAGTAACCATCACACTTCTGTACTGTCTGTGTTATACTACAGTAACCATCACACTTCTGTACTGTCTGTGTTATACTACAGTAACCATCACACTTCTGTACTGTCTGTGTTATACTACAGTAACCATCACACTTCTGTACTGTCTGTGTTATACTACAGTAACCATCACACTTCTGTACTGTCTGTGTTATACTCACAGTAACCATCACACTTCTGTACTGTCTGTGTTATACTACAGTAACCATCACACTTCTGTACTGTCTGTGTTACAGTAACCATCACACTTCTGTACTGTCTGTGTAACATTAACCATCACACTTCTGTACTGTCTGTGTTACAGTAACCATTATACTTCTGTACTGTCTGTGTTATACTAAAGTAACCATTACACTTCTGTACTGTCTGTGTTACGGTAACCATCACACCTCTGTACTGTCTGTGTTATACTACAGTAATCATCACACTTCTGTACTGTCTGTGTTACAGTAACCATCACACCTCTGTAGTGTCTGTGTGATACTACAGTAACCATCACACTTCTGTACTGTCTGTGTTATACTACAGTAACCATCACACGTAACCATCACACTTCTGTACTGTCTGTGTTATACTACAGTAGCCATCACACTTCTGTACTCTTTGTGTTACAGTAACCATCACACTTCTGTACTGTCT
The DNA here is from genome assembly GCF_031769215.1 of Ylistrum balloti. NCBI lineage: Eukaryota > Metazoa > Mollusca > Bivalvia > Pectinida > Pectinidae > Ylistrum > Ylistrum balloti. Next base: position 477,811 of record NW_026782421.1, on the reverse strand, counting down.
GTGTTATACTACAGTAACCATCACACTTCTGTACTGTCTGTGTTATACTACAGTAACCATCACACTTCTGTACTGTCTGTGTTATAGTAACCATCACACCTCTGCACTGTCTGTGTTATACTACAGTAACCATCACACTTCTGTACTGTCTGTGTTATACTACAGTAACCATCACACTTCTGTACTGTCTGTGTTATACTACAGTAACCATCATACTTCTGTACTGTCTGTGTTACAGTAAACATCAAACTTCTGTACTGTCTGTGTTATACTACAGTAACCATCACACTTCGGTACTGTCTGTGTTACAGTAACCATCACACTTCTGTACTGTCTGTGTTACAATAACCATCACACCTCTGTACTATCTGTGTGATACTACTGTAGCCATCACACTTCTGTAATGTCTGTGTTACGTTAACCATCACACTTCTGTACTGTCTGTGTTATACTGCAGTAACCATCACACTTCTGTACTGTCTGTGTTACAGTAACCTTCATGCTTCTGTATTATCCGTGTTATACTAAAGTAACCATCACACTTCTGTACTGTCTGTGTTATACTATAGTAGCCATCACACTTCTGTACTGTCTGTGTTATACTACAGTAACCATCACACTTCTGTACTGTCTGTGTTATACTACAGTAACCATCACACTTCTGTACTGTCTGTGTTATACTACAGTAACCATCACACTTCTGTACTGTCTGTGTTACAGTAACCATCACACTTCTGTACTGTCTGTGTTATACTACAGTAACCATCACACTTCTGTACTGTCTGTGTTATACTACAGTAACCATCACACTTCTGTACTGTCTGTGTTATACTACAGAAACCATCACACTTCTGTACTGTCTGTGTTATACTACAGCAAGCATCACACTTCTGTACTGTCTGTGTTATACTACAGTAGCCATCACACTTCTGTACTGTCTGTGTTACAGTAACCATCACACTTCTGTACTGTCTGTGTTATACTACAGTAACCATCACACTTCTGTACTGTCTGTGTTACAGTAACCATCACACTTCTGTACTGTCTGTGTTATACTACAGTAACCATCACACTTCTGTACTGTCTGTGTTATACTACAGTAACCATCACACTTCTGTACTGTCTGTGTTATACTACAGTAACCATCACACTTCTGTACTGTCTGTGTTATACTACAGTAACCATCACACTTCTGTACTGTCTGTGTTACAGTAACCATCACACTTCTGTACTGTATACCATCACACTTCTGTACTGTCTGTGTTATACTACAGTAACCATCACACTTCTGTACTGTCTGTGTTACAGTAACCATCAAACTTCTGTAGTGTCTGTGTTACAGTAACCATCACACTTCTGTACTATTTGTGTTATACTACAGTAACCATCACACTTCTGTACTGTCTGTGTTATACTACAGTAACCATCACACTTCTGTACTGTCTGTGTTACAGTAACCATCACACTTCTGTACTGTCTGTGTTACAGTAACCATCACACCTCTGTACTGTCTGTGTTATACTACAGTAACCATCACACTTCTGTACTGTCTTTTTTACAGTAACCATCACACTTCTGTACTGTCTTTGTTATACTACAGTAACCATCACACTTCTGTACTGTCTGTGTTATACTACAGTAACCATCACACTTCTGTACTGTCTGTGTTATACTTCAGTAACCATCACACTTCTGTACTGTCTGTGTTACAGTAACCATCACACTTCTGTACTGTCTGTGTTACAGTAACCATCACACTTCTGTACTGTCTGTGTTACAGTAACCATCACACTTCTGTACTGTCTGTGTTATACTACAGTAACCATCACACTTCTGTACTGTCTGTGTTACAGTAACCATCACCCTTTTGTACTGTCTGTGTTATACTACAGTAACCATCACACTGATGTACTGTCTGTGTTATACTACAGTAACCATCACACTTCTGTACTGTCTGTGTTACAGTAACCATCACACTTCTGTACTGTCTGTGTTACAGTAACCATCACACTTCTGTACTGTCTGTGTTATACTACAGTAACCATCACACTTCTGTACTGTCTGTGTTATACTACAGTAACCATCACACTTCTGTACTGTCTGTGTTACAGTAACCATCACACTTCTGTACTGTCTGTGTTATACTACAGTAACCATCACACTTCTGTACTGTCTGTGTTATACTACAGTAACCATCACACTTCTGTACTGTCTGTGTTATACTACAGTAACCATCACACTTCTGTACTGTCTGTGTTACAGTAACCATCACACTTCTGTACTGTCTGTGTTACAGTAACCATCACCCTTTTGTACTGTCTGTGTTATACTACACTAACCATCACACTTATGTACTGTCTGTCTGTACTGTCTGTGTTACAGTAACCATCACACTTCTGTACTGTCTGTGTTACAGTAACCATCACACTTCTGTACTGTCTGTGTTATACTACAGTAACCATCACACTTCTGTACTGTCTGTGTTATACTACAGTAACCATCACACTTCTGTACTGTCTGTGTTACAGTAACCATCACACTTCTGTACTGTCTGTGTTATACTACAGTAACCATCACACTTCTGTACTGTCTGTGTTAAAGTAACCATCATACTTCTGTACTGTCTGTGTTATACTACAGTAACCATCACACTTCTGTACTGTCTGTGTTATAGTAACCATCACACCTCTGCAGTGTCTGTGTTATACTACAGTAACCATCACACTTCTGTACTGTCTGTGTTACAGTAACCATCACACTTCTGTACTGTCTGTGTTATACTACAGTAACCATCACACTTCTGTACTGTCTGTGTTACAGTAACCATCACATCTCTGTACTGTCGGTGTCATACTACAGTAACCATCACACTTCTGTACTGTCTGTGTTATACATCACACTTCTGTAACATGTTCTAACCATCACACTTCTGTACTGTCTGTGTTATACTACAGTAACACTTCTGTACTGTCCAGTAACCACACACCTGTACTGTCTGTGTTATACTACCCACACCTCTGTAATACTACAGTAACATTTCATCACACTTCTGTACTGTCTGTGTTACAGTAATAAACCATAATATCCGTATAGTATCTTACCATAACCATAAAAATTCGGACAACACAGTTCCAATGATGCCGTTTAATGCTATATACAACCACTGCTCCCCATCTGGCCACTCAAAGTCCTCAGAACCACTGAAGTGTACAGTAACCATCACACTTCTGTACTTGTTTGTGTTATAAACTATCACACTTCTGTACTGTCTGTGTTATACTACAGTAAATTTCTGTATCACACTAATCTGCATAAAGAACCCTGGCCACAGGAACAGCATACAGAACAAACCCACAAAACCTGGAAGATTGAATAAAAGATGAACACAAGTGATTAGCACCTTTTGATACAGTTAGATATAGTAGACCTAAGCAATAAATTAGACATATCTAGGAAAATGGTCACACATTCAACCTTTATCTAAATACACCAAAACTGTCATCAAGGAACTAAAAAATAAAGTACTATTAAGAATAAAATATTAACTAACTTCGTATTATTCAGAAAATATTGATTATGCCTGTATATATGAACTCAACTTCATAGATATGCCTTGAATTTATTACGTGTGGCCAAACTGGGACAACGACAGAATATTAGGCACATGAATCTAAATAATTATACAGTATGTGTAAAATATTCAAATATTCAAATCAATGCAACAGAAAATAAATCTGAACAAGAATAAATCTTTAGAAAGGTCTAATTCATGTATAGTTCCAACCTTTCCTCCACAAGGATTGTTACAGATTGATGAATCCTTTACAGTAATAATGAGTAAGCCCCCTTCAGATTAATTTTGATGTAAATAATACTCAGTAAGGTACCAACAGACTTCCATTAAGGTCTGTTCCAATGAAACATCTACATGACTCAAGGACCCCTGAATAAATCACTTCCATAGATCATTTTCCTGCCTGTTACTTCTAAACTTGATGCCTGGGGTAGAAGAAAAGTTTTACTGGAAGAGCAGCGAGGTACCTGACAAGGATTTTTCAGACCTTTTGACATTTGCTGTAATGATATCATTAGTGGAATTTACCAAAAAACATTGGAATGTCCAGTTTATCCTCATGATCAACGCGCCGTCGCAGCGAGACGAGGTAAAGTGCATACAGCATAGCGCCACAGAGTGCCCAAAGAGCGCCCACTGGAATATCTGCCTCCAACGACATGTCAGACAAACTCACCATCACTATGCCCCCAATACTGAAAAGAAAGTTTGTGCATACATGACATCATGTCATTCATATGAAAAGGGATGCTTAATCAACACATAATATTAATAATATTTAATGATTAAAACGAATTTTTCAACCATCTGAGTTTTCAACCGATCTGATGAATTTCGTCTTCTTGTCAAACATCCAGATGTCTTATGAAAGTCAATCAGTAAATATTACCTAATAAGTACTGTCACTAGTTTGGACAAAGTAAAACGGTCAGCTCCAGAACTGGGGTAAATAGCAGCACACACCAGGGTAAACAGACCGGACGTGCAGGACAAGACATTCACTACTCCTGCTTCAGTATCCAACAAAGCAAGCTGGTAGGCATAATTACCAAAGAACCACTGTAAAGTAAAGTCAAATAAGACAGAGAACTATCATTGTAAAGAAAGCATTTATTATCACAAATGTTTGTTTCTTTATTGGATTTATCATCAAATGAACAGATGGGTGTTTATTCTATCACAAAATTTCAGTACATTAATATATAATCAACACATGACATCAAACACAATACAATCAACACACACCATCAAACACAATACAATTAACACACACCATCAAACACAATACAATCAACACTCACCATCAAACACAATAGAATCAACACACACCATCAAACTCAATACAATCAACACTCACCATCAAACACAATACAATCAACACACACCATCAAACACAATACAATCAACACTCACCATCAAACACAATACAATCAACACACACTATCATACACAATACAATCAACACTCAAAATAAACACAATACAATCAACACACACCATCATACACAATACAATCAACACACACCATCATACACAATACAATCAACACTCACCATCATACACAATACAATCAACACTCACCATCAAACACAATACAATCAACACTCACCATCAAACACAATACAATCAACACTCACCATCAAACACAATACAATCAACACACACCATCAAACACAATACAATCAACACATGACATCAAACACAATACAATCAACACTCACCATCATACACAATACAATCAACACTCACCATCAAACTCAATATAATCAACACACACCATCATACACAATACAATCAAACCTCACCATCAAACACAATACAATCAACACTCACTATCATACTCAATACAATCAACACACACCATCATACACAACACAATCAACACTCACCATCAAACTCAACACAATCAACACACACCATCATACACAATACAATCAACACTCACCATCAAACTCAATACAATCAACACACACCATCAAACACAATACAATCAACACTCACCATCAAACACAATACAATCAACACTCACCATTAAACACAATACAATCAACACTCACCATCAAACTCAATACAATCAACACTCACCATCAAACACAATACAATCAACACTCACCATCAAACACAATACAATCAACACTCACCATCAAACACAATAGAATCAACACACACCATCAAACACGATACAATCAACACATGACATCAAACACAATACAATCAACACTCACCATCATACATAATACAATCAACACTCACCATCAAACTCAATATAATCAACACTCACTATCATACTCAATACAATCAACACACACCATCATACACAACACAATCAACACTCACCATCAAACTCAACACAATCAACACACACCATCATACACAATACAATCAACACTCACCATCAAACTCAATACAATCAACACTCACCATCAAACACAATACAATCAACACTCACCATCAAACACAATACAATCAACACTCACCATCAAACTCAATACAATCAACACTCACCATCAAACACAATACAATCAACACTCACCATCAAACACAATACAATCAACACTCACCATCAAACACAATACAATCAACACACACCATCAAACTCAATACAATCAACACTCACCATCAAACACAATACAATCAACACTCACCGTCATACACAATACAATCAACACTCACCATCAAACACAATACAATCAACACTCACCATCAAACACAATACAATCAACACTCACCATTAAGCTCAATACAATCAACACTCACCATCAAACTCAATACAATCAACACTCACCATCAAACTCAATACAATCAACACTCACCATCAAACACAATACAATCAACACTCACCATTAAGCAGAAGAGGAAGGCCATTTTGGCAACTTGTTTTATAGTGAGTTTACTCATAGCACGTAGTCTGGCCTCCTCTGCCCGCAAGGAGGCTGAGTATGATAGCCTGGCAATGACAGCATCCTCAGCATAGGTCTCTGTAAAAAAAAATTCAAAGTACACTGAAAAGTTCTCCTTCTGTATCAATCAGTACATCTTCAAAAAGTCCTTCTTGTCAAACTTCTAATCTCTGTAAAATCAATCAAAATCTGGAAAATTTTTCAGAAAGAGTACTGAATTGATTTTATTAAATGGGTTCAGAATCTTGTCATTTTTTTTAAATTTTTTTTTGTAAGGGAAAGGGGTTGGGGTTTGGTTGAGCAAATGTACCTGACTGTGCTGGATTACTAGTAAGGGTTTTCACCCTTATATATTGTATGATTTACCAGTAGGATTTGCATGAACATCATAATAACAAGACATCTCAGAATGACATCTCCTCCTTACCCTTTGTGTAAGAGGACTAAGAATTACACTATTTTCATACTGGTTAATTTCATCACTGTTATCAAACTGGGGATGTACTGGATACATCATTTTTTTTATTTTTGGCAAGAAATATTAAAGTGATATCTAGTTAATAAGATGTGTTCCTTACACACCTGAAAGCTGGCGGACTTCAGAGACTTTGCTAAATCTCACTGATCTGTTGAGAGAGTGATCTGAAAACACAATTTACAAAGTAATTATGGGAGATAACTGAACATATTTTTAAAGAATGACACACAAAATCACACTTATAAATCTTTTCTACTAAACATGTCCTCTATCAGCCAATTGCACACTTTTTTAAAAAATATTATACAGTAATAATCCCATGTCTGATAACAGGCCCTTCCACATGTAATTAAGACAGTATCGTGAGTAAAGTGTCCAAAATATATCATATCATGTTACCTCAATATTCTGCTATGAGTCCAACATCAAAGACAGAGATTTTGTACTGGCACTCATACAATCTGCCAGTTAACCAGTAAATTTGTCCATGTAATATTTCTGCCTTATATGTCATTAATGTAATACCCCCTGGAGTGTTTTTCATTGACTGCGTCAGTTAGAAAGTGACTGAACATGAACAATGATATTATGATATGAACTGAATGGTGCAACAAAATGGCTGCCTCCATTTTATTTTGTCCTTCATATTTTTGAAAATAAAACCTGAAAGATGTTACTTTCTTAAAACAGGATTGAATTTCATGAAACTATATTGTCAAAAAGTTTTAATATTTGCTCACCAAGGCTCAAAAAATAAAAAAAAAACTTTGAAGACTCATTCATCAAATCAAATCTTATAAAACCTATTTAAGATTTTACATTATGTAACTGTTTCCTTATAATTTGACCATTTTCTGACACTATGATTTCAACCCTATCTTTCTCTTATATCCCCCATTTCCATGAATTGCCTATGTGTAAATGGCCCCTTTATTTATGTTTTCTGTTTTTTCCATGTTTCAGAATATGATTAAACTTTTACATGTAATTTTCTAATAACAAATCTATTGTTTTATATAACATCAGTTCCGGTTACAATTCATGGAATACACAACATGAAAAGTATTTATTTTTTCCAATACCATTTCCCTGTAGTCATTTCAGTTATCAATTATTAAATATCAATTAATATTAATTGTTAATAAGAGTCTCAATCTTATACACAGTTTACTTGTTTAACTTCATGGGGTTAATACTCTATGGTTGTTCGATCTGGGGTTGGGCAAATTAACAGGTATTAGATTTTGCACAAGAAACGGTGTCCATGTATACAAGGCCTAACAGAGATTTTCTGGGATTTTTTTTTATTGTAGAAATCTAATTATTTAATTCTGCGCTCTCTTTATTGACAGCAAATGGAGCATAATCAAATTCTCCATAAGTATAACCAACTATTTAAAAGTCACAGTCAGAACCTACTTGCTGATATAGTATTGTAAAATCAAACAATGTAAGGCTCTCACAAGGGGAACACTAAGTCACAGGTATAAACACAAATACTGTAAGTCTCTCACAAGGGGAACACTAAGTCACAGGAATAAACACAAACACTGTAAGTCTCTCACAAGGGGAACACTAAGTAACAGGAATAAACACAAACACTGTAAGTCTCTCACAAGGGGAACACTAAGTCACAGGAATAAACACAAACACTGTAAGTCTCTCACTAGGGGAACACTAAGTCACAGGAATAAACACAAACACTGTAAGTCTCTCACAAGGGGAACACTAAGTAACAGGAATAAACACAAACACTGTAAATCTCTCACAAGGGGAACACTAAGTCACAGGAATAAACACAAACACTGTAAGTCTCTCACTAGGGGAACACTAAGTAACAGGAATAAACACAAACACTGTAAGTCTCTCACTAGGGGAACACTAAGTCACAGGAATAAACACAAACACTGTAAGTCTCTCACAAGGGGAACACTAAGTAACAGGAATAAACACAAACACTGTAAGTCTCTCACTAGGGGAACACTAAGTCACAGGAATAAACACAAACACTGTAAGTCTCTCACTAGGGGAACACTAAGTAACAGGAATAAACACAAACACTGTAAGTCTCTCACTAGGGGAACACTAAGTAACAGGAATAAACACAAACACTGTAAGTCTCTCACTAGGGGAACACTAAGTCACAGGAATAAACACAAACACTGTAAGTCTCTCACTAGGGGAACACTAAGTAACAGGAATAAACACAAACACTGTAAGTCTCTCACAAGGGGAACACTAAGTCACAGGAATAAACACAAACACTGTAAGTCTCTCACTAGGGGAACACTAAGTCACAGGAATAAACACAAACACTGTAAGTCTCTCACAAGGGGAACACTAAGTAACAGGAATAAACACAAACACTGTAAGTCTCTCACAAGGGGAACACTAAGTCACAGGAATAAACACAAACACTGTAAGTCTCTCACAAGGGGAACACTAAGTCACAGGAATAAACACAAACACTGTAAGTCTCTCACAAGGGGAACACTAAGTAACAGGAATAAACACAAACACTGTAAGTCTCTCACAAGGGGAACACTAAGTCACAGGAATAAACACAAACACTGTAAGTCTCTCACTAGGGGAACACTAAGTCACAGGAATAAACACAAACACTGTAAGTCTCTCACAAGGGGAACACTAAGTAACAGGAATAAACACAAACACTGTAAATCTCTCACAAGGGGAACACTAAGTCACAGGAATAAACACAAACACTGTAAGTCTCTCACTAGGGGAACACTAAGTAACAGGAATAAACACAAACACTGTAAGTCTCTCACTAGGGGAACACTAAGTCACAGGAATAAACACAAACACTGTAAGTCTCTCACAAGGGGAACACTAAGTAACAGGAATAAACACAAACACTGTAAGTCTCTCACTAGGGGAACACTAAGTCACAGGAATAAACACAAACACTGTAAGTCTCTCACTAGGGGAACACTAAGTAACAGGAATAAACACAAACACTGTAAGTCTCTCACTAGGGGAACACTAAGTAACAGGAATAAACACAAACACTGTAAGTCTCTCACTAGGGGAACACTAGGTCACAGGAATAAACACAAACACTGTAAGTCTCTCACTAGGGGAACACTAAGTAACAGGAATAAACACAAACACTGTAAGTCTCTCACAAGGGGAACACTAAGTCACAGGAATAAACACAAACACTGTAAGTCTCTCACTAGGGGAACACTAAGTCACAGGAATAAACACAAACACTGTAAGTCTCTCACAAGGGGAACACTAAGTAACAGGAATAAACACAAACACTGTAAGTCTCTCACAAGGGGAACACTAAGTCACAGGAATAAACACAAACACTGTAAGTCTCTCACTAGGGGAACACTAAGTAACAGGAATAAACACAAACACTGTAAGTCTCTCACTAGGGGAACACTAAGTCACAGGAATAAACACAAACACTGTAAGTCTCTCACTAGGGGAACACTAAGTAACAGGAATAAACACAAACACTGTAAGTCTCTCACTAGGGGAACACTAAGTCACAGGAATAAACACAAACAAGTATGGGATGTGTATTTCAACCTGTTGTTAGTATTAAAAGAATGTTAACTGATGAAGTTTTTTCTGCCTTCAGTTTTTAACATCATAGATAGGAGGTTATCCTTGATACTTTCTATATTCACAGATTCAGTCATATGTACAGATACTAACTTGCTCCCGAGTCATCAGATTCTGTACCACTGGTTTTGTCATCAAATTTGATTGGAATAAACACAGGCTCACTCTGAAAATTAAAAAAAATAGCTATTTAAAATATGTTCAGTTCAGTAAGTACAAACTGAGAATTAATATTTCTGTTGTAATTTGATAAAAAAACATTCATTTTTTCCTTTATTCTTTTACCTTATTTAATTACTTATGGATAAAATATAAAAAGATATCATGCATGAATATGCTAAAAGCAATATGATATGAATGTATTATAACTAGATTAAATTCTCACCAATGTGTCAGCATCTGAGTTTCCAGCAGTGCCACTGTCTGCTGTAGGTGTAGAACTAGCTTTCTGTATTTATTGAAGAAAAGAAACAATAATGTGAAAATATGTGTAGTAGAAATATTTGGGGAGTTGGTCCTGATAAGGTAAATATCACATCTCTTTATGAACTCAAGAGATGTTATCATGACAACTTGTGCAGATATCCTAACAAATTAATCACCTTGATAACAACTAAGGTAATTAAAAGTATAACAAATATTTAGGGTGAAGGGGGAGCTTACATGTACAATGTATAGGAAATGTCTCAGCACAACAGAGAGAAGTCAGTATTTTAAATAATGGCAAGCCTACGATAATTAAACCACTATTGAAAATCAATATTAAGCAATCAAATTAAATTCAAAAGTCATTAAAAAAAGTCTTTGGAATTTTGTACACGTTCCCAACCACAATTCTTTTGATGAAGAAGTTGAATTCTGTTTCTTTTTCTTTCACACGAGATTTCAATGATAAGAAAATTAATCAATAGCAATTGTAAAAATACAGCACCACTACATATCTAGATGGTGTTGTATTGTTACAATGAAATACATTTTAGTATTAACATTACTAGTGATAATAAAAATAAAACAAGATTGAGACCTAGCGGCCTTGACGGTCACCAGAGATAAACAATATTGAATATAAAGGTTATAGGATAGTTATCAAGTGTCATGAAACAGAAATTGTGACACTGAATGTAGTAAGCCAGTGTCAATACACGTATACCATCAAAACTGTTACCTTAAACTAATAATTCTTACAAAGTTATTTCCGTAGTGAAATACTCCAACGTTATCTCAGAAATCCAATTTTTTTCTATGAAAATTACAGCAAAGTCTGAAAAAAGCATTCCTCTGGAGGAAGAAATGTGCAACTCATTTCATTTTGGTAATTAAAGCACCTTAGGATGCTTCCATTTATGAAGAGTATTTAATTCTTCCCCTCAGGCTCCCTTGGGGTGAAGACTGTATAATTCACAATTTTGGTTCATCTAAGGCCAGGGAAGCTCTATGTAAAATTTCATTGAAATCGGATCAGGGCTTTTTGAGAAGAAGTCAAAAGTAATAAATTGTTTACACAAAACATGACATCGGATAATGGGTATTAGAATAACAAAAACTAAATATGGAAATGAAATCAATTAATTGATACCAAAATTCTGAAGGTGATGATTAAATTCAAACTAGTATTTTATACTTTTATCTGTGGTATTCAGCTGCAGAAAGTAACAGATTCAAAATTTTTGATAAACATTCATTTCAATATTTTACAATGTTTGCAACACAAGAAACAAAACTGTCTTGCAGTTACCATATGAAACAAACTCTAATCGATATTTGATTGATTATGTGTAATGGAATGTTGATAATAAAGTTGGAAGTAATTCCCATCACTAACTTGCATGTACTATATATTTACACTATAGAACCTTTTATATTTATTGGTATGTTGAGATTTATCGTGTTGAAATACTTACAGCATAGAGACTTACCACGTTACCATATTTACACTGATATCGCCAGGGCTCCCACACAATAAAACCCACTAAATATAACACAAACATGGTCGTCTTGGAATAAGTTGTGAAAAATGGCTTATTGAAGTGCTTCTCCTTGAACAGGTACTGAAATCAAAACAAACAGACATGTTAATTAAAAACATTTAATTATAACTGACACTGGTAATAATAGCTGCAATATACTACTCCACTAAACAGAGGAGGGATTCTGTTGATTATTTTGACATTTGACAATTTCATACATCAAGTAATAAATCTGAAGGGTTGAAATATATAAGAAACAGATATATTCCTTTAAAGTCAAGAGTCAAATCTCATTTTATTTATTTCAGTCAAACACCTACTCTCAATGGTCCCCAGACAGCTTTCAAAAATTCTATAAGAAATCATATAAGAATCCCTTCAGTAATTCAAAGACTGAACATTGAACTCAATTCAAAATAAATGTTGTAAATTATAATAATGCTTGTGCAATTATCTTGTGTTTATACATAAGCCGTAATTGGAAATATATATGCAACATGATATACATATCAAAAATTTACCTGATTGGTGTATTCAATTTATTCTTATTTACAATGATGATATCAGCTTCAATAAAGATAAATGTTCTTGAAAAAGATATCTTTTACCTCTGTAAGTTCTGAAGATGCAACCCAGATGAGATCTACAATGAGCAGAACCACAATGCCAAGGACAAGGCGCTGGGGCCTTGTCAACCCGTGAAGTCCAAACATTTCCAAGGGCAGTCACTCACCCCTGTATACCAAACATTCCTGAGCACAAGCTTTCTCTTACTCACATGGTGTAAGGTGGAAAGTTTACCTACATAAAATATTTGAGAATAGATGATGCAAAATTTATATGATCATATAAATCCGGTTTTCTATATTTGAAATAAAGCTAATATACTGCTGAAATAGAATTGAAGAATCGTGTATAAAAAAGTTGATGTCTAATTCCTGTGATATTTATCCAGTAATAAGCCAATGTCTGGTTATTAGCAAATCAATATCTATTTATGGCTGTCTCACACTGAGGCAGAGGTATTCATTGGTCTTTGGAATTGATACAGTGATGCTAAGGCCTAACTAAATATTTATTTCAGTCTCAACTCTGAAAATTTTGATGAGATTTTGCTATCGATTTCCGGTAGTTACAAGACCCGTTAAAATATTCATTCAGTACACTGTTCCAATTCCATTTTGGAAATTGTTAAAAAAGATATCATGATAGATCAGTAAAAAATATATCTCAAGTTACCAGAATGACCACCCCGTAAGTATGTCAACGGCGAAACAGATAAACAAGACCTTCTGATTACAGGTGTTCATTTCTAAGATATGCTTTATATTTTAACGCGGTTTACATCCAACATTACGACCTTTCGGTCTTTCAGCGGACGAGATGCTTTATATGAGATGGGTCGCTCATATATATACACAAACTCACACTAAAACATATATACGAGCTATCATAACATTTAACAAACTGCTGTATTCTGACCTTATTGAGGCCTGTTTATCAATTGTTGTTTACAAACAAGCTCAAAACGTCATAACTTGAAATAACATCAATTGATGTGTAGTATGTTAAATAATCAATAAGCATATAACAATCAAATGACGCAATGTGTTTTTTTTTTTTTTTTTAGAATAGAAATACCTTATATTACGATTTCAGATCTGAAGATTGAAAGATTGTCATCCAACCGGAAGTTGTTCTCTACCATCGTATTGTACGTTAAGAGAGAATATTCAGTCTCTGAACCGAACCAAACGAAAATGACAACACTGTATCTTCATTTCTCACTTTCTCAGTCATTAAGTTATATCATTAGATCTTATTTATCAATAGTTTTAATTAGAATTGAAATCAAGAAGAAGGTTGCGATCGCTTCTCTGATTTGTATAGTCTGTATAGAACTATGTTGATCGAGATATGGTCGAAGTGATATAACATTTATATTTATCTGCAGTAATGAATCATAGCCGCTAATTGAAAACTCTTTCGTAAGAACAAGTGTAATAACATAAAATATGATGATTATGCAGAGAAATCAAATCAAAACAGCATGCGTGTACATTTTGTGGCTGACATACTATATGAAGATAAGCAATGTTGTGAGAGCAAAGTCGTGGTGGCCGAGTGGTTAAGGCGTTTGACTCGAAATCAAATGGGCTATGCCCGCACAGGTTCGAATCCTGTCCACGACGGAGTTTTCTTTTTTATCTGTTCACATTATGTTATCTGTTTTCATGTTACATCACAAGATTGTTTTATAATTACTAACCGTATTAACAACGGTTTTCATATTATTGTACTATATGTTCATATTTCAGCGCAGAGTATTAAGTTAAATGTTGATTTTTGAAAGCACCTTATCGAGCAGTGATTTCAAAAGACGGTTTATGGATTCCGTACAACATACATTGTATGTATACCACGATATCTAGGTAGTTGGATATTTTCCATTCCATACGAGCACATTCATTTGGTTTCGAGACATCTGCGGGATTTTATTAATAGAGCATCCTTTCTGTTAACCTTGTTGATCATCTATAACGATATTGAAAACACGATAAACATGCGTGTTAACAAGAAATCCAAATCAATGAACAAATATAAGGAGGACGGAATTATTGGTAATAATATCTAACTGTGCCCCTTAGTTGATGGACTTCGTATTCATACGTATACGAGACTGCCTTGATCGAAGAGCTTATCAAAACAGGTCTCAAAGACCTTACAAAATCATTTAATTTCATGTTCATCTATTTAAATTTCCCTATTGTGAATTTTCCATTTCAGGATAGCAACATTCCTGCGTCCATCACCTCTGGAGTAAAAATGCCGTAGTTGATTCGGAATTCAAGTGCCTTCTCCCAATTATTACGATTTTCGTTTATTTATTAATATGAACTGATCTGTCATAAAGTGGTCGTAATAATCCTTTCAACCATCTTTGACGTTGACTTGACCAGGATTAAGACACTCGTTACATGAGTTAATTATGCCACAATTTCTCACCAAAGATTAACTGCATTATTTCCACTACCACTATCTCTGAATAACTGATCCACAGATTCTTCATAACCTAGAACGTCATCAAGGTGGCGAGCCAATATGCCATTTCCAGCAAAGTAATCTAGGGAATTTCTCAGCCTTTTTTTATTGTCGTTTCTCGTGCCATTTTCCTAGACCATTAGTGGTCTCAGCCGTAACCTGCATGTCCCGTTTAAAATCATTCGAATAGAGGCACTGATCAGAATATACACATGTACCTGACGCTGTTCAAAAATTGACTGATATATGAAAATTACGAAATTTAATGAGTTGTAAGTCCGCTGCACCTTCCTGTCTAGATTTTAACCTTTCTTTTGATATCTTTGCTTTTTCTTTAGTCGCCTTATATGCTTCAAGATGGAGGCCCTTATTATCACCGACGAGTCCTAGAAGGTCGAAACAACGGTATGATATAGTTTAAATCATTATTTAGCTATACTGTATTTAACGTTAAATTTGTATTGTAAAATGCTATTCACTTAAGTCTGCTATATCCGATTCTAAACTAGTATTGAAAGGTGCAATTCCTGAATCTTTTTTTTTTTTCTGTCTTGCTGTGATCAGCTAAAAAATATCCGGATGTAGATTTGATACGATAGTGTCTGAAAAGACGAACTTTTTGTTCAGATCCACCTTCATTTCCCGGTTTTTGTATACGTGCGCGGTTTGTTAAGTTGTTCTCTACATCTCCAGAATGGTTGAACACAAACTTGAATTATTAGTTTGTTTTTCATTGTTTTGCGACATAGTTGTGAAGAACATTGTATTTACAAGGAATACAATCTTTTGCTAACAGCTACACGGCTGTGAGGAATTATCTCATACTTGTGAGTAATACGTTTTCACACTGCTACATGGCTGTGGGTAGTGATATCTCACATTTGTAAGCAGTACACTTTTTTCACGCTGTTACATGTTTTGGAGGAATGTAATCTCATTTTTGTGAGGAATACAGAATAATTTTTACACTGCTAAATGTTATGGGAAATGAAATTCTATAATTATGAGGAATTCAGTTCTTTCACACTGCTACATGGTTGTTGGTAAAAACTCATACTTGTGAGGAATGCACTTTTTACGCGGTAACATGTTTGGAAGGAATGTCATCTCATTTCTGTGAGCAATACGAATTGTTTTCACATCGCTAAATGTTAGAGGGTATGATATTTCATAATTGTCAGCAAGGAATACAATATTTTCATATTGCTGTCTGGTTGTGGGGAATTATTTCTCATACTTGTGAGGAATACAATCTTTTCACATTGCTAAACGTTTGTGGGCAACAGTATCTTATACTGGTGAAGAATACAATAGTTTCACAGCTACATGTTTGTGGGGAACAATATCTCATACTTCTGAGGAATACAATGCTTTCACATTGCTACACGTTTGTGGGGAATATCTCGGACATATATGTAATTGTGAGGAATACACTTTTTTCACATTGCTACACGATTGATGGGAGTGATATCTCCTATTTATGAGAAATACGTTTTCACACTGTTTCATGGTTGTGAGGAATGATTGCTGATATTTGAGAGGAACACATTGTTTTCACACTTCTGATGGTTGTGAGGAATACTATCTCAAACTTGTGGGGAATACAATGTTTTCAAACTGCCACTTGGTTGACGGGAGCGATGTCTCATCTTTTTTAAGGAATTAGATGTTTTCACATTGCTACGTAATTGTTGTGTGGCATATCTTTTTTTGTCAGTACCGTGTTTTCTCATTGCCAATTGGATGTGGGGAATGTTATCTCATATCTGTAAAAAAATTATTTCACTCTCTAAAAGTTTGTGGGGAATAATATCTCATACATGTGAGGAATGCAATGCTGTAACGCTGCTGAACGTTTGTGGGGAAAGATATTTCATAATTAGATGTCTGGAAAACGAAGTTTCCTATTTTTTTCTTTCCTGTTTTGCTCGTTAGTTTCTGCTCGAATCTGAAATTCGATTACCAATATTTGGTTTGGACTGGATATAGAGCAATTATCTATACTGAATTTAGTTGATCCGATCAGGTCTCTAGGCATTTTTCAAGAACTTTCCAAGCATGCTTACAAAGCTGACAATGGAAATTATGTCATTCCCTGAAATGTGAATTACATAATTAATGAACTCAAATTGCTTAAGGATGAAAAGTTAAATACCACGTGTATTGTGTATGTATTTAACTTTCAGGATTTAGTAACGAAAGAAAAAATATAGTAATCAAATTAGAAGTTAAAGTAAATATTTCTCATACACATACGTATACATGCATTTTGTTATCTACATTGTAATTACACTACATTGCTTTCACATTATTCGCCCTAGTCCGTCGGTAACATGCAAATTGACAAAGCCAACAAAATAAAGGCGCAATCATTTATTTCAATAACTAATTATGAAACGGTATTACAATGACAAATGGCAACTCAAGAGCTGCAAGACAGCTACGTCTAATCTACCAAATTATCGTCACTTCCTCTAACAAAATGGTGCAGCCATACATGGAGTGGTTTAAAGAGAGGGCAAACCTATAGAGTTTTATTAAGTAAAAGATCAATCCCGAAATATTGTTTATACTATAAATATAAACTAGAAATCTTGATGTAATTTGTTAATTCTGAAAGTAACAACTAGGATGTTTATGTTAAGCTACATGCTAGTGAGGAACAATATCTC
The DNA here is from genome assembly GCF_031769215.1 of Ylistrum balloti. Taxonomy (NCBI): domain Eukaryota; kingdom Metazoa; phylum Mollusca; class Bivalvia; order Pectinida; family Pectinidae; genus Ylistrum; species Ylistrum balloti. The sequence goes on along the minus strand of NW_026782421.1, from coordinate 459,582 downwards.
ACACTTGTGAAGAACACAATATTTCACACTGTTTGGTATTTGTAGAAAACAATATTTCATACTTGTGAGGAATACATTTTTTCACACTGCTAAATGTTTGTGGGGAACAATATCTCACACTTGTGAGGAATACAATGTTTTCACTCTCCAAAACATTTTTAGGAACAATATCTTACACTTGTGAGGAATACAATGTTTGCACACTCCAAAACAGTTTTAGGAACAATATCTCACACTTGTGAGGAATACAATGTTTTCACTCTCCAAAACATTTTTAGGAACAATATCTTACACTTGTGAGGAATACAATGTTTGCACACTCCAAAACAGTTTTAGGAACAATATCTCACACTTGTGAGGAATACAATGTTTTCACTCTCCAAAACATTTTTAGGAACAATATCTTACACTTGTGAGGAATACAATGTTTGCACACTCCAAAACAGTTTTAGGAACAATATCTCACACTTGTGAGGAATACAATGTTTTCACTCTCCAAAACAGTTTTAGGAACAATATCTCACACTTGTGAGGAATACAATGTTTTCACTCTCCAAAACATTTTTAGGAACAATATCTTACACTTGTGAGGAATACAATGTTTGCACACTCCAAAACAGTTTTAGGAACAATATCTCACACTTGTGAGGAATACAATGTTTTCACTCTCCAAAACAGTTTTAGGAACAATATCTCACACTTGTGAGGAATACAATGTTTTCACTCTCCAAAACATTTTTAGGAACAATATCTTACACTTGTGAGGAATACAATGTTTGCACACTCCAAAACAGTTTTAGGAACAATATCTCACACTTGTGAGGAATACAATGTTTTCACTCTCCAAAACAGTTTTAGGAACAATATCTCACACTTGTGAGGAATACAATGTTTTCACACTCCAAAACAGTTTTAGGAACAATATCTCACACTTGTGAGGAATACAATGTTTTCACACTCCAAAATAGTTTTAGGAACAATATCTCACACTTGTGAGGGATACAATGTTTTCACACTCCAAAACATTTTTAGGAACAATATCTCACACTTGTGAGGAATACAATGTTTGCACACTCCAAAACAGATTTAGGAACAATATCTCACACTTGTGAGGAATACAATGTTTGCACACTCCAAAACAGTTTTAGGAACAATATCTCACACTTGTGAGGAATACAATGTTTGCACACTCCAAAACAGTTTTAGGAACAATATCTCACACTTGTGAGGAATACAATGTTTTCACACTCCAAAACAGTTTTAGGAACAATATCTCACACTTGTGAGGAATACAATGTTTTCACACTCCAAAATAGTTTTAGGAACAATATCTCACACTTGTGAGGGATACAATGTTTTCACACTCCAAAACATTTTTAGGAACAATATCTCACACTTGTGAGGAATACAATGTTTGCACACTCCAAAACAGTTTTAGGAACAATATCTCACACTTGTGAGGAATATAATGTTTTCACACTCCAAAATAGTTTTAGGAACAATATCTCACACTTGTGAGGGATACAATGTTTTCACACTCCAAAACATTTTTAGGAACAATATCTCACACTTGTGAGGAATACAATGTTTGCACACTCCAAAACAGATTTAGGAACAATATCTCACACTTGTGAGGAATACAATGTTTGCACACTCCAAAACAGTTTTAGGAACAATATCTCACACTTGTGAGGAATACAATGTTTTCACTCTCCAAAACAGTTTTAGGAACAATATCTCACACTTGTGAGGAATACAATGTTTTCACACTCCAAAACAGTTTTAGGAACAATATCTCACACTTGTGAGGAATACAATGTTTTCACACTCCAAAATAGTTTTAGGAACAATATCTCACACTTGTGAGGGATACAATGTTTTCACACTCCAAAACATTTTTAGGAACAATATCTCACACTTGTGAGGAATACAATGTTTGCACACTCCAAAACAGATTTAGGAACAATATCTCACACTTGTGAGGAATACAATGTTTGCACACTCCAAAACAGTTTTAGGAACAATATCTCACACTTGTGAGGAATACAATGTTTTCACTCTCCAAAACAGTTTTAGGAACAATATCTCACACTTGTGAGGAATACAATGTTTTCACACTCCAAAATAGTTTTAGGAACAATATCTCACACTTGTGAGGGATACAATGTTTTCACACTCCAAAACATTTTTAGGAACAATATCTCACACTTGTGAGGAATACAATGTTTGCACACTCCAAAACAGATTTAGGAACAATATCTCACACTTGTGAGGAATACAATGTTTGCACACTCCAAAACACTTTTAGGAACAATATCTCACACTTGTGAGGAATACAATGTTTTCACTCTCCAAAACAGTTTTAGGAACAATATCTCACACTTGTGAGGAATACAATGTTTTCACACTCCAAAACAGTTTTAGGAACAATATCTCACACTTGTGAGGAATACAATGTTTTCACACTCCAAAATAGTTTTAGGAACAATATCTCACACTTGTGAGGGATACAATGTTTTCACACTCCAAAACATTTTTAGGAACAATATCTCACACTTGTGAGGAATACAATGTTTGCACACTCCAAAACAGATTTAGGAACAATATCTCACACTTGTGAGGAATACAATGTTTGCACACTCCAAAACAGTTTTAGGAACAATATCTCACACTTGTGAGGAATACAATGTTTGCACACTGCCAAATGTTTGTGTGCAACATCTCATAGATATGAGGAATACAATATTTCACAAAGCTACACGTTTGATTTGACCTACTTCAGGAACTTTTTTTTTTTTTTTTTGGTGGTGTTGCTGTGTCAAACTCCACAAGTGAATATTTTACTTTCTTCCATCCTCTGTGCTCAATGCTTTTTATTCTCTGATTTTTGCGACCCCGCACCATTACATCATTTTGGATGGTGGCGTTCTGTCAATGATACTTGACTGAAGATATACAAGTGAACTTACCTTGGTTAAGGCTTTTGAGAGAGGATAAATATAGCAAAATTTAGGGAGATATTTTTAACAACAATTTTCTATTAAAATCAACTCGCTAAATTAGCTAAATCTGCATCCTGCTAAATAACCCGCTATAGGGTACCACATTAATTTAGGGTATTCATAGAAGACCATGGAGTGTTTTTTTATGCTCGATTTATATTGGTTATTTACCTCTCAAATGAGTGTTCCTCATCATCAGATGGCTCCGGGCAGTAAAGTGGAACACTGTCGTCCTCATCCTCATCATTATAAGGGTCAGCATCATTACTGAAAACACGAGAGAAGGATTTTAATATTTGCGTACAACAACTTTGACTAAGAACATATCCCTTACTAGTCCCACAGGCTTTTAAGATGCCATGCTTACTTGTGCTTGTGCGGCCATCAGTTTGATATTTTTATCCTTTATAACTGCATGGAGTTGAATCAAAATCCATGAACAAATCAACCGCTAGAGTGCTGACAATTATTATCTAATAGTAACATAACTGACATTGACCCCACAACCATGAAACTTCAACTTGTCAAAAACCATTTTGATTTTGTGAATGTGTTTAGTTTGATCAAAATCCATGTAGAAATGAAGGCGTTAGAGTGCAGATAACTAGACAAGGGATCTCAGAGGGATATTGTTGTCCACCTTCAAATCATCTATACAAGTCTTATGAAAGACTGATCTTTCCCTGCTTTCTCCCTCCTCATAATCATTTGATAACATCCTGTCTATTACGTTTATGAAAGGTCTAATAATCTAAGAACTTTCTTATATACATGTATTTCAATAAAACTCTTCTGATATCAGAATCTAGCGAGGTCATTAAACACAACTAAGGACCAAGGAAACGTTCTGATAAATCTAAGAGATCTATATCTTGTTAAAATTCAAGATTGTCACCTGTAAAAGCGTTTCAATTCTGACTTGTTCCAAAATGGCACTTGCACAACTTATGACCAAGGGGAACCTGCACATGATGATGCAACTCTTAATGTAATAAGGGCACTTAATGTTATAATTATTACAATAGGCGTTGCAACGTTGTCCAGTTAACACATTGCAGGTCATTTACGGATATGCCAGTATAAATTGCAGAGGAAGACCCTAGACTATCTGCATAGAACCTAAAAAAATTATCGTCTTCTCCGAACGGGTTTGGAACTCAAAACCTAGGAGGTGATAGGCTACAACGATCACCGGGCGCAACGACCTAGACCGTTCGGCCACCGACACCCCGGCCCCTCCAAACCTTGATGGGAACATACACCATTATAGTATATTATTGCTATATTGTTTTGTAATCGACACGCAGTGTACTTCCATAACAGTATCAAAATTGTTACATTAGCGGTAATTGAAATACAACCATAACGCTTAGTGTAATAGTTTAGTTTGTATTACTCTAAGTGTAACAATTGCAACTCTTAATGTAACAAAGAGACGTTTATTACATTAAGCGTAACGGTCGCAACTCTTAATGCAACAATTATTACATTAACGCCGTTATTACTTTAAGAGTTGCGTCATGCCCATCCAGTAGTTGTTAAGAAATAGCAATAACCAACTTTCCCATCAAAATCCAAGATTGCCGCTCGACGGCCATATTGTTTATGGAATAAACCTTAAAATGGTATAAAGCAAACTAGGGACCAAGGGGAATCTACATATGTAATCTGAAAAAAGATCCATCCAGTTATTCCTGAGAAATAGCGATAACAAGAATTGTTTACGGATGGACGACGAACGACATTTGATCGAATCATCCAGCTGTTCCATTATCTGGTCTGATAAAATTACAAAATTTGCATAATGTGTGCAATTTTTTAATATGTTTTGACACATGTAAATATATGAATTTAATGTATTTTGGCAATGACTATCTACATTACTCTCTTCCGAGGTATGCTTGCACACACCTCGGTCATCTGGCAAAATAGCTTCACATAGAGTGTTGGGACTTTACAAAATATCGAATGGAAAGGAAACAGAAGAAACAAATTAAGCTTACCTCCCTTTTTGGGATCCCGTCCATCAGCCCCAGGAGTCAATCAAATTTCTGAACTAATGAAGTGATTGCCTACCCAAATTGATGAATCAGGCAAAAACTTGTTGAAATCGACTTTAGCATGAAGGATAAGTAGCACGTTCTGAATAACAAAATAATCTCATTTTCGCTTTTTGGGCATAGACTCTGGCCCCTCGGAGTATATTAAAATTTCTGACTTTAAACAATGATTGCCATCGCTAACTTGAACTTGGCCAAAGCTTATTAAAATCCATCAAGAAAAGGAGGAGGAAAAAAGCACCGACTTCATAAGGTTCACTGAACAAATGTTGAGTGAACTGAAACCTTCACTATTTTTTCTATATCAATGGTCATAGAAATTATTGAGTCAGAAAACAATATCATAATGTGATCTTTGCGCCCACCATTGAGTGATTTTTAATAATTCTTCAAATCTGATGACATGTCCCCATGTTTGATCTTTCTATGTCAGTGACCAGTTACATACACAAATGCCACAACGGAAGAACGTTACTTCTCTGTAATTGTATTTTAATGCTGAAACGGAGAAAATAACAACTGTTGAAATTCCCTGGCAGCTATGTTGATTTTGAAATTGGGTCCTAAAACACCTCACTGCACCATTAAATGCCAAAGGAAACCTACCAATGCGTATGGAGAAAGATCCATTCAGTGCTTCTTGAGAAGTAGTGGTCAAGATTAGATGGCTACCTAGTTTCCATAAATTATTCCCCCAACCTCCCGCCCCCTACCCCCTATCGATCTGAATAATATACGATGCACAACTACGGACCAAGGGAAACCTACATTTGACATTTGAGAAATATCAATCCAGTACTTTTTGAAAAAAAGCGGTAACAAACTTTGAAGAAGGCTCAATGTACGACTTGATCCAACGGGGAAAATACATATCAGATTAAAGAAGTCCGTCCAGTGCTTCCTGAATAATAGTGGTAAAAGAACAAGAGACAGACAGATGACGGCCAGACAGACAGGACAAGGAACCACAGACAAAAGGCGATTTGAATAGCCTATAACCATCTGATGATGATGGGCCGAAAAACAAGAATAAACAATTACTGAAATACGTTTATATATCTCAAAATCTAAGCAGATTAGCCATATCATTTTGTTATGGTATGACACCTTCTTCTCCATTAGTTGCTGTTCTATCGGGGCCAGTGATGAGATAATCTTTTTGTTGCTATCCCTTATTCCTATCAAATACAAGGTCTCTTTTTACTCCTTGCACAATGCTTGTGCCATGTGCTTCACGGAGAAAAGTTAGCAAAACATGTCGAGTGGAGATGAGTAGTCAAGTTACGTTAATTAGGTTTTCATTGTGTAGATAAATTTCGCAACTAGCTTGTGCTGATTTGTCGGTTACGTAATAATATTCAGGTTAGCGATAAAATAGACAGAATAACTTGTGAACTTGGGTAGTTCTAGTTTTTGTAGACCGGAAGTAGAATACCGGAAGCAAGTAACAGCTGTTGTTTACATCAGAGTTTGTTAGTGAATTATACAGTGATAGGGTGTTTGTTTGGTTGATAGGCACTCTCGGTCATGGGCTAGGCCTCCGGTAGGACGCCTGGCCAGGATATGTGTAGATGAGGATGTACAGCTGAGATGGACAGGCATTGGGACACATCACACGTCAAGGAACCTCGCTTCTCGTCAGGCTGTTCAGCAAGCACCAGTACTCGTCCCAGTTAGACATACGGACCTTCACACAACCGCCCATTGCAGCATATGTTGTCGTCGTACCTCCTGTGCAACACTATTATGTCAGTGCTTAAGGTGACTTGTGTTTATACTGTAAAGTCAGGAGTTTGGAACCTTGATTGTGTGGTAAACTCTACATTTTTATATTAATGTTCTGATGATATTCTGGAACTCCGAACTCTACTAGCAACCGGTATTATTAGGTGATTAACTGAGTGGTAGACTTCTTCGCCAAGACACGAGTGTGGCCTGGAACTTTACATGTTTGCCTTTTTATCTTGAGGAAACTGAAGGGAGAACTTAACCACTATACAGTGAAAGCTATTAATTATTACAGTGTACGCAGTTGTTATAGGAAACCTGAACTTTATATTGAAACATGAACTTTGAAATTATAGTATACTAGTCGTATGTACATTAATAGTGTGTATGTTGTAGACGGTTATTACTTATACAGATTTCAGGTTGTAACATACGGTTAGTGTTACTACGGTCTCTGAATGTATTGTCTGTTGTGTAGTAATACCGGCAACCTATTGTAACCACGGTTGTGTATTTTTCCGGTTTACCAGGGCAGTGTCGATGGAGCTTAGTATTTTCGCGATGGATGAACAAGAATAAAGATCCCAGAGGGATCTTTGCATCCACCTTTATTTGATCTTTCTCTTCTTTTCTTTTATTTCTGTTATTATTTGGCCATAAATATTTGATAGCTGAAAAAGCAATAATAAGATATAATGGTCACAATCAAAGAGGAACCTACCTATGAAATTTGAAAAGGATCCAGTTATTACATACTAGGAACTAGCAATAACAAACTTTCATCCAAGATGGCTGACTGTTAGCAACTTTGTCTTCCTGATCAGCCCCAAAATCTAAGGAACAAGAGCAAATTTGAGAAAGATCCATCCAGCACATTTCCAGAAATAATAAGAAATACCGTTTACTGACGGATGAAAGGTAATTGCATTAACTGTCTGATAATAGTGTGCTAAAAATGAGAAAGAGCAAAAATCATTAAGTCCCCCTCTCTGTTTGGAAGACTTAATAACAGCGGAGGAAAAGTACTATAGTAAGGCGTCTGACTTGCAATAAATTTAATAAGGAACAGAATAAACACAATATTTATGTCATTATGAGGTCATTAATTTTGTTACCTTCTTTCTCCATGGAAGTTCTTTTCCCCATAATCATATCCGAGTTCCTGTCCATCACCAATTTCTTTCGTGGCAAAAAAACACAAATGTGGTACACTGTCACTTGTAGCAATTTTCTTCATTTTGCAGTTGGCCTGTTTTCCCATCCCATTGTTTTCGTAAGCCCTAAACTTGAACAATTAGCTGTATCAAGTCTTAAGATAAACAAATCATCTTTATGAAATTAAAAAAAACCAATTCTACTGAATAGAAAGCTATAGGTCTTTGCAGCACCATTGGCCCTCTTATTACCAACATCACCAGGGTTTCAGCAAAAAAGAATATGTCTTTGCAAATAGCACAAGAAAATCATTTAGGACAATCGGGTCTGAAGAAAAGGCGTTATCAATTATTTTCTTATCAATAAATTCCAGGTGAGATAAATGGTAAGTGTTTGAACTAGAGATATCAGAAGAATATGACTATCAGTAAATCTTTAACTGTAATATATAATACTGAAATCCGCACCCCCTCCCCCCTTCTTTTTAAGTTGATTCTAGAAAGTGACATGCAGGAATGGAAGTGAGTGTATTTGATATAAAAAATGACACCATTTTAGTTTTTTTCATTTAGATTGACATTTTCACTTTACCTAAGTACCTAACATCCTGTAACCTTATCACCTTGCCAGAATTCCTTCACAATTATCATTCCTATAAAGTTTGTAAACATGTGTATGGGTTAGAAAAGTGCACCATTTTTGAGAATGTCAGCATATGATTTACTGTATCAATGTTTCGGTATAGCTTTGTCTAATTTTCCCCCCCAAAACTGTATTCAGTTGATGAAATTTTCCTGACTTTTGCTTCATTCAGATGTACACCATGTGCATTAAATATACAAAAAATGGTTGATGGAGGGTCTTTTGTCCATGGGGTGGGCAAGACCCAGGGGATTAACTCTAACATTACAAATGTGTTCGGGAACTTCAGTTGTGAATGCTTAACCTGCTTACATCAAAATATTTGATTATGGGGTGGGGAAAGTGACTGTTAAAAAGTTATAACACCAAAACAATCTTTGGGGTGGAGTAAGACCCCAAGTTAAACTCTGATATCTTAAATGTATGCATTTCTGTATGCCTAACATTGCTATTTCTGGCTTTGCATATTGCAGTTATTGTCTTTTGGGGAGGCATCGACTGTAATGTCATTTGTTTCCCATTTTATCACACAAAGTAATGACATTACCATCAATACCTCTCCGAAAGAGATGATAACTCTCCAATATGCACGGAGCAATGGTTATGCTGTGGGAATCTCGACTGTTTTAGAGTTATAACCAGAGCCTATAGCCTAGACTTATATTCCTTTCCATGATCATTAAAGTAATACACTTATTCGTTTTTCACTATCAATATCAGCACTTATGAGAAAACGAATTTCGCACGCCTAAGAGATAATCTGAAGTTCTAGTGATTGGAAACCATTTGAGAATTAAAAGATTGGTGTTCAGATTAAATTTCACATTTCAAACAATCAACGATTTATTTCACTCATTATGTTTAATGACCTCTAACGAAACAAAATAGAAACAATGTTGGGAAAGTTTCGATATCATGTAATTTCCCTTTTTCTATTGAAATGAAAAAGATGTTAACTGAAGTTTCGATTCAAGCACCAAGCTTACCACTGTGCTGTCGTTACGTTACACATGATAAAGTGAAAATTTAGGAATCTTCATCTATTGAACATACTTTGTTTGTGTTGTGTGGAATGCAATACATGTGTCAAGAAAAACAAATATGATAATGATGTGGATAAATTTCGCACGCCTAAGAGATAATCTAGTTCTAGTGATTGGAAAACATTTGAGAATTAAAAGATTGATGTTAAGATTAAATTTTACATCTAAAACAATCAACGATTTAATTGGTTTTGTTATTTGTGGAAAGGGCTTGCTCAAATTTTAAAGTGACCCCAAATTATTACTTGTTATTTGCATATCAACCCTTGTTGACATCATATTGATTTTAATTGAATGTATTGAGTCTTAATCATATCAAGTATGACATTTATGTGAGAATTAGTGGCCAGGAAAATTAATTAAATAATGAGTAGATATGAAATGTGCTGCCCTTTATATTTCTGTTTTCATATTTTACGCCATTAATATGATGGTGTTGTAATGTTACCCTAGGCAGCAGTCTGAACACCTTCACAGAGGTCTGTAACACATGTGTATCTACTTCACTTGACATCTCTCCTCCAATCAGAAGTATGAATGAGCACAAGTCATAATATACTAATATACCATTATGTACATTTGTATGATGGGACATGAGCCTGGACAAGAGATATTGATTTAGGTTAACATAACTTGTGCGGGTTCATATTACATCATATCCAATGACTTCATCAGCAGTATTCAGTACATTGTAATAAAGTCCATAACTGTTTTACTTTATGTTCCCCTTTGCTGGACCTAAACTCTGTAAAATCTGGCTATATAGTGTTACTTATCTACGCGATTCAAAGTTAGTTTCTAGTTTCCTTTTCTGTAGATAGCCTGGAACACATGTACGTCATGTTCTAGCCTAGTTTGTATTATATAATTCATCCTTGTCATTTATCAATTGCTGAAAACAATCATCTGAAACACGAGCACCTATGTCATAAATCAACATTCATTGGATAACCAGTCTACACAAGTTTCTGAGGAATTATCACGTGTAATAGATCCAGCAAATATGATTGCATGAAATTTTCATGCGCAAATACATACATTGTATTCATGCGTAAATACATACATTGTGTTCAATTAGATGAGAACATTGTGTATCGTTTAAATATATAAACATAAAAGGCCAACAAGGCAAATAAACTTGATTATCGCTAACGTTTTCAAGCCGTGTCTCAGACGGTACCTCTTTGAAAAATTATATTTCAGCAAACGTCTGAAGACATTGTATAGCTTAGTGCAGAGTGTGTGATAATTATAACTAATAATGGAAATACAATTATCGTAATTTTTTAAAATCCACCTTTCCCACAAGTCCAGCGAATCAATCGCTCACATGAGCTGCCGCATATGGCATCCTGACGAGGGGGGACTCTTTCTTTGCAATTTGCAGTTGTCTGCCATAATGTACACACAGTGAACAAGTAGCAAAACACATTTATAATGCAAAAAACGACTGACATACAACCCAAGTAATATCCCTTTTTCACCATAATTAATGTAGTTCATTTACTCGACACTATTACTGCACAGTGCAGTATAAGAAAAATTCACAAAGCGAATAAAATATCTTATTCGGTAAAACAAACCAACAAAACGATTGAAGTGAGTGAAAAGATAGATATTTTACAAAAAACACTTTAGTTGCTGAAAGAAAGGGATGGGATGGGGCCGGAATCACTACGAAAACGGGGCCAGACTGGGATTGGCCCGAAACTACTGATGACGGATCGACTATGGAAAGGAACAGAACTCTACAGGTGGCTGGAACACCTTGTATAGTGAACAATCTAGATATGTGCCGAATGGACAAAATTACCCTTGATTCTCAAAGACTGGATTTACGGTGTTGAGATAAAGTCATGAATATGCAAAAGTTACTATGCTAAGACGTCGACGTAATCTGAATGATTTGGGCGCGCAGAATCCCAAAATACTTGTGTCTGAAATGTGGGGAAGAAAAATATTCCTCACAAACCGAACTGTCCTAGAAACGTTGCTCTCTCTCTCTCTCTCTCTCTCTCTCTCTCTCTCCCTCTCACTCTATGTTGTTATATCCTACTGTCACCATGTAAACGTAATGTGTGTGTATCAATATCTTTGGAAAGGGCTTTATATCTATTTAAATTGCAAATCGTGTGACCAATCCTATTTCTACTTATGTGCAATACAATAGACTTGAATATATTTAAACTACAGAAGGTATGGATGATACACAGCTACAGTATGTGGAACTAAGATAACATTGTCGGGGTTAAGAAGAGTTCACTCACGTACTAGCAGACAGTACTACGGGGGAAAATCACATTTATTACCTTTACTGCTGTACTGACTTTTCGTTAGTGTATTTTTAATAGCGAGCAATGCTTTTCGTACTGGGTATCGCCGAGTATAAAAGACACATGTGTGTTAATTTATCCTGTATTTCATATTTGTCTTGTCCATCGTCATGGTAGGGTATTGAAATCGCTTTACGTCCGTTTTCCGCCCGTCCGTCCATCCGTCCGTCCGCCGTCCTTTCTTCCGTTCGTAAACAATTCTAATAATCTCGACTTCTTGAGAAGCACATGTTTTTTCTCAAGTTTCATATTAGCTTTCCCTGGAGTAGTGCCCGTTCGATTTTAGAACTTACAAAGAAACACAAAATGTGTGACAGGCGGCCATCTTAGATTTTTACAATGAAATATCGTCAATGATATTTCTTGGGCTGCAGAGGATGGACCATCAGTTCTTCCTATGAACGAGTACATAAATCAATTGGTGCCTCTCCATTACTTGTTTAGTATTGTACCGTAAATCGTTTTCCTTCGTTTTGAGAAGGTAAAGTTGTTCTAGTGTTTGACTTATCCGCAAAACTTGTCACATTGATGCAGATTTCGCAAAATTTAATATGGCAGCAATTTAGAAAACCAAAAGCCATTCATTCTACCTAAATAGCTAAACGATGATCGATATTGTGCCTAGCTGATTGTCCGTGTCCATGGTTTTGCAATATAATGAGTAAATTTTCAGTTCTGTACATTATTACTGAAACTCATGGGTTGTTGATTAAAGACTTTCTTATTTTCCGTTTATTCAAGAACTTGCAAACATTTGCTACAGAAACTTTAGAAAAGCTCTTCGTTACGCACAAATGAAAATAACATTCACCATCCACGGATTGGCCTCCACATTGCCATAATCTTGTCTCCGGAGTGAACATAATAAACCGGATGCATAGCAGCAGTAGCACAGGACTGAAAATAGAATATTTTTGATGTTATAAAGCTCTAAAGGTTTTATGTGCAGTAAAAAGAAAACGAATCAAATGACTCCCAATGCATCTATTTTCATGTAGGTATTAAATTGAAATGGATTGATGTCCTAAAGGGGGCGTTGGACTACAATTCATTAATAGTAATCAAGGACTATGATGAAACATCAATCACTTCAAATGCTTATCTTCGACATAAAAAAAATCAATGGTTTAAATGCACCATCACAAAGTATTCTTAACACTCAATAGTCAATGAATGGTATTCAGAATGATCTCAATATCGAATGACTTCATGTAAATTATAGGTTATTAAAACAATCGGCCCTAATATAGCTTATACATTAGTTTTGGTACAATGGCAAATGAGACATGTTAAATGAATGTACTCAAAAATTATAGATATCTAACAGGCCAGAACATTTTGACCAATGCCAAACTGCTGTCTTTGTAATCATGTCAACATCGTGGGAAAATTATGCATATGTATAAAGATCCACTGAAATACACCTACATATATTGTTTTTACAACCCAGGGGCGTTTCGCCATACAAAAGGGCATGGAACGAAAACGAACTACAAAAATCAGACATGATTATGGACCAAAAGTAAAATAACTGAAAAAAGAAATTGGCCGGGGGTCTGGGGTCAAGGCGGCCCTCAGTCGCTGAAAACATTTAGATGTTTTAATATGAATTTTGGGCCATTTCCTGCAATTATTTGAATGTTTGTACCTAGGTTGGACTTCAAAGAAAAAGTCCATAAAAACGACCTTTTTGGCAAAGAAATTTAAATTTATTATCAGAAGAATAGATTATGATAAGACATACAATTGTATATCTATTTCTTCGCTTATACCTGATAAGCTGTAGTTCTTGCGCCTAGTGTCTTCATTTTTGTAATGAAGCAGTTGTAACATGTTGCTGTATAGCTTTCCATCCCCGAGTGGAATAATTAATATCCATCTGGCAGAGTTCACAAAATCCCACGCCACAAACGTTAACTTTTCTTACGTATTTTCCCAATAAATTGCCGTTCACATCTTTTTCGAGCCAGCTCCATTTACAGGGATTGTTTTTTATATCATAGTCACGATCAACAATTCGTGAGGACATGACGGTCCAATTTGAGACGCACACATCTAAGCGATCGCGTGATTGGATAAGAAAAAAAATATTTCACCAATCAGATCGTTCGTTACATTGACAGGAAGGAGTACAAGAATTAGAAACAGATTTGGATCCGGATTGCAGTATTATAATAACAAAAAACGGTATAATTTCCGGATTTAAAATTCGGAAATCATATTTTTTCAAAAAGCGATTTTTTTTAAAATCGGATTTTTAAATTCAAAAAGCGGAATTCAAGTGATAGTTGGATTTAGTATATTGAATAAATATTTACGTAACCAAAGGGATTATACATACGTGATATGGATAGATAAATAACATTGTTCCAATTGGATATTTAGCGAAATCAACTTTCCCCTCAACCGTCGTTACTTTTCCAAGTTCTTGGCTCATACCAACAAGCCTGAAGCACGAGAAAAACACGTGATGAAGGTCTTAAAGTCTTAACACACATCACATATCGAATCAAAGAGGTTTGCAAATAACGATGTTAAACCATGCGAAATAAGGATGCTAATGTTGAATAGCAATTAAGTCTCCGTAGTACATCAAAGTGAAAATCATGCGGTTCCTTCCCGCTAGTTATTAAGTATCATAGATCAGAATATAAACAGAAAAAAAATGTGACGGCCTGAAAATAAAGCACGAAATCGAAAAATTGAAAACGCAAAACATTGATGACATTTAAAAGCAAAACAAAAGTTTCGAAGAACTAACCAAAAGTTATTCGCTCGGAACAAGGTATTTTTTAATGTGCATCACTCAATGTATATGCCCCAGGACATGACGAACAAATCTGAATAAATGTCCTACCGGAGGTTGGGATTATCTTGTATGATCCACGGACTCTTTGGTAAATTATTCTCCATTCCATCTTTACTTATGGCGAGAAACCCGCAGTCGATTATCAAAATGTTATGGTCAACATTTTGACTGATAACCCTTGTTGCAACTCGTCCAGCAATATCATCCATAGAACATGAACCAATGTTCTTCTGCATAACATCTGGAAAAACAGATTATTTAACTAAACTTGCGGATTAGATTATTTCAATTCAGCGACAAAACGATCTGTTTAGGAAAAACATTGCATATGCATATTACAAATTGATAATAGAAAGAAATATGGATGCAGCAAATGCAGATCATACTCTCACCATAAAATACGTAATTGCCAGGTGAAAACTCTTCAAGCAACGACATAGATTCGTCTGGATGAGAGCAGCTAGGCGTGGATCCCATGCAGACAACACCACAGTTGATACTGTGCTGCAGTAGCCTGTTGAGAGAAGAAAGAGGAGTGGAAAAGATTCTGCAATCTAGTAAACTTAACCAATTCTACAAATCAATCTAATTGGCAAACTTGCTGCTTTATGCGTGATGTTAAGTGTAAACGAGATTGCGGCAAGGACAAGTGCTTGTAGACTGTGACCAAGCATGTTGCTTTGTTAAAATTGTGATATTTCAGTGTGATGGTACTGTAAAATCAGCATTGCGTGAAACGATCAGTAATAGACACTGCTGTATATAATAGTATCTGATGTGTGAGCAGTAAATGAAATACCAACAGAATATTAATCAAAATACGAATTAAACTATACAGTAGGGAAAAATCAACAATAGAGGGCTCTTCCATGAAATTGGATAAGGCTATACCTTCGATCCGCAGTTATAAATACAACGAAGTGTGCACATGGTCCGTTTAAGCCCATCCGCTGCACATTTTATCATCAGATAGCACTGTGCTGTAACGTCCGAAGAATTAATACGGAATGTCTTATTTCGGTCGGGTGTGTGATGTTCCTGAGTAATTATGTTATAACAGAGAATTATGAACATTATCTGTATATGCGTCCTTAGCTAACTGGAACAGCGAGTATAAAAACTCTAAATAAATTCCCAACCCTTATGGGTGCAGTTATATAAGGAATCGAGAAGTACAAAGACTGACGCATACCTTTGTTTAACTTTCATCAGTATTTCCGTACTCTCTCGTCCTGCCTCTTTGATCGCTTCACTACCAATATAATTGTATGTATCACCATTGTGACAATAGAGACCCCGAAACGTCATTCCATTGTTACCGGATATAAGTGATGCCAGGTTCACAATATCGTCACTTTGCCAAGACACGCCAGCTGTACCAAGGAAAAACTTGAAAATGTAACAAATGAAATTCGAACAGAAAAGTTTATCAAGGGATAATTCATTATTAACGCTACACGGAGTGCAGTAGTATAACAATATTTAACACAGCATTATCAGAAATGTGTTTTGGTTCAGTTTGGCAAACAGCCTGAATTATTCTCACGTCGCGTATTCCTTTAACCAACTTTTACATGTATCAAGATAATTTGATATTATTCGACTCTATGAATGATATACGAAGACGATTCAAATCAATACTGAATTTATTTGTAGTACAGTAAATAATTACATGTACATAACTTACTTCGGTGATATTTAACATCGATTTCAATGTAAACACTCCATGGTTTGCCGTTTCCTGTTGGCGATTTTTCCAGGGCTTCGTACCCAACCTTACTGTCGAGCATCACGTGGAATGCTCCGATCTTGTTATGAAGCTGACGACATCTAGCATGAGGATGTAAACATAGCACTGTCAAATTTGGATTTTTTTTTTAATTTGGGGGGGGGGGGGGGGGTCATTCAAAAAGAGATGTCTTTATTATCATTAATTTTTCACAGTTTCATAACATTTCGTTGTCATGCATATTTTAATATCTGATTAAAATCAAATAGTCATAATGAGCAATATTTCATTTGTGACAGAAAAAAAACTGCCCAGCAAGTCGTTAATATACCGTAGGCTACTAATAATGCAAATAATCATATAGGGCACATATCAATTCCATTTTTAGGTCTGCAACAAGAATGTCAAATCTAGAAAGTTACTTTACAGAAATGTCTGTATGAATTTATTCTTTGTAAAGGCTTTTTTTTTTTTTATTCAGAATTTTTCAGCAATATATGGTATTGATTACATTCATAGCATATCATATTCACTGAGACATCACACAGCTCACATGTACACTAGCTTGCAATATTGATAAAAAAAATACACATGTATTACCTTATTAAGAGAAACAGGAAAAGAAGAAAAACAGAGGAGACTGGCAGAGAAAGAAAAACAGGAAAGGATGAAAAAAAAAAAATTAATAAATTAATCCTGATTTTGCGCTGTAGCTCATCTATTTGCAAATATTAATATATATATATAGTAATTTGAAATAAAAGTCAAGAAACTGACAGAGGGGTTATATTGTGTTTACCAGAAATCAAACTAAAATAACTTTTAATAATTTTTAATCTATAATTCTAGGAGGGTGTTCTATTTTTTCCATTCATTTTCTAGTTTTTTAACAAAATGATCCCCTTTGCAACATGCTATATATTTTTGAACATAATAATGATCTTTTATGGTATTAATTAAGGCATTTACTGATAGAGTATTTTGAAGGCATCTGGTCTTGTAAATATAATGCTTAATCATAATTAAAATTTCATTATCTAGTCTATTACTTGTTCCTGAGTGTGATACTATGCCAAAGAGGAAAAATTCCTTGTTAAAAGAAAAAGGGATAATTAAAGCATCCAATAATGTTTCAAAGCTGTATAGGAAATTTTGTACTATCGAACAGTCCCAGTGTATGCACTATTGTTTCCCTATCTTGATTACAAAAAACACATAAAGGGTTATTTGAAAGGCCAGATTTGAAAAGATATACATTTGTTGTCAGTATGTGATGGATAATTCTTACTTGGAGCCATTGAAGTTTTGTATTTGTAGTTATTCGAAATGGAATTGTATATATTTTTTCCCATTTTTCGTCGCTAATGTCAAATGTTTTCCCCCATTTCTTCCTACCTGTTGGAATAACCTTATTTTTAGAGAGTACTGCATAAAAGTCCCTAGCTCCTTTAGTGTTTTTGTAAAAGATTTCTAAATTAAGAGGCATAATTGGATACTCTAAATCTACTCTGAAATTATTCCCAATATTATTCTGATTTATATATCTTCTAATTGCTGATAAGATACCATAATATTGCACAAAATTCGTATTTATATTGTATGTGTTATTAAATTCATCATGCATATAGAAAGTATTAGTGTTGAAATCTTTTATCATGTCATTAAAAATAGTAATTCCACATCTATACCATTCAGGATAAAAAACACACTTCTGGTTTATAGTTAACCTCTCATTATACCATAGTGGCTGTTTTAAAAATGATGGTTCCTTTTCCTTTAAAAGATCTTCTTTATAGGAAAGTTTACTCCAAGCTTTGAAAACATCTTGCCAAAACAAGTTTGTACTTCTATTTTGACATACAGATATATATATTTACTACCACAGTTAAAAAGAAAGTCAGTATTGATATATGTTTTTAATATTTCCTGCCATTTTCCTTGTTTTTGAAGAAGCCTCCTTATCCAACTTAATTTTAAAGATTCTATAAATGACAATAAGTGAACCATATTTAGACCTCCCTCTCTATAATTTTTAACAACAACATCTCGCTTAATTTTATCTATCTTTCCATTCCAAAGGAATTCATACAGGATACTATTAAGTTTAAGAATAAAACTCTCACTTGGATTAGGTAATGAAATAAACAAGTGGTTGAATTGGGATACCATTAATGATTTTATGATATGTATTTTACCTACAGGTGAAATAGATCTTCTTTTCCATGAACTGATGATAGATTTCAGCTTAACAAGTTTTTTATCAAAGTTAAGTTTAGGTATTCTGTGTAAATCAACATGAAATTCTACTCCAAGGAGCTGGAGATTGTCATTACTGTATTTCCTACTCCCTATCCATACCACTTGTGTTTTATTCAGATTTATTTTTAGACCAGATATTCTAGCAAAAGCATTCAATTCTTTTATAGATTCATTAAGTGATTCCCTTGATCCATCTAATATAAGCGAACTATCATCTGCATATTGAGAAAAAATAATTGGAAAATTGTTAACATTTATCCCTTTAATTTTTTCGTTATTTCTCAACCGGATTGCTAATATTTCCGCACAAAGAATAAAAATATATGGTGCGATCGTGTCGCCTTGACGACAGCCTCTTTTAACACTAAAACATTGAGAAAGATTACCTCCTTGGTTTATAGCAGAACTAACATTACAATGTAAAACCTTAATCCAATTTCTAATGCTATTCCCAAAATTAAAAAACTTGAAAACTTCATCAATAAATTTCCACGAGACAGAGTCAAATGCCTTTTATCATAAGTAACATCCCAGGTATGTCATTTTCTTCAGTATAGTGCATTAGGTCATAAATGAGCCTAGTATTTTCCCCTTTATATCTACCTGCCAAAAATCCTGTCTGATCTGAGCTGATAAGTTTTTGCAATACTATTTTTACCCTTCGTGCTATCGTTCCAGAAGCAAATTTGTAAACTATATTTAATAGAGAAATAGTGCGCCAGTTTTTTATCAAGTGTCTAGGTTTATTATCTTTTGGTATACAAGTAATGACATCCTGTCTTTGAACAATAGAAAGTTGGCCTAATTCATAACCAAAATTGATAGATCTAACTACAAAATCACCAAGTTGTCTCCAAAAACATTTAAAAAATTCAGTAGTGAAACCATCAGATCCTGGGCTTTTATTATACTTCATATTTCTCAATGCCAAAGAGGCTTCGTCAAGTGTTATATAACCTTCTACATTATTCGATTCTAACCTATTCAATTTAGGAACTTGAAAATTTTCTAAACACTCCTCAAGATCAATATTATCTATGTTAATCTCTGCTGTATATAGTTTTTCATAAAATAATTTAACTTCTCCAAGGATCTCTGTTTGATTTATAACAATATCCCTTCTTTTTCTAATTTATAAATAACTTTAGATGTAAAGTTTCTACTCTCTAGGTTAAAAAAATATTTGGTAGGTTTTTCTCCTTCCTCTAAACATTTAGCTCTTGATCTTACAATACTTCCCTTAATCTTATGTAGTCGAATATTTTCTAGCTCTGTTTTTTTCTCATTTAGTTCTTCAATATCTACACTATCCCTGTCTTCCAAATCTTGTATTACTTTTATTAATTCCTTTTCTCTAATGTTTTGTTGTTTTTTCTTATGTGATGTGTAAGAAATAGTTTCCCCTCTTATTTCCATCAGAGGAGTATCTAAAAAAAGTTGATCATTAATTGTAAACTGAATCAAATCATTTGGGATTTCCAATAACCTATTAATATTATAAATGGGTAGAGAATACTGTAATTTAACTTTAACAATAGTTTTATTAATAATGTCAATGTAGTCTCTATCTGATAGAAGGGAGTTATTAAACTTCCACAGCCCCTTTCCCCTCTTAAATACACTAAATCTTAAGGAAATTTTAGGAGAAGAGTGGTCCGATCTGTATCCTGCATTTATACCTACATTATTAATGCCACCCAACAAACATTCTGAAACTAAAAAGAAATCTAAACGTGCTTGCTTCAATGGGTTCTTCTTTCCCCAGGTATATCTTCTTGTATCAGTATGATGCTCTCTATAAATATCTACTAAACAAAATCTATCTATAATTTCTAAAACCTTATCCCTTGCCCTTGGATTATTAACTTGTTTTGGTCGTAATCAAGATCCGTGTTTAGCACTAAATTAAAATCTCCACACATTATCACAGAATCATTTTTAAAATCATTTAAAGTTTCTGATTTAATTTTTAAAAAATCAGGAAAATCTGTATTGGGGCCATATATTATATTGTAAAGGCTTCTTGGACATGATTTGATCCCCTGTAATTTAATATAATGGATACGATATTTTCCAGGAGGGATTATACCCCTTTTCCAGAGGATTATTCCGGAACAGAAAAGCCTGGGCGTATTGTACCTGACTATTTTGTTTTCTGTTATTACGAAGGCGAAAAGGATGTCATCGAAACCATTATCAGAATACAAATCTGCCTCCGCCAAAGTAGACACGGCAATACACCTCTTTTGTCCACCACACAGAATATCGGCAGCTTCGCTGAAAATATACAATACCGTTTTCATTATTTCCTAACAATGGCAAATCTCTTTGCAAAAACATTCTGAATTGAAAACATATTTCAATACAAAATTATAATCAAAGAAAGTGTAGATAATAAATTGGTTAAACTGTTTTGTCTTTCCAGGAATCGGTGGCCTTATAGGCCTAAATCAAAACAAAGGCAGCACCATGTCAATTAGTCCCAGAAGAATTCGATATATTCGCCTTTTTGCAAAAGTGCCCAAATACCAATTAACAAAGAATTCCATGTTGGCAGTGTCCAGCTAATGTTCGCGAATAACCAGAGCACAACCATAAGCCTAATGTCGCACAAAACACCAACAAATGTATTAGACATTGCCAGGGAGGGATATACCAGTGCAATGATACAGACAGTCACATTATCGAATGAATTATTCCAAACTTATATAGGGACCACTCAATATTTCATTAAATTAAATATACAAAGGTTTTGTTGCTATTAACTGGACATTGTTACCATAAATTTACGCACATCGTTTTATGAGTCTTTGTGTGGGGACGTAATTGTATTCCAAGGTGTTTACATCTGTCTTGCATCGCCCTTGCATTCCGTTCTAACTTGTCTATATCCACCAGAAAAGACGGGGTAGGTACATTCAATACTTCAATTGGCATTTCTGTCGCCATCTTGGTGACCTTCAAATCAAACATAGCAGAGATAATCATCGTTTTATACTTATCTTCTCCGTTTACATACATATCCTACCTTGTGATTATCTAAGAAAATATGTTATCTTAATATCAAGTCCAATTATTTACAAAAATGACAGATAAATTTAAGTAAATATTATTTTATATCAAAACAAAAATCATAAATTTCTATTTTTCTCGGGTAGAACAAGTTCTGACTAATCCTGTAATACCGCAATTCTAAAGTAAATCGCTACCAATCTAACTTAATAAATAGTTTGAAAAAAGAATGAAAAACGACACAGCGCTAATTCTTATTATGCGGGAAGTCCTGACCTCTGACGCATGCGCAAAGAACTGTAAACAAATCTGCCGTCTTCCAACATGGCAGAAAGCGTGCGAGGGAAGCGGGGAAGAAAACGTGCTTTGACGGACTCTGAGGCGAAAAGAAGGAAGATGGCGCGAGACCGTGATATATCAAAGGCAAAGATTTATATTGGCGATCATACGGTAAGATGGAATGCTGTGAAGACCGAACTGAATTTAAAAACAAATCACGAAGTAGCGGGTATTTTGCTAGACAGGTAAAAACTCAATCCACAAATATAACAAGAGGCCCAAAGGGCCTTAACGGTCACCTGAGGAATACATGTCAATAATCTGGGGATTTTAAAATGTTGCAAAAATGTAACAACACTTGTGCAGGACCATGTGTAAAACGTCTGTATCAAGTTTGAACATGACCCACTCAATGGTTCTTGAGAGGAAGTCCATAATGTCTTAGCCAAACAGGCCAGACTGGCCATCTTGGATTTTAAATCGCCCAAAAAAGTTAAAACACTTGCCAGGACCTGGTGTAGAACATTCGTATCAAGTTTCCCCTTTTTCCCCCTCCTGGGGTCCCTATTGGGGCCACACCCTTTTTCTTCGCAAACATGAAGCTGCTTCCCGTGGGGATGCTTTGTGCCAAGTTTGGTCAAAATCCATTCAGTAGTTCTTGAGAAGAAGTCGAATATGTGAAAAGTTAACGACGCACGACGACAGACAAATCATGATGGCAATAGGTCACCATGAGCCTTCGGCTTAGGCGACCTAAAAATACGGGACAATTAAAGCTTAAGTATTTATGTTTTGTTATAACCAAGATATTCGAATAAGTAGTCTTCATCTAGATACCTTGAAATATCCTTAATTTCTCATTTTTATGATGTCTCCATTTCAGAAACAAAATCTGGTATAATTTTCCAACGCAAATTTATCCTATAAGCCTGTGCATCAGTTTTTATGCAACAGATAATATAGATACAGGTGTGATAAAAGTGAGCCTGAACTGACAAACTGTGAACACTCAACAGTCGAACGATTTAATGAATTAGCTAGGTGAACAACAATTGATCTCATCAAGGTTTTTTTAAAAATATAACCCGTGTAGAAAAAGGTTATATGGATTATGATTATCAACTCTCTTTATCTAAAAGTGACAATATTGTCAATTATAGAATGTAAAGTTATAATGCATGTACAATGTATATATTTTCCATATAGATTCTACACAGACAAAACCAGGATGACAGACACGAGTGCAGAACCAAAAGTGTTCTCTACACCCATTACCAAGGAATTCATGGCAGCAGAATCCATAGTTTCAGAAATTTCTTCAGTAGAGTCTGATGAGAGGTAAATTTTACACGTGTAGACATAAAATCAAAATCATTTCTTGTCCTAATTTTGACTTTTTTTTGACCAGGAATCAAAAAGGTCTATTAATTAACATCACAACAGTTTCAAGCTAAAGTAATATGTAATGCATAAAGTGAAGTATATGTATTTGGATATATTTTCATTTATGATTTGGCAATATCTAGTTATTTTGTGCATACAAATGTTCATGGGTAGCCTTTGGTAACAGTATATTATATATATATTCATAATTATTTTGTATTGAATAATATTAATCGTACATATACAATGAACTTATAATTTTGCAACCGAAAAACAACAGAATTCTTATCACTAACAGTTCATTCTATAAAGTATAATAAGCAGCGTGTAAGTGCACTCTTAGACCATGTACAGTAGTCAGATCAGTCAGCAAATCACTTTACCTTGTAATTTATGAATTCAGAGTGAAAACATCATTGGCTGAGGTATCTAGTGTCGGAGAATGTGATTCTGGTAAAGAAATGGATGACCATCCCAGCATTTCCTTGTAAGTACAGTATATCACATTATGGATATAAGCAAATTTACTTGTGCATTCTAGATATGTTCATATTAAAAAATATTCTGGCTTGCTCCAATATTTAGGGCGCTGTGTGACCAAATGGTTCAGGTATACTACCATTAATTGCTATAGCCTTCACCTCTGGGTCACATGTTCGAGACTTACGTGAAGCAGTGGCCAGGTATTACTGACTACAAATTGCTGGTTTTCTCCAGGTACTCTGGTTTCCAGCTTATATGACCATCGCTGTCCATAGGACGTAAAACAACAAAACTTCCCTAGAATAAAGAAATAAGTAAATAAATAAATGCTCCCAACATCTAAAACTTGCACATTCTTTAATTACTCAAACTTTTAAGCTATTGATAGGCAGTAAAGCAACATGAAGTAAAACCTTAACCTGAGTTTGGAATTATGTAAAGTCTTAAAGCCATGAGTATCAATGTTTTAACATTTGCGCATGTTTATTCTGTAGCAGAGAAAGAGAGTACCTGTCAAGAAACAGATGTCAACATCTTTCATGGATCCTTTCAAGTAAGATTACTGTATTCTCACATTAAATTGTACACTAAGCCTTAGCTTTTCTCTTCATTTTAACAGATGATGTACTATTCATCAGTTATATTTAAAGTGTAGGAGGTTTTAAAGAATCACACCGTGTCTTTATCTTTTCTTGATCATATTTTTTTCAAAGTTACATTGATGATCTTGTCATGATAATAGTTTACTGTATTTAGAGATTAAATGTTTAGTCAAAGGCTATTTTCCTACATGGTCCTTGGTTATCTTATTTTTTTATGCTGGAGCCTGGAATATATTACATTATTGTAGCACTATATTTTCAAAGCCTGTTTGAAAGGAAAATAAAATGACTCCTTTTTAAAGGGGAAAAAACATGGACAGAAGCTTTTGGATGAGAGCAATCTAATCCAGTACCTTAGACCGCTAAACCACAGAAATGTTTCTATTTTTTCGTTGTATTTCAGCTTGACTATTGATGTGACTGAAGAATTGGATGAAGACAATCAAGAAGATGACCCCACTTTCCATATAACACTAGGGTAATTAACAATTCATTTCATATCTTTTATTTATTATTTATGATGTAAATACCCATCAATGAATTTCTGTCACGCCATAAATCAATTTGGTATTGATGAAGCATTACACGATCAAGTACAATTCATGTTCATGAAAAGTAACTCTAAGAGCTATTGAAAATATCCCAAAGTAAACAATATGAAAAATTAATTTTATCTCCACTGGCACGAAGGCCCGACATTGTCTGTCTGTCCGTCCTTCCGTCGTCTTGCGTCCGTCAACTTTTCCTTTAAAAAACTTCTTCTCAAACAACGAAAGGCCTAGAGTAACCATATTTGGTTGGAAGGTTCCTTGGATGAAGCCTAACAAAGGGTTCCAATAAAATTGACCTTGACCTATATACAAGGTCGAAGGGGTCAAATGTGTTATCACCTGAAAAACAACTTATTCTAAAATACTGGAAGGTCTAGAATTATTATAATTGACCAGTATGTTCCCCTGGTGCATAACAAGATTTAAAAAAGAGTAACCTTGTTTTTACATTCTGAATATATATTCTGGGCCTCTTGTTGTTATGTTTAGTAATATTATTTAGTTATATTTAGTTTTGTTTTCTATCTGTCTTTTACATGGTCATCGCCTTTGCACCATGAGAGATAAACACTTGAGTTTTCATACATCCTTCAATATAAAATCTGTTCAATTGACACCAGTGTCAATGATAAAGTTTTCCTAAATGAATATTTTTTTTTCATGAAAGTCTCCATGTCATTTGTAACAAGTGAATTTATACATCAATCATTTTACAGAGGGTGAGAAATTGAAGAACTGGAGGACAGAGCAGGGACAGACATCATATTTGGGGAGGAATATGATGATGACAATGAAAATGAGAGTGATGATGATATTGAAATCTCAAAAATGTCAATGCAGTTTTGAGATATCGGGGCCTGAAAGATGCCATTATTGACTTGTTATTACAATGTAATTCATGTACATTTCTTATGATGAAAACAACATTCAATTTCGGGTATGTGGAAATTCCCATGTTAAATACATGATTCCATAGTGGAGACTTGCTGATCACCTCCGCCATTCTGTTATCAGGAAATATCTTCATAAAATTAGAAAATTAAATGAGACTTACCTGGAAGTTGAAATTTGATTGTAATTCTGCCTTCATTCTGTTTAGTACAAGGGATCACGGGAGATGCGTGCGCAGCTTCATTATTCATATTTCAAAGCAAGTGAATGAACACTACCCAATGATGGGATCACGTACAAAACTAATGTAATCAGTTGATAAAATAATGTACAGGGATGGGAAAATGAATTCCAGGGAGGGCCCGTGATCCGTCTTCATTCAGTTAGTACCGGAACCACGGGAGACGTTCAAAGAGAGTGTTCATGAACAAAAAACAAACGGAACCGACAAAATAGTCAAATGTGTATTAAATCAACAAATAACATAAAACAAGACAAGTATACGCAATAAGTACAAGTATGACCTGAACATAGCAGGCATACCAACTACTACAAAGTGTAGATCAAATCCTATATTATTAACTACTGGGTACGTACTAGATTGGAGAAAATTTTGACTTAATGTGAAACAAGTGTTCTTAATAGTCTCTATATAAGTCACTGTCATGATAACCGGGTATCCTTAAAAACCTACATCGCGAACAGAGGTGTATACCTATACACTGCATACACTTTTCTCCTGAAACAACGTATGAAGCAACATATATAAACACATGCAGTCATACTACGTCTGAGTCCAGAAATATTCAGAAACTATATGCACTGTACCCGATGAGTCACCATATTTCACTAAGTCTCTGAAGATGAGTCCTTAGATGTCACAATGGTATATGCATTGTTCATGATAGGTCTGTGGTAAAATTTACCGAATGTGGAATTGTTTGACCAGCCAGCCGTTCTAAAAGTAGTTTGTAATGGCACAGCCACTCGTTGGGCTGCTTAGGTTGAAGCCGATCTGGTGCTGTGAGGTGTAAAAATTGACATATCGATGCCTGCCTCTGATAAGACAGTCTTAATCCACCTGGAAATAGTGGCACGGCTTACAGCAGTATGTGGCTTCTGATAACTAACAAACAACTGAGTAGTGTCCGTCCGCAACAGTTGAGTGTAATCCAAATATTGTTTCAACACTTTCACTACACACACTTCTGGGACAGCAAAATTGTTTAGCACAATCTCTTGTTCATGATGTCCTGGCCTTGTATGTTTTAATTTGTCCCCAAATCTGAGTTTAACTGACACATCATTGATGGGTAAGTTCCTTAAATCCAACAAATGTAATGATTGGGCTCTTTGACCTGTGTAACACAATGACTAAACACAGTGTTTACTTGGGTAGACCGAAACGTTTATTTCATCGTATAGTGGTTTTCCATAGTTAGTACTTCGCGTTAGTATCCATTACAAAAGATAGTTCCTAATCAACATACAGCATCATGTCGTGGCTATAACACTTCAGGTGCTTATATATACTTAAAATAACAATCCAACCAGGTAGTACAAGTTCTCTAGTCTTCACATGCAGTTAAAACGAAAGAGTTCGAAAAGTTGAAATAAGGTCTACAGTTAACAAGTTTTAGGTTCCATTGGCCGAACATGAGAAATGAGGAGAGAGAGTAACACTGGTGATGTTCTCTGGCCAGTCGTTCTCCCCAAGTCTGTTAGCAACAGTGCGAGCCCCTATTTTATAGACAACGATCACGTTGCCAAACATGGGATATGGTCAAGTGTTCCTAACCCTACCAGAATTTGCCCAAATTAATTATGTATTTAACGCGAGACCTTAAGTACTATGTCAACACTGACCACACTTGACTTTGTGTATTCCATTACTGACCACTTCACT
Source organism: Ylistrum balloti (assembly GCF_031769215.1). Lineage (NCBI taxonomy): Eukaryota > Metazoa > Mollusca > Bivalvia > Pectinida > Pectinidae > Ylistrum > Ylistrum balloti. The sequence goes on along the minus strand of NW_026782421.1, from coordinate 431,715 downwards.
TTCGTATAATCTTGACTCTAAGACTATGTACCTATCTAATGCCAACACTGACCACACTTGAGTTTGTGTATTCCATTACTGACCACTTTACTTTCGTATAATCTTGACTCTAAGACTATGTACCTATCTAATTCCTTGACCGATAAACGGTTTGATAGCTCTGCACTAAATATCATCAATTATATAAAATATTATTAATTAACTCTGATTGGTTATTAACTGCATAGTTATTAATCGGATCTTATTTTGTTACACCTGTTAGCAAGGCAAGCAGCACGGTGAGTTTAAGAGTAAGATTTTTAAGACTAGTACAGTCATATAGTACTAAAAAGTCCAACACACACTGTGGGTCCCATGTCACTGAGTTCCGTGGAAGTGCAGGTCGGAGTTGGAACACTCCACGTAAAAACCTCTTCACCAGTGGGTGATTCCCACGTGGTTTGTTGCCAAAGTCAATAAAGGATGACAAAGCTGACTTGGCTGTGTTAAGTGCACTATACCCGACTCCTCTAGTGAATAAGCTGGTAAAAAAATCGAGTACATCCTTCACAGATGGTGACACGGGATCACAATCCCTTTGTTTTGTACGGTTATACCACTGCTGAATGTAGGTTTGATATTGTTTAAATGTTCCTTCTCTCCTAGAGGACAACAAATTTTTTAGCCTCTTTTGAAAAGTCCCACATTTGCAGGATCATCTTTCTGTTGGGTAAAACAAACATACAATCAATCAGATAGTTAACAATTTGAGAGAACCATGCTTGCGTGGTCCAATATGGGGCGACAGCAATTGCCTCAGTTTTGTCCAATCTGATTTTTTGTAATATTTTCCCATACAAAGAAAATGGGGAAAATATAAACATATGATTTCCATGGTACTGTAAATGCATCTACTGCTATGGCAAAAGGATCTGGTCGCCAAGTTATATATTTGAAAAGTTGAAGATTGAGGCGACTGGCAAATAAATCAATATCTGGCTTACCAAATTGACTTGTTACTAACTGAAAGATTTGAGTATCTAGTTTCCATTCAGTATTGGCATATTCCAATCTACTTTCAAAATCTGCTTCAACATTATCCCGACCAGCTATATGAGCTGCAGATAACCAGATATTTCTGTTCACACACCAATTCCATATTTCTAATGCCAGGTAATTACAAAACATTAATGTGTTGGGTAGCCACAAATGCTGACCATCTACCGCCAGCTGTCTGTACTATAGACCCGTCTGTACCATACCTAACTCCGCCCCACCCCTTTTTTTGATGCATCGGATGCAAGGGTAACAGATGGAGATTCATATGAAATTGGGGAGAATGCACTGTCTACGTTATTTACCCACCACTGCAGATCATGTTTATTTTCAGTTGACAGGCTCATTCTAGCATTATAATTGCGCTTAGATATCTCTAAAGCCCTGATCTTGTCATTTTCAAGTGATCTATAATGCAATGGCCCACATTGTATACCTGGGAAAGACGATACTAGAACACCAATGCACTGTGCAACAGATTAAGACACTTACGTATTTCCTTGAGTTTGTCTGTTTTACGACAGGGCAATGAGATTTTCATTTCTACAGTCTAATCTGAATCCCAGATATTCTATTTGTTGGACTGGTTCAAGAACAGATTTATCTGGGTGGATCACAAATCTACACTGACTTGACAAAGACACTGTATCTACAACATTTTTCCTGCACTCAGTGATTGTATCCCCACTAACATAGAATCGATGTATGGGGTATTTGTGTTTACGCAACTTTGAGAAAACGGGTTTTGTAATTTTTGTAAACATACGGGGTGCTTAAGCGAGGCCATTGGGCATCGCCGTATATTGATACAAATTCCCCTCAAACATGAACCTCAAGAATTTCTGGTACTGAGGATGGATTGGTACAGAATAATATGCATCCTTCCAATCTACAGATGCCATATAACAGCCAGGTGTAACCAAATTAATGGCAGTTTTCAATGTGTCAATCTCAAAATGCCGATAAACCACTGATTCGTTGATCTCTCTCAGGTTTAAAATCATGCGAAACGACCCATCCTTTTTAGGATGTATTAAAATATTGGAAAGAACTTGGCCTTTCGAAGGTGATACTTCAACCAAAACTTGTTTCTGTAAGTTTTGCAATTTCCTGTGAAATAATTACCTTTTCATTACCACTGAATTTATATTGTAAATTCCCTTTACTCCCACTGTTAGATGGTTCATCGAAAAATTCAATTTTCACGCCCCTAATAGAGTCAAGCAGGACAAAATCAGATGTCAAACTTTCCCAAAACCGGATCTTATCTTTAATGTTACCTGCTACAAATTGATTCACCTGCTGAGACAACTTTGGAAGTGTTTCTGATAAAAATGAATGCCAAAGGCTATCATGATCACAGAACACAAGTTTGCGAAGTGCTTGTTCAGGTCAGGTTTAATCAGTTCCCATCGCCGTTGGCTAAATAACTGGGAAGCATTCCCGACAAGCAAGAAACCATCCAGCGTGAGTTTTAACAACTCGTCTATATCAGCACGAGTGTTGCTGTCTTTCTTCCTCATCTCAGTCAATAATTCAAGATCTCGCGCAAGGGGAGTTAACCCCGACACAAGGCGTTTCTGAGTCTGTTGGAATGTGACGTCACGTTGTCTCACATGTTGATTTAAGCTCCGATAAATGGTGTTATTGCACCTCGGTGCCACAAGCAACTTTAAATTCGCTGGGCGAGGGTAATCGGCCATTTTAGCCTTATTTTTTTCCTCCGACATGCGCTTGCTTATCATATCGGTGATCAGGCTAGCAAGGTTCGTTGCGTAACTCAGGTCCAATTGGCTCATCGGCTGTAATTTCTTTGGCCGTTTCCGTCAACCAATCGGGTAGTTCATCATTAGTCGCACTACTGCTGGGCGCTGAAACATCAATAGCTACTGCAGTACCAGGAACTACGTCATCCAGTAAAAGTTCGTCAATTTTATCGCAGACATCGACACTATCTGTGTCGTCATCACTGTCCGGATAATCCCGTGAGCGCGGGGCATCGTTGTCCAGGGGCAGCATCTAAAACATGCGCATTTGCTGCTGCATTAATAGTTGCATGTTCCCCATGAAAGTTGTCATAGTAGTTGACAATTCACTTGTTACCTTCGTAGCATGAACTGAAGCCTGACCCGACCGACCTTCACAGTGGATCCACGTCCATGGCCTTTGACAGGTCGAGGTCTTTGTCGTAGACAAAGGGCTCGATTTAGTTTGTGACTTTACTGTACTTAAAGTACCAGTAGCGGCAAGATTTTTTGTCTAAGCAGATTTATCTGTCTTTTTTTAAAAACTTTTTTCGGAAGGCCGAGGTTCCATGTTGCCAAAGATTTCGCCAACAAAATCAAATTCCTTCACAATTTTCTGAGAACCCAAGATGGCGGCCATAAGCCACGCCAACTGGACAAAGATTGACCAGTCCCTCGGGGCAAAGTCACGGGAATAATGCGCCTCTATGGGTACGCTCCCGACGGAGATATAGTTCAAATGACGTGTGGTATAATACACAATCAAACAACACTAACTTTATAACTGAAAAGTGTTATAAACGTCAGGAAAAAAAACGATAAAACTCAGAAGAATAGAATTTCACTCAGAGTACTAAGAAGCTGGAAGCACGCTATGAATAATGAAGCTGCGCACGCATCTCCCGTGGTTCCGGTACTAACTGAATGAAGACTGAAATGCAGTTATTTGCCAATTTCACAAAGTTACATTTCCCTTCCAAATCCAGTTTCAACAGGATATAGACAACCTATCTTGTACCATAAATAGAAAATTATTGGTCTAGCCATCAGGAAGGTGTTTTAGAGCAGTTAGAAGGTATTGAGTTAATAGTTTCAGGTTTTTTTCTTTCAATTAGTATTTTTAATTCACCTGTTCTAAGTGCAGGTGAGTTGCTGCATTGGTTTGGTGTACCTTGTTCCATCTTTGGTCTTTGTTTAATTCAAAACGTTTCTTATATAAACTAACTAATGGATTGAGGATACTGATATGAGTCTTGTTGCATGCTGGGTGAAGGGCTGCCACCTTTGACCTCCATCAAAGTACGCCCGATGGGGGACTGTAATTCTTCAAATTATCTTGTTATATTTATGAAGAAATCAAATACTTCTGAATTTTATTTACATTTATTCATTCTCTTTAGGCATGTTTTCTCATATGAATGAAAAATTAAGAAAATGTCAGGAGTTTGATTACATGTAATCAATGACTACTCACTTTACAATCATTTATACAAAGACACATGTCGAAACTTTATTTTACGACAATATGATTTTGCAGAAACAAGTTATTCCAACTCATACAGGGATTTATCAGGGCTGTTTTTACTTCCAGTAAAGGGTACATTTCACCTTTTTAAAAAGTGTAAACTTTTGAATTTTATTTACGTTTATTCATTCTCTTTAGGCATGTTTTCTCATCGGAATGAAAATTTGATGATGATTGATAATGTCTCATTGAGAGAGAAAATCACCCCCATTAAACTAAGAATATAAAAAAAACATCATTATTTAATTCCTATTTTTGTCCGATTGAGGTTTTGTGCCTTGATAAAGTGTAGAAATGACTCTCAGAATGCAGGATTTTGCCAAATTTATGTTAAAAATTTTCAGTGGGGTTGGACACCCCTAGCAGGTTCACGCCTCAACTCAAGCCTTCCGCTCTTAATTTCCCCTTTATATATAAAAGGGTTGTAAAACAAAACAGCTAGATAAATCCCAGTCATAGTAAACACTCATGTAGGCCCAATCAGTCTATATGAATTTCACTGTATCCTTGATAGGATAAAGCCAACATATTGGCCATACTGATCAGGATACTTGTCCAGAATGGCCCACATAAAACAGCTAACAAATCCTGCCTGTACAACTGGGCAGGGCGCAACACCACACCATCCAGTATTAGCGTGTTGAAGTCCCGTGAATGAAAAAAATAAATTGGTTAATGCATCAGTATACTGATTAAGATTACACCAGTACCAATTTTGGCTTAAATCTGTCACTTAACTTGTCTTATGTCCACAGGTTTCATGAATAGTGAAGACAGTAGTTTATAATATTGGATTATTAGTGTACATCCTTTGGACAGGTAGGATAATTCAGGTGTATATGTTATTGGAAAACGAATTAAGAGAAATCACCTAACAACTGACCCGCTCTATCCACTCTAAAATCATATTCATAAATACTCTTATCTTTGAATATTCGCTTTAGATAGATCCATTTCATGATGTTCTATATGTTCATTACCGTATCGTAGCCCCCATTTGAGGGCCTCTTTGCAATTAATCGTAGTTTTTCTCGTAATCTGTATGTTTTTTTGTCATATCAAAACATTGAAAGATGTGATCAACACATACGTTAGATGATTTCCATCATGATATATAGAGTATTGATTGCATTTATCGGTAAAATCTTTTTACAAGCCATGTTACATGGACGTACCACTCACCTCTTCCTCCATTTTTGTTTTGGTTCTGACCGTGCTGAACGTATCACGTGACTTTTCCTCATCAATATTCATATTCTGATGTTGATTAATGAGACTAATTTCGACACCGATATCTCCGGTACACTTTCAATTTCAAGTTCAAAACTTTAAACAAGTCTTTATTTATATATTATCTATTAGTTTACAACATTTCGGGTCAATAAAATATGAAAAATATCTATAGCAGAGTGGGACTGTGCCTTTAATGTAATTGTTATATAGTTTATAAATATATAGACATGTAATGATGTATTTTTCATAACCAATCTGCTATACCTGTATATCTCAAACATGACAAATACTTTCAGGAAAAAATGCAAATTAACTGTTTCCTGCTACCTAAGTACTTCTTGTTTAACCATTTTCACGTGTTGTGGAGAACTAAACATGCTTGAAAATTTTGTTAACTTTTCAGTGAGTGAAATATTTGTTTTATCTGATTTTTTTACTAAAGTTGCCAACTAAGTCGTTTTTAAGGACCATTTTTTTGTTGAATTTGTTATTTGGCGAACTTGGTAATAACTAATAATATTGTTGAATGCGAACCAGTAAAATAAAATTCTTTGCAGGTGATACATCTCTCTTTGGTACGTGTGATAATAATCCCATTGAATTGGCACAGAATCTTTCAGATGACTTGACAAATATAATGCTGTCGGCCAATAAATGGAATATTAAATTCAATCCTTCCAAAACTGAATCTGTAGTATTTTCAAGAAAAACTAACAAAAACCACCCAATTATTACATTTTATGATCAACCAATTACTGAAAATAAACTTCATACACATCTAGGTCTTACTCTTAGTGGTGATGCAAAGTGGAATCAACACATATCTATTATCTATGAAAAAGCATATAAAAGAGTAAATATCTTAAGGTTAATGAAAAACAAAATTGATAGAAAATCTCTAACTACCTTGTATACTTCGTACATTAGGTCAATTATTGAATATGCAAATGTTGTTTGGGATAACTGCACACTGGCTCAAAAACAATTATTGGAATCCATACAACTTGAGACTGCTAGATTAATTACAGGTTTACGTAGAGGGACATCGCATGATAAATTATATAGGGAACTAGGATGGGAAACTTTGAGCAGCAGAAGATATAAACATAAACTTATCTTAATGTATAAAATAATAAATAATGAAATTCCAGATTGCTTAAGTGAAATAATTCAACCATATATACATGATGAAACCCAAGACAGCTATCCCTTGCGTACAAATAGAATTTTTGATCCCCCATTGTGTCGCACAGTAAATTACTACGAAAGTTTCTTTCCATGCATGTTTAATGAGATTAATAGACTTACACCAGATATTAGTAATATCCATTCCACATCTCAGTTGAAATGGTTATTGAACATGAATCAATATGTAGACTCTGAAACAAATTATGCTTTTAGATTTCTAGGTAATCGTGATACAAACATTATACTGTGCCAGTTAAGAAATAATGCTAGTAATCTTAACTATGATCGTTTTAAAGATCATCTAATAGAATCTCCAATGTGTGAGTGCACTCAATCTTCTGAAACTACCCTACACTTCTTCTTTGAGTGCAATAGATATACTGATATTCGACAGTCCCTACGAAAGAACTTTCACCATGATACTCATAATCAGTTATGTGAAAAGGTTTTATTACATGGTTGTGTTCTTTGTAATGATATACAAAATAGAGTCATCCTATCTCATGTTTCAGATTTCATTTCACGTTCTAAGAGATTCCCATTTTTCAATGCCTAATGTACAATCATTCTAATGATACATGACTTTATTTCCAATACGAAGAATTATCTAATTGAATGCGGTATTGTAAACATCCTATATGTGCTTTCAGAAATTCCTATTTATCAATTAAACCCCCAAGTTGACTACTACTATAGCAGTACTACACATACCTGATGTATTATTATGAATTATCATCACTTACATTTTCTCTCTTATACTAGAATTAAATGCAATGTAAGCCTGGTCTGGGCAGCTAAGATGGCTATTTTCACTTAAGTAACTATATGAAGTAACTCCTTCTTATTTAAAAAAGCCATCTTCATATTATAAATAGCACTTGTTGTAACCTTACTTACAAACTATGTATATCTATTTGTTGAAATTTGGGTTTTAAATCCAAACAGTTTGGCCAGTGTGTTGTGCATATGGACTTTATGTGGCCTTATCTGCTGGGCGAAAAATCTAATTTCTACAAATATTTGAACTCATCAAGCCAAAATTAAGACTATGAAACTATCTCAGACGAGATCATCTTGATTAATGCTCAAACTCAATAGTCATAACATTGGGTTACTTCCTGATATAATCCTGAACTAGTTGGTTTACAATAAGGAGTTACTTCCCTTATGTCTTTCTTTAACAAAATTGTATATACATGTCTGTTTGTTTGTTTACCTCAGGTTGTCACCTGTAGGAGAGGACTTAAATAGGCAATGCCTGATGTCCAATTCCTCTTGACATTTGTCAATAAAATTTGTTGAAATTGAAACTGCTTAATTATCTGTAAAATGACCACATCTTTACCAAATATTCACCAGGGCCTAGGTAGGGAGCGATCGACCGTGTACAAGTATGCTCCCAAGCGAAGCGGTCAATTTGGAGTAACTGGAGTTGAGTGACACTACTTAGATCATTCGGCAGTGTACTCCACCTAGCTAGGCATTGCTTATGTGGCCAGGTGGTCAGCCTTACCAGTTTGACAAACATAACAACGTTACTTATGACCTACCTAGTGGGATCTCTGTAAACGGAATATTACCCCAATTTTGATCCATACGGTTGAGGGGGTGTTGGGGACACCCCGTTGCTCTGCTGTGAGAGACTCAAAAGTCACTAAAGACCTCTACTGCAGTTACCGCCATTTAATAGAACGGAAAACAACAACATAACACCAAACATGCAAACAAAAGGACCCGGACACCGGGTCAAATATCCGGAATATACAAAATAATTTGAAACAACCAGTTATATAGATGTACACAACAATCGGGAGGCGGGGATGGGAAGTGGAAATCCGGAACACGTCTGAATCGAGAAAGTTGGCAGGTATGGAATTAATAATAACTTATGTCATTTTCTAGGTGAAAATTGCCAATTTTATTTGTTCACGGGAATTTTCTTAGTCCCATCGCTGTTCAGATAGACACGGCATCAATGTACACGTATCATTGAATCAATGAGACGGACTGCTGTTTATATATATAGAAAATAACTATATTGTTTTCTTACCAAAATCCATTTGATATCTTTGAAGTAAAGTGTTTCATACGTCCTTTACCAGAGACGAAATAAATAATGATATATAAATGACGATTTCACATAACAGCTAAGCCATAACTAAAACATAGCTCACAGTACGTGAAAATCAATAAATACTGGACTTTTTTCTTCATCTACTTATCTATAAGCTTATCACTCTCTACATTCCGTTCGTACAGTTGTGGGATCGCACAACGCACCAAAAATAGCGTGCGCACATCGTGCATACACCGTGCGTGTATTGTGCGCACAAATGTGCTATTCTCTGTGCGGTTTAGTTCGATCGGTTGATTGATATTGCGAAATTATCAAAAAAAGAGAATGTGTCGTATGAAATCGAAAACGAGGCGAGCATTATCTCGTATGCGGAAATGGATGCTGGTCGACGATTGTCACCTTTTGCGAAGGAAAAGATCGTTTTATACCACACCAATGGACTCTCTGGCCCGAAAATAGTTGAAAAGCTGAGGGATGGTCATCAGATTGTAACAACACGCCAAAAAATTAATTAATTACTGTATCAGCTAGGTTGAACTCCTTTTCAATATGTTATATGTTGAAAAACTTGTAATGTTGTACTTATCGTCACCCGCCATTATAATGTAATTATATATGTATGTGTCAGAGTGATTAATAAAAACCTTCAACCTTAAAACCATATTATAGTGCTACATGTAACATAAGAAAAACTATTAATTACAAGTATTATTATACAATTGTGATTTTAGTAGTACATGTATATACATTACACATTACTATTTTAGTTACATATCATTATTCTAAAGTATAATTATAATTGCTATGATTGTAAAAAATGAATATTGTTGCTCGGTACTGGTACATCTCATGAGAGGTGTTTTAAGTAAAAGTTTTGTGATTATTTTATTTTAGGTTAGAGAGTCTGTACAAAGTATGTGTACTTGATCAATGCACTTTTATGTTTCTAAAACAAGTGTCACTGAAATGAAATATATCTTATCTGTCTTTACATTTTTATGGTCTCTATAGAATTACAAGTTATTTCATTCTTCAAAAGGATTTTATTAATTGTATCTTTAACTACACTTTAATAAAATATAATATTAAAAGCTATACTTACCAGCAGTTATCAGTAAATCTAATCTATCTAGCTGCGAGTCAGGGAATGAATTGTGACCTTGACCGATTGGTGTCGTAGCACTGGCTATGCCATTGTTATAAAAACACAACATGGCATGGATAATATTCTTGTGTGTTCTGACGCTGATAGTATATAGTTGCGCTTGGAACGTATACTCTAAACAATATGCAGCATGGCTTCTCATTGTGACACCTTTCTTAGGCCTAATTAGGTCTCACGCCTCGTGTTGCGAGTGTCACAGATCGAAGCGGTTCGTCTAAGAGCCCCGGTCGTGTGTTTACAAGCGACTGCCTAAATGCGAGATCTTGTTGAAAACATAACAAACAACTGGCAACAAAGTGAATTTTGATTCTTTAAAGAAAATTCAAGACTGATCAGTTTACCTTGGTCACGACAACACATGAAGTATATTGATATCACAATCGTTCCGCATATTTGAACTTTATTCATAACCAATTCTTAAATTTATATCAACAACGATAGCTGTTGTTTGGATCGTCCATCGTGCGCACATTTGCCTGCACGATGCAATCGCACATCATGTAGGCATCGTGCATATTTCGTGTGCACATCGTGCAGATATCGTGCGCACACCGCACATCGTGTAACGTTGTGCGATCCCACAACTGTATATATGTAACGCAATTTCAAAGACATGTGTACAGTTTACGTCCGATATTTGTAACCATTGATGTGGATATATACTGACTGATTCCCGTACAGTAAATACAACAATTATTACGAATCATGCAGGTATTGTTGAGGAAGTGTTCAAAGTATATTGTTACAAAATGTGATTTTAATATAACTGTATATCAGATACATACATCAGTAATCTTTGACTGATTTATTGTAGGATTAATTTTATCTATACGTAATAACTGGTAAACTGGATGCTAATTATAAATTCACACCGGTATTTCGTAACTGTATTTACAGTGGACAGTAGTGATATCTACTAATCCTATTAGTCTATTTCATTGACAAATTTAGCTATCTTTCGGACGGCGGTCTGCCTTTGAAAATGCTCGCTGCGTCAAAGATCAAACTCTGAAACATGCAATTCTTCCAGTTAACATGTATAAGGCAATCTAATGAACTTAAGTCCACCCTGATATCAAACTCAACCAATTGGACATTAGATCGTGGCATTTCCACGACAAGATTTGATAGAATATGGATAAAAAGTGGGGTTTTTTTTAGTGAGGGAGAGAGCTAGACTGAACAAGAATCTGCGTCAGATGTACAATCGAATTGCCAATGAAAACTACGCGACCATCCGTCGTCGTTTAGCCTGTTGTGTTACAATATACTATGATTACAACAGAGGCATTCGTACTTGATTTCGTTTTATCTGGGTCCAGAATGTTGATTCGTGGGCTTTTCATGAGCGACACAAAACACAGCTCTAACAGGAAGCCATATTTATTAGGAACCTGCATCATGGGATACAGTAAGTACATATTGCGGAATGGCTCTACACTAAAATTACAGACCTGGAGTAAGGCGGAACGCACTTAAGTGATACTGTTACTTAATGTACTATTATTGTATATATATCATAAACATCCCTTCTTCTCTAAGAATATTGAAAATATTTCAAAATTACACTTTGGCTAAAGACTTGCCTGTTATTTTAACAATTCATCACAATTGCATGAACTAGAACTGAGAACAGATAACTATCTTATGAGCATGAATAACTCGAAAGCAGTAACCTAAAGATTAACCTGAATAAACAGAACAGTATTTTAACTATGAACTGTTCGACTTCGTCACAAACTTAATACTTGAAAACACAGTCTCTGACTTAATAAATTTTGAACAGTCTCTTTAAAGAACACAGTACCTAAGGCTAAAACTAAATTCCATTTGAACTTATCATGGACAGTCAGTAACTGAACACATGGATGAATAATCATCCCGCAAAATTACGTCACATAGTCTTTCAGATACACTGGCGGCTTGGAATCACGCTTGGGTCGGTTGCTTCCGGGTGGCAATGGTTCCACTATGGGTGTAGTAGCACTTGGGGTTGATTTCACGGTTGCCAGGTAATTGCGGTGACCTCAACTGGGTTTGTTTCTGAGATTCCTTGCAAGACAGTTCACTATGAGACGTATTGTGAGACGCAGTATCTGATACGCGAGTTGGAGACACTTCACGAGGACGCGGTACTATCGACGTCGGTTCCTCCATAGGTTCCACCATCTGGGCCACAGACAGTGTAGGTTTTCGCGTCAGTTCTTTCCTTTACAGTTCCAAGTTTCCATCTTTCTCCCTCAAGATGTTGGAAATACACGGGTTGTCCACTATTGAGCACACGTAGTGGATGCGAATACCTGTCAAATGTTCTTTTCACAGATCGTCGACGCGCCTCACGTTTCTGCGCGAATTCAGTTTTCGGAACTGATGTCGAGATATCACTACAAAGGCTAGGAATGAAAGTCCGAGTTGCCCTTCCAAACATTATCTGAGCTGGGCTGACACCGATATCGTGTCTGGGTGTGTTACGCTGTTCCAATATCGCCTCGTAGGGGTCCTTGCCTTCAGCAAGTGTTTTGGTTAACACGTTTTTCAAGACCTTGACAGCGGACTCCCCAGATGTGCACTGTGTAGGCGCGACTTCATGTCTGGTCGTAGACTCTGTGGAATAACAAGAGTCTGATAGACTATCCCGTAGGTCAAAATACGCGGCTGTACCCAGGGGCAAATCGTGCTTGCTGGTTGGCCAACCTTCAATGATAAGAGTCATTAAAGCCTGCATGTTGGAGTCATGAGTCGTAGCCTCCCTGACTTCAGAGATCCTGGTATCAGGAATTTCACCGAACGCTTTAACGGTAAGGATCCGGGCACGCTTATCGCGGTTGCCTTCTGTCGACTCCAGATGCGCTCTGCTTAATGTGTCAGCAATTACCAGATTCACTGCCTTCACGAAAACGAACTCTACGTCATACCTATAGAATCGCATCATGATATCCTGTAGGCGTTTTGGCGCCATGCTTAAAGGTTTTTTTTCAATATAGCCGCTAATGGCTTGTGGTCGTTTTCAACTTTGATACTCCGTCCATAAGTGTACTGGTGAAAACGTTCCAGTCCATACAATACAGACAAGGCTTCTTTTTCGATCTGAGCCCATTTTCTCTCGGACACCGTAAGGGCTCTAGACGCATACTCCCTTCTTGAAGCAACACAGCACCGATTCCATTTTTGCTGCTATCGACTTGTAGAACAAACTCCTCATCTGGGTTGAAGTACGCGCGACATGGCGTTGTGGTTAACTTCTGCTTTAGCGCTTTGAAAGCAGTTTCGCATTCCGTAGTCCATTTTCAGTCAGTACCTTTCCGGGTAAGAGCTCGGATTGGTTTAAGCGTTTCCGCTAAGTCTGGTATAAATCGAGACATGTATTGCACCATGCCACACAAACGTTTTACTCCTGATACATCAGTAGGTGAGGGCATGTCATGGATGGCCTTGACCTTGGCATCATCGACCTTGACGCCATCTTTCGAAATGCGGTGACCATGAAATACGATTTCATTGAGAGCGGTTTCCTGCTTGTCTTCAGTTAAGATGACTAAAAGGCTTCCGCTTACAGATAAAAGAGCCATATACAATGTGAAACACATTTGGCCGAAACTTGTTGAGATGTGTTTTCATATAGTTCTTTGATAATGACATACTGAATAAGGTTTTAATGAAGGCTTTATTTGAGAACCTGTCTTAATCCTGACAGGTGTGTTCCCTTTACGCCAACTTTCTTAAAAACACATATGGTAGTTGGTGTTGCTTTTACCATTTAAGTCAACAAAATTGGGGTACCTCATGGGGGCCCTGGGGAACAGCTACTGTGGAGTAGTTACCTTTGACTTGATAATATTTAGCCATAAATGGGGATATTTTCAGATTTTGAATTGGGAATTAGATTGAAATGTTAGGAAAAAGGAAGAATTTTTTGAATGCTATATTATTTAGATTTAAGGAGAAAAAAGAATTATTTGAAATTTATATTGTTCAATAAAAAAAAAGAATTATTTGAAAATTATATTATTTAACAATAGAAAAAAAAACATTATTACTTATCACACTGAACACTCCAAGCCAACTGCACTCTGTATAAATACAGCGACTGCATCATACTTTATATTCATAGTGAAACACTCATATCAAGTAACATGGCAAACGCACAGCTGAATTTGAAGTTCGTAATTAACAAGAAAGGGGGCCAGAATTTAGCCTATAATGGTTTCATCTACAGAATCATACGCAGAAGTGGTGAAAAATCTTGTCGAGGATCCCTCTCTGCCCTTAACAACATACCAGTTGCTTTTGGAAGACAGGAACACAACCATCCAGCAGATCATGCAGAAGTTATAGCACAGCAGATCAGAAACAGCATCACCAAGAGAATTTCGGGTGGGTGAAGTTATTTGGACGGAGATCCAGTTTCCAAGGAAGAAATACTTGTTGTGTACTTTATATAGACCTCCGAATATCTCACACGCATTTTGGAATCACTTTCGACTTTCTCTAGAATCCGCTTTTCATGAAACTTCGCATAAAGTTGTTGTTGGTGACATTAACGTTGATCTCCTGACCATAGAAAACACACATGCACTTACTGACATTGTTCACTCTTTTCACCTGACCAAAGTTATAGACAGCCCGACACGCATTGGACGCACGACTGCTACACTACTTGACCCAATTTTTCTCTCCGACACGTGTATTTCTAATTTTTCTGACGTAATTGACACAGATAACGGCCTTTCTGACCATAAAGCGACATCTGTTGAACTGACTGTTGAGACTGCTGTTAGAAGGGCATATGAACGCAAAATTACTTGTTACAGAGAAGCAAATTTTGAACTTTTTAATGACAAACTAAACGACACTGACTGGTTAGATTTATTTACGACGTCGCATTCCCCGGATGATATGTGTGAATCATTTACAAACAGATACCTAGACATTGCTGGGGAATGCATACCGACAAAAACTGTTACTATCCGACCTAACGACAAGCCCTGGTTCAATTCGGAATTACGACGTGAAATTAGGAAAAGAAACAGACTACTAAAAAAATTCAAAACTAACCGCAATCCAGGCAATGTGACTAACTTCCGGAAACAACGTAATCATGTTAATAATTTTAAAGAAACGTACTAAAGAAAATTTCTATGCGGACATAAATGGTATTTTAGATCGTTATTCTGACTCGAACCCAAGAAATTTTTGGAAAATTGTCCGCAGACTTCTAAAAACATCTGACTCAACAAATAACATACCTCCCCTTATTAGCAATTTTGGAAATCTTGAAATGACAGATGAAGGTAAAGCCAATATTCTAAATGATTACTTTGTTTCCATTTCTACCATTGACGATACTGACGTTGACATACCAGAAATAGAGCTACGGACGGACGTTACTCTATCAGATATACCATTCCAATTAGACGACATTACTGACATTCTAAAATCTTTACATGTTAATAAAGCTGTTGGCAGTGATACAATAAGTCACATTATGTTAAAAAATACTGCAGAGTCGATAGCATATCCATTATCTCTAATTTTTAGATCTTCCTTGGATACTGGTATCTTTCCGTCACAAAGGAAACTAGCTTTAATTATGCCATTATACAAAAAAGGGAATAAAAATGAGTCTTCTAATTATAGACCAATAGCTCTTCTCAGTACTCTTGGCAAAGTTTTTGAACGTTTGGTTGTAAAATATCTAAATAACTTTTTACTTGGTAATTCCTCGATTTTTAAATACCAGTCAGGTTTCCAGCCTGGTCATTCTACTGTTCATCAAATTATTGAAATTTATCATACATTATGTGAAAATATGGAAAATTTTGAGTCAACATGTTTAGTTTTTTTGTGATATTTCCAAGGCGTTCGACAGGGTATGGCACAAGGGACTGAATGTGACATTAGAAAATCATGGTATATGTGGAAAACTTTTAGTTTGGCTGAACAACTATGTCAGTAACCGAAAACAGCAAGTTTGTGTAGGAAATAATAAGTCTTCCGTTAAATCTACAAGTTCAGGTGTTCCACAAGGTTCAGTATTAGGCCCCTTACTCTTTATTTTGTATATAAATGATATAGCTGATAACCTTGAAAGTCTTTCTAAACTGTTTACCGATGATACTTCATTATTATGTTCCGTACTTCCCCTTTGGACATTGAAACTAAAATTAATAACGACCTAGCTAAAATTCAGCATTGGGCAGAAAATGGCTTGTTAAATTCAATCCCCTAAGAACGGAAGCCTTACTTATTTCAAACATAGAGCATGATCATGTCATAGATATTAAATTTAATAATGTGAGTGTCGATTTTGTTGAACATCATAAACATCTAGGTGTAACTTTAGATGAGAACTGTAAATGGGGTAAACATATAGAAAACATTTGTAAAGATGCATCTAAACAGGTAAGTATCCTACGTAAATTAAAATACATGTTAAATAGACAAACTTTAGTCAAAATCTATAAGGCTTATATACTTCCATTATTAGAATACTAGTGTGAAGTTTGGGATGGGTGTTCTCTCAGTGATGCAGACAAACTAGAAAAACTTCAGTTAGAATCTATCAGAATTATCACTGGTTTACCCTCTTATACCAGTAGAGAATCACTGTATTCTGAGAGTGGTCTAGAACCATTATCAGAAAGACGCACTAGAAGAAAACAACAGCTTTTCTATAAAATAATTAATAATCTCACTCCTAATTATCTATCTACTCTATTGCCCCCTTTAGTATCTGAAAATTCACAATATAACCTCCGTAATGCACAAAATTATTCTTTACTAAATTTCCGACTACAACAAACAAACTTATCTTTTTTTCCGTCCACTATCCGACTTTGGAACCAACTTGAACTTGAACTTAGACAAAGTGTTTCTTACTATCTTTAAACATTCTCTTCGACCCACTACACTAGTTCCATATTATTATTTGCTTGGTAGCCGTAAGGCTAATATACTACACGCTAGGTTAAGAAATAAATCCAGTACCTTTAAATAATGACCTTTTCAGATCCAATCTAATAGATTATCGTTTCTGTCAATGTGGATACCCTGTTGAAGATACTTACCACTATTTTTTTGTTTGTAATATTTATTCGGACCAGAGAGCCATTCTGTACCGAGAACTAAATAATTTTATCCCTCTAGACCTGCAGTTACTCCTACATGGTAGTATTATCTACTCATATGAAGATAATGTAAAAATATGTCAAATCACTCAGCAATATATACTTAATTCAAATAGATTTTGATCTTTATCTCTCTATCTACCTCCCTCTATCTCCTTCCGTGATAAATGTAAAAATATTTGGTCTCTCCTTGTCCGACACAAATGGTGACGTTTTTGTTTTTCTGAAGGACCCGGATGCCAGGAGAAAGCGATATTCGCACGGGATGTGATGAACTGTAGAAAAGTTTGAAAGTTATGAAAAGCGTTTTGTATTTTTACTTGTGTTGTTTGTATCAGGAGAGACCGCTCTACATGAAGTTATTTAAACTCTCTCTCTCTTGATTTTTTTTTTTTTATTATAATTGTATTTAAACATGTCGTCTTGTCTTGTTAATATGTATTTTGTAAAATTTTATAGGAAAGGGCTTTATATAAGTTAGAAAACTTGTGCCCAATCATGCTTGTATACTTTGTACAAATAAAATATGTTTAAATCAAAAAGAGATGTCTTGAAGAAGTCAGACCCATACCAGCAATATACGAAGAAGAACTCCGCAAGCTTCGAGATGAAGAATGGGATGAAGACTGCAAAGCGGTGGTACAGCGACTGCCTACCTTCAATACAGCCAAGTCGTCACTCTACAGAGCCCGCCGAAAGGAAACCCCACCGCTACCAAAGACTCTTTCTGACATCAGACTGGAAGGAAAGTGGACAGAAACATCACCCGGAGACAGATTTCTTCTTTTTGACGACGGAGACCAGCAGAACCGAATTATAGCCTTCGCCACTACGGAGAACCTACGATATCTCTCAACTGTCGACACATTCTACTGTGATGGAACATTTTACACGTGCCCGAGCTTGTTTCATCAGATCTACAGCATCCATGTGGTTATTGATGGAAGGATGACGCCAGTCGTATTTGCGCTACTACCAGGAAAGAGTCAAAGAATCTACACTCGACTGTTTACCCTATTCAAGGAACACATGCTTAAACTGTACCTGCCTTTCGCCCCAACCCATGCATTCGCCGACTTTGAAGTAGCAGTACACAACGCCATTCGCCAGACATTCCCAGGAATCACCATGAAAGGCTGTTTTTTCCATTTCACCCAGAGCGTATGGAAAAAAGCACAGACAACTGGACTGCAAACTCTATACCGGGACAACGAAGATGTTAGGACCCTTATCCGCCGTGCAGCTGTTCTACCACTGGTACCCATGGACTGCATAGAAGACGTATGGTTACAGACACTAGAAGATCTAGAAGACGATGAAGTACCACAGAACACAACACCTTTCACAGACTATGTTACAGAGCAGTGGGTGGAAGGAGACAGACCGTTGTGGAATCACTTCCAAACAGATGGACCACGAACAACAAACAACCTAGAAGCCTGGCACGGGTAACTAAAGAAGAAGGTGAAACGCGCTCATCCGAATATATTTGCCATCATACAGACATTCAAGGAAATAGACAATGACGACGTCATCAACAGAATGCAGAGAGAAGCTGGAGGAACCACCCGACCGCGTGCGAAGAAGCACTGCAACATTGACCCCCGCCTTACAATACTCAAAGAAAGATACGGAAACGGAACCATTGACCTGATGACCTACGCTGATTCAGCATCACATCTACTTCATCTTGGATAAATAGACTCTGTGCTTTATGTGAATATTAATTAGTGCTACATACGTGTTTATGAACATTCTAATAATCAGTGCTGTTAGGTATTTAATTTATGAAAATAGTGCTTGTATATCAAATATTGAAAATTGAAAATCAATTAATAAAATTTAGTTTAGTATGTATATATTGAATTTAGTGCTACATTATAAAACTAAAAATAAAAAAGTGATTTCTGTGCTTGATTTAAATGATAATATGCTTATTAATGTTTATTAATTGTAATCTTCTTATGGTCTATCATTACTGTCATATTAATAAAATAAATAAAATGTATTAAGTTTATATTATGTCTGAATTTCTTATTACTTACCTTAAAAACTGTTACAAGTATTTATCAGATATATTTACCTGAGTTTACCTGTATACCACCCCAAGTACCCCTTCTTGGGGCCCCTCAATTATCTTGAACAATAGAAAAATAATCCCTTTGATGTTCTGCAGAGTTGGCGTAAAGGGAAACAGCCTCCTGACATTATGTCAAGTGTTTGTAAACTGGCTTTGAGAAACAAACTGAGAGAATAACTCTCAGTCTACAATAAAATATTTAAGAAAAATCTAAATAATCAAAAGTAAATATCCTATATACATTTAGTGTTCATTACCTTTTTAGTATTTTTTCAAGAAAAATAGTTTAAAAGGTAATGAACACTGGAAAAGTATGTAGGGCGATACTGATTAACTCCAGTAAAATCTTCTAAGTTGACAATTCATTATAAACCATGGCTATTCGAACCCCTCTCATGAATACAGAAAAGTTATTTTCTCACAATATTGCCGTCATCTTTACACAGGTATTATTTGAGACGTTTGTCTACGCCACCCCAAAATGGCCTACGTACTACTTGGCTCGTCATCATTAAGTTTACCCGTGTCCTGGATATAGGTACTAACTGCTATACGCACAAGGGCAGTTAAATTTCACACCTCGGCGACAGTTTCTTTTGTTTTGTTTTGGAACTGAATTGTGTCAATCTGAGGCTACTAATAACCATAGAAGTTGCTTAATTTTTGTTTGTCATTTTTAACAGATATTTATGCTCTCATGGATTCAAATTCGAAATATTGACTAGTAGATGTGTAACCTCTAAGTAAGCTACAACAGATACCTATAGTACCATGGCTGTACGGGTCTTCCGAGTAAAATGTTACCTACTAAGTCTATACCAGTAATTTGATAGTTCCACGTGTAAACGCACACGGGCACGGCCGCGTACTTATACGATTTCTGGGGCGTCTCCAAGGTAATTTTACAACAGGTAAGCATGCCTTCTGTATCATAAAAGCATGTACATTGACCTGCAAATACTCAGTTGGCCAAAACACCAAGTATTTAACTATACAGTGTTGTTATAAATATATATTTAAAATACTGTGACGAACTAAAACAATTAGGATATGAAAGCACATTAACGACATACCTATAAACGGTACGGATACAACTACGGTGGATCGCTGCTGCCAATGATGAACCGTAACGGATCTTTTGGTGTAGATGGCGCCAAAGTCTACCTATTGCTGTGTATAATTTAAATTCTCTGATTTCGTGTTCAATTTTTTACATAAGTAATCTGTTGGATATCCTGCAAGATTGCTGAAGTTGAGCTGCTGGCTAGTTCATGTTAGTAGAGAATGATGGGTTGTGAAAATGTTATCCCCATTTATCAAACATTCGTCTGGAAAACGGAAGTTATTTTCCTCGGCCAATATTTGGAACAGACTTAAATATTTTAACATCATTTTGATGTCCATATCCTATAACATTTGTATTGTCTATGATTAGGATGACGGTGTTCTGATTTGTTTACATGACCATACATCTCTATGATTCTGATGTTAATGTACTATGTTTACTATGACCATACATCTCTATGATTCTGATGTTAATGTACTATGTTTACTATGACCATACATCTCTATGATTCTGATGTTAATGTGCTAGGTTTACTATGACCATACATCTCTATGATTCTGATGTTAATGTACTAGGTTTACTATGACCATACATCTCTATGATTCTGATGTTAATGTACTATGTTTACTATGACCATACATCTCTATGATTCTGATGTTAATGTACTATGTTTACTATGACCATACATCTCTATGATTCTGATGTTAATGTACTATGTTTACTATGACCATACATCTCTATGATTCTGATGTTAATGTACTATGTTTACTATGACCATACATCTCTATGATTCTGATGTTAATGTACTAGGTTGATGATTCTGATGTTAATGTACTAGGTTTACTATGACCATACATCTCTATGATTCTGATGTTAATGTACTATGTTTACTATGACCATACATCTCTATGATTCTGATTCCTGTAATGTATGTTTACTCTGGCCATACATCTCTATGATACGGTGTTTACTATGACCATACATCTCTATGATTCTGATGTTAATGTACTATGTTTACTATGACCATACATCTCTATGATTCTGATGTTAATGTACTATGTTTACTATGACCATACATCTCTATGATTCTGATGTTAATGTACTATGTTTACTATGACCATACATCTCTATGATTCTGATGTTAATGTACTATGTTTACTATGACCATACATCTCTATGATTCTGATGTTAATGTACTATGTTTACTATGACCATACATCTCTATGATTCTGATGTTAATGTACTATGTTTACTATGACCATACATCTCTATGATTCTGATGTTAATGTACTATGTTTACTATGACCATACATCTCTATGATTCTGATGTTAATGTACTATGTTTACTATGACCATACATCTCTATGATTCTGATGTTAATGTACTATGTTTACTATGACCATACATCTCTATGATTCTGATGTTAATGTACTATGTTTACTATGACCATACATCTCTATGATTCTGATGTTAATGTACTATGTTCACTATGACCATACATCTCTATGATTCTGATGTTCCTGTACTATGTTTACTATGACCATACATCTCTATGATTCTGATGTTCCTGTACTATGTTTATTATGACCATACATCTCTATGATTCTGATGTTAATGTACTATGTTTACTATGACCATACATCTCTATGATTCTAATGTTCCTGTACTATGTTCACTATGGCCATACATCTCCATGATTCTGATGTTCCTGTACTATGTTCACTATGGCCATACATCTCTATGATTCTGATGTTAATGTACTATGTTTACTATGACCATACATCTCTATGATTCTGATGTTAATGTACTAGGTTGACTATGATCATACATCTCTATGATTCTGATGTTCCTGTACTAGGTTTACTATGGCCATACATCTCTATGATTCTGATGTTCCTGTACTAGGTTTACTATGATACATCTTGTTATGTACTATGTTTGATACATGATTTTGATGTTCCTGTACTATGTTCACTCTACATCTCTATGATTCTGATGTTCCTGTACTATGTTCACTATGGCCATACATCTCTATGATTCTGATGTTCCTGTACTATGTTCACTATGACCATACATCTCTATGATTCTGATGTTAATGTACTATGTTTACTATGGCCATACATCTCTATGATTCTGATGTTCCTGTACTATGTTTACTATGGCCATACATCTCTATGATTCTGATGTTAATGTACTATGTTTACTATGACCATACATCTCTATGATTCTGATGTTAATGTACTATGTTTACTATGACCATACATCTCTATGATTCTGATGTTAATGTACTATGTTTACTATGACCATACATCTCTATGATTCTGATGTTAATGTACTATGTTTACTATGACCATACATCTCTATGATTCTGATGTTCCTGTACTATGTTCCTGTACTATGTTCACTATGGCCATACATCTCTATGATTCTGATGTTAATGTACTATGTTTACTATGACCATACATCTCTATGATTCTGATGTTAATGTACTATGTTTACTATGACCATACATCTCTATGATTCTGATGTTCCTGTACTAGGTTTACTATGGTCATACATCTCTATGATTCTGATGTTAATGTACTATGTTTACTATGACCATACATCTCTATGATTCTGATGTTAATGTACTATGTTTACTATGACCATACATCTCTATGATTCTGATGTTAATGTACTATGTTTACTATGACCATACATCTCTATGATTCTGATGTTAATGTACTATGTTTACTATGACCATACATCTCTATGATTCTGATGTTAATGTACTATGTTTACTATGACCATACATCTCTATGATTCTGATGTTAATGTACTATGTTTACTATGACCATACATCTCTATGATTCTGATGTAAATGTACTAGGTTGACTATGACTATACATCTCTATGATTCTGATGTTAATGTACTATGTTTTCTATGACCATACATCTCTATGATTCTGATGTTCCTGTACTAGGTTTACTATGGTCATACATCTCCATGATTCTGATGTTAATGTACTATGTTCACTATGACCATACATCTCTATGATTCTGATGTTCCTGTACTATGTTCACTATGACCATACATCTCTATGATTCTGATGTTCCTGTACTAGGTTTACTATGGTCATACATCTCCATGATTCTGATGTTAATGTACTAGGTTCACTATGACCATACATCTCTATGAATCTGATGTTAATGTACTATGTTGAACCTGACCATACATCTCTATGATTCTGATGTTCCTGTGCTATGTTGAACCTGAACATACATCTCTATGATTCTAATGTTCCTGTACTATGTTCACTATGACCATACATCACTATGATTCTAATGTTCCTGTACTATGTTCACTATGGCCATACATCTCTATGATTCTGATGTTCCTGTACTATGTTCACTATGACCATACATCTCTATAATTCTGATGTTAATGTGCTATGTTCACTATGACCATACATCACTATGATTCTTATGTTCCTGTACTATGTTCACTATGGCCATACATCTCTATGATTCTGATGTTCCTGTACTATGTTTACTATGACCATACATCTCTATGATTCTGATGTTCCTGTACTATGTTCACTATGGCCATACATCTCTATGATTCTGATGTTCCTGTACTATGTTCACTATGGCCATACATCTCTATGATTCTGATGTTCCTGTACTATGTTCACTTTGGTCATACATCTCTATGATTCTGATGTTCCTGTACTATGTTCACTATGACCATACATCTCTATGATTCTGATGTTCCTGTACTATGTTCACTATGACCATACATCTCTATGATTCTGATGTTAATGTACTAGGTTTACTATGACCATACATCTCTATGATTCTGATGTTAATGTACTATGTTGTCTATGACCATACATCTCTATGATTCTGATGTTAAAATACTATGTTCCTGTACTATGTTCACTATGGCCATACATCTCTATGATTCTGATGTTCCTGTACTATGTTCACTATGGCCATACATCTCTATGATTCTGATGTTAATGTACTATGTTTACTATGACCATACATCTCTATGATTCTGATGTTCCTGTACTATGTTTACTATGACCATACATCTCTATGATTCTAATGTTCCTGTACTATGTTCACTATGACCATACATCACTATGATTCTAATGTTCCTGTACTATGTTCACTATGGCCATACATCTCTATGATTCTGATGTTCCTGTACTATGTTCACTATGGCCATACATCTCTATGATTCTGATGTTCCTGTACTATGTTTCCGACCATACATCTCTATGATTCTGATGTTCCTGTACTATGTTTACTATGACCATACATCTCTATGATTCTGATGTTCCTGTACTATGTTCACTATGGCCATACATCTCTATGATTCTGATGTTCCTGTACTATGTTTACTATGACCATACATCTCTATGATTCTGATGTTAATATACTTGGTTTACTATGACCATACATCTCTATGATTCTGATGTAAATGTACTAGGTTGACTATGACCATACATCTCTATGATTCTGATGTTAATGTACTATGTTTACTATGACCATACATCTCTATGATTCTAATGTTCCTGTACTATGTTTACTATGACCATACATCTCTATGATTCTGATGTTCCTGTACTATGTTTACTATGACCATACATCTCTATGATTCTGATGTTCCTGTACTATGTTCACTATGACCATACATCACTATGATTCTAATGTTCCTGTACTATGTTCACTATGGCCATACATCTCCATGATTCTGATGTTCCTGTACTATGTTCACTATGGCCATACATCTCTATGATTCTGATGTTCCTGTACTATGTTCACTATGGCCATACATCTCTATGATTCTGATGTTCCTGTACTATGTTGAACCTGAACATACATCTCTATGATTCTAATGTTCCTGTACTATGTTCACTATGGCCATACATCTCTATGATTCTGATGTTCCTGTACTATGTTCACTATGGCCATACATCTCTATGATTCTGATGTTCCTGTACTATGTTCACTATGACCATACATCTCTATGATTCTGATGTTCCTGTACTATGTTCACTATGGCCATACATCTCTATGATTCTGATGTTCCTGTACTATGTTCACTATGACCATACATCTCTATGATTCTGATGTTCACTATGACCATACATCTCTATGATTCTGATGTTCCTGTACTATGTTTAACCTGAACATACATCTCTATGATTCTGATGTTCCTGTACTATGTTCACAATGGCCATACATCTCTATGATACTGATGTTAATGACCATACATCTCTATGATTCTGATGTTAATGTACTATGTTTACTATGACCATACATCTCTATGATTCTGATGTTAATGTACTATGTTTACTATGGCCATACATCTCTATGATTCTGATGTTAATGTACTATGTTTACTATGACCATACATCTCTATGATTCTGATGTTAATGTACTATGTTGAACCTGAACATAGATCTCTATGATTCTAATGTTCCTGTACTATGTTCACTATGACCATACATCTCTATGATTCTGATGTTCCTGTACTATGTTCACTATGACCATACATCTCTATGATTCTGATGTTCCTGTACTATGTTCACTATGGCCATACATCTCTATGATTCTGATGTTCCTGTACTATGTTCATTATGACCATACATCACTATGATTCTAATGTTCCTGTACTATGTTCACTATGGCCATACTTCTCTATGATTCTGATGTTCCTGCACTGTATTTAACCTGACCATACATCTCCATCATTGTGATGTTAATGTACTATGTTCACTATAACCATACATCACTATGATTCTAATGTTCCTGTACTATGTTCACTATGACCATACATCTCTATGATTCTGATGTTCCTGTACTATGTTCACTATGGCCATACATCTCTATGATTCTGATGTTCCTGTACTATGTTGAACCTGAACATACATCTCTATGATTCTAATGTTCCTGTACTATGTTGAACCTGAACATACATCTCTATGATTCTAATGTTCCTGTACTATGTTTACTATGACCATACATCTCTATGATTCTGATGTTAATGTACTAGGTTTACTGTACTATGTTTACTATGACCATACATCTCTATGATTCTGATGTTCCTGTGCTATGTTGAACCTGAACATACATCTCTATGATTCTAATGTTCCTGTACTATGTTCACTATGACCATACATCTCTATGATTCTGATGTTCCTGTACTATGTTCACTATGGCCATACATCTCTATGATTCTGATGTTAATGTACTATGTTTACTATGTACTCTCTATGTTTAATGTACTATGTTGACCATACATCTCTATGATTCTGATGTTCCTGTACTATGTTCACTTTGGCCATACATCTCTATGATTCTGATGTTAATGTACTATGTTTACTATGACCATACATCTCTATGATTCTGATGTTATTCTACTATGTTTACTATGACCATACATCTCTATGATTCTGATGTAAATGTACTAGGTTGACTGACTATACATCTCTATGATTCTGATGTTCCTGTACTATGTTCACTATGGCCATACATCTCTATGATTCTGATGTTCCTGTACTATGTTCACTATGACCATACATCTCTATGATTCTGATGTTAATGTACTATGTTGAACCTGAACATAGATCTCTATGATTCTAATGTTCCTGTACTATGTTCACTATGACCATACATCCCTATGATTCTAATGTTCCTGTACTATGTTCACTATGGCCATACATCTCTATGATTCTGATGTTCCTGTACTATGTTCACTATGACCATACATCTCTATGATTCTGATGTTCCTGTACTATGTTGAACCTGAACATACATCTCTATGATTCTAATGTTCCTGTACTATGTTGAACCTGAACATACATCTCTATGATTCTAATGTTCCTGTACTATGTTCACTATGACCATACATCTCTATGATTCTGATGTTAATGTACTATGTTTACTATGACCATACATCTCTATGATTCTGATGTTAATGTACTAGGTTGACTATGACCATACATCTCTATGATTCTGATGTTAATGTACTATGTTTACTATGACCATACATCTCTATGATTCTGATGTTAATGTACTATGTTCACTATGACCATACATCTCTATGATTCTAATGTTCCTGTACTATGTTTACTATGATCATACATCTCTATGATTCTGATGTTAATGTACTAGGTTGACTATGACCATACATCTCTATGATTCTGATGTTCCTGTACTATGTTGAACCTGAACATACATCTCTATGATTCTAATGTTCCTGTACTATGTTCACTATGACCATACATCACTATGATTCTAATGTTCCTGTACTATGTTCACTATGGCCATACATCTCTATGATTCTGATGTTCCTGTACTATGTTTACTATGATCATACATCTCTATGATTCTGATGTTCCTGTACTAGGTTTACTATGGCCATACATCTCTATGATTCTGATGTTCCTGTACTAGGTTTACTATGGCCATACATCTGCATGATTCTGATGTTAATGTACTATGTTTACTATGACCATACATCTCTATGATTCTGATGTTCCTGTACTATGTTCACTATGACCATACATCTCTATGATGTCTATGTTCATGTTCTCTATGATTCTGATGTTCCTGTACTATGTTCACTAACTGACTGATGTTCCTGTACTATGTCTCTACGATTCTAATGTTCATGACTGACTATGGCCATACATACATCTCTATGATTCTGATGTTCCTGTACTATGTTCACTATGACCATACATCTCTATGATTCTGATGTTAATGTACTATGTTCACTATGACCATACATCTCTATGATTCTGATGTTAATGTACTATGTTTACTATGACCATACATCTCTATGATTCTGATGTTCCTGTACTATGTTCACTATGATCATACATCTCTATGATTCTGATGTTCCTGTACTAGGTTTACTATGGTCATACATCTCCATGATTCTGATGTTAATGTACTATGTTCACTATGACCATACATCTCTATGATTCTGATGTTAATGTACTATGTTGAACCTGAACATAGATCTCTATGATTCTAATGTTCCTGTACTATGTTCACTATGACCATACATCACTATGATTCTAATGTTCCTGTACTATGTTCACTATGGCCATACATCTCTATGATTCTGATGTTCCCGTACTATGTTTAACCTGACCATACACCACTATGATTCTGATGTTAGTGTACTATGTTTACTATGACCATACATCTCTATGGTTCTAATGTTCCTGTACTATGTTCACTATGGCCATACATCTCTATGATTCTGATGTTAATGTACTATGTTTACTATGACCATACATCTCTATGATTCTGATGTTCCTGTACTAGGTTTACTATGGTCATACATCTCCATGATTCTGATGTTAATGTACTAGATTCACTATGACCATACATCTCTATGAATCTGATGTTAATGTACTATGTTTACTATGACCATACATCTCTATGATTCTGATGTTCCTGTACTATGTTCACTATGGCCATACATCTCTATGATTCTGATGTTCCTGTACTATGTTCCTGTACTATGTTCTAATGTTCTGAACATACATCACTATGAGTCTAATGTTCCTGTACTATGTTCACTATGGCCATACATCTCCATGATTCTGATGTTCCTGTACTATGTTCACTATGGCCACATATCTCTATGATTCTGATGTTCCTGTACTATGTTCACTATGGCCATACATCTCTATGATTCTGATGTTAATGTACTATGTTTACTATGACCATACATCTCTATGATTCTGATGTTAATGTACTATGTTGAACCTGAACATACATCTCTATGATTCTAATGTTCCTGTACTATGTTGAACCTGAACATACATCTCTATGATTCTAATGTTCCTGTACTATGTTCACTATGATCATACATCTCTATGATTCTGATGTTCCTGTACTATGTTCACTATGGCCATACATCTCTATGATTCTGATGTTCCTGTGCTATGTTGAACCTGAACATACATCTCTATGATTCTAATGTTCCTGTACTATGTTCACTATGACCATACATCACTATGATTCTAATGTTTCTGTATGTTCCTGTACTATCTCTTGATACTATGGCCATACATCTCTATGATTCTGATGTTCCTGTACTGTGTTTAACCTGACCATACATCTCCATGATTCTGATGTTAATGTACTATGTTCACCATGACGATACATTTCTATGACTCTAATGTTCCTGTACTATGTTCACTATGGCCTTACATCTCCATGATTCTGATGTTCCTGTACTATGTTGAACCTGAACACACATCTCTATGATTCTTATGTTCCTGTACTATGTTCAATATGACCATACATCACTATGATTCTAATGTTCCTGTACTATGTTCACTATGGCCATACATCTCCATGATTCTGATGTTCCTGTACTATGTTTACTATGACCATACATCTCTATGATTCTGATGTTAATGTACTAGGTTTACTATGACCATACATCTCTATGATTCTAATGTTCCTGTACTATGTTCACTATGACCATACATCTCTATGATTCTGATGTTCCTGTACTATGTTTACTATGACCATACATCTCTATGATTCTGATGTTAATGTACTATGTTTACTATGACCATACATCTCTATGATTCTGATGTTAATGTACTATGTTTACTATGACCATACATCTCTATGATTCTGATGTTCCTGTACTATGTTCACTATGGCCATACATCTCTATGATTCTGATGTTAATGTACTATGTTTACTATGACCATACATCTCTATGATTCTGATGTTCCTGTACTATGTTCACTATGACCATACATCTCTATGATTCTGATGTTCCTGTACTATGTTCACTATGACCATACATCTCTATGATTCTGATGTTCCTGTACTATGTTGAACCTGAACATACATCTCTATGATTCTGATGTTCCTGTACTATGTTCACTATGACCATACATCTCTATGATTCTGATGTTCCTGTACTATGTTGAACCTGAACATACATCTCTATGATTCTAATGTTCCTGTACTATGTTCACTATGACCATACATCTCTATGATTCTGATGTTAATGTACTAGGTTGACTATGACCATACATCTCTATGATTCTGATGTTCCTGTACTATGTTTACTATGACCATACATCTCTATGATTCTGATGTTAATGTGCTATGTTCACTATGACCATACATCTCTATGATTCTGATGTTAATGTACTATGTTTACTATGACCATACATTTCTATGATTATAATGTTCCTGTACTATGTTCACTATGGCCATACATCTCCATATTTCTGATGTTCCTGTACTATGTTCACTATGACCATACATCTCTATGGTTCTGATGTTCCTGTACTAGGTTTACTATGGTCATACATCTCTATGATTCTAATGTTCCTGTACTATGTTCACTATGACCATACATCACTATGATTTTAATGTTCCTGTACTATGTTCACTATGGCCATACATCTCTCTTATTCTGATGTTCCTGTACTATGTTCACTATGGCCATACATCTCTATGATTCTGATGTTCCTGTACTATGTTGAACATACATCTCTATGATTCTGATGTTCCTGTACTATGTTCACTATGGCCATACATCTCTATGATTCTGATGTTCCTGTACTATGTTCACTATGGCCATACATCTCTATGATTCTGATGTTCCTGTACTATGTTCACTATGGCCATACATCTCTATGATTCTGATGTTAATGTACTAGGTTGACTATGACCATACATCTCTATGATTCTGATGTTAATGTACTAGGTTTACTATGACCATACATCTCGATGATTCTGATGTTCCTGTGCTATGTTTACAATGACCATACATCTCTATGATTCTGATGTTCCTGTATTATGTTCACTATGGCCATATATCTCTATGATTCTGATGTTCCTGTACTATGTTCACTTTGGCCATACATCTCTATGATTCTGATGTTAATGTACTATGTTTACTATGACCATACATCTCTATGATTCTGATGTTAATGTACTATGTTTACTATGACCATACATCTCTATGATTCTGATGTTAATGTACTATGTTTACTATGACCATACATCTCTATGATTCTGATGTTAATGTACTATGTTTACTATGACCATACATCTCTATGATTCTGATGTTAATGTGCTATGTTCACTATGACCATACATCTCTATGATTCTGATGTTAATGTACTATGTTTACTATACATCTCTATGATTCTGATGTTCACTCACTATGATACATCTATGATTCTGATGTTCCTGTACTATGTTCACTATGTACATCTCTATGATTCTGATGTTCCTGTACTATGTTCACTAACATACATCTCATGACATCTCTATGTTTTCTTCTGATGTTCCTGTACTATGTTACACTGTATGTTCACTAATGTTCCTGTACTATGTTCACTATGGCCATACATCTCTCTTATTCTGATGTTCCTGTACTATGTTCACTATGGCCATACATCTCTATGATTCTGATGTTCCTGTACTATGTTCACTATGGCCATACATCACTATGATTCTGATGTTCCTGTACTATGTTTACTATGACCATACATCTCTATGATTCTGATGTTAATGTACTATGTTCACTATGTATTTGTCTTTCTTTTGTAACGTCACAATGACGTATGACGTCATGACGTCATAATGGGAAAATTAAGTCAATCATAGCTCCGCTCTTGCATTCCTTATATGTTTGTTAACAGATATTCATGTGATGGGCGTTATTACACTAATAGTTGAGGTTGTTATTTAATGAAACATTACATTGTAGACATTGTGTCGTATCATACACACAGCTCTCTAATTCTAATTCTAATTTTGATAAGAAAGACAAATTTGTAGACGACCGTTACAATACATATTGATCTTAAGACTGGAGATTTTGAGAAAACTTCAAAGTACAGAAATATGGGTTAATGAATGAAACCGGCGGAATAAGTGGTAGCTAATAAGTAACTAACTTTTATCTGACACAGTACAACGCCGCTCGTCTTCACCGTTGTAACAGTCAAATTTTCCATCACATAACTCGTGCAAAGAATTTAGACATACTTTGTCTGAAGGACAGGTAAACCTCTGTGGGCCGCAGTGTCCCATGGCTGAAAGCATAGCACGGTAGCTGATTACATTTTCTGGAAATTTGTATGTCAACAAATAGCGATGTAACCATGACAATATCACTTTGTCGGACGAGACAAACACTTAGTTGTAAATCAAAATTTCTAGCCAGACTCCGACATTTATTTTTCATAAAGAAATAAGGTGTAAGAGCGAGAGAAAATGAATTCATATATTATTTGTATGAGTATTTATATTCCGTTTTACAATATACACTATTATTTTTCGAACTTTTTTAAAAAGTCATTTTTACGTTATTCAGCAATTTTGTTTACTGCGCGCATGAACCAGCATATCATGTATATTTGTCACTGTCAATATAGCATGTAGATATTCTATGATCTCCCCTCTGTACGGTGTCCAGGGATACTCAGATTTGTATTTGAATTATTTTTGCTCCCACTCTGCCTTTGATACCAGTATTTGTCTGTGTTGGTATGGCCATTGACTTGTCTCTGCTTGACCATTTAAGAGTTTTTCGTGACAAGCCACTTATGAAGTTGTAGATTATAAATACCGAGGAAATGTTCCCAGTGGTGTATAGTCGTTCGTCTCGATATATCATGCGTTAGCTCATCAACATTCTCTTGCGACAAAATATGTTGATCTGAAAAAAGGATTATAATATAAAATTTGTGAAATAATATCTTAAATTGTAACCCTCAATTTTTCGCAGAAGGAGAAAGTCTATTCCAATAATGCGAAGACGATATGTTTACGTAGATAAGAATATGGCATGACTGTATGGGATATTCTACTTCTGTGTGCGATTTAAAGTTTAAATGTGTTTGATGCTAGTTAGTTTGCCTATTTGTTACGTCGTTGTTGACAATGTTTTTATTTAAAAACGTCATAAGGCGTGTTGGCGATGAACCAGCAGACGTTTACCCTTCAGGAACACCTTGTCTTTATATCATCGTACTTTTTGCACGTTTAAATTTTTCCATATTTCATATTGTGTCTTAATCTTATTAATTAAATTGATATGACTGAATTTGTTTTGTTTTAATTTGTCATACTACAACCTGATATAAATGATTGTATTTCTCTATATACATTTTCTCTGGCACACTTTATATAAACCTTACTAGGAAAAGGCCACAACTGGTCTAAATCCAACATAAGGAACTCTCCCACAATACAGTGTTAAGGTCATTGTATTGCTAATATTTTATATATATGTATGCTATATAAGTAAGATAATAACTTCATAATATCTTTTTCTCAAATATATAGTAATGAATGATATATTTATATGTACAAACTGTGATATGACTGAGAAACATAACGACAGTTCTCTCTTTATAGACATGTAGTAAGGAATAAAACATTTAGGCACTTACTGTAAAGTAGTGTTAACAGTCATTTTGTGCGACAAACTATCAGGAAATCTCTCAGATGATGTCGTCAAAAATTGTATAAAATGGTGTCAGCTGCTTGGCGAGGTCAGATTCATAGTACGAAAACGTTTGGGATTTTTTTCAAAAATGTAATTTTGGATCGTGACATAACTTACTTGGACTGACCAAAATTTGCATGGAAAGTGTCGTCGATGAAGAGGAAAACGCTTACCCCTCCGGAACACTTAGTCTTATTCTGCTTGTTCTGTTTCGGAAGTTTTCAACTTAATCGGTTTTTTTATCATATCTAGTTTCAATGAATTTGAGTTAAAATGAAAATTATGTTAACAGCTGACATGTTTCTGTTAAAAAATTGTTTTGAAAAATATGTTTATTTTTTATTTATTTTTGTATATACATTATGCATGGAACTCACCAATTGTCCTCCCAGCCACCAATAGCACACAGTTCATAAACAACATACCACGCATCCTTGCAGATTCGTGTTTACAATATCAAGACGTAATCACTGAAACAATCAATTCAAAACAGCTTTAAACACGAAAACAAACTGGGGACGTCGACTTATTTTCCCAAGACCAATATTTACCGTAAAGTTGTGAATGTTCAAATATTTTGCGAATGTCCCAGTTAGAGCAAGTTCACAAGTATTAATTTTCTCGCGTGTCTCTTTGAATGGTAATCATGTATAAAACATACAAGACGTTTTCTGAAATTTTGATTCACTTTATGTTTGCTAGGTATAAAATTTCGCATTATCCTTAATAACCGCGAATATTGTGAATTTATATTCCGGCGAAAATACCAACTACACAATAGTGTCCTCGAATATATCAAATAATTAACTGATACCATACCAACATTTCGATTTCATAGAAACTTTTCCGACTTTTGAAAAAACGTTACTGACAATGTGGTATATTCTCTTTTCGAATAACCATAGTTAAAAAATCTGAAAACAATCTTCACAGAAATAACTTACCGAATCTACGAAGATCAAAAACTGTGTAATCGTCTAGACGAATTCTTATCAGAAAAATCTTTCCCATTATACCAATCGTGTTTAAGATATGTAGATAAGGCCTACTGACACAGACAAGATCTATTTTTGTACATAAAAGACTGTCCGCTGATTGATATCCCGGCCTTTTAATCTAACTGGCAACAACGCCGTTTTAGTTGTTCTTATTTATAACCTATCTGTTGTCATTTAACCCCCGATAAAGTAAACTGCTTTGAGGACATGCAAACCGTGTTCCTATCATACATGTGCTGTCAACATTACGCATTGTTAGACCGATATACATGTCTACCACTTAGCATATTGATACAAAATGGCTTCAACGCAACGACGGTGTCCATGATCAGAACCACACTATTCTCTGACATTATGATAAATAAGCAAGTAATCAGTCATTACAAATTATTTGGACGTCTTTTTTGAAAATGGTACCACAGATAATTTTTGTTTGTTTGTTTGTTTGTTTTTTTGTTTTGTTTTGTTTTGTTTTTTTTTTTTGAAATAGGATGATTCTGTATTGTTAATTTTTAGGCCGCCGCTACCTAATTTAATAAAGAACTGATTTCTTGAAAAATAAATTGTTCACTAAGTGTTTGGGCGGCCCAGTGGTAAAGCACTCGACTTAGACCAAGAACTGCCGGTTACGAATTCAAGAACGGACGTTAACAAGTACATGTTGCATGCCCCACAACGTGGCTTTTCACCAGATATACTGGTTTCCCCTATAACAAGACCCTTGCGCTTCAACCCAGGCCAAAAAGCGTGATTAGCTTATGTTTGAACAAACTGGTTTCGCAATTATGTAACACACATGAAGCTTGTATTAAAAAAAAAACCCACTCTTGATCAGAGAAAAAAAGACATTGGCATGGATGAAGTGTTGTGCAGTTTGAATTACATTATCTATCACGATAGTATAAAGAAATTAGTTCATTTTCATATCGGAAAGGTGGTGTCGATCGTGACGATAGGAGAAAGCGATTACAACAACTACCAACAATGTCATAATTCTCTATCGGGTAACATTACATTAACAGCAGACTAAGTTGTTACAATTAGCTTATGTAAAGCAAAGATCTAGCTATAATACTGTAGGGAACCGAAACTGAAACACAATTAACATCCATCCCCACTTTTACCGGTTAAATTAATTTGGGAAAGTGATAGTATATGGTTCAAATAGATGTTGTCGATAAAGAAGAGCTTTCAATTCTGGAACACCTGGTCTTATTCTTTTCCTTTTCACGAATATCCGTATAATTTTTTTTTCATTTGCTCATATCTGGGTTAACATATGTATCTAAGAAATATATTCACCTGGAGTCACTGTGGGAATTATACAGATAATGAAATCGGTTATTTTTAAGGCGTTCGTCTTACTCCTTTTTTTATTTTGATACCTAAAAACGATTTGATCAAATATTTGTTTACAATTTGCTACATTTTAATGTATACTAGAACAATATACAAATAAGCGCGGAATATTACGGAGAAACAAACTTTTTCATTTTAGATTTCCACTTTATTCAGAACTTTACAATCCATATCGGCATCCTTTGGTTATATGAAGACCATAAAAATATCCTTTGGTTAGAATGGGCTTGATTCGTACGTGTCGTTGTATGTTGTTCAGGAAGCGTATCATTATATTCTTTTTTGCTTTCAAACTGCATTATTTTTTGTCCAATCAGTCCAGATTTTATCAGCAAGTTGTCCTGCAGTGACTCCCATGTCGAAGACGTGGAAATCCGCAAAGAGGATCGACGGCTTACTTTGGATCGCCACAGTAAACTTTGTGTTTTGAAATTTGATTTCAGGCGTGTTAAATGCAACTCTTGTGTAAGAGGCCTGCACAGAAAAAAATATTTGAATCAATATTAGTATGAAAGTTTGTATACAATATGTTCAGAAGAAAAATAATCAAGAAATTAAATCTAATCTTGGTTCTCTCCGAATAAACGCATAAACTGTATCATATACAACAAGCGAATGCACTATTAATGGCTTGTAAGTGGTTCCGCGAAGACAATGGGTTTTATCAAATATATTATGTAACCAACGTTCACCTGGTTTCAAACTGTCTCCTGGGCGATGAATATCACCAATTTATTAATTTAGTTTCCATTACAAAAATACCACATTTAAATCGGGAGAGTGTATGCTACCTTGATATTAAAAGGAAACATGTCAATGTAAAACCCATTCTGCTCTTTAACAACACATTAGTTTGAAACAAATATGGCACTTAATAGATATCCCAAGTAAATGACTCCACTACATTACAAGCCTATTCATGTTGGGCAGAATACCATACCACTGTTCCGTCGTTAATGTCGGCCGATTGAACTTATCATAACGCCAAATGTCATCTCATCATATGTAGTTAAATCAGTCATAACCTTTATTTTAGTTACTTCCCCTTGCACATGTAAACAATACCAAGTTTGTAGTAACTGTTGCTGGAATAGCGAATTCTTATCGATTAAAACAGCAACAAATATATTTCAATGCCGATATTTTTGTAAACTTTTCATCGTTCCCGTAACAATTATAGTAATAACTTTACATGCTAATTCTATGATTGGGTATATTTTTTTATTTTCTACTGATGCGTAGCAGTAATCATTCTCATACAGTAATATCTATCTATATTCTGTGGCCAGGATTTCTTATATCATAGACAATATACAGAGTAATCATTGAAAACTCATATTTGTAACAACATTTACACAATGTCACTATTTTTTTTTGTATAATTTACCCATCATCAAAACCTTTCGCATATGCGATTTTCATTTAGTATATAAAAATATATGCAAAACTTTAAAATGGATACAGCATGGTTCTTTAAGGTCAAAGGTCTTACCGACTGAACAAATTTAACTCTGGACAACACCTCTTCATATATCTGGGTGGTCCTTGTCAAAGAATCTACCAATTGCTTGGCCTCTGATGTATAAAGAGCTCCACAAACTAAAAGGAATGAGCATTATAATTAGTCAGTTACTTAAACTGAAAGATATATGGCATTCGACTTTATAGCGTTGATTACTATGAAAAAGCAACTAAAAGCAATGAAAGTATGTTTAACTGTTATGATTATTTCAATGAAAATATTATTTTCCAGGTACTTCCTGATGACCCCAAGACTTTCGCGTTTCATTCGTTATGACATCGCATCAATACTGACAAAGTTGCTGGTTCATTCATCAAACTGGATATATACGTTAACTGAATTCTTCACCGCTGCATTTGTCTCTCTCTATATATATTTCGTATTATCTATGACACAATGCTTAATAATTACTTATATTTGATGTAAGTATAGCAAAGGAAACCATCAATGATCAATACCAATTTCAGCGCTATGCAATCGAACAGCATTATCTATTCCGAGACCAGATATCCTTCAATGTTTTTTTCAGGAACTTGTAGAAACATTAAACTGACCATTTTTTCACATAAGAATCATGAGCTGTACGTAAGTCAGTACAAATATCTACCGTCAGTCACAGGCTTTGACTTTGGCATTGATCTGCAGGTGGCACACTGATCACGGAACACCAGACAAGTTGTCTGTTGTGTTGCAAGTGTATTGCATGCTACAGCTCTCTTCTTCCTCCCCACATTAAAATGTACACCTAGAAAAAAACATTGCTTTAACATTGTTCTATCAATTGTGCGTATTTTGTGTAATGTGTTATTGTATTCAAAGTCGCACTACAGTTTTGAGAAATACTGGTTAAGGACAAATGAGGAAATTTTTAAGTTCCGTTAATATTATCTCATTGGGGATATGATGCTAGGTGTTCATTTGTATACATGTTGGTTTCGTTGTGATTGACTTTGTTCTATATGACATTATGACATTATCTGAGTGGATTGATCGCAGAGGCAAATTCTATTTCCGCTTTGATTCTTTTAATGCATCATTGTAAATCTTTTTTGTTCACGTTTTTATATCGTCGAATTTTATTTGAATTGTAATCTTTTCTTTAACAAAAATCGGACCTATCGTGTTTCTTGTTTTTGTAGCATTATCATAATGTCCCAATCATGATGGGACTCCATCAGAAGGCAGATAGAATAGAACAACAGATTCCGTGTCTGATCCTTTTTGTAAATTCTCTTACGTAAAATACAGAAACATAACTAATACTCTGTGAACCTAATGAAGACGTATATTTGTCTGTTTATACGACACGCAAACATTTTCTGGCTTCTGCAATGAACCCTAAACAAAAGGCATGAGAAACTGCTCCCGACCCGTTCTTGATTTACCGAAAAGCAACAATTCCTTTACAGGGTTTGAAAATTAACTTTCCTCACAATATTATTTAGATTCAGAAGTAACATAACCTATCTTTCTTTTATTGCTAATTTTAAACATCTAACAAAATAATAACGACAAGAAAAACACAAACGTTTGAAAGAGGCAATTTGAAAACTTTTAGGAGATTATTAGACAAATGAATAGTGTATTATGTCCTAAAACCCTCATAGTAAGATAATGTTGACTTACTTAATAAATCCGCAAGAGTCCTTGAGAGGTCGTATGAGAAAGATCCCGTGTTTGGTATAGTAGCTCCTAATTTGTCCATTCCAACATTCATTGCGGATGACATATCCCTCAAAATGACCTCTTCTGGTGAACGGTAATGAATATCAGCCATAAACCGGTTATTTTCAATTGTATAACGTGTTTGGATTTGTTTTATAGCATTTTGAAGGGCAAATGCAGAGTTCGATGACCAAGTGTTTGCATAGTTGGCCAAATGGACAACGAAAGTCTCAATCAAGGAGCCCATGTCGTATATGGCATATCGTAAATTTGCCCCTAATCTATCTTTGATATTTGTAACAACATTAAGCATGAACTTTTCAGCATTGTCTGTCAAGGAGCATATCTCTGCCTGATCTAATGCGACGATCTCGCACATAGTGACTCTTTTCCTCGAACTGATTTTGCACTCTCTGTATCTGTTGGAATAAAGTCATAGAAAGCATTTAACACAGAATCTTTAATAATTTGATTTGTAAGAGATCAGAACCAAACTGTTGGTATGGAATTATTTCAAATATAAACAAGTTTCTTAGTTAATTGCCCGTTAGTATGGCTTGGTGTCATAATCACTATCCCTGTTGTCACATTACTGAGCCCTTAACTTGTCTCAGAAAGACGAAACAGCTCTATAATAGGATTCTTTTTAATGTATGGTTTTAATGTATCAAATTCTGAATACGATATGATGCTTGTTACTCTACATGACGATTCTGTCGCTGTTTACTTTGTTGTCATTTGGGAGCATGACAATAGCTAATGGTATTGACCAAGATTTAGATAGAGAGAGTCGCCGACAAACCTTAAGAGATTTAATTTTGCGGAAAATATTGGTCCTCTTTATACCTGCACTTTTATTTGTCCATATCTAGCTCCATCGAATTTGAGTCTGAATCAAGATTCTGTTGAATGTTATATAAAAGATAGACGAGTGTAGATGCTAGGGGCTCAATGCACTGAAAGCTATCAGACAAATGAAGGTAATGAAAATTTGTTGGAATGATTCGGAAAAAGATATGTATTTCTAAGACAGAGCGATTTCAAAATATCGGGCAGAATAGGTTCGTATCCCAATCCTCTTATTCAAACCAACTTCCAATAAATGTTTTCATGTATTTAAGACTTTGAAAACTTACCTGTCATAGCACCTGTTTTTGGTACAATCGGCACATGTTTTATAAGATGACGTTATCCGATGTTTACATGCCATGGACGATGTTCGTAGTTGTTCGATTGTGAGCAAGGACTTCTTTAACTCAGGTATCACCTTCATCAGAAGCTTTTCCCTTATTAATTTGTTTAAAACTGAAACAGAATATTAAACATTTGGCGCTCTTTTGAAACTGTCAGATATATGACAATTAAGAATTACATGATGGGGCTAGAAACTGCCATGTAATACAGTCATTATTCCACTCTATCTGCTTGTAATGAACATGCTTTAAGTTTGTGACTACTGTACACACATATTCATTCTTTAAACAACCTATTACTTCAGGTGAAGTTGAATTTAATTATGTTTTATGAATTATGAATGTTGTCGTCAAGTTATTACCGCTGATTTAAAAAATCATATGAGATAAATTAAGGATAGGACAGAGGAAGAGTATGAACTAGTGACGTAGAAACTATATCAAAATGTGAATGTAATCGTTCTGCATTGCAAATCAATAAGGATATGTTTTTATTGCAGAAAAAAACCTTTCAAGCACAGTTGTAGTATTGCACAGGGCACCAAAAACGTTGCACATCGCTCATGCATCGTCCGCACACACACACACATGATACAGCATCTGGCACAAAAATTGTCGATAGGATTACATTGTTTTACGCTTTGAGTAGAATAGTTGATTTACATTTTAGATTGACAATTAAAGAGAAAAGTCGTGTAGGTCCCTATTAATGAACCACCCTATGAGTATTGAACGTTGATTGGTGATCAAAAAGATAGTTTGTAAATTGTCATTTATCAAAAATAACATCCATATTTGATTATGAAAAACCGTGTCCTATGTCTTTTGATTAGTCTCTCTAATGTATATTATCACAATACAGAGAGTGGCGAGAGGTCTGGCCATGGTATCACCAATTATCTGTATACGGGTATATACTTGACACATACCGGCTTGGTCTCCTTTGTAGCAAACACAACACTTAAAATTTACATGGGTATTGATATTTTCTTTACAATGAGAGTAATAGAGAATTCAGAAGTGATGTTAATAAACTTTCCCTTCAGAAATAAATACTTTGTATACTTTATATATAATTAGTATATATATGCTTAGATTGGTCACCATGTTACTTTGCAAACAAAACAATCGTAAATAAGGTTTATACAAGTATTTATTTCTAACTTGATAAGTCTACATGTGCCTAACTTATAAACTTAGCGCCTCTTTTATCTATATTGAAAATAAATAAACCCTATCCCACACTTATCTACAAGTTACTTCTAAATTTATGAATAACACGACAAAATCGCACATATGTGCGATTGAACCTCATGTCATGGGCAAAAATGTGGGATAGAAAATTTCGTCCAGTTACCCTATCGTACAGGCATTGTTCGCATAGTGTAACGGTGTAGGAT
Source organism: Ylistrum balloti (assembly GCF_031769215.1). Taxonomy (NCBI): domain Eukaryota; kingdom Metazoa; phylum Mollusca; class Bivalvia; order Pectinida; family Pectinidae; genus Ylistrum; species Ylistrum balloti. The sequence goes on along the minus strand of NW_026782421.1, from coordinate 389,827 downwards.
CTCATAAATGTAGAATTTCACGGTGGGCTAATTTCATCCAGAATTTAGCCTATTCTCTGACAATGATGGGTATCAGCAGACTAAGTTGATTTGTATTGCTATTTGTTGAGTTCTTACCTTCAATATTGGACTTCGGCAACATTGTGGACGACGTAAATGATAAACAGAATACAATTGTGATTATCCATCCTAATTGAAGACAAAACTTGGATCGTAGCATCATGGTGTATAGTAACGCGTTGTTTCACGTTCTCTATGAAAGAAGATTTCGAGACTGCATGTAATGCATAGTGGTCACAGATCCATGTCTAATTGTCTTTCGTTGTGTATAAAATATACAATTTAATATCGCACGTAAATGTAACAAAACGATTCATGAATACAAAATGTTGATACACATACAAGCACAAATGACTTAATGAAATCATTGGCTTTACATTTTAATGTATTTGAATGTGTTACACTAACCTTAAACCAGGTGGATGAAATACATGCATAATTCATCAGCTGTATGGTAATGTAAGGAAATTGACGTAGAACCTAGTCTGGGAAGTGTCTGTGGAAAGGATTAGGAAAAATAAGTTATCAAGTTGAAGCAATAATTATTCCGGAATATTCTTAAAGATATCCGTTCTTAAATTTCTTTGTTAACCACAAACTACTACATTTCAGACAGTAGTGTGTTTTTGAACTCGTTATATGAGAAAAAAATAAAACAGAGAAAAACAAAGAGAAGTATTTGTGCACCCGAGCGCTCAGAATGATACGCCTATTACTCGCACGTTGCAGAAAGCACCAATGAAACAATTAATCTCAGACGAAAACGGTGAATAATCTGAACGCATAAACATTAACTTTATTCTATTATTACAATCTGCTTATTTTAAAGACTGTTTCAACCCCACAGTATCATTTTGGTCATATACAGTACACCGCTGTATTTTACCTTGGCTACTTTTTGAGAAGTCGTATGCATACATTATCCATCAGATAATTTCCATAATAGAATATTCTGCAACCGCCGTCGCGTGTTCTGCGCTGGATAACTTCTCATTCCGTTTATAACAACGCGACAGGGCAGCATATTCAGTCATGAAGAGCATATTGTTTGCTGTGGTGGTCAATTCTTTGGTATTACCTTGTTCAACAATAGTCCTCGATGACGCAAATTTACAAGGTAAGCGAATATCAAAATCTCAGTATAATATATAATATCATCTTCGTCATAGCGTGTTGTATTTAGGAGGAAATGGTATGAAAGGTATAACTATCATTTTTGAGATGTGATTTTGTAGGAACCAACACTATATACACAATTATTTGTTTACAAAAGCTTATCAGAGATATAGTTTTGATTACATAATGTATTTGAACGAACTTGTGTGTTAGACAGTTGTAATGTAATGTTAAGTTGATATGATTCAAAAGCTGAAATCAATGATAAGGGTAACGTCTATATCCACATATTCATCTGGAAATATCGCTGTGGTGAATATATCAACAATTTCATATATATGTATCGTATATTTTGTCATCACTGAAATAATACAAAAATCTGTGTCCATTACTGCATGGAAAGCATAAAAAATTAGGTGAAACTCAGAGAAAGTATTGATTGCAAATTTCTTTAGGTGAATTAATATATCTCAATCACTGTATTTATTAGTGAACTGTAAATTAGTGTCGATGGCTGGTATCAAATAAATTAGGTACATTATATGGTCGAAGAAAGTAATAATGTGGTACCACATAACAAGCGAACATTTCTTGGATCTCTTGAGCAATGATTACATGAGATATGTTCAACAAATAGTCCATCAGTTAAATCAATTAAAAGTGTTTTGTGTTTTGAATGATAGTACTGTTGTAAGATCGCACTTCCGGTTCTGATATATAGATTAAATAACTATATAGTTATATTGTATAGCTTATTTCTGAAATATATTAAAGTACAGATAATAACATTTCCTAAAAAGATATACATTTATAGGTCTGACAAATGAAGATCTATCACATACAGACTGGGAAGTTGAATACACGCGTATCTAAGGCTGTTTTTGTCTTACAAATGTCACGCGTAGACAGGCACTTGTTATGTACATATCATATATGGAAATATTAAATTCATGTCTCGTTTTATCTCGGCATTGAATCATCTATTGATATATGCACGGTGTTTGACGACGTTTCTAATCCATTGCGATACAACAACTGTTATTGTGACACTACCAAAATAACTGGAGATCTGTTGGCAAACTGATTTTAACAAAGCAATATTAAAATACTGTATATAAGACACACAATCGAATAGCCAGTTTGAATATAAATTTGGAATGTGACACCGTAGAGCCAAATAACTAAACTGCGTTATAATGTTGTTCGTCTAGAATAAATATGGTTTTATGATTTACACCTACCTACAAATTCACCTATTTTACATTTCATTTTAGCCCTCAATCGTGATGTAAGAACGGCCCTTTTACAGAAGATTTCAAATGCTCTTTCATCCGCCAATTCTCAACTGAGTTATACTTCTTCTCAAATGCAAGGATGCCAGTCTCTACTTTCCGGATCATTTGACGCATGCACGGCCTGCGTCAAGGATACTTGTGACGAAAAGTAGGCATTACTGTAGAACCCATTGGCTACAAATCGCTTTCAATAACATAACACTGATATTCAGTCCGAGAGTATTGTCTTATTCCATCTTACAATTTACAGTAATGTAGAAAATTATAAATACAGGTTACTGTAAATGACATAGAATGAAGTTAAAACCATTATCATAGAGCTGTTTGAAGATTTCTAGTCTACATGACTCAGTCTATCACTAAGTTGAGTCTCAACTGATATCGGCTTTATGTCGATGTCATTAGTGTTGGTAGTGGTTCAAATCTTAAGTGCATCTTCATAGAATGTTAAAAATCATTCACTATTCTTCCGTCTTCAGCTTTAGCAACTGTTTTGAAAGACGACCAGTGACAATATGTGATGTTACGGGAGCAAACTACAGGATATGTCGGGCTATCGTGAATAGCGAGAACCCCGTGCTGGATACGATGGCAGACATTGATGATAAGATGCGTAAGGTAATGCGCAGGATGGTACAAGATCAAGACACAAACATCTATACATTTCTAAAGAACATCCAGACATTTATGGACAGTAAACTAAGATCTGCTGAATCAGGTCCCATTCGGAAATCCCTGGCAACGCTTATAACCTATTATGAAACAATGAAAGCTGCCGTTGATGGTGGTATTCATCATAATACTGCACTTCAAAACAGCATGAACAGCATGAGCAAGGTGATGAAGGAAGGAATGGCGTCTGTAGGAGTCCAAATGAGTACAAGGACTGGTAATTTTATGACGGAGCTGGCATTTAATCTTGCAAGGATGCTGGGTGGGTTATCATCTTGTCTCATACCTCTATAGGGTTATTTAAATTATTTCGAGATTCATTTAAGGGTTTAACGACCGACATCAGTTCTTCAGTCATGTAGTAATGAACCAGTACAGAACAATGCAAACCGATGACCATTGACACCTTAATATCGATGCGTACTACTCTGACAAGATGTTTATTATATTAACACGAACAGCGATTAAAAACTATTATCAAGTTTCCGAAACCATCTGTTTTCGTCATGAGCATGACGTAAACCAAAGCTCAAAGGATTGACGACAGTTCAGTATTCGACGATTTGAAGAAGTCAAATTAACAAAATGACGTCTTTATACTAATATGTACAAGGCGAAAATTTGCAAACTTTGACATACAGTTTTGGACCGATTGAATACAAAATAATGTTGAAAAGGTAATTTGCAACCAACGTAGTTTATGTTAGAGATCCAAGAGTAGCTAATTGTATACCCATAACAACAACCTGGCGGTACGCTGTGTTATCGGACACGCCAATTAAAAATTTTCTTTGTCATTATGGTGGATATAAAATGTCCAGAGTGCACTTGATGACCAATTTTGTTTTCCAAATACTATTTCATACTATGTACATTCAATTAATTCGTTTCAGGAATATGATGGATCAAAGTAGATTTCCTTAATGAAATAAGATTATCTAGTTATTTTCATAACCAATTATATTTTATCATCAAATATCTCCTTAAGACTTGATGCGTTAGGCCGACTCTATTTATTGTATGAATTCTTATTTCAGCTACAAATAACCCCAGTTTTGGAAGAAGAAAAAGACAAGCTGTCACTTGTTCAAGAATCCTGAATTTTCCAGCTCATTGTTTTGCGGCGTATGCGACTAAATGCTTTTGCACAGGACAGTCACCTTCCTCGATAACTGACAGTATGCCATTGATCATTCATTAGAGAGAGAAGGCAATTCTGTAGAGTGTTTGGGTGTTTTGCCTGCTAATATCATTGTTAATATGTATTAAGAAAAACCTTTTTTCGGTGAATTTTAGGAAATAATTACATTTTGAAAAGAAAACAAACTTATTTCATTACATGGTTTAAGTGTAATTTCGTGAACTAAAATAACATCGATTTTTATGTGTTAGCCTACTCCCTTCAAATAAGGTTTTATCGACAATAAGATGTTTTTACCTTCCATTTGATAAATTTACAGTCTTAATCAACTCGAATGCTTTCTTAAGCATTGCCTTTAAAATTCGGCAGTTGTGTATTTGCTATTTGTACATATTATAATGACCTATATTTTCTACTTGTAGTTTGCGGTGCTCATCTTGAGAACTCAATTGCTACTGTTGTCAAACCCATCCAAGCTGCAAACGAAATATTTGATAAAATTTGCGTTCAGCGAAATCTGATCGAAAAGGTGCGGTTTACGTTTCATTGTTTTCAGGTTACTATCTCAGCTCATTTTCGTTGGGTTCAATTTTCGTTGTTTTGATAAAGACAATCCAAAGGTACTATTTTGTGGACATTTGATTTCGTGGATAAATATAAATCAATAAATATACTTATACTGACTTCAAAAGTTCATGGACGTATGGATTCATGGATTACTTGCATCTATGTAATTAATGAAAATAATCTCCATAAAATTTAATAATTCAAATAGAAGGTGTTTCTGTAGGAGGTAATGTTTTCAATAAATCTACGTCACGGGAGTTGTTTATTTGGAACTAATTATAATGCCGCTATTATGCAGCACGATTGCACGAGTTATATTGAATAATATCAGCATATATCTATACAGCGTGCCAATTACATCTACGATCCATCAAGGCATTTTAAGTTGCATGCAGTGAAATGTCACATATAAGATTTGTTTGCGAGATATATTTGGCATTTATGTTGCTTGATAATTAAAGTAATATGCTAATAATGTTTTGTCTTTTCCCCGCAGGTTAACTACGAGGATGTGGTGTTGAACAGACAGACTCTTGGCTACGGTAATGTCAAATACAATGCAGTTGTTCGCGATATTAATAAGGAATTTACAGCACATTTCCAATTACAAATACTGAACCTTCCTCAAACTGCTTCGCGAATGGCTGCTGAAATTTGGAATGAATGGGTGAGAAATATTCACTCGATGTAAAATGCATTTCCACTTACTTTACACAATATTTCTAATAAAGAATCATATTATCATCGTCAAAGTTTTGTTTCGTTAATGAATTGAGATAAATGATTAATGGTTTATGAAATATTTAAAATATACTAAACAAAAAAAGAAAGGTAACACTACTTTATTCTGTGATTAATTAATTAACCCCTTCACAAATCCTTATCAATCATGTTCGAATAAAGTAATTTCTCATAAAACTGCAGCAATGGTTCATTATAAAACTTTGCGTTCAGTTGATTTTATTCGACTGTAAAGGACGTTGGGGTCAATTTCAAAGGTAACACCATTAGTAACGGGTATGGCCATCGTTTGCGAAGTAAACAGCATTGCAGCGTCGTCGCATGGAACTCGTAAACCGGCGGATAATTCGAGGAGAGATGCTGTTCCATTCAGCGATCAAAGCTTGGGCCAGCTCCTGCAAGTTTGACGGCTGATTTTGACGTTCTCTCACGCGTCGCCCAAGAACATCCCAGACAAGCTTAATCGGTGACAAATCAGGTGATTTAGATGACCAATCTAACACCTGTACGTTATTTTGCTGCAAGAAATTTCTGCTGACGCGACTGGTGTGCGCTTGTGCGTTATCCCGTTGAAAAATGGCACCAAAGCCATGGCGTATTAAGAATGGCAGAACCACTGGTCTTAAAATTTCGCCCCGATATCGAATGCCGGTTAAATTGCCATTTAACACAACAAGCCTGGTACGAGTCCCCCTACAAATACCACCCCAAACCATTACACTTCCGCCGCCAAAGAGGTCCCGTTCTGCGACGCACCAGTTTGCAAAACGCTCCCCTCGTCTTCTCCACACTCTGCGCCTTCCGTCACCGTGTTGCAGACAAAACCTGGAATCATCTGAAAACAGAACATTGTTCCATTGTCGTAAGGCCAAACGACGGTGAACACGGGTCCAGTTACGCCGATTATTACGGTGACGTCGTAACAAATTGGGTCCAGTGTAGGGACGCCGCGCTTTCAATTGGTAGGCCCTCAACCCGTTGCGGACTGTTTGGGGAGACACACGACGCCCAAGCAATGTCCTTGTAGTCTTTACTGCGGTTACAATTGTATCAATCGTATACGACGGTCATCCCTGGAGGTCGTTTTACGGGGTCGGCCGCTTCGGGGACGATCGGATGTTGACCCAGTTTGGTTTAAACGACTTACCAACTGGCAAATTGTCTTAACACTGCAACCAGAATGCCGTGCAACTCGACGGCGAGACTCCCAAGCCTGGATCATGCCTACATCCCTTTCTCTCTGTACTTGTGACAGCCGGGGCATAATGATAAAGTTGATAGATAGCAAGATTCGGTGATTTCTAAGTCCTAACGATCTAAGGAACAGTTGTCAGTTTGAATGTTTATGAAATCCAAGCGAAGATACAAGTTAGTCGCAGAAAACCTCGTGCAGCTCTTTCGCTAATACAGACTTTCACGCTTGAATGATTTTGGTAACCCCCTCGGATTTTGTAATGTAAAACATTACCATTTTCTAATATTGCACAAACGTCATTTTGTTTTCACTCATTTACAGGTATTTGCCAAGGAAACATGTTAACCTTTCTTTTTTTGTTGAGTATATATAATATAATTCTATGTTTTTATCTCCTCAAATGCCAGTAGTACGGAGAGACATTTCAAAAGACGCTCAAAATTAAATGTGAACAACAACGTTGATGTGCTCTCTTTGATATGCTCAGCACATTTTAATGACGGTTTGGGTTTATTGGGTTACTAGTCAGGGTTCAGAGACGAGCATCTAGAGTCTGAGCAGCTAATACACCATTGTCGGATTAGGTACTTATAGCATGTACGAGCTCCGATTTTCATTCCGATACTACGTTTCCGAATGGCATCGTCAATACAGCTACCAGAAGGTGTAACAGAGTACTCAAAACCTATTGTTATCCATTGATTTGTACTTTAATTGAATACGAGACAATACTTACTTTGATTGACCAAAACTGACAACGCTTCTATGGTCGATGAAGCAGACAACGCCTACTCTTTCGTAACACCTAGTCTTAAAATCCTTCTTCTTTCTCGGGTGTCTCCCGTAAATGTTTTCTTTTTGTTCATATTTTGTCATAATTTTATTGAATCTAAGTTGTTATTTGTGATTATGTTAACATTTTGGTATTTTAACGTTATTTTTTAAATCAATCATTTTTAGTTTGGGCCGGTAGTATGTTTGTTTAGCGAGGTAGCCATCTGAGAGAGCCGCCTAAATATATCCCTGGATATTTATTGGTCGAAAAACATATCAAAAACATTGGTCGGTAGCCTCCAATTTGATCAATTATGGTAATTTTAGGACTCCCGGGTATTTTCGAGTTGAGAATCCCAAGCATTCATCCCTCGACCAAACGCCATAATGAAGGCCAAAAGTACAGTAAGACAGAGTCAAGAGAGACATTAGGAAGATGAAAGATTTTTTATTAAGAAAGAGAGAATTTATAGATTCCAAGTTTAGTCACTTCTTCGATCATGCAACCAATGTCCCTATCTTCAGGGCGGTTTGTACGATTAATGAATTCATAGTAAACAAGCAAATTACTCAATTCTTCACAAAGGTGAACCAACAGTGTGCCGTGATACATACGCCGGTGAAACAATTAATTTCACCTGTACTTGACGTGTTTTGGAATACTAGGTGCAGACACTCATTTACATGACTTTTACGATTTCAGATGACGTGCCAGATCCACTGAGATGCATATATTAACATTCACGTAAGAATATATTTGTTGATAAACAAAAGCGGTATTTTAAACATGTTTCATCAAGCAGCTGAACATTGAAATACACGTGCCAAGCTGATCTGATAAAGTGTTTAAGACATGCAATCGGGTAATTCTGTTGATGTTCGAGAACATGATAGGTTTGATAAACACGTGCATCAAGACGGCGATCGGTGATCGATGTCAGTTGTCTAATATCACGTGTCATCATATCACCGTTTAAACATTAACACATGGCGATATTTTGCAATATTGGACATGTAAACATTTTAATAAAAAAAAATGTTTGTGATGCATGTGGTATATACGTTTCATTCCACGAATATGGATTATATAAACAAATATAATTCGTAACATTTACGGACAACGCAATTACAGTCATGATATCATGGCGCAATACTTTCCTAGTGAATAGGTTAACCAGATATTACCCACTAAGACATTACAGTGCACAGTAGTTAACGAACCAATGGACGATATTACACAAACATATATTATGTATCTGTTCTCGTTCCCAAAAAAGTCATGATGTTTATACCAAATCCTCCTTTTCTAAACACTGGCGGAGATGTGAATTTCATCATGAATGAAGGACATAAGGATTGTACAAGAGTTGTTAATCTTTATTATTACAAAAGAATAAATTCAGAATCTGTATATTTTTGTTTTAGTAAAAATATTTTTTCCTATTCGGTTTGTTGGATTGTGCAGTAATAGACCACACGTCTTTCATCTAAATGTCTGGTTTTCGAATCCCCGTGCAAATTCAAATCCCTCGCGATTATTTGTACTAAATAAGTCATGTAGATCCTGTTAATGAGATTTGTCACCAGACAATCTTATTAAAACGATATTTGTTGATTCATATTGGAAATTATGCATTGAGTGGTATACATAAGATATATAACTGGCCATTCTACCGCCATATTTATGAACATACAAAAATTGCGAACCAACATATTTGTCATATGGTTAATTAAGAGGAACAGATGAATGATCTTTAAAGGAACTCCTTACTAGGAAAAGACATCAAATGATATAAAATTTATCACCAACCTTTTTTTTTCAAAATAAATCAATAACAGGTACCTAAAATCAAGATCTCAGTATAACACCAAATGTAACAAATTTGTTAGCCAAGCATTGTATACATATGTCTTATGTATATGTTGCTATACTAAGGAATAGGAGTTTAATGCCAAAATTTTTATTAAGGATCTCACACGGATTTTGGCAAATTTAGACCAACCCCTCTTTATTTCGGCTTTGATATTTTTTTCAAATATTACATTATGATTTATCATACATTTCCTTTTTACGTACATTTGCTTTCGTCATGTTTATCTTTGCCAATTTTTCCAAGAACAAGTCTCGCATTGTACCTGCTCCTGACGATAACACAGGGAGCCTTTTCTTCCTGGTGGGTTAAATATCCGAATAGCATCAAATTATGTCCACAACAGCTGTTCAAATGTTGTAGGTAAGGTAATTTATAAAGTACAATGTTTCTACTTTTACCCGTGTTCTTAAATTTCAGCGACGAAAAGATGAAGGGAACAATTGTTGCTTGTGTTAAATTTGTTGTAGAGGACTACTCAAATAACAGTTCTGAAAGTTATATCAATAAATATGGTTTTATGGGCAATAGAGGAGAAATGCTAATAAAAATAGTAGTATATAAAGCAGAATGGAAGTAGAATGGCTGTTGGTTGTAAACTCTCATTTGATAGTACTAAATTGTCGGGCCTGCTGGTAAGCGTTCACACTAGACTTGCAGCTCTGGTTTCTGTCACCGAACAGAGACACATCATGGTCAGAAAAAGGAACTTTGTGCAATGAAGTGTAAGTGAAAGCAGTGGTTATGTTAAACTTAGTTTAGTGCTCCTGTGTCCTGGTGTGAATCCACTTAACACCGGCATCATATCATTTTACTTTTTTTTCTAGGACGGTAAACCCCTAAAAATCAAATATATTTTGGCAAAAGTAAGGACAGCTATCATTATGTCATGATAACATGTAAAGATCATGTTTCCAAAATGCCACATGTATTACAAAGTGTCCATGCAGGTAAGGCGTTGCAAACTCAAGACCAGTGAATAAAACCTTTCAATAAAGGTTTGATACTGCAGAGCCAAACAATTAACTAAACTGCAATAGTCCTTCTAGGACTCGTCAGTGATTCTAATGTCATGAATTTCGAAGCCTGGAAGGAAATTTCGTAACAACGTCAAGAACGTGTGTATATTTTAACGGCGCTACTACTCGAATGAAGAAGATATGTCAAAGACTAGAAAATGAAGTGTACTAGTCCCATAAATTCATGCATGTAATCGTTTAGAAGCTTCGTAAAGATCATATGTAAAGTTCATATGAATAAAGACAAGTCCAGGAACACAAGTGTCTGCCATCTGCAATCTCGGAAATAATAAAAAAAAAAATATAAGTGGTTAAAAGCTTTTGAACCAAATTTGAATTAGAGCTGGATACGATATGGCCCTACATCCACCCAGTGTCACAATGTTTTTCTTACCGTTAACGCGCACATTCTATGTTTGGATAGATAGTGGTTGTGCCAAAAATGATTGTCCTAAATGGTATTTCTTTCATTTGAGAAAAATATCTGTCAAGAGTTACAAAATTACCAGCTTATGCGAATGTTTGAGCGAATGAAAAAAGTATATATAAAAACGACAACCGTGAGTATGTGAAACATATAAAAGAGCTATTCCGACGATGAAAATTGTCTACTCACATATGATAATACTATAGTAGGTCGGGCGTTATGTTATAACTTAAAGTGAAACACCACTAACTGATATGTACACGTGACAATTATAGAAATATCCGAAAATGTCATTTATTTCAATTAAAAACAAAAGATTAACGAGTTAATCATCTTCAAAGCCATAAATTGAAAGGTATCAAATCAATATAAGAATAAGACCATTACAAACATAATTGCAAACTACGCGAGGGCCTGAAGAGCCCTTTTCTGTCGAAGTTTACCGTGTCAACCAATAAAAATTATTTTTGAGTTTAATCCGCGTAGGGTTGGTTCCACAACAGTTTTAATGGTTTATCAGTGCTTCGAATAATGCATAACAACCAAATTTACCGAATTGTAAGCGCTGTCAAGCCGAACTTTACACAGAGATGGACAATTACAGCTGGAAAATGGTTTAATGTCGACATTTTAGAAAGGAAATCATAATATTTATTGCTTAATCGAAATAATGTGGACACTTATGATCTATCATGAACTAACGTTTAAACATACCTGAACAAAAATGTCATACAGATTCTATTCTACAGACGTTACCAAGCGGCAATTTTTAAACGCAACAAGTCAAGATGGTTAGATGCACTATCGACATATTCAATAAATTTTATAATTTGCATACATCTGATATTATCTGAAGAACGTCAACTACAAACATGCCATACACCAAAGTAGTTTGCTATACTTGTTTGACTTGAGCACAGATGCATGCGAGTTTTGACTTTCAACAGTGTAATTTGAGCTTTAAATCTATAACACAATACATTTTTTATTGCATCGTAAAGTATCGCAGACATTGCAATGCGTTATATTTTCCTGAAACTACATCCGTTAAGCTTATTTAATTCGAGTTGTTTTGCTAATAAATGTAACATTAACCACCTGAGGTGCTGTGATATTGCATTACCTCTAAAACATGTGTTAACAATCGGTAGCCTCGCGCCGGTCATGTGCATATTATCGCCAATTATTCTAGTGGCATAAACTTCAAACAATGAAAAGTAACCGACCACACCTCCAATTAATAAGCGCGTGCATTGCATGTGTCCGACATATTTCCATAAGATACCGCAAGGTGTATCGACCGACACGTGCTAGACTTACTCATACTGTGATTAACCAAGCAAATGTGCGAGGAATGATATCAGCTATTGATGGTAATATATGCCAGGCTATAAAACATTGTTTAGAGTTATTCCTAAACAAATAAGATCGAGACTTAAAGCGTCTGAATTATTGCCTAAATGTATGACAAAGCTTGTTGATTGCTAAAAATTATGTATATATATTGAACATATGAAGCTATTTCAGTCTTCAGAATTTGATTGCAAACGTTACCGAATTGGAATTATCAAATAATTATCGTTATAGAATTGTTTTCGTTTCAAACATAAGATAAAATGTCGCCTTTTCCCACTGAAATTTGTCAAATCTTTCAAACTTCTGAAGAATAATTCATATTCCTATCTGAAACTAGGTTAATGTAGATCACATTTTACTTGTGCAGTAAAAGAGTACTATACCTATTTGTATGCTTGATTTTACCTCATCGAGACATCTAAGGTAATTTGAAGACGGTGTTATTGGATTATGAACGGCACAAGTACTCTTTTTATAGTACTATCACACCGGAATGTCGTGATGTAACAAAGTGCAAGATGAGACCAACATGGTCATATTATACTGACGACGAGCTCACGCAGTTGTTTATCGCTAATTTATAGTAATCTGTACGTCAAATATAGAGCGAACTGCACAATTTGTAAACTACGGACTGAATCTATAAGACACATATTGCAAAACATTAACGAAAAAAAAATTACACTGAAATTCCTGTAAAAAGTCTTATGTGTTCGTATATGTTGCGATATTGTAAAATGTTATTAGAAAGATATACGCCCATATTGTGGTTAAGTTCCTGAAAATATCTCGTCGCTAAACGCTTTTTTTCAACTTCGTCGATGATAACTGTAAGGGAAAATGCACAACAACAAGTTGCAGGATAACGAGCGACATGCAATGTACAGTGAAACATAGGAGCAGGAAATATATTTCTTTGCTGCTGGTCGTAAAATTCTGATTATAAGGTGTGCTGGGAAAACGGTGTAAATTTGTTAACGCATATCGGTATCCAATAACTATGGATATTCAACGGATTTCCTTATTATGAAACTATGAAATTGTGAATTTAAGATCTTTTGCCATTATCTTAAGAAAGTAATTATATGTATGTGATACATTTATTTGTCTAGATAGTATATCATGATTGTTCAAATATTCTTCTAATACATGTAGATGCACTATTAGGCTGAGTTTACATAAAGCATAATAGAAGCATTTCTATTGTTTTTGATTTTCTAAATACACTACATTTGTAATACTCTAGCGAACTCTAGTAAAATCTAGACTTCTTACTGATTTGGAATTCTTCCTGTCATCTTTAAATCCTGTTTTGCAACTTGCAATAACACAGACATGATTCATTTTCAATATAATAAAATCAATATCACAAAATAATTAATATATCCAAAATATTGAATTACAGGAAATGGTATTCTGTGTTTAAGGTAAATAAATCAATCAGGTATAAAAACAACAAAACCTATAAATAGGATTAGATAACTAAGGTGTTGTTATGTGCAATTTTAGTGCAAAGAACCAATAGCAGACCACAAAAATATAACAGCACCCGTTTGCTTAAAATAACCCATATATCATTCAAAGATGAAATCACTTAAGGGAAATGTTTTGAACAACACGCCTTCAGTTAATGCCCGCATTAACTACAACATATTAATTACTTTCATAATATCATTTTGGCTTAGTGGCACAGCTGACTAATTTTGCTCACAAGCAACCAGGTACACGATTCAATTAAATTCACTAGTTCATGGCCTTCAGCTGCTTACCTCAGATTCAGCTTGATTTTATACAAGGAGATTAACTACCAGATTATTGATTCATTAATGATGCACAGGATGCCGCTTTGATATACATTTCATAGTTTTAGAAAAACAAGAGAAAGTACAGGCCACGTGAACCTTTTTTGTCTATTGTCCAATGAGGCAAGATGTGATTTGATATTGTTCTCAATTAAAGGCACAAAGAAATAACGAATAAAATCGAAATATGTATACATTTGGATAAAAAACACTCTGTGTGAAATATCAGAAATAAGAGTTTCCTGATCCTGCCATCACAAGAAAATGTCACTAGAACAATTTTAACGGTCCTAGAATTTGATGAAATTTTCAATGTTTTCAAAGGGCCTAAAGTTATATAGATATTTTAGGTAAACAACAACTACAATTTCCAAACACTTACATTTGTTAATTTTTTTTATCAAAATATGGAGTTTTTCCTGTTTAACGTCCATAAATTTGTTACATTTATAATATTTAGCTTTATATGTAGATTCAAAACATGCAACATGCATCAATGAAGAGGATTTGACCCAACTCAATGATCTATTATAGATTTTGAATCAAGTTTTGGAGTAGGATGTGCACCCACGACAAAGCTCAAAAAACAGGTCATAGTACATGTCATAGGTGACTTTTGCATTTTTTAAACATACATTCTTAAGACTTTGGTGAAGTACTACTAACAAAACACAATAAGGATTAAATGGGAAGGTGTGTAAAATTCCTTTACTATAGATTGTATAAGGTGACATATAGATTATAAAAACGACTATTTAAATGCTTACCATCGCGATAGACAGTAGAATAATGCACATCCTACATATTATTTGCAATACTATTTCGTGAAGTTTTCATAGTACATGGAATCGCCATTCAAAATGATTTTTTCCATCGTGTTGTAATGCAAATCTAGTAAACGAATTTTGTTTCGTTTAACAGGAATAGCTTGCTCACAACCGGTTGGGTCGTATATATAAGGTTTCAGGAAGGACACTGAAAGTTGGAAATAAGGCACAGATAAAAAGCAGACAGGTAGAAAATAGTCAATATCCCAACAGTTGAAATGGAGCAGCACATCTGTTTTGGTCCCCTTTATAGACGACAGGGCAGAGGAAAGTCAGTGACCTATAGCATATATTGTTCCTGGTCTATCCGGTGTCTCCTATAATAACACAACGCAGAAACCACCCCGAAATGCATGTATCAAGTGAAAATGATTACAAAACCGCAAACTGTCTAATAGACAAACTATGTACACTTTTGTTCAAATAAGTGCACTATTGCAGTGTCTGGAAATTACGTAAAGTGTTTAGGTAAAACCCGCATATATAATGATTCACACTGCAAACCTGAGGAAGGATGATAAAAATATAGCATGTCTCTTCATTTCTAATAACTATCAGTTTCAGCACAGAGAGAACGAAAAGACCCGAACATATTCCATGGTACATTTGCTGGAACTATTATGAGACTATCAAACTATCTCACAGCAGTCAGATCTCCAAACAATCACAAATTCCCCTCATTATGCTGCATCCTGACTAACAGCTCATTACGATAACGCACAAACAAATATTCCCATAGTATCAAAGTCATTCAGTGAGCTGTTGAAACAAAGATAATATACTATATTTATCGACAAAATGGGAATACCATAATTTGCTTTTATCTACAATTTAATCATTCACAATTTACATGTAATGTGCACGTGTTACATAGTTTCGACTATGCACCAAACGGAAAACAGAAAACCTAAATAGAATTCGGCAGTTTTCTTTTCAACGATGTAAGAGTTGTAGAAAATGAACGAAACATTCCTTTCATTTATATCTTATTAGATGGCTGATTCCTGATTTGTCGTCAAACTCTTTACAAACAAGACATAAGACAATGAAGGTACGAGTTTAATAGAACAGTTGATGAATTTTGCAACTCTTAAATAATAAGATGAAAAAAAACCCATTTTTTTTAAAAACTTTTAACATTTAAATGGACATCGTATACGCATGGACAGTCTGTATAACAATGGTTAACAAGTAAATATACAGAATGATAATATATGTTCATCAGGAAATTATATGATATAACACGTAGTATTAATCATGCTGTAGGTAAATTTTTAAAGTCTTTGGCAAACGTTATTAAATTGTTAGAACAAAATGACGTGTCCAGTTTGACTATACTACAAGACCTTCCTCGAGTGACCTCTTCATCATCGGAAAACGTCCTATATTAACCTTTGCTGTTGTGAGAACGCAAAACCCTTAAAAAACAAACAAAAGCACGAGCTTAACAAGCCAGACCATACGGAAGGTGTAGCGATGTGATCAATAAATCTTGGACCAGCACAAAGATGCACATCATTCGTTTGGTGTGCATCCAAAGAATGCAGACAAAGTAATTGCTTTTAAAAAGTCTTTTTACATGTGCAGTTGTTGTGCAGTATTTAAGCGATTGTTCACCACACGGTAGGTTAGTGTAATGCTACATCAAGTTATTATCCTGCAGACTGTTTTACAAATTGTGTAGACAAGAACCTGCAAGAAATAAATGCAATCTTTTGATCACGTTTTCTCAAGTTGTCATTAACGAAGGGCATGTGTAGGAACGATACCCATAAATCTGGAAAGAATGACTTTTCTGAACTTTGTCTATACATTTGCCTGAGCCTAAAAACAAAAACAATATATATATACAGCAGGTTTTCGTGGTCAAATACACCGAGGCTTCCTGTAATCTGTATGACACGTTTTAATTCATTCAAATAGTAGCAGGGTTCAGAATATACACATATACCTGACGTTGTTCTATTAAACTTTGGTCCTTGGCATCACTGACGAGTTATATAAGGACAAAACAGCTGTATGATGTGGTTTAATTCATTGCTTGGCTTTATTGTATCTCACTAAAGTATTAAAAGGTGATATTCACGAGTGTACATTTGTACAGTGTTATGTGAACAACAATTATAATGTATTGATGTACAACCAATATTTTAAGGAGTTATAGACAGATATATATTAGAATGCCATGAAAAAAGGGGAAAAAAAGCGCCATTATATCCAGCGTAATTAATTATTTATAGAAGATGAATGATATGCATTTTTGTTTGTTCAGATAACATATATGGATACATTACATGATTTTTGAGCGGGATATATCCATTATTCAATCGTCACCCTTGTACTGTTTTCGTATAATCAGGACTAATTCTATAATGTGTAATTTCAAACACAAAAATGACCACCATAATCAATGTCTGCAGATCTGATTGGTAAGTTTTAAGCGCATCATAATTCTTTCTTTGACATATGTACTATTTCCTTGCGCGGTATCTGATGCTTGTATGTTGTTTAATTTTGTTTCATTTAGGAACGTGCCACCATTCCCTAAGATTGACCAAGGTGTACATTGCGTTTGTCGTAGATGACGACTGCGTTTTCGGAACGATGGGTAATATTATTACTGTACTTTTTCAGAAGTCGCCGTGTGATACATTCTTTGTTTATACTTTATTCTAATTTCATGGCATTTGTGTTTCAAACTACTTAGTACTTGTTGGACATTCCTTCTTGTGATGTCCCACCAACCAGGACGTTCCTCTATTTCGTACATTAAACCAACAAATATATTTGTGTTGGCATGTTAATGGTTTCTGTAAATTTGGTTGATAAAATGCATTATATCACGTATAGAATACCTCAGTTTACCTCAAACTTCCGAAATAATTATCTACGCCCACAATAACCTTTCGTTCCGTTAAATCAAAAGCCAGATTATAAATTAATACTGACAAATTTATTGCCAGCAAAGGCATCTGTCAGGATGGGGATCATTCGGCTTTAGTGTAGAGCCAATAATTGTACATTATTTGCCAACATTGATAGCCCTTTCATTAAAATAATTAATTGGAGCAGACTTTCATCAAAATTCGTGATTGCGCAAATTTTCATGTCAAATACTAAAGTACATGGAACTTGTTCCGTTCTGCAGTGCGTATTTCAAATAACAAAGTAACAGATAAGTGGCACAATATTGGTTATAGATACAATGGACATTTTAGAAAGATATTTCTCCGTTTTGATGTCGTTTATCATTTGTTATCTCTATCTTGATGCTATCATACGTTTTGGTTTTAAGTTAGGAGACAGACGACGACTGGATTCCGCTTTGTGCCTTACCAAAGCATATCCAAATGGTTCCTCATGTTCCAAGCTTTTCGCTCAAGGTAAAACGAATGCAGAAGATCTGGTAAGACAGTTGTAATTAAATGGAGAGTCTAACTACCAATAAAGGTTATGATATTAGGTGCGGTAACAACATAAACTAGAAATTGTTGCTAACAATTTTACGGGCTTTTCGCTTCTGTGGCGACAGACTCCCCGTTTAAGTTTAAGTTAATATCAGCTTCATTTACGGCAAACCTAAACAGAATTCCACAAGCTGACCTGAGCAGTTCAAAAACAACCATTTTCAAAATGGCGGTCATGGCAGCCATCTTGGATTTCGGACCAACTTAGAAAATAACAACTCTGAGTCACAAAAAAATGTTAGTCCTTCATCCCAGCATGCTACGAGCATAATATCAGTCCCCCCTTGCTTTTTGTTTGATCAAAGATGTTTGAAGATTTCATTTACATTTGACACCTGTGCCCTTGAATGTTAGTCAAGGTTTTTCATAATTGCAAGCCTCAGTATATACTAAATACTAGTACTCTACACCTTGTGGAACTTGAGAAGAAGATTGTTTAAAACTGGTACCCTATATTGAACATTTCAACAATGATTTCAACTTTGACCCCCTACGGACACCGGAAGTTGACATTTATCCTGATAACAATATGTGAGAATGTTTCCTTGTTTGTTAATCTCTACAACATATCCAAAGATGAACTTTGTATCTTGAAACGTTAAGGAGATATAACTACATAATAACGAAGAAATACACTTTTTAAAGGTTCAAACATATTTGACCCATATGACCTTGATTGTAGGTCAAGGTTATTCATATTTGCAAGCCTTATAATGTAACATCTGTTGATCAAAATATCCTAAATATTAGTTCTCTAGACCTTGTGGAACTTGACAAGAAGATTGTTGAACACTGGTACCCTAATTATATATTTTAACACTAACCCCCTCCGGAAACCGGAAGTTGACATTTTTCCTGATAACAATATATGAGAAAGTTTCTTTAATTGTTAATATCTACAACAAATCCAAAGATTAACTTTCTATTTTAAGGAAGTATAACTACATCAAAATAAATTAAACAATTTTTAAGGTTCAAAAATATTTGACTCCTGTGGACTTTAACATGAATCAAGGTCGTTCCTAATAACAAACCTTTTTTCCACTACTCGAGTATGATATTGACCAAATATCATGATCTTAGGCCTTTTGGTTTTTGAGAAGAAAATTTTATGTTACAAAATTGAACCCTTGAACATTGACGCCTACCGAAAACCAGAAGTTGACGTATGACAGTGTATTTTTTGTCCAGTTTGGTAGTACATTATCCGAGCATGCTACATAGCAAATATGAGAACCCTACACGTTTTGTTATTGGAAAACATTATTTTAATGAATCTAATATAATTGACCCCAGTGACCTTGAACATAGGTCAAGGTCGTTCATATTAAAAAAAACTAATTTTCCACCACTTGAGTATGACTTAGACAAAATATTATGACCTTAGACCTTTTGGTTTTTGAGAAGAAGATCTTTGAAGTTTGTATCACAAAATCGCACTTTTGAAATTTGACCCCTACCGGGAACTGGAAGTTGTCGTTGCATAGAAAAAAGTTTCATGAGAAATGTTATTTATATCTGATTCTACATCACATATACAAAGTTCACTTCAGTACATGAAGCCGTTCATGTGATACTGACACTAAGCTAAAATCAGAAATGACGTCATGGCGGCCATTTTGTTTTTTTCAACCTGGTTCAGAATCTTACCAATCACTAAAATGAATATGGGGAAACTTTTCCTGACCAATTAAATAAGATATTTATCAAAGATTTTGGAGTAATTCAAATTCAAACTTTTTGTCGGCATTTCAAAAGATCAAAGAAAATTTTCAAAATAGCGTAAAACGGTAACGAAAAACGTCACGGAAAATGTGAAGATATCAACTTCATCAGATAATCATTTTGCATTGATTTATGTAAGAATTTTTCAAAAATATTGAAAAATGAGATTTTTAGAAAAAAAAATTGTGACCTTTGACCAAACAGCGAACTTTATTATTCGACATATTTTCTGATAACATGTCTGAAAAAAATTTAGATAAGGAAATTCTCTACAAATAATATAATTGTACAAACTCTCCACAATGAACGGTTTTGAAGTTACAGCAGTTTTAATGCATTTTTTTGTTTGTTTGTTTGTTACAAAGGACAATTGTTAGTTGATAAACAATTAGCAAGTGTGCTTCAGTGTCATTTACAATGTTCCTTTTGAAAACATTCTGTGGTCACATTATCGATAGGTACAAAAATGTGAGAAACCATTTTCGTGCATGGCCTTGATTTAAACATATTTTATTGTATCAGTTATATACAAGGGATTGGGCACAAGTTATCCAACTTATATTAAGCCCTTTCCCATGGCCTTGCACACTTTGATTTACAGTCTTGTTTACAGCAAGTACAATTGAAACTTCGATTGCTATACTAGACCAAGTTTAAAGAATAATAATATCTATTGTATGACAAAAATCGCTCATTAACACCAAGCAAGACTCACGTCATTTTTCATAATACAATTTAATTGATCATTTTTCATAACACAAATAAAATGAAAAACGTCACCATAAAACGTGGAAGTGATGGGAAAATACAGTTTTGGAAACGAACAATGCATCAAAACCTTGGTGCACAGATCGTGCATACATTGCGCACAGATGGTGCATACATCGTGCGCACATGCGTGCGGACAACTGTGCAATAGGATCGCACATTTTATGGTTTTGGTAAAATGGTTGGCTAATATTACGGATTGAAAATTAATCGGAATATTCATGAAGTTATAACTAAATTGCGATCACTTGAACACTAAAATGTATTGACAATCACAAAAGTCATTTTTATTTCGACAGTTTTCGAAATAATACTGGAGCTGCATTAATAAGTCTTATATAGTTTCACACTTCAGAAAGTGGCGAGTATCGGTGTCTCGGGCACCAAACGTTCACTCGATTATAGGTGACGGTTGGGTCGCCCGTGTAACAAACACACCACTTAAGATTTACCTGTTTTGTTTTACAAAGTGAATGGAAAATGGGATTAACACAGACGAAATTAGAATAAAATTTCCATTTTGACGGTATGAGATTTTAAATGATTCATAACATCACGAGACGTTCTTTCAAACTTTACAGGCTGGACATGTGTGGCTCTTTGTAAACAATACACGTAAAATTACGAATGTATCCAACAGGTACACAACACTCTACACCAGCATTCAGCGTGTATCGGCTATATCTACAAGTGTATGGATTAATAGGTCAATTAACTAGTTGTACTCTTATATATGTAGAAGATAAGTAAACCCTTTCCCACATTTATTTATCAGTTATTTCTAAATTTACATCAACCACAACAGAACCGTAAAACATACCCACTAATGTACGATTGCTTATTTTGTCCAATTTTCTTATCTTGCGCAAATCGCACATCGTGTAACGTTGTGCGATCCCACAACTGACTTAAAGACAAACAGACATATTTCAAATGTCAGCCATTGTAACATTTTTAAGCAATTGTCAAATCATATTGTAAACCGTTTGCCAAAACCATGCTTACACATATGCGTATCTCAGGACTGCAGTTGTGTTCACGGTAATGCATAAAATAGAGAGTTTGTTTGATGTGGCTAAGAAGTGTAACACTGATTTCAATTTAAGACACATGTTGTTCTGTATGCTATTTTAACTTCTGCCTACAGACACTGTTTGGGCAAAGTTCAAGCCCATTAGCCAATACATGTACTTGGTTCAATGACAGCATGAATGGCAATTACCAGACACCAAGAACTACTCATCTTTGTGTTACGTAACCCATTATATAACGATCATAGTTTACAAGGTCACGGGAATTTCGTAAAACAACGGCTGTCACAGTTGAAGACACCATATTTTTGCAGATGTGGATGATGTACTCAAAATTTGAAATTCTGTTCATATGTTTTGAATAAGGCAATCGGAACCGTTTAGGGATGTGAAATATAATTATTCAACAAACGGTGCTCATCATTTGAACTGTTGCCCAAATTCGTATAAATAGATAAAGATAATTTACGGTTTCCTGTGTTAAAGGAGTAGAGACTAGAGAAAATTTACAGCTAAACTACAAAGTAATGATGACTGATGATCCAAATTTACAGTCACAATTTGGATTAAGTAATCGCTGTGATATATCGTGTTTACACGCGGCTTGTT
Source organism: Ylistrum balloti (assembly GCF_031769215.1). Lineage (NCBI taxonomy): Eukaryota > Metazoa > Mollusca > Bivalvia > Pectinida > Pectinidae > Ylistrum > Ylistrum balloti. Next base: position 367,364 of record NW_026782421.1, on the reverse strand, counting down.
GAAAACTGAGTTTGAATGCCGACGTTAATTTAAGAGCACGGTATGGTTATCCATTTTGAAGCGGCTAACACGCGACTATTTAGTGACATTTTAGTGACTTTTTTGTATAGTTTGAGTCACTTTCATTTACCTCTCTCGGTCAATAGTTCCTTACCTGGTTTTGATTACATGTAAGGAACATTGACCATCGGGGCTAAGGAGAGTTTTGCTAATACTATATCGTAGTTTTAACCTTTCGTAGAAATTATTTTCAACGATGTTACATCTCGCATGAATAATAAAGTTATTGGTTTTACGTCTTATTATTGAGATTATATAAAACCAAGGTGGCCAGGTAGAAATGACTTGGGTGTTGCCGGCTTGGAGGAACACCCATGGCTGACAGTCTGATAGACTTTCAATATTCAAGACAAAATATCAAATTTGATAAATGATAGAATTGACAGGATGAAATTGTTTTGTTAAAGTTATGCTTTAAATTAACTTGGATACTTGGCACTATGTTAATTGCTTACTTGTATGAATAGCATATAAAATCTCTGTTCATGTTTTCTCTTCTTCCGGACTGTCATAAGCTTATTTTGTAATTTCTCGTTATATTAAAAATATAGCAATGGTTTTCGCAATTACAGTCGATTCACATTTTCTTGATTGTGCTCTAATAATGATAAAAAGTAGGTTTGAAATAAGACTTCTCTAGTATGTGAGGCTTTTTGTTTTGACAAATCATGAATACTTTTCATCGGGGATGTTACTTTTCATTGCTTTTCAAGGTACTTTTAATCCACGAACTGATATGTCAACCAACTGTTGAAGATTTACAGAGCAATATATATCATTGTAAGCAAGTGTACATGAAAACGCATTTTGAAGATATCAAAACTGAGCCACATGAAAATATATGATTTACAACAACTTACGTCATATTTTGCCCTAGTTTTATGGAATTTGAGATAAGATTATGTTGCCATGTTCGTATTCTATATATAGCCTTTGTTTTGCGTTCAAGTTGATAACTCTAAAACAATGTTCCAACATATTTTGTGATACATGGTTGTAAATCGTTTATATCAATCGTACGCCCCTAACACTGAATTATGATGAAATTAGTCATGTCCTGTCAACATCAGAAAAGTTATTCAGAAAAGAAATAAATGAATTATGCATTTATGTATGTATGACGTTAGGTGTGTAAAAAGAATAATTTCGGTCACATTCTGTAACATACCAACTGCGTTTTAATGAGAGACGGGAAAAACGGCAAGTTTATATATCCTTGTTGACGTTAACAATAAAGTTTCATGTCTGCCATTATATTCATTTGTCCCTGTTTAACAATGAAATATCATTTCTCTCATGTCTGCCGTTGACAAATGGCATTTGGGCTATAATTTGAAGAGATGGACTGTTTTACGGATGATATACATGTGCTTGACATCGTTCAAAACTTATATGATAAATGAAAACTACGAAATATATTGAACTATGAGGCTAGGGCACCTGCCCGTCGAGATTTTGACTTCTCTTTCGATCATCTTGGATTTTCCTCAGTCGCTTCCTAGGCTTCAAAATGTAGGTTCTTAGAATCACTGACGAATCCGTAAGGAAAGACACAGTTTTATAATTAAGTTTACTTGATTGCCTGATTCTACTATATTGCAAAAGTGCTATTCACTTGTGTGTCTTTTGTATACTCTTATATTAGAATGAAACTTGGATAAAAGTAAAGCAATTTGCTAGGAACAAGTCACGTATGAGAGAAAAAGAACGTTAACGTGATATTCGCATGCTGGAATGTCAAGACATCAGCAGGAAAAGTCTGTCGACCGTCGGTCGAAACAATCATCCAGTGACGTTGGATGCAGACAAATGGCAGGACATTTCCCAAACATTTTTGTGTTAAATTTTACCATTTTCTCGTGTCGTAAATATGTAGTATGCATCAATGAGAATGGTGGACATGCACAGTATCGAACTTGTGATGTTCTTATTTACTTTCCCGTTGTTTTAAAAGAATCGGCACAAGATTTTTTATATCATTTTGTGTAAGCAGATTTATAAATCGAAATTCGCAATTTCTTTTCTCTATCTGTGCACCATGTACCAACGACATTTGACGAGGACACGTTGAAACATCAATTTAAACGACATACATATTTTGCTTTTGTTGGCATGATAACACGCCAAGACATTTACTCAGATTATAAAAGATTTAGAGATCATCAATCATGCACATATGAATATATCTATGATAATACGGTCAAATCAACAGCTGGTGCAAAATATTGTGGAAAATCGGGAACCCTGATCCGATTAGAACGGACGGCGGTCCATATACATGGCTGTATACAAAACATGCTTAAAGTGTTTATGCGAAATATATCAATTGTTTTTCTTCATCAACAGCCAGTAGGTATATCGATTTCGTAGAGATATGTTTATTTCATTCAGGCTTGTCTGTATTATAGAATGCATTCCACATACACGTCATCTGAGTTATCGGCCGTAATAGCAGTTGTCTTGTCATTAAGTATACCTAGAGTTATACTTTAGCCTCTAAGAACAATGAAATTTAGCATCCGATACTAGAGAAAAGAAAGACCAGCAACTGTCGGTACTGCTTGTAGTCAAGGTTTTTTTCTCGCTGTAGTATGAAATAGTAAGCGAAATCAACAGCACATGGCATTTTGGAAGCCACCATAACGGTAGCACAGGTGTTTTGATTGATAAATGAAGACCTTGTAAAACATTAATTTTGACCTAGTTATTTTGCCAGAGCGTTCTGGCTGGCACGGTAATTGTCTATCGTTCTGTTACCGTTCTGTTTTTTTTTTTTTTTTTCGAATCTGTAAACGAATCTAAATACTAGACGGTGACCACAACAATTAGAAAATCTAACATCATTTACCTTTGTTTGTTGAAGTCAGCTATATATTCATAGACCACAAGAGCGAGGTTTCGACTGATCATGATTTTTTTTACATTGATTTATACTCTATGCTACATGTTAAACTAGAGTATTTCGGGGGATTCAATCAGTTAAAGACACGTATTGTAACATGTTTTTGACCTTTGAACTATTGCTAACATGATAGGTTTAGGTAAATTGTCATCAGACTGAGTGAGACTGGGATCACGCTGTGTGATCATGGCTGCTGCAAGCTCTAAAATGTAATTGTAATACTTAAGGCATAGTGTTCTTAGTAAGCATTTGTTTAATTGACTGTTGCACGTTTTGTTTGTTGTCTATCTCCACTTTTCTTTTGATCAGTATTAACAGATATCCACGTTATTTGACAAAACATATCACAGGAGTAAGAAGGACATTGATCAGTCGATTTGCATTCTTCGTCATGTTCGCTGCATTTATGACATGTTTTCGTATACTTCGTCAGATTTCTTACATTTATGTTAATAAAAACCGCCGTGTTAATTTTTGAAAGGACAGAGGCAATATCACGACATTATATGCCAGTAACCGTGATGTTAGGAAAACAAAATAATGCCGTCAACAAAATCGTAACTCCACCAAAAAGGCTGTATAAATTCTGAACAAAATAAAGATTGACATGGAGATGCTTGCAAATGAACGAGGAGAGTAAGTCCAGATGTTCCGGAATGGTAAGCGTCCTATTTTATTGATTGTCATTTTCATCTTTGTAATCTAAATTAAGTCATGTCAGACAATGGACCATGTTGGAAAGTAATTGTTGTAAATACTTGGGATAAAATTGAATGACAACAGGCCATAATGCATCAAATATTCTTATTTCATTGCGTACGGGATGTTGTGACATACTCAGTATGGGTATATGTTACTGCGAAGGTAAAGTCAAATAACAGATGTGATATAATAGTTGGCTTTTTCAGTTAATTCCAGAATGTGCCTACCGCAAACAGTGATATCACATGAGGTCGATAACTGATTTTTTATATGGCACAGCATTTGACATGTCCATATTTCAACAGAAAAAAAGTTATCAGTAAACAATTGCGATGAATTCACCAGTTTTAAGCCAACACTTCATCTTGTCGAAACCTGTAAGAGACAGTTATTATAATGACCAATTCTTCAGGACTGACGTCAGTTAACTAAGATAAGAAGGCAAATTCCTGACAAACACATCTGATATACTCTTCTAATAAAATACAGCAGCAAAATAGTGCATAAAATAGACATGTTGTTAATGTATGTGGACTCTGATAGTTGGCACCGGTGTTTCTATATGATCATTGTTAGCTATAATGTAAACATATTTCATACAAGTTCATATTATTCTTTTTAAAACCGATGCTAATATTTACGTGTTATTTTGTAAACACTATTAGGTATATTGTATGCAACAAGTATTAACATTTCGTATGTAAGCACCACTTAGTTATATAAATATTATAGATATACCGGATGGATTCTTAATATGCTTTGTTAATTCAGAATTGTAATTAGGTGAATTCATTTCAAAAGATGAAAGAAAAAATAGTTCTTTTTAGTATCCTGTGATATTAGATAAATACCATTGGCTGTGTTTTAAGTATCCAAACAGGTTGTTAATTGGCTTGGAAAAGACCAATGATCTGAATGATGTTAACGGAAAATGAATCACAGCCTTGCTGCCAAGTTTGTTTTCAAATCGCCTATGAACACATCAGGGGGTAGGATAACGAACGCTACTGAAATGTGTGGAGAAAAGATATTATTTATTATATAATATATTTTTCATAATTAACCCAAATCCTTATAGACATTTTTTCTCGTCATTTGCAGCTTAATATTGTACTAAAAGGTAAAAAAAAATAAACTTACCTAGATGGTTCATTTCAAACTGTAATTATACAATTATAGATCGAGAAAAAATACAAGCAGGAATAGAAATGATAAGGAAAATAAGCAACAATAATTGAAAATAAGCAACTTTCTTTATATCAAGCACGCTATTCTTCAACTGTTTTCTCTTTTATTCAGAAACACCCTTACTAAAATCTATATAGGCACAGATAATGATAAGAAACGAAGAAATTTCATCCTTGCGCTTTTATGAAAAAAAATTTTAAAAAAAAAGAGTGAATATGATTTATTTTTTTTTATCAATTTATGACAGTAGCGGTTATATCACCCTACTGTGGAATATGATCAAGCTTCCTGTACAATTATTCAAAAATAGGTTTTCATTTTTAGATATAGTTGTTGAATGTGGTGTTATCTACTTCCGTTTATTTTCAAATATTGGCGAGAGATATGATAAAGAACCAATGCATATGATTAATAATGTGGATTGACATGAGTGGGAATTCAGCCCCTTGTAAGTTGACTGGAAAATTCAGTCGGTGATATTTCCACCGAAGCGTAATCATTCGTGATCGTAATCAAGCGACATTTATATATTCAAGTTGAAAACAATTGCTGATTGTTTTCTTGGTTCTAAATATACATATATATTTCAACAAGGTGCCCCTAGCATCTGTGTTTCTCGTCTGCTTTGGTGTGTCCACAATTGCTGTATCTAAACTATGTCCTCCAATCGACCTAGCTGTCCGCCAGAACCTCGATTTATACCAAATTAAATCCGCAACAAAGTTTGGTTAAAAAAGCGAAAATTTAAGATGTCATTTTCTCCATGAAAACACTTTTGCGAAGATTGTTTACGAACAAATGTAATTAATATCTGCCCATTAATTCGAGGCAGAAACGATTTAAGTAACAATGAGTTGGGAGCTATTTCCCGATTGTAAGCTGATGTGACCAAAGCGTGTGGATATACTTTATCACAGTAGCAAGCTTAGGAAATTTCTCTGCCATTATGATAGCATCTTTTGATGATTACATGTACCGTGGACATCATTTGCAATAGTGCTGTGTATCGTCAGTAATCTCGCGATACAAAGCCACGATACATTGATATCATGATGCACTAAACACATGGAATCTCATACAGAAGTATTCGTGAATGTACACTGAACACATGGAATCTCATACAGAAGTATTCCTGAATGTACATTGAACACATGGAATCTCATACAGAAGTATTCCTGAATGTACACTGAACACATGGAATCTCATACAGAAGTATTCCTGAATGTACATTGAACACATGGAATCTCATACAGAAGTATTCGTGAATGTACACTGAACACATGGAATCTCATACAGAAGTATTCCTGAATGTACATTGAACACATGGAATCTCATACAGAAGTATTCTTGAATGTACACTGAACACATGGAATCTCATACAGAAGTATTCGTGAATGTACACTAACACGTGGAATATCATAGAGAAGTATTCCTGAATGTACACTAAACACACGGAATCTCATACAGAAGTATTCGTGAATGTACACTAAACACATGAAATCACACTCGTGAATGAACACTAAACACATGGAATCTCATACAGAAGTATTCGTGAATGTACACTGAACACACGGAATCTCATACAGAAGTATTCCTGAATGTACACTAAACACACGGAATCTCATACAGAAGTATTCGTGAATGTACACTGTACACATGGAATCCCATACAGAAATATTCGTGAATGTACACTAAACACACGGAATCTCATACAGACGTATTCGTGAATGTACACTAAGCACATGGAATCTCATACAGAAGTGTTCGTGAATGAACACTAAACACATGGAATCTCATACAGAAGTATTCGTGAAAGTACACTGAACACATGGAATCACACTCGTGAATGTACACTGAACACATGAAATCTCATACAGAAGTTTTCCTAAATGTACACTAAACACACGGAATCTCATAGAGAAGTATTCGTGAATGTACACTAAACACACGGAATCTCATACAGAAGTATTCGTGAATGTACACTGAACACATGGAATCTCATAGAGAAGTATTCGTGAATGTACACTAAACACATGGAATCTCATACAGAAATATTCGTGAATGTACACTAAACACATGGAATCTCATACAGAAGTGTTCTTGAATGTACATTGAACACATGGAATCTCATAGAGAAGTATTCGTGAATGTACACTAAACACACGGAATCTCATACAGAAGTATTCGTGAATGTACACTGAACACATGGAATATCATACAGAAGTATTCGTGAATGTACACTAAACACATGGAATCTCATACAGAAATATTCGTGAATGTTCATTAAACACACGGAATCTCATACAGAAGTATTCTTGAATGTACACTAAACACACGGAATCTCATACAGAGTCTGAGAGTTCTAGCACTATAATTAATGAAAGTAATTTGAAACAGTTACAACAGAAAATGGTTCTTTACCACTTGAATCGGTCCATATAAGTCAACGCCATACTGCTCTCGTGCATGACGTAATCATCCGTCAATCCTGGTACTGAGTTCGGCGTTGGTTTTGGTGTGTTTAATATTAAAATTCATTCCATGCGGATGTTTATTCATAAAATGTCATAAATTTAAGATTCTCTTATAGAAATAATCAACCTTTGAAAAAAATCAGCTAAACATGAGGTCATTGCAACAAAGTAATAAAAAATATGAAAGTATGTAGTTTCAAAATCTAACGAACGGTTTGGAATTTTGGAGTGTACAAGATCACCAGAACATCTGAGTATGCAAACGACATAATTTATGAGCGAAAAATGTGCGTATTGATGTTCAGAGTGTGTAACATCAGCCCGTTTGCCATGTCTTGTACACCAGTAACGGCACATGATCAATCAATCTGGAGCAAACGTTCTAATGATCGGTTAGCTTAAAACAGTTATGGGCAATAGACATTCAGAAAACCTCAAAACACCATTATATTGTTTATGTGTCTTTACTATTGAATTAACCCCTGTTTTTTGTAGCGGATCTCATCATTTCTCTCAAGAAATGTCTGTTGAAACGACCTTTTAAAATGATATGAAATATAAACGGAAAGCGGAGATTTTCCATACTTTCGGCTTAAAGGCATTGAGTATACTTTAAAATACGTAGAGATATCGGGTCTGTTGTAGATTGTTTGGATTCTGTATAAATCTGTGACCTTTCGGATGTATACGTACTTCTTCTCAAATAAGTTTTGTCTTTACAACGTTAGTGCCTTGAGGTGACGACATTATGACCTAATTAATATGAGGTGTAAAAATATCACTTTCCTTTACCAAAGTTGAGAGTAATGAAACATACATTTGATTTATAATTTAGGATGAAGTTCATACTCTATATAGGTTAGTGTTAATTGTTACAATTTCGTAGTCAGTGACATTGTATTTAATTGACAAGTTCATCGTTCTACAATGAAACATCAACGTGATTAATATGATATGTTGTTGTCCTCGTTTTGTCAATCAGATATTACATTTCTACATTCTGGTAATAAAAGTACAATTGTGTGACCAATCTTTTTTTCCATGAACAGTTTTTTTTTTTTTTTTTTTTTGTAATTTTAGATTTATTTGATACAACAAATTATCTTAACCACGTGTTTTTCGTTTGTTATGGAGATATCACCAATTTTTTAAGGAATTAATTGAATGATCAAAACGACTGACGCATCATCCATTTTTTGTCGCGCTATTTGTCAAAACTACGTAATCTACCAACGAGCCGTCAATCAAATCTAAAAAAAAAACTGTCAGTAGAGTCAGTACACATCACGATTCTGGTGTATAATTTTGTTTAAAATAGAATGAGGCAAAAGAGAATTATTGATAATTCAAGTAGGAGATAGACATTAGATATGTATCAAATTAATCTACTTTTTATGAAAGAGGTGTCTCGGAAGAGATTACATTTCGTATGTCGAGCACATCATTTTAGTTTCTTTTTTCACAGGATGTCCCTGAATTTTTCAAGGACAGACTCTTCCCAGACTGATTAAAATCTAAACTGACATTCAACCCTGGCAAAACCTTCATTCGTCTTTTGTGTTCTTAAATCTACATTCTTTTCTTCGTGGTTTGTGTAGTACTTGCCAAAATGTTGATTATTTAAATAACGTTTGAGTCAAACAGCTGTGGCTCTTTCTAGTTGTGAAAACTTTTAGCTGTTCGCCAATAAATTATAATAATATAGCCAATAAGACAGCTCCTTGTGTTTAGATATACGTCAAATATATTACGATGGAGACAATGCCGACTTTGATCCAGCCGTGATATACAGAAAGTTAAGTGGAAATTGAGTGGTTCCCACCACTTCACAATGTCAATTATCAAATCTCCTGTTACAGTGGTGCATCACGTTCTGTCAAAGTCAGCCAACAATAATGTAGGTAATATAATTTTATATATTAACAAGCAATGAAATAAAGTCACTACACAATGAAGGGGGGGGGGGGGGGGGGGGGGGGGGGGGTAGAGAGAGTTCATTTCCACAGACATTCATTCAGACATACATGACATTAAATTCTGTGTCTGTAACATAATATATAACGGTGTGGGATTGTTTAATTTGGCTTACGCTCTACCCACAAATTTACATAATTCATATGCGTTGTCCGTTAAGAATGAGACCATTTTACGGGTCGCATCGTGATGACATTTCACATGAATGACATAAAGGACAGGACACATCTATTGGTCCTTTACACTATATCACAAAGACGTATACCTACTGACCACAATATTGCAAGACGGATTAACAAAGGATTTTATATCATCTTCATAAAAACATGATTGCTACCTATTCACTACTGCGGCAATACCTTGCTCATGAACTATGTTGAGCTTCCGTACAAGCGATCTTTGTTCTCCCCAGAGATCTGACGAAACTAAAGTCTACAAAATTATGAACTTACTGTTTCCAAGTTGCCTTTTAGCTCAAAGAAAATCAGTATTAAAAAGTCTGGTAGTGACTCACAGTACTGAGTAAATCAGTATAACACTTCTGGTGGTGACTCACGGTACAGAGTAAATCAGTATAAAAAGTCTGATGGTGACTCACGGTACCGAGTAAAGCAGTATCAAAAGTCTGGTGGTGACTCACGGTACAGAGAAAATCAGTAAAAAAACATCTGGTGGTGACTCACGTACAGAGAAAATCAGTATAAAAAGTCTGGTGGTGACTCACGGTACAGAGTAAATCCGTATAAAACATCTGTTGGTAACTCACGGTACAGAGTAAATCAGTATCAAAAGTCTGGTGGTAACTCACGGTACAGAGTAAATCAGTATCAAAAGTCTGGTGGTGACTCACGGTACAGAGTAAATCAGTATCAAAAGTCTGGTGGTAACTCACGGTACAGAGTAAATCAGTATCAAAAGTCTGGTGGTGACTCACGGTACAGAGTAAATCAGTATCAAAAGTCTGGTGGTGACTCACGGTACAGAGTAAATCAGTATCAAAAGTCTGGTGGTGACAATATAAGTCTTTAAAAAATAATCAGTTTGTTTTTCTGATCGATAATTTAAAAAGCTATATTTTGCTATATTTTGAACTATTAAAAAATTTGCGCAATTGGTAAAGAATCCTAGTTTCGAACCTTTGCAACGCATAATCCGAAAACATCAAAATGTTCTTGTGTTTATGGTTGGTATTCAATGAACTGTGTCAAAATAGCATTGCTTCTCCTAAGCGAATTTCAAAAAGATTTGCATGCTAGAGAATGGGATATCTCAGAAAAAATTACAGCTTGTGGTACATAGACGTTCTCATAACACTAGCCGGATAATTTACGTGTGAGGTTTCAAGGATCACACTGTCACCATCATCAGAAAAGAAACTGGTGTGAAGAGTACAATACTGACGTAAGTGGTGTCGATAGGATGAGAATTCCAACAGATTTTTTCCGGCTAAACTACAACCCTAATTAAATCTGTACAAAAATACAAGACTACTTAATCACACTATAGAAACCTGCATTCCACTTTAGAAAACACTCCTACAATTGCTCACCTACGGTGCAGAAAGAAGGAACTATATTACGGCCTTTATTGGCTTCATCAGTAAAAAATGTATCCGAGTTTCTAGCAGACTTTCTAGGACTACTGGTGGGAAAATCAGAATATCATGTCAAAAACTCTGAAGGCCTAGCAGAAAATATTGTCCAAGGTACTTTTCCAAAACTATCACGAATTCTTTTTACCAACGCTCTCATTGAGAAAGCATTCTTTAACATTTGGAGCTGCCTAAAGCAAGACCGGTCATTTTACTATATAATTATTTTGTATTCGTTATTTTAAATGGTTATTAAAGATTTGTTAATGCGTGTTTCATGTGGGACATTTGAATAAAATGGATAGAGATCACTGACGGAATATTTCACAACGACAACCAAGAAACCAATTGTACATTTCCATGCATGACTCTTTATCAAATATTGGTCTTCATATCGTCCGTCATTATCACCAACTAATTTTCACAAGAAAACGACATTTTTTTTCTGTATACCTCTTTTAATTTTTTGTCGTTCAAACTTTATGTCAGTGTAATATTTGATCGAATGTCGAACCAATGCAACCCCTAGAAAAACCATCGAACACCTGTCGTCGCCTTTTATGCGTCTGATATGTAATACGTGTGTCTTCTCTCTTTAGCTCTGCCAGATACACCCTCATTAACAACCAACCTGTTATTGATGTATTCCTCTTTTTACAAGGCCCTCAGATTTACCAATATGTACCTCCTAATGTTACCTGTAGACCTATGAAGAAAGGTGAGCATTGTCATATCATAGGGTCCTAACAACTCACTTTAGACAGTTTACCTGTTTGCATCTGTCACTAACAATATGAAGAGTGTCACGTGTCGTGCCATACTTGGATTGTTATCTATTTCTACTTATATGCATGGGTTACAAAGAGCGTCATGTAACAAAGGAGTAGGATTCGAACATGAGGAAATCGTTGGAGATCACACCTATTGAAACTTTGGAGGTCCTTAAAGTTGTCTTCTCTGTAAATTATGTATTGCTTGATTTGAGCGGCGTTACCGAAAGGCAGAGAAGTTATTTGTTTTTATTTTTGTTTTAGTTTTTTTTTTTCTATTTCTGAGAAAACTAGCGTTCCTCAAGAGCTGCAAAACCCTGTTTGGAATTGATGACGTTTTCACTTATCGATCATTTACGACAATCAGAAGGTTCCATCTAATGCGGTTATGTCTACCGCTGCCTTGTTTCCGAATAATGACGCATGCATAATTGTGATCGCCTTGCTCTGGTCCGACCAAAGTGAAACGGCAGTCGCGTTAAGTTTCACTCTCATCACACATATGCAATATCAGCTAAAAATATGGGTTCAATCTTACAAAAGTAAGACTAAAGTAGAAGATTACAGGAAGTACCCTTATACTTCGATTTATTAGCAGGGTTTAATCTGCTGTTAAAAAAGCGTGTGTCGGAAAGTACCATATTACGACATCATTTAAGACACGGAGGAAATTATAATCGAAAGTCAAACTACCCGACTCAAACTAAAATCGTTATTTCCTTGCAGTCAAACTATCAAATGAAGCGAACATGGTTTTAAAACAATATTGTGGTGTAGATGCGATGAAGAAAAGAAGGTTTACAAAGGAATGAAAGAATGTATTTGATGCAGGCTCTTGTACGTGGAGGGGAAGCATTCGTTAACTGTGAATTAGCGCGCCACATCTACTTTACAACCTATTTTATTGTCGAGTGTGTGCGGTCTATCCTGAACTGATATTCTGTATGACCCAACATGTTCCTTTCATGTTGTCCACGAAAGAACTGCGATTTAGAAGTAAGTATTATTTAAAAGCGGTTAATTATGCTACATAGGTGATTCAGTAATGAGGGAAAGTCAATGCCAGAATGCCAGGTAGTTCGTGCCAATCCCTGATATTGAGAATGGTTAATGTTCCAAAACGTGTGAAATTTGTATCAAATATCCAAAATAACAATACGTAAGAGCCAAGTCGTATAGAAACATTAGACATTCTTAGAACTTCAATTAAATACATCAATATTTTGTGTTTATATTATTTTCGGGGGGGTTTATATTACATGTGTACTGCTTATTTGGTGGTGTCGTCGATGAAGCAGAAAACACTTACTCTTCCGGAACACCTGATCGTACTTTTTCGTGTGTGTCCGTGTAATTTTTTATTTTATTGATATTTTCCCCAAGCTTACTAGAATTTGAGTTTGGGTTACGATTTTGTTGACGTGTAGGTATTATCATTCTGCATTATTGCTTTTGTGAATATCTATTGTATAACAAACATGAAAATGTTATCAAATTCCATAGTGCAACTTCAACATGTATCTGATATTCATATGTGGACTTATAACCTATTATTCTTGTACTTTATATGAAGAAATACACAGCATAAATGTGTAATCACTGTCCAGTTATAACGTATTTAGCATGTACTCAATTGTCACAGCCAGGACGTCGGAAGGAGGACAACTCTAGTGTGTCATCTATCAATCGACGAATTGAATTCGGAACCCAAACAATTGATGTATGTTAACTTCATTGGTGAGAAACATATTTTAATTTACCTACGCATACATATAAACATTTCACCTCTAAATAGGTCTTTTTCAGTATTTTTGTCTTAAAAGAAAAAAGTGTCACTAGGGCGTTCTTCTGTACATTAATTGCGAGACTGAGTATTTTGTGTGTTCAACTTGGTAGGTTGCAACACGCATTTAATCAAACACATCTGATCTAAACGGATTTCCTTTTATTACATCGAGAAAAAGATACGTGCGCACTAAGTTGACGAGTATATTTCAGTGAAGTCAACTAAACAATATTTTTGCAAAACTCTTGGCTATAATCAAAAGCAACTGACTTAACCAAGATAGTAAGAAAGTAGTTTCACAGAATGTTTTTAATTTCTCTGTTTAAATATGATGATATTCAAAATATGGCATTGTGTCATTCACTATGTTGTATAGGGTACATCGTGCCATACAATTTGTTTTATTTTATACCTTATGTCATACAATATATTTTATATCATGCAATTTGTCATACAATATTTTTTCTTTCTTACATTGTGTCATACAACATGTTTTCTTTCTTACCTTGTGTCATACAATATGTTTTATATCATAAATTGTGTCATACATTATGTTTTATATCACACATTGTGTCATACATTATGTTTTATATCACACATTGTGTCATACACTGTTTTATATCACACATTGTGTCATACATTATGTTTTATATCACACATTGTGTCATACACTATGTTTTTATCACACATTGTGTCATACACTATGTTTTATATCACACATTGTGTCATACATTATGTTTTATATCACATATTGTGTCATACACTATGTTTTATATCACACATTGTGTCATACATTATGTTTTATATCACACATTGTGTCATACAATATGTTTTATATCACACATTGTGTCATACACTATGTTTTTATCACACATTGTGTCCTACACTAAGTTTTATATCAAACATCGTGTCATCTATTGTGTGTGATCATATATATAGTGTGTTTCATCTTGGCGGTGAGAGTTGAATAAGTTTTTTATGTGATATAAAAAGTATAGTGATGCTGAATGGCAACATTGATTTCTAATCTATCCTTTTTGTTTTCTACTTAATCTCAGGGAATAGAATGAAAATTATTTAGGTATCTATGTACGACCAACGAAATGACAAGCGCCGAAAAATTATCTTATTCTTCATAACTTGGTAACATATTTTCTGAACATCATTGATGATTTGGTTTAATGACAGCTCATGTAATCAACAACCAAGTGTTAATCATATAATGGTGTATCATTGTTCTCTACTACCACTTTAATATATTACAAGACTATAGATTAACAGAAATTCAAAACTGGTTTGTAGGTCAATATTCACGGTTAAGTTTGATAAATGTTTGTGGGTCGATATTCACGGTTTAGTTTGATAAATGTTTGTGGGTCGATATTCACGGTTTAGTTTGATAAATGTTTGTGGGTCGATATTCACGGTTTAGTTTGATAAATGTTTGTGGGTCGATATTCAGGGTTTAGTTTGATAAATGTTTGTTGGTCGATATTCACGGTTTAGTTTGATAAATGTTTGTGGGTCGATATTCACGGTTTAGTTTGATCAATTTTGTGGGTCAATATTCACGATTTAGTTTGATAAATTTTGTGGGTCGATATTCACGGTTTAGTTTGATAAATGTTTGTGGGTCGATATTCACGATTTAGTTTGATAAATTTTGTGGGTCAATATTCATGATTTAGTTTGATAAATTTTGTGGCTCGATATTCACGTTTTAGTTTGATAAATGTTTGTTGGTTGCTGTTTACGGTTTAGTTTGATAAAAAGGTGTAGATCATCGTTTAGTTTGAACACTACATTAATCATGTTCATATTCTTCATTCTTATTCATTATTATTTAATGTATTTCAACATGTTGTTTCTGTAATTGTTGCATGCGCTATTTCTTAATGTTCTCTCTACATTGATTTCATTACCAGTTACTTCTTTAACATTCTGTATACCCGAAGTCATTGGGACTACATATTTCACCAAGCCGCTTTTTCATTTTACAGTCGGAAACAAAGTTTCAGGTGACATTTTATACTCTTAAAACATACAACTCATGTTCGATAAATTGTAAAACCAAATACGGGACGTCAGTAGGATTTGCTTGGGTGTCATGTTATTAAACGCAGATTGATTTGGATTTTTTATTGGATGCATTAAGACACTCGTTACATGTTATCCTATTATGAATCATGTAAATGTTTGTGATGGATTATGTAAGAACCTAACTGATGATTAACAAGACTACCTTGTCCCAATAGATGATATCAAGTTCTCTGGAATGAAAAAAAGTCACCATACATCATGGAAAATATTAATTAACTATCATAAGGCATTTTCAACCAGTAAATGCATATGTCGATACAAGCATCTTCCAGTTAACTGAGTAATCTGTACCTGTATCGTGATTCATCCTGAATCTGCACACCACTTATACCATATGTTATTATTTCAGTATAGATGAAATATCAAGTTCGTCAGGCCCAGAGATAAGTGGAGTTGTAACATAGAGCTATGCTACTTTAAACTAATTAGTAAATACAATACATATGTACAAAACCCAAACTGATCTCCGTTTTCTGCATTACCTACAACGTCCCCTGCAAAAAATAAATTAATTTCTATTTGTATGACGTCACACACTTTTATATGGTTATTTGAAGTTGCATGAATTATCTTTGTACCTTGATCACAGGAGACAAAATTATATAGAAAACTACAACTATGTTTATAATGGCTGCTACATAAAATATGCAACATAATATTAACTCTCTTTTTGTGTTTTTCCACTAAAATAAAATAAAGAATACATTTATTATAAAACATATTACAATAAGAGAGTCAGTGTAAAGGTACATTTTCTTACAAGAAACATAACCTTGATTATACTAACAGAACATATAAGTAATTACATAGGTGTTTTATGAAGAAAAAATCCCATTTTCTATATAATTTTTCTTATCAGTGGTTAAACGTCATATCAACAGCCAGGGTCAGCCTTCCGATGCTTGTGAGGTGAGTGCATGTGTTTTGGGGAAGCTGCAGCATTCTTGTGACACCAACTACATACAGTGCACTACCGCATTGCTGAATATCAAGCAGGAGGTATCAGCTGCCGTGTTTAAGATCGGTATGTCACTGCTCGTGGAAAGAATTTATTACATCGTAAATAAAGTATACAAGTATATAAGTATATAATTTTATAAAATACAATAGTACCAAATAACCAATTAAACTGAAACGCGACCGTTTCCTACTTCTAGGAATAGTCAGTGATGCCCAGGACCTGAAATGTTGAAGGCTATGAGGGACTGACGAAAATAAGAATCGGTCGATATCATGAGCCTGCTACTTTTTCAGTGAATTAAAGCGTGGCATTCAGGGAAAACACATTACGCTTAATGGAATTCACAAACAAAGTCTATCATCGCCGATCTTAAGGAATTGGACATGAAAATTGCACATTTCAATACACATTGAAAATGTTAGAAAAGAGGAAAACAAAATCTAAACTTCATAATGCAACTATTTCGTTAAGACTTGTCAGATATTTTGTTTTAGTTTTACATATCAGTATTTTCTGTACATTTTTTCAAATCTCAACGCAAATGACTCGCCCTGCTCTGATACCTGCACTCCATAAACCGTCAGACATTGTTAGCGCAGTATGTAAAGTGGCTATAATGAAAATTCAGATAATTCGTTTCCTAGATTGTATAACGGTTTACTTGTGACTTTGCTACATAGTATTACAAGTTTGCTGATAAAATATTAAACCCTGTAGTACACCTATCTTTCACGGCAGTAGGTAGGTCGTGGAACAGGCCTCGGGGACCTTTGCATCTTGGTACAGCAGGACCGACCTCTTCTGTCAAACTTTTATTGTTGACATTGAAGACGCGACTGAAGAAAATAAAAAATTCTAAATATGAAATAAATATTAAAGTTGGTATATAAATCTTCTCGAAAAATACATCTGAAGCGCAAATATCTGTTACTTATCCATTCTCGCTGTGTTTAACGTCCTGGAACAGTCGATTTGTTATATGATTCATATAACTATGAAACAATCAAACGAATACAAAGGATGAAACGAAAATTAGAATAAATACAAACTTAGAACACTCTGTTATCGCTAACTGGTGAACAATTTTCCTATCAATGAGTCCTTGAAATGATTCGATGGTTTTCGTCTCTCTGTCTTATTTTTATCGTATTTTATCACCGATAATATAGGCAATATGTCTGCCAACTGTTGATTTGTTGTTAGGCGCAGCTTCTGGCATGTGTAGGTCGATTCCTGACCTCGGTGGTCAGACATTTACACGTGTAGTTCGTTATCTGGACAATGTTTAGGACATAACGATACAGGCATGTTGATGTGTAGGCGAATGGGAAAACAACGGGCGGACATATTATCCCTTTGGCACGTCGTGTTGTGTCTGACGCTGTCCATCGCCGTCTTGGTAATAACTACAGAGCACTACATAAAACATATACACTATAGATATTGTATTAAGTTCTTGAATAAATAGTTAATCTCCATCAACAAAAGCTTGTTAATGCGACTGGGACCTAATATTGTTTGAACAAAACTCTAATTGCATATTTTGGATATAATCAGTTTTCTTTGGAAGGCGGACATGCGACTTTGATGAGGTCAGGATGTTTTTGGCATTGTGTTTCCAAAATATCAGTTATTATGTATCCACATGTGAAATTTTGCAGTCAATGTCATCGATTTTCCATCCCCTTACCCAGTCAACATAATCTAAGTTAATGGTATATTTCTAAGGTCTTAGTATACTTAGTAGTATACCAATTCACCTTGTTCTCATTTTGAAACGTGACATTACTTACTTTTATGGACCATGACTTTTCTGACGATGAAGCAGAGGACGCTTTACCTTCCAGAACGCCGGAACTTATTCTCTTGTTTCATAAGTCTCTGTATAAATCGTTCTTTTCTTTCATAATTTCATTACATTTGTGTTAATGAATTATAGTTCCGTCAATGTGTCGGAACTATTGAATTATTCATCTATTTTCTTTTCTTTTTTTTTTCTTTCTATAGTATTTTCAATTTAATTTTCCAGTAAGAAAATCGAAATATTCTGCATAAACTTCAAAATTAATTCATTGCAATTGTGATAATTTTGTTATAGGAAGTGCTAAATATAAAATATGTATTCACTGTTCTTTCAAAACCATTCCATACTGGTACGGCCTTTGGTCTTTGATGTTGCAAAAACCTTAAACCCTTAACACAACTTTCAGTGGTGATTTTTTCAGTACAAGTCATCCTATAATCGAAGATGTTTGGAGGTCGTTGAACCCCAAAACTAAACAATTCTCAAACAACATGAAAGAACCCCGGTAAATTTAAACCAGTGTTCTATTTAGCCATAATGTAGTGCTACTAGAATTTCGTTCTTATTTCTGTTTATTGACAACAACGTATGCTCTGTCTGTCTTCTTCTATATCATAACCAGCAGTTGACTTGAATCAATTGTGTCATATTTATGTTTTGCTATTCTGTTTGCTTGTTAGCTTAGGAAACATTGCCTCTTTCATGTATGCCTGGTTTGTTATTTTAATTGTGTGTGCTTTGTTGAGCTATAGTGCAAATACAAGATTATTTTAGCATGCTTTATTTCTAGTACTCTTGCTCTTTGGTACCCCATGTATATGTATGCATCTGTTTCGCTACCTTATATTTATTTATACAACTACTCTTTTATCTTAACCGTGTTTAAAATCGTGGTTTTTTTCTTTATCAACAATTTCCCCCGTCATGTTTTACGTTTTGAATTACACTTACCTTACTTCACACATTCTTACTCTAGTGAATATTGTTTCTGTGTTATTTCTCCGATGATATTATATATAGCTCACAAATAATCGTATATCTTCGTAGAATAAAAGATAATTTTGAAAATAATAAGTTCGATTTTTTTCATTGTGTTTTTATTATAACTATTATCATCATTTGTTAAATAGATTATAGATTAAAAAACAGGCATTGTTTACGTCTGTTTAAATTGTGATTAGGAATATGTTATAAACATTTCTTATATTTAGTGTGTTATTTATTGACTTTCAGTTATGCGTTCCCCGAACGCCTTCCTGAAAAACCGGCCTGATGAGTTTAGCATGCTTTCTCATGATTATCATAACAATGCCTGCTGGACAACTGCGATTTTCTATCAACTTTCCCCCTGTTTGAATTAATCCCTCCCTGCTGATACTACCGGACCGACTTTACACTAAAATCGCTATAGTAAACCCACCAATGCAGATTGGAGAACACGCATGCGTGCATTGGTACTTGGCGTTCCAGAGAAACTGTTGCGGTGAAGCATGAAGGTAGACTATGGTGTCTTTATAGAACTTTTGAATACGCCCACCTAACTGTATCTACCACTGTGTTACTTACATACAAGCTATGTAACTCTTTTACACTTAGAGATCGGGGGAGTAGTTTGTATCAATGTTCATGTTATTCACATGGCGTGAGTGTTGTAGAAATTGAGCTAGTGTCAAACGTTAGCTTTTATAAAAATAAGAACTTTTAAGAAAGTTAGATACGTGATAAGCATTCAAAAGAACTATTTACTGACGAACTGGTTTTACATGATCTATGGAACGTTTTTGATGTAGCGTTTATGCAAACAAGTGATAATGGATTATCGTCTTATCAATATCTTACATACGTATAATACCTATGGATCATCTTCTAATTTCAAAGCAGTTTCAAAAATTTGATTCATGTTCAAGACACGCTCATGTAGTTGACTTTCTCTGGAGCAGGTTTCTCGGCCGCAGTGGAGTATAACATACTCACGCACGTGCGCGCTCTTTCAGGAGGGAACCCTGGTGAGCACGTGTGTGCAATCATCTTAGAACGAAATTTCATTAGTCGGATCAGTCGTCCGTAAAAAATAAGTAAATCTTTGTGTGGGAACGGATTCAAACCATGTCCCACCAGCTGAGTCACGTGGAAAGTTAGGGGATGTCCTCTACTACGTGGGAAACCTGTGTGGATAAGATATATATATATATGCATTCGTTGTGTTTCGTAGTGACTGTGGATTGTACAGTTTAATAGGATAATTCACGTGGTTATAAGGTAAGTCATTTAAGCTTGATATTGTCGTAGTTAACAATTATCTGGACCCAATTGAGCGTGAGAAACATAACTTAAACAGAAACAAAATATTGAGATATTTATTATAAACACAAATGTTACATATACAGTCAACATTAGCTTCTATTTCTCAGGGGAAATACTTTTCTGGGAGCATTTGTCGTCACATTCAGTAATGTTTAATTCATTTAATATATTTTAAAGAAAGCAATATATTCCCCAATTTTTGTGCAAAGACAACAGTTGTCTATCGGTTTGATAGTTTAGATGTATACTAATTTTGTTTACATTCTGTTGTATACAAGGATTTTATCTAGGTCAGTAAGAGAAATTCCTTTTTAAAATATTCCAATGACAACGATATTCTTAAAACGAGAAGACCTACCATAAAAGTAACAGAAATTAAACAGAGTTTGGTTTTTTTTTTATTATTTTGATAAATCGATACATGAGAATAATTATTCATTTTACGTTCAAATTTGTAAACATCATCGACAGTGGTGAAGACCTACATTGTGGTATCAAGTTACGAGCGAGTAGATTGTACAACTGTAACTGTAAATATCTTAAGAGAGGATTCAACTTTCATGGGGGATATGCTTTTGCAACTTAACATTACTATACCACAACGATAATAGAAATTGTTATATATCCCACAGGTTCTGTAGTATTATTCATTGCCGGTCTCTTTATATTCAGAATATTTTATCACTCATTCAGGATTTACGATGAATTTATATACACACCTTGAACAGCATTACAACCAGAGAGTGCTTGAATAGGATTCCTCAACTTTCTAGTTGCCTCCTTCTTCCTCACGTCGCTTTGGTTCGAAAACTTTAAGATTAAAAGATGATTTTAATTATAGAATGTCGGGCTCCCATTAATGTTCATAAATATATGAAAGGAAATAATGTACTCGACTATCTTATTTAAAACTTGTAATATTTATATCTAACTCAAATAAAGTCATATATGTAATACACATAATCAGAAGGCTGGTCAATTACAGAACTGATCTGTATCCCGGCATTTAGGATTTTGTAAGAACTGATCTGTCTCCCAGAATTTAGGATTTTGTAAAAAACTGATCTGTCTCCCAGAATTTAGGATTTTGTAAGAACTGATTTGTCTCCCGGCATTTAGGATTTTGTCAGAACTGTTCTGTCTCCCAGTATTTAGGATTTTGTCAGAACTGTTCTGTCTCCCAGCATTTAGGATTTTGTCAGAACTGTTCTGTCTCCCAGCATTTAGGATTTTGTCAGAACTGTTCTGTCTCCCAGCATTTGGGATTTTATAAGAACTGATCTGTCTCCCGCCATTTAGGATTTTGTCAGAACTGTTCTGTCTCCCAGCATTTAGGATTTTATAAGAACTGATCTGTCTTCCGCCATTTAGGATTTTGTCAGAACTGTTCTGTCTCCCAGTATTTAGGATTTTGTCAGAACTGTTCTGTCTCCCAGCATTTAGGATTTTGTCAGAACTGTTCTGTCTCCCAGCATTTAGGATTTTGTCAGAACTGTTCTGTCTCCCAGCATTTGGGATTTTATAAGAACTGATCTGTCTCCCGCCATTTAGGATTTTGTCAGAACTGTTCTGTCTCCCAGCATTTAGGATTTTATAAGAACTGATCTGTCTCCCGCCATTTAGGATTTTGTCAGAACTGTTCTGTCTCCAAGCATTTGGGATTTTGTCATAACTGATCTGTCTCCCAGCATTTAGGATTTTGTCAGAACTGTTCTGTCTTCCGGCATTTAGGATTTTGTAAGAACTGTTCTGTCTCCCAGCATTTAGGATTTTGTAAGAACTGATCTGCCTTCCGGCATTTAGGATTTTGTCAGAACTGTTCTGTCTCCAAGCATTTGGGATTTTGTCAGAACTGTTCTGTCTCCAAGCATTTAGGATTTTGTCAGAACTGTTCTGTCTCCAAGCATTTGGGATTTTGTCATAACTGATCTGTCTCCCAGCATTTAGGATTTTGTCAGAACTGTTCTGTCTCCCGGCATTTAGGATTTTGTAAGAACTGTTCTGTCTCCCAGCATTTAGGATTTTGTAAGAACTGATCTGCCTTCCGGCATTTAGGATTTTGTAAGAACTGTTCTGTCTCCCAGCATTTAGGATTTTGTAAAAACTGATCTGCCTTCCGGCATTTAGGATTTTGTCAGAACTGTTCTGTCTCCAAGCATTTGGGATTTTGTCAGAACTGTTCTGTCTCCAAGCATTTAGGATTTTGTCAGAACTGTTCTGTCTCCAAGCATTTGGGATTTTGTCATAACTGATCTGTCTCCCAGCATTTAGGATTTTGTCAGAACTGTTCTGTCTCCCGGCATTTAGGATTTTGTAAGAACTGTTCTGTCTCCCAGCATTTAGGATTTTGTAAGAACTGATCTGCCTTCCGGCATTTAGGATTTTGTAAGAACTGTTCTGTCTCCCAGCATTTAGGATTTTGTAAAAACTGATCTGCCTTCCGGCATTTAGGATTTTGTCAGAACTGTTCTGTCTCCAAGCATTTGGGATTTTGTCAGAACTGTTCTGTCTCCAAGCATTTAGGATTTTGTCAGAACTGTTCTGTCTCCAAGCATTTAGGATTTTGTCATAACTGATCTGTCTCCCAGCATTTAGGATTTTGTAAGAACTGATCTGCCTTCCGGCATTTGGGATTTTGTAAGAACTGATCTGTCTTCCGGCATTTAGGATTTTGTCAGAACTGTTCTGTCTCCCAGTATTTAGGATTTTGTCAGAACTGTTCTGTCTCCCAGCATTTAGGATTTTGTAAGAACTGATCTGTCTCCCAGCATTTGGGATTTTGTCATAACTGATCTGTCTCCCAGCATTTAGGATTTTGTCAGAACTGGTCTGTCTCCCAGCATTTAGGATTTTGTCAGAACTGATCTGTCTCCCAGCATTTAGGATTTTGTAAGAACTGATCTGTCTCCCGGCATCTGTCTCCCAGTATTTAGGATTTTGTCAGAACTGTTCTGTCTCCCGGCATTTAGGATTTTGTCAGAACTGTTCTGTCTCCCAGTATATAGGATTTTGTAAGAACTGTTCTGTCTCCCAGCATTTAGGATTTTGTAAGAACTGATCTGTCTCCCGGCATTTAGGATTTTGTCAGAACTGTTCTGTCTCCCAGCATTTGGGATTTTGTCATAACTGATCTGTCTCCCAGCATTTAGGATTTTGTCAGAACTGTTCTGTCTCCCAATATTTAGGATTTTGTCAGAACTGTTCGGTCTCCCAGCATTTAGGATTTTGTCAGAACTGTTCTGTCTCCCGGCATTTAGGATTTTGTCAGAACTGTTCTGTCTCCCAGCATTTGGGATTTTGTCATAACTGATCTGTCTCCCAGCATTTAGGATTTTGTCAGAACTGTTCTGTCTCCCAGTATTTAGGATTTTGTCAGAACTGATCTGTCTCCCAGCATTTGGGATTTTGTAAGAACTGATCTGTCTCCCAGCATTTAGACTTTTGTCAGAACTTTTCTGTCTCCCAGCATTTAGGATTTTCTAAGAACTGATCTGTCTCCCGGCATCTGTCTCCCAGAATTTAGGATTTTGTAAGAACTGATCTGTATTCCGGCATTTAGGATTTTGTCAGAACTGTTCTGTCTCCCAATATTTAGGATTTTGTCAGAACTGTTCTGTCTCCCAGCATTTGGGATTTTGTAAGAACTGATCTGTCTCCCGGCATCTGTCTCCCAGAATTTAGGATTTTGTAAGAACTGATTTGTCTCCCGGCATTTAGGATTTTGTCAGAACTGTTCTGTCTCCCAGTATCTAGGATTTTGTCAGAACTGTCCTGTGTCCCAGCATTTAGGATTTTATAAGAACTGATCTGTCTCCCGGCATTTAGGATTTTGTCAGAACTGTTCTGTCTCCCAGCATTTGGGATTTTGTCATAACTGATCTGTCTCCCAGCATTTAGGATTTTGTAAGAACTGATCTGTCTCCCAGTATTTAGGATTTTGTCAGAACTGATCTGTCTCCAAGCATTTGGGATTTTGTCAGAACTGATGTGTCTTCCGGCATTTAGGATTTTGTCAGAACTGTTCTGTCTCCCAGCATTTAGGATTTTGTAAGAACTGATCTGTCTCCCAGTATTTAGGATTTTGTCAGAACTGTTCTGTCTCCCAGCATTTGGGATTTTGTCATAACTGATCTGTCTCCCAGCATTTAGGATTTTGTCAGAACTGTTCTGTCTCCCAATATTTAGGATTTTGTCAGAACTGTTCTGTCTCCCAGCATTTGGGATTTTGTAAGAACTGATCTGTCTCCCGGCATTTAGGATTTTGTCAGAACTGTTCTGTCTCCCAGTATATAGGATTTTGTCAGAACTATTCTGTCTCCCAGCATTTAGGATTTTGTCAGAACTTTTCTGTCTCCCAGCATTTAGGATTTTGTAAGAACTGATCTGTCACCCGGCATCTGTCTCCCAGTATTTAGGATTTTGTCAGAACTGTTCTGTCTCCCAGTATTTAGGATTTTGTAAGAACTGTTCTGTCTCCCAGCATTTTCGGATTTTGTAAGAACTGATCTGTCTCCCGGCATTTAGGATTTTGTCAGAACTGTTCTGTCTCCCAGCATTTAGGATTTTGTCATAACTTATCTGTCTCCCAGCATTTAGGATTTTGTCAGAACTGTTCTCTCTCCCAATATTTAGGATTTTGTCAGAACTGTTCGGTCTCCCAGCATTTAGGATTTTGTCAGAACTGTTCTGTCTCCCGGCATTTAGGATTTTGTCATAACTGATCTGTCTCCCGGCATCTGTCTCTCAGAATTTAGGATTTTGTAAGAACTGATTTGTCTCCCGGCATTTAGGATTTTGTCAGAACTTTTCTGTCTCCCAGCATTTAGGATTTTGTAAGAACTGATCTGTCACCCGGCATCTGTCTCCCAGTATTTAGGATTTTGTCAGAACTGTTCTGTCTCCCGGCATTTAGGATTTTGTCAGAACTGTTCTGTCTCCCAGCATTTAGGATTTTGTCAGAACTGATCTGTCTCCCAGCATTTAGGATTTTGTCAGAACTGTTCTGTCTCCCAATATTTAGGATTTTGTCAGAACTGTTCTCCCAATATTTAGGATTTTGTCAGAACTGTTCTGTCTCCCAGCATTTAGGATTTTGTCAGAACTGTTCTGTCTCCCAGCATTTAGGATTTTGTCAGAACTGTTCTGTCTCCCATCTGTCTCCCGCATTTAGGATTTTGTCAGAACTGATCTGTCTCCCAGCATTTGTCTTCCGATTTTGTCAGAACTGTTCTGTCTCCCAGCATTTAGGATTTTGTCAGAACTCTGTCTCCCAGCATTTAGGATTTTGTAAGAACTGATCTGTCTCCCGGCATTTAGCTTTTGTCAGAACTGATCTGTCTCCCAGCATTTAGGATTTTGTCAGAACTGTTCTGTCTCCCAGCATTTAGGATTTTGTCAGAACTGTTCGGTCTCCCAGCATTTAGGATTTTGTCAGAACTGTTCTGTCTCCCGGCATTTAGGATTTTGTCATAACTGATCTGTCTCCCAGCATTTAGGATTTTGTCAGAACTGGTCTGTCTCCCAGCATTTAGGATTTTGTCAGAACTGATCTGTCTCCCAGCATTTGCATTCCCAGATTTTGTCAGAACTGGATTTGTCTCCCAGCATTTAGGATTTTGTCAGAACTGTTCTGTCTCCCAGTATTAGGATTTTGTCAGAACTGTTCTGTCTCCCAGCATTTAGGATTTTGTAAGAACTGATCTGTCTCCCGGCATTTAGGATTTTGTCAGAACTGTTCTGTCTCCCAGCATTTAGGATTTTGTCATAACTGATCTGTCTCCCAGCATTTAGGATTTTGTCAGAACTGTTCTGTCTCCCAATATTTAGGATTTTGTCAGAACTGTTCGGTCTCCCAGCATTTAGGATTTTGTCAGAACTGTTCTGTCTCCCGGCATTTAGGATTTTGTCAGAACTGTTCTGTCTCCCAGTATATAGGATTTTGTCAGAACTGTTCTGTCTCCCAGAATTTAGGATTTTGTCAGAACTGTTCTGTCTCCCAGAATTTAGGATTTTGTAAGAACTGATTTGTCTCCCGGCATCTGTCTCCCAGTATTTAGGATTTTGTCAGAACTGTTCTGTCTCCCGGCATTTAGGATTTTGTCAGAACTGTTCTGTCTCCCAGTATATAGGATTTTGTCAGAACTGTTCTGTCTCCCAGCATTTAGGATTTTGTAAGAACTGATCTGTCTCCCGGCATTTAGGATTTTGTCAGAACTGTTCTGTCTCCCAGCATTTGGGATTTTGTCATAACTGATCTGTCTCCATTTTGTCAGAACTGATCTGTCTCCCAGCATTTAGGATTTTGTCAGAACTGTTCTGGATTTTGTCAGAACTCTCCCAGGATTTTGTTTTGTCAGAACTGTTCTGTCTCCCAGCATTTAGGATTTTGTCAGAACTGTTCTGTCTC
This sequence comes from Ylistrum balloti, assembly GCF_031769215.1. Taxonomy (NCBI): domain Eukaryota; kingdom Metazoa; phylum Mollusca; class Bivalvia; order Pectinida; family Pectinidae; genus Ylistrum; species Ylistrum balloti. The sequence goes on along the minus strand of NW_026782421.1, from coordinate 340,342 downwards.
CCGGCATTTAGGATTTTGTCAGAACTGTTCTGTCTCCCAGAATATCGGATTTTGTCAGAACTGATCTGTCTCCCAGCATTTATTTTGTCATAACTGATTTTTTAGGATTTTGTCAGAACTGTTCTGTCTCCCAGTATTTTGTCAGGATTTTGTCAGAACTGATCTGTCTCCCAGCATTTAGGATTTTGTCCCTCCCAGCATTTTTGTCAGAACTGTTCTGTCTCCCAGTATATAGGATTTTGTCAGAACTATTCTGTCTCCCAGAATTTAGGATTTTGTCAGAACTGTTCTGTCTCCCAGCATTTAGGATTTTGTCAGAACTTTTCTGTCTCCCAGCATTTAGGATTTTGTAAGAACTGATCTGTCTCCCGGCATCTGTCTCCCAGAATTTAGGATTTTGTAAGAACTGATCTGTATTCCGGCTTTGAGGATTTTGTCAGAACTGTTCTGTCTCCCAATATTTAGGATTTTGTCAGAACTGTTTTTTTGTCAGAACTGTTCTGTCTCCCAGCATTTGGGATTTTGTCTCCCAGTATTTAGGATTTTGTCAGAACTGATCTGTCTCCCAGCATTTGGGATTTTGTAAGAACTCTGTCTCCCATTTAGGCATTTTCTGTCTCCCAGAATTTAGGATTTTGTAAGAACTGATTTGTCTGTCTCCCCTGTATTCCGGCATTTAGGATTTTGTCAGAACTGTTCTGTCTCCCAGTATTTAGGATTTTGTCAGAACTGTTTGGGATTTGTCTCCCTCTCAGAATTTAGGATTTTGTAAGAACTGATTTGTCTCCCGGCATTTAGGATTTTGTCAGAACTGTTCTGTCTCCCAGTATCTAGGATTTTGTCAGAACTGTCCTGTCTCCCAGCATTTAGGATTTTATAAGAACTGATCTGTCTCCCGCCATTTAGGATTTTGTCAGAACTGTTCTGTCTCCAAGCATTTGGGATTTTGTCATAACTGATCTGTCTCCCAGCATTTAGGATTTTGTAAGAACTGATCTGTCTTCCGGCATTTAGGATTTTGTCAGAACTGTTCTGTCTCCAAGCATTTGGGATTTTGTCAGAACTGTTCTGTCTCCCGGCATTTAGGATTTTGTCAGAACTGTTCTGTCTCCCAGCATTTAGGATTTTGTAAGAACTGATCTGTATTCCGGCATTTAGGATTTTGTCAGAACTGTTCTGTCTCCCAATATTTAGGATTTTGTCAGAACTGTTCTGTCTCCCAGCATTTGGGATTTTGTAAGAACTGATCTGTCTCCTGGCATTTAGGATTTTGTCAGAACTGTTGTGTCTTCCAGTATATAGGATTTTGTCAGAACTATTCTGTCTCCCAGCATTTAGGATTTTGTCAGAACTTTTCTGTCTCCCAGCATTTAGGATTTTGTAAGAACTGATCTGTCTCCCGGCATCTGTCTCCCAGTATTTAGGATATTGTCAGAACTGTTCTGTCTCCCAGTATTTAGGATTTTGTCAGAACTGTTCTGTCTCCCAGTATATAGGATTTTGTAAGAACTGTTCTGTCTCCCAGCATTTAGGATTTTGTAAGAATTGATCTGTCTCCCGGCATTTAGGATTTTGTCAGAACTGTTCTGTCTCCCAGCATTTGGGATTTTGTCATAACTGATCTGTCTCCCAGCATTTAGGATTTTGTCAGAACTGTTCTGTCTCCCAATATTTAGGATTTTGTCAGAACTGTTCGGTCTCCCAGCATTTAGGATTTTGTCAGAACTGTTCTGTCTCCCGATATTTATTGATATTTTGGCCTTTGGATTGTAGATATTGTTTGTGTGTGTGTGTGTGTGTGTGTGTGTGTGTGTGTGTGTGTGTGTGTGTGTGTGTGTGTGTGTGTGTGTGTGGGTGTGTGTGTGTATGTGTGTGAGGGTGGGTGTGTGTGTGTGTCTGTGTGTCTGTGTGTGTGTGAGGGTGTGTGTGTGTGTGTGTGTGTGTGTGTGTGTTGTGATTTTCAGCATTCCATTGCAACAACCAGAGTACAAATTTTCTCTACAGCAAGGACACATTGAAACATACACACCACTGGCAAAAATAAAACCTGCATTGTGCGTGCATTCTAAAGTGTTCTTGAAACAGAGACCTTGTGGCTATTTCTAGAGGAATCCGTTTATAAATGGTTTAATGTTAAAACCCCATTAATCTGGAATAGATACTTGGCATAATTGCCTATCTGTAACGCGCAATGAATATATTTGTCCTCTCCATCCACAAAATTTCCCCTTCCACGTCTCAACGGCAGAGCGTACAACATCTTTATTTTTCATTTTCTAGTATACAAATGCCACTTCTTTCAGCTTTGTAACATTCTAGTAACGTTTTCTTTAAACTAAGATACCCTTCTACTGATGTGAGCATTCTAGTAACGTTTTCTTTAAACTAAGATACCCTTCTACTGATGTGAGCATTCTAGTAACGTTTTCTTTAAACTAAGATACCCTTCTACTGATGTGAGCATTCAGTTCTATTTCTTAATTTCTTTGTATCGGTTTTAGCAGTTCTACAGTCCGGATTTGTTTACACGTCACACCATGACTTATTATAATCGATGATAACGATAGCAAATAAATATTTGGTGTTATATCAACCAAATTAACCTTCTTTTGTCATTTCCTACAAGTAGCAAATATGCAAAGCCTACACATCATTAACTATGTCTATGTGTCCAGTTATTTTAATAATACTCATCATTTGGTACACTTAATTGATTTCCATTAAGTATAATGCGTCAACTCTTGAAATACAACCGTTTTCCTATCAAAATGATATGGTGTACCTGTTCATTTCGTTGTTTTACTTTTCAGCAAAACAACATTAATTCATTCCGAAACGTTATCTAAACAAGCAAACTACTTGATATACATAAATTAATGTATCAACTTTGTCATCCATTTCAACAAATATGTGAAACATTTAATTGAGAGCAATATATAAAAGTAATCATATCAGCTCTTTTATTCATATTTTATTTTTAGTAGTCTTGTTCAATACCATAAACAAGATGTTCATTGTTTAGTTTGAACATTTCATCATTACTACAGCTTTACCAAACACTCCCCCCATTTGTCGTTTTAAAATCACGAATCACTTTTCAAATGTCACAGAATAATTTATTCTAATGGACACTTAGATATCGAATGCGCCAACCACAAATATAGAAATGATAAAATCTGCATCCTGTATATTAGAAAACAAATGTCGCCGACAACTCCAGACTTAAAGGAATGAAATTCACACTCTCTCAGTGATGCCAAGGGCCTAAAATTCGAAACATAGAGCGTCGTTGAAGAAATTTAAATTGGGTCTATCAACATCTATATAGGGAAGCGAAGTTACCCTATAATCAAATATTTCTGTTTGCTCTCTCTCTCTCTCTCTCTCTCTCTCTCTCTCTCTCTCTCTCTCTCTCTCTCTCTCTCTCTCTCTGAGTATATTTTGCGCTCCATTTTTGTGTGATTCTGCACGTGTTTGATGGTTGGACTGCTGGTTCTGTTTACGTTTACCTTGTATTGACCAAGGTTAACATGGCGAGTGTCGTCGATGCAGCAGAAGACTCTTACTCTTCAGGAACGCCTGGTCTTATTCTCCTTGTACTTTTTCAATAGCCCCCGCGAATATCATTCTTTTGCTCATATTTTGTCAGTTTTATTGAATTTGAGTTTGAATTATGATTTTGTCGACATCTTGGTATTTTCTTTGTGTTTACATTCATCTAATGGTTCTTGGATAAAAGTGGATCAATTTATAATTGGCTGTAAGATATAATATAATGTATCACATCTCATGTTGAACAAGGTTTCTGCGTTTGTCAATATCATATGGAGGAGTGCGTTGTGTACTGTCGTGTGCAGGATATTAAAGTGTTTGATTACAAAATGGTCATAGAGGTGTCGATACTTCCCTGGAATTAGTTTCAAACAAGGAGAAAGGGCCTTAACATTCCACTGGGTGCAGACAATCCGGTTCGCGTCCTCTAAATCTAATCATCAAACATCATACACAGTATCGCATTTCGCGCACAAGTCGAGGATGAATCGTTTTGTGTTGTTAACCATTATACAGTCGATTGATATCAATTAGCCGATATGTTGTAGACTGCAATATGCATTTCTATAATAAAACAAAACCATGATTTATATAAATGTTATATAATGTTGTGTTTTATATGGTGTACTGCGCGAGACGAAGATCGAGTCCAATGCTGCGGACACTGCAACATGTTTTAGAAGATCTGTGTTTCATCCAGCAATACCTAGTTTTCTGCTCAGTGTTGTGAAACCTATAATGCTTCATTCATATAAGTATTTACACATATTTCTACTCTTTACCCTTATAAAAAACATGTAAACTACCACCAGCGTGTACACTGTGTATGAACACAGAGTCTTTAGACATTGCAGAACATAACCTTTGATGGCACCCATGGGTCCATCACCGAGCGAAATTAATCGTCAAAGATAAAATGTGTATAAAATAGAAATATACTGCGTGAGCCTCCTTGAAATCTTATCTGTCTTACAGACTCGTGCTAACTCTGGAATAAGTGCACTCGCTGACCTTCCAACCCCGTGTAATTTGTGTATTACGTCAGTACACACAGCCAGGAAGGTAGTGTAAATTAGTAAAGTATCGTTAATTAGTGAAGGGCATCTTGTGTTTTGATTTGCTATTTATTTGTATTGCAAATTCGACAGAGTTCTGTTGATTTTAGGTGTGGCAAACAAACTTCAAATCCTCTGACAGGAGCTGGGGAAAAAAAAAAAAAGTTCTGAACATTTTTTTCTAAAAATCAATTAGATGATGACGAAATATGAATTTAGTACAAGGAACATAAGACTAGATGTTTCTGAAAAGTAAGCGTATTCTGCTTCATCGACACCTAAAATGAAATTAGAGGTCAACCCAAGTCCTGTTTTTTTTTCAAATGAGAACCATGTTTGAAATAATTAATCGACCAGACATATAGGATGACCGTTGGAAACCGAGCAGGTAACAAGTATAGAATATTCCTGTGGAACCTCGGTAAATGCCACAAGGAGTGACTTATTGTAGGACACGGAGGTAGTTGTGACGGTGCTTCCTGTTTATGAATTCCACTGCATATTCGTAGAAGTCGACTGAAGATGAGATAGTGAAAAGTCGATGTGTTATTATATAGACGTTGCAGACAATGAATTATATAAGTTACTCCACTACCTCCCTTAGGATCACATTTCTGTTTCTTTTGTGTCTTGTTCCTTTCTTTCGTGTATTTTGCGGCGGGTTTCTCTCTTGGCGTCCGTCCTAATTTGACCCTGGATGTTCTTAGAGAGTTTAATCTCCTACATAACATATGAATGCATTGACAAATGATTATAACATCTGTGATATGTGTGAAAGTAAAAAAATTAAATGACAGAAAAATATAACAAGTTTTATCACCTGACATCAACTTTTAGGAACCATTAATGATATATGTGTACGGTATAATCATATGACAATATACAGTAGAGCCGACAACATGACAGCTCATCTGATAACATCATATTGACAATGGACTAACCAATGTTGTCGAACCCCGTTATCTGGAACTCGTATAACTCGAAAACCCCGTTTAATTCGAATCATTTCGTCGGTCCCTGCTTAATTTTACACAAGCCTCACTTAAATCGAATACTCAGTTATTTCGAAGTTTTTTCCCATGGTCCGTCGAGTTTGAGATAACGAGATTCGACTGTAATTATGTCGACCTTAACACAAGCTAAATATTTTGAAAATGCATTTTGTGACGACTGGATTGTGTTTTTCTTCCACTATACAATCCGCAACCCTTCACTCCTCCATATATATGTATAAACCAAAGCATACGGTTTAATACTTAGTGTTATTAAGTATGGATTAAAGACAGAGATGTTATTCAACAGTGCTTTACCGTTTTATAGAGCTCGCAAATCGAAGTAGGATCAGACGTTTTAACCGTTTGTAACTAGTTTCTCCTCTAGAGTGACAACTGTTTTCTCTCTAATATATCTGTTTGCCAACAAGGCGATACGATTCCTTACCCACAGTAGGAATCCAATGAAATATGTTTAACATCCAGCGTATTTATGACCCTTGACCTTTACTAACAAGCCTGGTCATTCGGTTCCGCACGTGTTAGCACGAGACACATCTGTTGCTAAGCACCTGCTGCAGTCTATATTTACATGCCAAGGTATCTTTGAAGTTTACATTAAATAGAGAAATCTACATAATGTTCTCCAAATTGTGTACTGCCTTTTCAAAGGTTCCATCAAACTGCGTTATTTTGGTTTGTATCAGGGAGATCCGACTATATCTATCTGAAGGTACCTATGCTTTGCTAATACTCCTGAGGCGAATGGTCCATTACATGCTCTCTGTCGAATTACTCAAATCTGCAGACATTATAGGATTAGTTAGTTTCTTAATATGCGGACCAAATTGAAAATTATCATAAAGTGTTATTCAAGATTCGGCACTTCTGTATCTAATTCATTCTTTTTTCTATCTTATTTATTTTTTTTTAAATATTTTTTCGAACGGGATTTTTCGCATGTATGTATTTTGAATACATTCTTTCTTTTTTTAGTGTTCAGAGTGCGTCTGGCAGTAAATATTCCAACAGTTAGCTTAATCAACATGTAATTTTCTTGTTTAAAGATCATCAAATACATTGAAGGTGTTATTAATGTACCAGTAATAAACACTAATAGAAAATCATTAAGACAAATTTCAGTTGATAGTGGTATTTATGTTTTAGTTTGATGGTGCCTTAATGAAAACTCCTAATCCACGACTTCATATTTTCGCGAACTGTTAAATTGGTTATATAAATAGATTTACTGAACTGTATTTATTCACGATGTTGCACTTTTTTTTAAATCCACGAAAATTAGGCCCTATCAAAACGTATGTTCTTTACAGTGATTGTATAATAGGCAATGTCCAATTCAGATGTGAGGAAAGGCTAACACTTCGCAACAACAAATCAGTTTAAACATGTATATCTATACACAGAAATGTTGACAAAACACCAACTACTGCTTGCATCATTAAAACGCATTTCTGCCCGTTAGGTAGGGCGTATTGTTGATAGGATAAAACTGAACAGACAGTCGGACGCTCTCTTCTTATCGATAATAACTCGTGTTCCAAAGGCATGTTGATCTAAACGTCAGCAGATACATGTAACAAGTGCATTTTCACAAACATCCTTCTTTTTTTATTATGTTTTGTTTTTGTTTTGTAGGTATATACATGCACAATAGTATTCAGTGTCCGTTCGGTATTGCAACAACAATATCAGCCCTTAGTAATCTTTGATAAAATAGTACATCCATAGTGCTCTTTGTTGCCAAGTTCTTACAACTAGTTTATCTCGCTCTAATTTGAAATTTATGTTATTAAGAGTCGGACATTACGAATAAATGATAGTAAAGTGATTGGATTCGAGAAGCCTTGTAATAGCTAATACCAAATTTCAAATTCGTTAAATAAATCACGTGATGGATTATCGAAAACTGATTGGATAATTTTTGTGACTTTATGAATATTCCCAAGGAACATTCTGCCGGGGTATTACAAAGTATTAAGAGTTTGACTGAATTATAAACACTGTAGTAGGAGAGACAAAATGCACGGCCGAATCAGAGTTCGAATCCCGGATCATCTGATCTCTATACGGAGGCTAGGGTATCCCTTTGTTAAGCATCCGCCTACATATACAATAGGAGCTGTAAAATACACTGTCAAGTTGAGGTTCGAACCCCGGGACCCTCGAACTCTAGACGGAGCTACCTAGTCGCCGACGATCGACCCAGTCCGGTTCCTCTATAATACTTTTCATGAAATGTGCTGACACCAGTAGTACCGTTTGGCCACACGAATTAACTCAGTGAAATGAAACATCCTCCTTCCCTTGGTAGGGCAACGTATAATGGACATCGTGAGTATCACTTGTTGATTTGAAGACCGTCTTAACTGTTCTGAAGTGTAGTACTATTCGTTACGATCATTTGAACAACCATTAGTCCGGGGATTCTATATTCAACATACTACACATGGACATACTACTTCAAAAGGAGAAAGAATACCTTTATAATTGTTTTTTTCTTCTTATTAAGCACAAATATATCCTATGCATACATATTCGTACGCAATGAGGCAATATACATGCTAAATAAGTTATTAAAAAGTGATTATAAATATTGATTTATTGTGAATAGATTTCTGGGTCGGTAACAACACCGCTACACGACTTAAATTTGGCAGATGTATGGTATAAGTGGAACTTCTCCAAAACGACCATTTATGGGACATGAATGTTAAGCCGGTTTAGGGAGGATTCGGTTTGTTGAAGCAAGTTGACCGGTCCGCAGTACTAGAGTTTCGAAATTGTATGAAGTGTATATATTATGTTTGATACACAGTGAATGGTACATGTGTATCTGATATCTATTCAATATAACATGCGTTTTGCTTGCTTTCTTTGTCATTAAAAACAGTTACAATAAACTGTCCCAAAGCTTTCAGCGTGCATTCAGGTCGTTTTACTATACATGACATGCGTTTTTTGACACTGAAAAAACGATGACGTCCAAACGTCATAGGAATTGCGACAAAGATGTAAAGTGAACATTGTCAAGCTTAGCTAAGACTAAATACCAGTTTCATATTATTTCCTGTAAATTGCCGAGGGACACGTGTGTATCTCTTTTCTTCTTCTTCATACAGAAGGACGTTAGTGTGAAATATGCATTACTTGTAGAAATGTATACATACGTGAGCAAGAAGACGCTTCTAAGATAACACATTTCAAACAATATCGCCAAATCCTGTTGTGTAATACACATTACCGCTCTGTGTGTCCACTTGTCTAGACCACGATCAGATATAACGTACCAACAAAGCATTGGTGTAACAGCTTACACCGATAACAAATGACGTCACAATTTCCGGCCAAATGACGACTTTTTTATTAAGGAAAATTTTTATTTTTTTTTTTTTTGTGTATAAATTTGATACAATATCTTATATGCCATGCTGTTTTAGAATGCTTATAGTGTACAGGTTTTATATTTTACATGAAAATCTCAATTTTCTTATCGTGATCTTTGGGGTATGGTGACGTAACATCTGACACTTTGCAAGCGCTTGGGAGGAACGTACAGCCATCAACAGGTTTCTCACAAGTCACGTGCACTAAAATCTATGTCTAGGATTTTGACAACTCTAGTGATCGTGGCTGACGAAACATTAGCACAAATTAGCAACCAATCAAAAGAGCGTTTATTCACAGCACGTGTCTACGTCTAGAGGAAGCCCAGAAATAGCATGCACCCATAACTGTAGTGTTGACGAGTTTGCGAGCCGTCGACATTTGAAAAATGTTGACAAAAATATGACCATCAACAGACTAAAATATTTTAACTCAAATAAGATGCTGCTGAGTTTTAATCGTTTCACGGTGTTTGGTCGGTGCTTTAAGCGGTAACGTCCAATGCATACGTTGCAATGTCCAGCGTTGGTAAAAATATTAATCCCGCTGAAGTTCCCTTTCTTTTTCGGACGTAAGTTCATTTCCAAATTCTATTGTAAAGTTTTATAAATCGTTTAATTCTCATTAGTTGTAATTTCTTAAATGCGCCGAGGTCTGATATTAACATAATAACGTATCTCACTGAGATTGGTTTTTGTTCAACGTAAATTGAATCAAAATGACTTTATGATGAAATTAAGGATTTTATTTCAAAAATATTTCAATTTTTGTTGGGACAGAAATGGTATATAAGAAACCATTTCAGACAGTTGGTTAAGGAAGCCATCTGGATACGCTACAGCGGACCAGTACTTAATAGGGACGAGTGGGACCACAGACTCTCGTACAAGTGTTAAACAACGCGTAGCCGAATTGACTACAGTACATTGTTACCATCCTAAGTAAGTTCAAGAGGAATAAGACCATGTGTACAGCCATGTTCACATCCATGTTTGAGGATGTCACATATGAATGTCATGTTCTCAAACTAAAAGCCGGTAAACAACCACGGAGTCAATAGTCAGTTCACATCGCATGAGGGTATAATAAAAAATAAAACAATGAGTTGTTATAACGACTGTTAATCTTCCTCATCATTGTGATTGACATCTGATTAGATTACTTGTATCAATGAACATGACTTGCTAATAGAGATATGGTCGGTGTGCAAACAATATATCACTTTGTCTACGATTACGTGAATTACAACACGTGCTGAACAAAGAATAGCCGATACGTAATGTTGTTATTGTCAATATTATGTGGTTGTCTGCATCATGTCACACTTACTTATGTTTTATACAACCATCCATCTTACACGTCAAAATAGGATTAATAATTTTTGGAACCATCATCCTTTCCCGCATAAATCTGCTTTTCCTTTCATGCTAATCTATTTCAAAACTATTGGTCACAGCGAGGCCTTATCTGAAAATTCCAACAATAAAATCAATGCGCCTTATCCCACATTGGATCCGCATCTCGTTGTTAGAGAACAATAGAAAATGAGCACAGGTCTTACTCATTTCTCACAGTGTTACTTAAGAAGAAATTACAACATTATTGCCGTTCATAGGATTGAAACATGTACCGGGCATATATACCGATGTTAGAAAGTCGTTAAACTGTTACTTTGATTTACCTGATATAAGAAGCACTTGTTGATACTATAAATTAATGAATATTTCAATATTTACGTGATTTTTATATTGCGTCAGCTTCGAAATACCAAATATTCCTTATCAATCATCATAGTTGACTTTTACTGTATGAAAATTACAACTCTTTCCAACCATTTACTTTCTGTCGGAGTGTGAATTACGTTTTAATTGTGTGTATCTTTACACAAAAATGAGCGAAATTGTAGAAGAACTATATAATGTTATAGAGTATATGCATGTTCGTCCTTTTCAAAAAAGAAATTCCCAAAATTGAAGTCGCTAGTTAGAAATATTTACTCTATGACCTTAGTTTTGAGGTAAGTGTAAAGCAAGATATATATGTTTGTTGATTTGTATATTGAGAAAGGATCTGTTGTAGAGTGTGATCCCCACTTTTCTGATATCTTATGTAGACCAAACCGTCCATTAACTTGGACATATCAGCTACAGCAGTATAGAGCACGTGGTACTAATATATAGAGACACATTGCCTTCACAAGGTACGCAAAAATATAGGTCACAGATAGTATAATTACTAATAGGTTTCTCTCCGATCGAAAGCTTGGCAACTGATCACACGTACCAGGTTACAAGCATGTTCAACTTTGTATATAAACCATTATGTGAAATATTTCTTCCATTGCAATAAACGAATGGTATTTTAATAACACAGTGGTGTTGTATAAGTTGAGTTGAAAGCACAATTTGACTGTCACGACCATTATCAAGGAAAAATTCGGTATCAAAATTAAGCAAAGGGCAATCACTATTAATATAACATGTCAAGATACCTTAATTAAGATTTTGATAGAATATCTGATATGGGCGATTTTTACTTCAAGAACGTTAACTTCAGAATTTAGGAAACGTCACTGCCACGGACACTTACTGTTAGTCAAAAATGTATAGGTTATGGCTGATATCGAGGATGTCGTATATAAATTTAAAAGATGGCCATAGTATTCCCTTCTGGAAAACAAGGTTATGGCCGATTCATATATACTTTACAACAGCCCTTACATCAGAACTACAATTCCATACGTAAGAATAGTAGCGGGTCTCTATAGGGACGCTGAGGTTGTATGTAAGGGACACGAGCGCTACATTATATTTCCATTCTAGAAATGGAAAAAAATGCTTCTAAAATAGACGCTTACTCTTCCAAAACACCCGGTGTTATTCTCACTATGCTTTTTTAATGAGTCTTCGTGTAAATTTTTATTTCGTTAAATATTTTGAACTAGTCTTATTACATTTGAGTTTGGATTCTGCGTATGTTGTCTTGTTGGAAATTTTCTCGTTGTTCTTTCATTCGTCCATACCAATTGGACTTTAGCAAGTACGTGCATGCTTGTTACTTTCATGTTATTATTTTGCCCTCGATTAATCGATTCTGAGTTTGAACCATATTATTTTATCAATTCCCAAAACTGTAGGTTAAATTAAATGTTCTGGCCAACATTTTTCATGATTTTGTATTTTAGACTAAAATGATGTATGAAGTCCATGTTACGGTACACATACGATCGTGCGAGCTAGTCACGCTCCTTTTAATCTAGTCTGGTGAATATGCATACATGTAATAAATGCAGAATACGGAACGAGGTGATGTGTTTCGTAACGTCAAGGTGATATTTCGGCGACAACGAACTTATGTTTGCCTAATAAGGCACACCCCCACATATCACATTAATATCCATTTACATAATATAACTTTAGAATTGTTTTAATGTGAAACGTTCTTTTATAATATATCATTTCCAGAATGATGTATGGCAGTAATGTAAGAACAACTAAAAAAACATGTGAAATATCAATCATACAAATGTAAATATGCAATTTCAGTAAAGAAATCTGAAAAAGAGGTTAGGCGATTTTTTTTTTTTTTTTTTTTGGTGTAAGCTTTGTACATGTATGGTGGACTATGTCTCTATGTTTACGAGCTTGTATAAGATTTGGTAATGCAGACTATCTGTAACAGAATATAGGTATACTACTTACATTTGACAACTCAATTTGGTTGAATAATATAACAGCTTCATAATTCAACACAACACAAAGTCATATATCTACCAACCATCTGAGTATATATAACGCGTTATGACGTTTTAGCAGTGCAATATTTCGGTTCTTATCTACATTTTTAAATGGGAAGGAATATAATATCTTCATCAAGCTGACAATACGTGGTGAATACTATGGTATGTTATCTTACCTGTCAGAAGTACATAGCGTTGCAAGCTTAAAAGCTTATCGTAAAAATTGTCAAGCTAAATAAAATTAATTTCCAAAACAACTATTTAACAAACAAATCCCTTCGTTTAGGAATAATGGTATTACTGCTACGTATAGACTTTTCAAGGTTTTATTGTACCTCATTTATATCATTTCAAAATGGAAGCTTATTCAGCTGCATATCTTTGAGAAACAGGTTCTGTTGGATTACGGTATTGCCAGAATACCGTGTCGGTGTGTTATTCTTGTGTTCTCGGTCACCGAGCCAATTAAGGGGTTATTAAATCTAGCGATGATCCTCCTGAGACCTGCCGGTCGGTCATCATCTGGTTTTGTAAACGTGATAACACACATAAATCATTATAGGAATGTGTCTCGCGCTGTGAACTGGAGAAACAATCAGTCAAGTGCACATCAAGGAAGTGGTTGAGATAAATGAACGATGCTTTGAAACACATGCAGTTTAATACGGTAGACTACAAATGTTCAGCAAGGTTTTATAAATAGGTTTATACCGGAAGTCAGCTCTTTCCGTCGGAGGGTCATCGGTCCCCGGTAAATTAAGAAGGATGTTTCGTCTAATCGCGTATGAAACGCAGAGAAAACCTTTAAAATAACATTGTACAATTCTACAAAAAATGGTTCATTTCCTTATTTTAAACTTAATATTGTGATGGTCGTATTTTGGATCGTTGAAAAATAGGTTTTCGCTTCTACTACAGCTCCGTCGGTTTAGATATTCTCCGGGTGGCAGCAAATTCAGGGATTGGGCACACCTGTCAAAATTCAAATGATATGTCATACTGAAATAAGATGAAACAAAACTTTGATTTGTTAAACACCAACAGTAATATCGTAACCCAACACTTTTATTGTGGCGAATGCACTTCACATATTGCATTATGTAACTCATTCACTATGCTTTTCTGGGGAGGCGTTCTTAATATTCCCTTCATCCTAGAATACACATGTATACTATAGTCACGGGCGAAATGGTTAAACAGCCGTCAAACCGTTTGCCAATTTTCAACATGTGTGTCTTAAATACACATATTTTTCGTTGAATGCACACCTGTGTGAGATTTTGGGGGTATATTATATTATACATATCTTGGCTCGTGAACTAACTTTAACGCTAAAATAGGCCTAAAAGCTCTGTAGTTCATACTGATACATTGCATATAATCTATAGACCTGTAATCTCGTCGGAACGACGTCATGATACGATGTACTTCACCTTTAAATCTAACGATTTATACCGCCAGACTCTATCTCATCGTTAGCCTGTATCGATTGCTTGAGGAACGCGCCAAAAATGAACAGTTATCTACGAGCATTATCTCAATACGTCACTTGAAATTTTAAAAAACTTTCCGTATTAACAACGGAAGATAAACGGTATTTTAAATCCTTTGGCACCATAGACATTTAACTATCACCTCCCCCTATCTCGGAAATCAATCTGGTGTTATAGACCCTGAGTAACGACTGAGGTGAAGCTAAATAGAAGAAAGGCATGGGTGGCGAGGAGACAGGTGCTATTTCTGGCTGTCGGCTTTTAGCTCAAAACTCGGATAACATCTGAATACTCACGTCAAGAAAGTATTGACATGTAAACAAAAGCGTTATTCCTACTCGGAACAGATGAAACGAAGGAAACATCTGAGCAAAAGAAATCATTATGGGGGTATCTTTGAAAAATAAAAATGAAATAGCATCAGGTGTTCCGAATGGATAAGCGTCTTCTGCTTCTTTCAGCTTCAATTATGTAAATCCATATGAGCTAGATAAGTAACATGATTTATTTTAATATAAACCAGGATGATGAATGTTATAACCATTATAACAAGTATCGAACACGTTCTCTGACGTCATATACAAGAACATTAACGAGTCGAAATCTGCAGCCGTCACAATACTGATTTGTATTTTTCTTTGTCAGCTACTGACATCATTAAAGTAGAAATGATATCTTAAAATTGTAGGTTTTCTTTGTTTTTTATATATAAAAATAGAAAATTCACAACACAAAATTTGTTTTCATTTTGTGCTTTGTTTATTTGTTTCGTTGTTTGTTTTATGTTTTATGTCACAGTTAGTGACGTTTGAAGAGTATATACAGGCAGAAGACCGCTCTGCCACGAGAAGATGATTGTTACAGTACTGACAGCCTTTAAGGGGTTTTTATGTGCCAATGCAGATTGCACAGCCAATGAGCTTTACAGGCCAAAGTACAAACAAGATACTCCATGTACATGTAGATAGCATAAAATAGCAGGGTGGAAAACAAAAAGTGTAATTACTGTACTAATGATCCAGATAAGCCGAATTGATGATGGCACTTTGTTATCAGGATACCAAGACTTTCAAGCACTAACATTCAAAGATTGTTAGCTTCTTCAGTAAATGAAACCAGAACTATATGTGACTATCTGCCCTCAACTACACGTATCTGTCTGGTCTCCCCACACATAATGACCGGAAATGAACTGCAGGTTATTGATTTTATTTATACGTATAATGGCGTGTGCCGATATGGTGTTTAGTTTCGTATTATTTTTCCTTCTCGACGAGGCAGTGTATTTAGTTTCGTATTTAGTCATGGCAGAAGCTTGCAAAAGACAACCAAGAATTTTAAAGACTTTGATTAAGTTGTCGAACATGTTCGCTCCTAACGTGAATGTTTTTACATGCATGTTACCATGTCCAAATACTTACACTTCATATTCAAATATATTGAATTAAAACATTATAAGTGAGCTGTCATAGTATGTTCAACGTCGAAAACCATTCAGAGCAAGTATGATCATGTCAACACAGACTGGTCCGTTTTTCAGAATCCCGAAGAAACGAAAACTGCCAAAATTATAGAGCCTTGAAGCACACACTAATTACCCTCGCCTACACATCGTATATGACAAAACACTTCCGATAGATTAATCCACACTCTCCCTTTGTCAGGTTTGTCCTTGAGTTATATGAAACACGATGTCCATGGGTTATAACTTTCAGTGCGATTGGTTGAAAAATAAACACAATTTTTGGGAGAGTCTTTCATATATCGAACGGAAAAGAATTTTGAACATGCACCATATAATGATTTGCAGTAGGAATATATTGTTTTACATAACGATATACACAATACGAATACATTGAAATAACATCATTTTTTACAGAAGATTGAAACATACATACAACATTAAAAAAAACTATGTGCGAACTAACGCAATAGAATCTATGTACAAATATATATATATACATTATATGTAGACAAGACATTTGCATAGAATACAGTACTTGGTAAATATGTCTACCTGTTTTTGTATGTAATGACTCAGAGAAGATATTGATTTAAATTTTTTACATCTGATAGGAATTACATTTTGTCCAAACAATACATATGTTTTGGATGGACTTATCGACATACAAAATGTATAAACAAAAAGGTAACGGAGATACAAATGTATCACAATTTTAGGTCGAAATTCACAAGATATGACTGTCGTTTTGTAAGATGATCGAGAATTCCGTGAAGTCGCAGTCAGAATGAGTTAGGTTCCAATAGATACGCGCCATTATGCATGTATAATGGGATTCTGTGAATATTCACGGACTAAATCTCTAGAACAAGCCACCTACCACATCGATCTACTTTTAATAAGGTACAAATAACTTATAAATGTCTTATTCAATTTACCATGTGTTTGACAGAACCCTGTCTATGATGTTAATAGCAACTAATTTTCAATTAGGTCTGATATCAAACATGTGGGGATATGCTGGAATTTGCTTAAGTGGTTTTACCCCGATTTTTCTGTTTTAAGTGTTACATAATGTTTAATTACATGGGTTTAACCTGTAAAATTTACCAATGATGAGAACACTCTCTCGTAAACATCAAAGTCTTCTTCACCAGAACAGTGAGGATGTTTTTTTTAACCTATCAAATTCAAATTAACCCTTGAGTATACATAAATTCTAGATGAAGCACATTTTGTATTGACATACTTAATACTGTGAATATGTAACTAATAAAGGGGTGTAATTGAGTTCGACTTTTTTCTATCATTTTTTAGCTTGAATTACGGAACATGTATGACTGATGCTACTACTTGGTGTAAGATGTACTACTGGCTCTTCAGCAAACGTCAATTACGATAGATCAATGTACATTAACATATGTACAAACAGAAACAAATTATCTTTATTTACATATACATGCGATATCGTGCAAGGCAGCTGGAGCGAATTTGAAAAGTACATATGAAAATTGTACTTCAGATGTAAATATCAGCTTTCAATACAAATATAGAGTCAGAACAAATAGAGTCAAATAATGAATTAAATTATATCCTACAGCTGTTTCGTCCCTCAAGGACTCCTCAGTGATGTTAAGGACCTAAAATTCGAAGTAAGAGCGTTGCTGAAGAAAATTGAGCTCATTTCATCTTTTTCGCATTTTTTTTATCACATCGGTACTTCTCGTATTGTACAACTATTGCTTGAACTAAGTACACATCGCATATTCGATTAACTCCGGAACGGCCACAACATGACCTTTGACCTACAACAACGCCTGTTTGACCCTATGAAAAGCCTGTGTTGTCATAATACAACATGCAGTACGCTGTTTACTTAATTAGGAACATATTATAACACAAAGATGAGTATCAAAAATCCATATAAATGTAACCGATATCGTCCTCTCTCATCCCAATCCGTCTATTTTCGGTCACAGAATCATCCTCTGACCTATCTCAAGCCTTTACCTATCTCACAAACAAATTACAGAGTACAATTGTGTGTGAGGAAGTAGAGAAAGTTACACGTATGATAAACACATCGCCCAATCCACCATCTTGAAGAAGCATGCATATCGACATGTATGTCGTAACCCTGTCTGTGTAAGAATACAACCTGACAATTATGCATCTTACATACTAATATAGGATATATTTTAGGAAATCCGGTACATAAATACTACTTGTTGGTTTCAATGGTTAACAGGCGTCGGTGTTTATATTTAGAACATGCATTATCTTACACGTGATTCAACATAGAAGAACCAGAGTAATTTGTTCATTCTGCTTGAAATATCACTCACTCAAACTATATGTAAAACGTTATCTATCATAGCATTTCTGAGTACCCCCTACGAAGAGACGAAGAGCTGACTTTTATTGTTAGCCCTGGTTTCGTACCTGTGAATTCATTCAAAATCCAGATGTTTCGTTTTGTAAAGTTGCAAGTTTTTATCAAATCTCTCTCTCTATATATATATCAGGTATCGGTTACTGGTGTAATGTTTTCCGTACACAAAACATAAATGTATGTATAAACCCATGTAACATGTGCAGTTTATACCTTGTCATATTTCAATTAAAACGCCTCGGTTAGATACACGTCAGATAAAGATATGAATATGTTTCAATGATTTTGTATATCATTTCTTGGTTGATGAAAAGCAATTGCCAGATAACGTGGATATTGCACTGCCTTGTTTATTTCAAAAGTGTACATATCGATACGGCCTGTCATGGGATGTAACACGAAAATACGTCAACATAAACGGTGTTCAAACCTAAAACGATAAAACTAGGTCAAAATATGAACAAAAGAAAGATTTACACAGCGACTCATAAAAAAGCACAAAGAGAATAAGACCAGGTGTTCCGGAATGATATGTGTTCATAGCTTCATCGACGACACCCACTATGTAAACCTTGGGTTATCTGGTTTTAAAACTTGCATTTGCAAGTGAAGGGAATGCAAACTTCAGCATTCTTGCTGCTATATTTTTATTTAACTTTTCCTACAAGTTGTTTCGTATGTTTACCATGCTGATTACTAGGTTTCCATTGTAAATTTCAAGAATTTTAAATCATTTTGAAATTCCTTTACGTTTACTCTGTGCTGTTTTTACATTTGTCTTGTTTTATATCACAGCCAGTTTCCTTAATTCTAAGTACTTAAATCATATCTTCTCTTGGTCGTCGATAAGATAAGTTGAACGTTTTGACTTTCCGTGAAGATTCCGTGAAAACTGATACCTTTGAAGTCTATTTTAATTCGTTCTATTTACTGAAGTCTTCATATCATATATATGCATTTTATTTTATGAGGAACGATATTGAATGAAGTAACTGGAATCATCACGAGCTCTTATCGGGATTTTCCGGTAAAATAATTTTTATCATGATTGTAAAAGAACAGAGCTGTTTAACTTTATTTTCACCATTTCTTCGTTTTTAAATCATAGCTCGGACATGATGGTTCGACATCCAACAATACTGTTACTATCATATCAATATAATTAGAATGAAATAAGAACAGGGTTGAAGGTTCACCTCGCACCACGAATATTGGTTTGGTCCTTTAAGC
Source organism: Ylistrum balloti (assembly GCF_031769215.1). Lineage (NCBI taxonomy): Eukaryota > Metazoa > Mollusca > Bivalvia > Pectinida > Pectinidae > Ylistrum > Ylistrum balloti. The sequence goes on along the minus strand of NW_026782421.1, from coordinate 321,022 downwards.
TCTCACATACAAAGGGATATCAGTGACTGTTAATACATTTTACTACACTGACTGTGACATTGATCTTGCTTTTGAAGTAATGAATTAAGTACAATTTATTCATTTTCAGTCATGGCCATTTTCTTTAATGTTCTAATTGCAATCTAAAAGGTAAAGACGTATCACCGACATTCTAATGATTTTCTTATGTAAACCGTAACGATAACATTGTTTTTTAACTTTGTATTACGTACTAATACGTTGTATTGTAGTTTTACTTACGTAAAGCGTTTAACTCCCTTAACGATGAAATCTCTGGTGATTAGAGGCAGCACGAGACATGTATACAATTGCGGGACACATAAAACAGTAAATTTTTGCGAGAAAAATATCTAAACGAGCGATTTTTGGGGTTTCCGTGTCTATTTTTTCATAATTAGCATCATCCTTCTATTGGCTTTTTTCCAGATATATTTAGACATGGTAACTGGAGTGATGAGCTTGTCTGCCAGGTTTTGTTCAGTATTACGTCAATGCCTTGGGATCTGAACCTTAACATAGCTGCAATATTTTGACATATCATCTTGTTAACTTGCTTCGCCTCAAGTCTGGTTATTCCGCCCTAGAATATCTATGCGCTGCTAAAAACGGTCAAAAGAATATTTACTTTGTCAACTACACTATCCATTCAATATGGTTAACTTGCAATAGGGGAAGTTATCTAGTAAATATACATTGAACTTATTTCTTAGATGATATTATTTGAGTTCTAATCTTACAAGCGATATTGCAACAAATTGATACTGCATTATACACCGTTTCTATCTATGATGTCAATAAAGCAATTATTGTGAATGCTGAAATTTACCACTTGGCTTATTTGGTCAAAATTGGTAAAGAGCTTAAATTTTATTGTGCCACAGCAACTACAAATCGCCAGACAGTCCCATTTTTCTAAAACTCGATTGGTCAGTTCCACAACATTTGAAAAGACATTTCCATTTTTGATTGTAAAATAATTGTAATCGAACTTTATATTTATTTAAGTGTGTTTTGAGTCCTCGGGGTTTGCCGTAAATCCATGCTTCGTTTTAATTCATTCGAATTTTGGAAAAGGTCAGATTATACGGCTGTAATTTGTTCTAAAATGATATGATATACGACTTTACGAACTTTCTTGAATTATAGGACCTCCCCATCTAATTGTTGACTTTTTTTCAATCACATAGGAAAGCTCTGTGTTGCCTCTTACGTTTCCAAATTTAGGCCCTTAGCATCACTGTCTAGTCCTAGAAGGTAGAAATAGATGCTTTCTGCTGTTTAATTCCTTTTCTAGCTCTACTGTATCTAACCCTAAAATTTTATTTAAACGTGCTATTCATTTCTGTGTCTTTTGTACAATATTTTCAATTACTAGTCATGTCAAAGAATAGCGTCGGTTAAACAGATTTAAGTGCCCTTACTTTACATTCTGGACACCGATTCGGGCATTTCGCTGGAAGTTTTTGACGATTTTTCATCACTTATTTGATATGCTAATATTGGTTTGGTTTGTGACTATGTTGTATTATAAGAATACGCTGAACTCAATAGAATAGCAAATAGATACAGATAAATGCCGTATTTCAACAGCTGCACATCACAAGTGTGACCTTATTCTAAGGGAGATACCAAAGAAGTTCCCCTACCGCCAATGCTTAAAATAGTCTTTTGCAGTTGGATTTCAACCAATCAGCTAGTACGCTGATTGAAATAGCAAGGGAATCCTCTTCAATCAGCCAATCACAAAGACGGTTTCAAATGCGTATTTTCCAACTTCTTGAACAAGCCGGAAGGACCGGTGCGTTTCCTCATTTGCCTCAATCGCCGCCATGTTACATTCTCATGATTTTTTCGGCGCGGAACAGCGCACTTGCCGCGCGGCAAGGAACGTAACTCCTTTTGACACGATCGCTATTCTGTGATATGCCATTTTGTATCGTTTTTCGTTTGTTTGATGCTTTTCCTATCAATAACATTTGAAGATGGCGCGCCGGATGATAGGGTAAATTCATGCCGCTTTTGAAGTGCCATCAAACTGAAATGTCAAACTCCGGACAGCATGGCACCCGACCTGATCATATTATAATGACTAAACCGGTATACGTCATCAAACTGAAATGTCATAACCTGCGCACGGAAGCGTGACGCCCTGCCCATTCACATTATACTGACTACAGCAAAACCATTATATGCAGTCACACTAAAATATGATAACCTGGACACGGTGGCATGACAGTCTGCCCAGTCACTTTATACTGACTACAGAGAAACCCTTATAGGCAATCATAATGAAATGTCATAGCCTCGACTCGGTAGCATGTCACCCTACACAAGCCTCGACTCGATATCATGTCATGTGAAATGTCTTCACATGAGCCTCGATATCATGTCACCCTATCCAGTCACATTATACTGATTACAAGGACACTTTGATAGGCCATCACACCGAAAAGCCATCACATGGGCTCGGTAGCATATCATCCTACCGAGTAATATCATTCTGACTACCTGGACACCTGTATGTTGCTCCTACACTGATATGTCATCACCCTGATACGTAGCATGAAAACCCTGTCTCGTTATTCTGACTACTGGGGCAGAGACAAAAAGTTCTGAAGAATACGTGAAGAGAAAATTGATATCAATGCATAAAAAAGAAGACGCACCTCGAAAATCATTCTTTATCTTTACTAGAAAGGCTTTGATTGCAAGTAATTTAATGAGAATGTAAAGAGAATAGACGCGCAAAAAGGAAAATATGCTTTTTATAAAAAAGACAGAATTCTGCAGACTTTAACAGACTAACATTGGAATGAATATCAGTGACTGCCTGTTTGAGTATACAAACAAAAACTGCACCAATAAATGGTTGGTTAATTGCTATGTCCCGCCAATGGAATGTTCAATTAATTACTCTGACATGTCATTCATAGCCGTAATAAGTCGACCTTTTTTCTACAAGAAGGGAAAGTAATACTCAGATGTAACATCTATATTACCGTAAAAGCTTCTTCTTTCAAGGGAGAGTTTCGTATCTTCAATACTTAATCGCGAACAGGTGTGTTCCTCCATTAAAACAGCGGCGGTGGCATCTCTCATTTTTTTATATAACAGGTTGGGTTTATGAGGGATAAAAACAGGTTGAAATGGAATGGAATCTTCTGTACGTCATAAAGACACGTTTAGATTCATGTGTCTTTTAGATCAACACACGTGATCTACGCAAGTCCGTCCATCTTTTGATGTCAAACATGCTATCAGTAAAGCTGCATCTTCAATAATGCAATTTATGGAAGTGAACATGAGGTTTTGGCAAGTCGAAGTAAATCGTTATCTCGCTGAGTCTACGATCAGTATCTGCGTCTTTGAATTGCAGTCCTTAGAAACATGTACACGTTTGAATGACGTCATAGTATTTCAAATCAATGAACAGGTATCTGTATGCTTGGAGCAACTGCTAAGGAGCATTCTTGGCTTCAAATGTCAAAACAATATGCTATAAATATGTCTGCTTAACAGTTGTTTTTGAAACTGTTTTCATAAATCTTGTTATTTATCATTTTATAAATCTGTTTATAGTTGCATTATACGTGGATATATACTAAGAACATAGAGCAGTAAGATCATAAACTAATTCCCTATAGACGAAGCAAAAACATTCTTGTGTTCATAGGTAGTTGGGGATATGTTCCTCATTAATCAGGACTCCATGAAGGTTTCTGAAGTAGACGTCTCATATTTAATCACTACTTGTTGGTGGGCACCATAAACCTACAACTGTCGATTTTCAAACACATCCTTAAAAATATGCTACTAAGTTGGAGACTTCTTATTACTGTTCTGTTTTCTCTCTCAGTTTATTCGTTCAAATCCAGCATTTCTTTAACTTGAATCGATTAAATGTTCACATACATCTTTTCAGTTGTTAAAAAATTGTAATGAAAACACAGAAGTGATACACACCTTTCAATCTAATTTTAGAATTAGATACGGTTTAGCCATATAATTAAGGAAACTGCCTTATACCGATGTTTTTAAGGAAGAGGACAGCCCTGATGTTACGCCTTTAATTTTTTTGTTTTTTTTTTGTTTTTGTTTTTGTTTTCTTGAACTAAAAATCTAGGTTCGGATAAATATAGTAATATTTAAGTTAGCATTTTCTCGTTCTTTTTGTTTTCATTTTTAAATTGCACATATTGGGACATATCCATCTTATCTAGCCATGTTTGCATATATGAAGGGTATTATATACAACTTACATACCATATAAAACACTATGATACCGACCTTATAGAGACCTTGACTGTTGCTTTATTGCTGATTAATGTCGGAATGTGTCTTCAATTTTATTTTATCTATTATTTTACCAATAACAGACTGATTGCTATATGTACAACATATATGAAAAAATGCTTTTCTACATATACATGTGATGGAATCCATTACGATATCAAAGGGTTGGATGACGTTAATGACGACAACAAATAACATTTTATCTTCCAAAAGTGACACAGAGCCACCTTGTAAACGTGCCAGTTAGATCAGCACGAGATTCATATCTGTTTCTTTGTTTTAAATGTAATGATATACCTGGATACAGTACATGTCCTGTACTGGTCTGTGGACAACTTGAATAAGATTAGAAAACGGAAATAGCATTGTCTTAATTTTTACACGATCACTGGTCCCACCGTGTCAGGGTAGTGCTATTTAGATTAAATGTTGCCTGAAGTACAATGTACATGACAATGTCTTTATTCGAAAATGCACTGAATTATGTGAATAGAGCACAGTTTCACTTTCATTTCGATAACTTTTCCTCACTCTCCTCCTAGGCATCCAAGTTTATGACCCTAGCATCACTGATTTGTCTTCAAAGGACGAAACAGATGTTTGATGCGTCTATTTCATCGTTTGGCTATACTTTATATTACTATATTACTCTACAATTGTGTCTTTTTGTGCAATCTTGTGTGACCCTTTTATCCTTGGATGTAGTCTTCAGATGGCTCTGGTTGACAAAGAATCTAGACCACACACCTAAGTGACGTCTGACATAGTGATGCACGATAACTTCCCCTGGTTTTAAGATTTGCCTGCCCAATATAAGGGAATTTCAGTTCCTGTACTTCTAACCATACAAGGGATTAAGATTGCAGAAATTGTATTTGTATATGTAATGGATAAACCATTAAGTGCTCGTTAACTAGAGAGTGATAACAATTCAACACCGGTGATTAAATCACCATCCCGTACCGATTACATCACAATTCTGATTAAATCATCCATACATGTGTTTATATGCCTACAATATACGTATGTATATAATTTCAACAGTAAGTTTTTGCAAATGTAAATCACATCATGGTCTACACATTTTATCAGCGTGGATTATCAAAACAGATGTTTACTACTGTATCGAATTCTTAAAGAGTAATTTATTTGTAATCGTCTCAAACACACTTGTTGTTTTGATACTTGTGGTTTAATTTTAATCATAGATGAAAGTACATATGAACTTTAACGTTGCATTTAGGAAATTAATCCGTTTGTCGGTCAGTTGGTAAGGTTTCTAGTCAATAGATTTTGTTTTTGAGCTGCGTCATATAACATGGATATTCATTTACACACAACAGGCATCTAATCAATATAGTAGCCTTTACAATGCTAAACATAATTCTTTAATGATTTTATATGTTATTAGAAATATGTCAATAAAAATGGAAAAGTCTGGAAGAATAGTTTCCTCTCACACCATACAAAAAGGAGGGTTTCTCTGGTTATATGTTTGTTACTCCTTTTTAGTTACTGGTACGTGACTGATAAAAGTATATCTATTTGAGTCTAACTTGAGCATGCAATAGACGTTTAAAATATTACACAAAATATGAAATTGTTGAAATAAGGGAATTTCTGTTTGATACCTGTAATACATTTGTTGAGTCAGATGGTCGTCATCCTGACGACATGAGTTCGATTCCGCAATTCTGTAAAAAAACTGCGAAAGCGTATTACCAGGCAATGGGATTGGTCTTCTAACAGACGTCATCGTATATTTCACAACATATATCACTGAGTAATGTTTATAACACTGCTTTGGTATAACATTTCTAAATATGGCCATTATTCGCAAGACCCGATATATGTGAGATAAACATCATGTTTGCTACAGAATGTCACATTTGTAGCTGTGAATAACTATGAAATGTTTAATTTAATGTTCTATATAATGCTTTTAGGGAACGTAAACCCCAACGTTCTTTATTTCGGTAAAAAGATAAAATCAAATATGAAGCATACCCAAAAGAAGAGACGTTTCAATGGGCATGTCAACATCTCGAATGTCTTACCAATAAACTCTACATAAACCCTATGTACTTTCAACAGAAAACCAACAGTTTTCACGATTCCATCCTATATATATTTCTCCCGCCTTTGAACTTGTTTGTTTTTAAATACGCCCCAATAAATTTCTTACCATATCTTTTTACATCGTTTACTTTTCTTCGAAAGCTCCATAAAGAGGTAAATGGGGCGTTTCTTTATTTTGGAACATGATACTGTACTGAATCAAGTATGAAAAAACCTTCTTATAAAACCTTTATTTTGGAAGAGGATTGCAGATTGGTCAAAAGCTCTTTGGAGTTCTTTTAAAACACAATTTTCTTACTACCACTAGAGAATATATTGATAGGAAGCAATAACTGTTAAATCAGACTGGTTTAATATCATGTTTAAAGGTATTTCCTCTTTGTTATAACAGTGTTACAAATGAATTTGGTTTGATATTATCTAATTTTATGTTAGAAACATATTCATGTAAACGTATAACTGACAATTGTATTACTCATTCATTTTGTATCAGTTCCAATAAATCTGTATACCCACGTCGTTAGTACTGATGGAGATCTGGACCGGTTTAGACAGTAAGTAGACAGAAAGTGTCTTCAATTATAGGATAAACGATGGGAAAGTAATGTTGTTTATTACTTTCTTCGTTCCTTTGGTGTTATCAAATACTTCTATGTCTTTTAAGATAATTTTCTAATCTGGTATATAACCACCATCCTATTCATCCTCAAGTCCAGACACTTTTAAGTAATATATCCGCAAATTCTTCATTATAGTGTCTATCTTAACTTAATGTATAGTACGTTTGTGATATAAAGACCATCCCACGTGACTTTAATACAGGGGGCAACGTTACTCTTTTACCAACAATAGCAATATTCTAAGCTTCGTATTTGATCCTATCAATTGATTTTACTATAATGTCCGACATTCGACCACTGAGAAGCAAACCCGTGCTAGACCTGCGTGTACCAATATCCTGTAGGAAGGGAAAGGAATTCTCAGCGTCCTAGTTGTAATGTATGAAATTAAAACTTATTTTAATCTGGCTGATAGCATGTTAAATCTCTCCAAAACATAACAAGTATATATGATCATTATCAAGAGTTAAAAGTGTCGGTTTTTTTTTCTTTTAAATTCACCAAATGTTATTAGATGGTCGCGATCTGGTCTTATGAGAGCAAATGATACAAATGATTCTCAATATGCACGAATTAATGCAGCGAAAATCTCCTTCCGCAAAAAATAGCCAGCTATATGGCAACGTCTTGGTGTCTTTTGGTCTGTACGATTTGTCTTTATCAGTTAGTACGACCCTATCAATTACTCCACTTTTTATAAAGATTGTGATTTTTTACCGTCTTCCCATAGTTTTTTTACATGAAAAAATGCAGTCCTGAAAAAAATCGATTCAGTAAATAAATTGTAACGACGACGAACCATGTCACAAATATAAATTGCATATTTTATAGGAAATAAGACAATTGACATATCCCAGGTTTAAGCATTGCAAAGCAACTGAGAATAACACCAAAATGTTATCTTTACATAAACATTACATGCGGGATGTTTTCACCCCAGTTTACATTCGCCCTTGTACTAATTTTTTTTTTTTTTTGTACTATTATTCGCCTCATGTTGATTTCGCCCGTAAATATCTATATAAAAAGGATTATTCTGTATCAAAATAGTAATTATAAGTGAATCAAAGTTTTGCCCCATTTTAAATTTCCTCTCCTAGCTCATGGACAAAAGGAACGAAAATTGAACAGGTGCTGAACCTTACAATGATAAATGATTATGAGCGTTACATTGTACAAAACAGACATACGACCTAAATGTTGAAATATAGAGGCGACTGAGGAATATAACATCACGAAAATACCAACATTTCAATATTATCGTAATCCAAACTCAAATTCCATAGAATTAAGTCAAATGAAAAAATGAAATGAAAAAATTTACATGCAGAGTCATGAAAAATTACAAGGAAATTGAGATCAGGTTCATGCAATGTTAACGAAGGAAAGGTCAACATGTAGATTGGAATGTGCATTTGCAAAATTATTCAACATTTCACTATTTCTGATACTTCTAGAAGAAGATCAAGTACATATGTATTTTTAACTGTATCACTATTCCAATGAATTAAGACATTCTATGCAGTTTAGACAAATATCAAGGAATAAAATCCAAGCAGCGGTATTTACCACCTGAAATAATTGCTACCTATAAATATCAACATAGGATTCACAACTTTAGCAGATGCAGTCTGCCTTGCATTTCGTTCAACATGCAGTACAGTCGATGGTTTGCGAACGATTTTGTAAAATAACTTTAAGCTAAAAGATGACCTTTTTACGTATATGTTTTAATGAGCAAACCGGGACTTGATCTGGTGTGTAACCAGCTGGGCCGTGTGCACGAAGGTGTCAGGTCATTATAACAAGGACTTCGTAAGCAAGGCACGCGACCCCGTAACAGTAACATTATCGATGGGAGTATCACATAATGTTCTAGCTGGAGTACCTCCAGACATACATGGCGATAATGGCCTTAAACGATGATAATGACTGCCGAATACATTGTTAGAAATGACCGCTCGCTTGATCTGTCTGTACAATGATACGTTATACACCGATGAGACAGTATTCATTTGTAGCTACCCTAAAGCAGAATCATTGTTCGTTTTTCATGTCAATATGAAAACAAATCGGTGTACAAAACGTCTCAAATATATTTAACAAAATCTATATTCTAATGTAAGTATATTACTTGTAAATATTAATTGAATGATTATGGAAAATTATTAAACGCCCCACTTCCTCTTTAAGAGTCATTTTGAGTTGTTTGGACTTTGTTGTCCACTATTTATGGACATTGATATTCTGCTTATAAACCAAAATATGTATGATGCATTTACATACCGTTTTGAATAGCTTTATATGTAGACTATATAAAACCTCTAATCAACATTTAAATGAGTGAATCTCCTGTTATGTTTCATTTCGCACTAATATACATGGTTTGTAAGTGAATAGCATATTTTTATACAAATTGAAATTAGATATAGTTGAGCCAAACTCCATAATACACCAATTTCACCTTCAAAGACTCCACAGTGATACTATGGACATACACTTAGGAAGGAACTGACAAAAGTTCTAACATTATCTGGATGGGAGGTGCAATAGCCCTAATCTGATAATTTTAGAAGAATGTCAAGTACAAGGGTATATTCTTAAGCTAAATGAAAAGTGTTAATTCATGTACATTAACCTTGAATATCAAGTTTTATTTTCTATTGTAGTGGTACCGTTCAGAATACACCTATGTAAGTTTTGAAATCTTCAAATATTTATCAGAATGTAATGTATGACAACGAGGAGTTGAGGACATCCTTATATGGTTTCTGATATTAATTAGGACAAAGGATACACATGAGTTGTCACTGACATTGAAAAATGAGGGGTTCTATGATCGTTTACCGGTCCTAGAAGCACAATACAGTTGTATGTTACATTCCAATGTTCGGTTATGCTGTATCTGAAGCTAAAACTTGCAATGAAAGATTTCATTCATTTTTGTATCTTTTAAGTAAGCGTTATGAAAACTAGTATCGTGTGATTAATATTCTTCATTTAAAACCATGACGTTATAGAAAAAAGTGTTTTATCATTTGCATTGGCTAAATCACGATCGACTGTTTCATGGAGGTTACTATTTTTATAAAACCAGCTAATTGAGGTGACGTCTGTAGATCTTTTACCAACGCAAACCCGTGAAAATATTTCACAAAGATCCTTATCAAGCATTAACTGTTGCTTTCCTTCAATTTTCTAAATACATGTAAACTGAATAAAAATATCAATGTTTCTATGTATGTTTTATAAGACATTATAGAGGGTTTCGTAGGCTATGGCTGTCAATAAATGCTTTTTCTCATTAAGATCATGACAAAAAATATCCTGAAATTACAAAGAACTATAAACATTAATATTATGGGTTGTACACGTTATTACAGGACGTTTCGAAATGATTTTAATCCACACTGGTTATTATATGTGACATTACAGAAGTACTCTTCGCCTCCTGCCATGTATAACAAGAGAAGGCTGTTTTTCTTCAGAAACTTCTTTTCGTATTATGCAAATTAGTATCGAACATAGCTTTGTAAATCATGTTCCTGAGATCAGCTGCGTGTGTGTTTGTTTGATGAAAATGTATAATATTCTTTCTTAACCCACAAGGAAAAGTTACCCAGAGCATAACTGTTGTGATGTTACCATCCTTAATTGTACACACTGAGTACTGTTCTGTGCAAATTATCAGATAATAGACCACCGGCGATCTCTCAGCAGGATTCAGTCTTCAGGATGATGACAATAACATCTTAAATATGTCTCGTCATAATTCATATGTGAGTGATGTGCACGGCATAAGTATTGAGCATGCACAGTATTAGCTTGAAAAAATATCATGTTAACAGGTCTTAGATCAAGCTCATAATCAATTAAAAGCGACAAATATTATCAAAGACATATTTACACGAAACAGATCCTTGCATCGAACACTAGTGATAAAACTGTTCCGGAAGAGTAACCGTCTTTTGTTTTCGCAAGGACATCCGTTATGTAAATCATTGTCAATCTAAGTAAGAAAGGAAAACAAACAAAACAAAACTTATTTCGAAAAAGGTTTCACATTTGGGCACTTTTGACGAATGGTTTCCAATTGATGCGTGATATAATAAATGAAACCCGATAACATTTTTCAGTAATTTAATCGCCTTGGTTGTGTAGTATATTTAATGTATCTGATATTTTCTATCAACAGAATTCTCTTTTTTATCACTACTCTTGTTCTTGGTATATGTTTTTCTAAATTGAAATGATGAAAGCAAAACTAATGATGTAATATAACATACTAATACTAACAAACAATTATAGACGAAATATTTCTCACCCTGCTAGTATAAAGAGGGCAGAGCATGAGCGTGGGTCTTTATTTTAACAGGCGATGCAGCTGGTAATTTACACGGTCAAACTTTTCACAATTTGCTAATAAAATGGTCTAATCGTATACGCAATGAATGAAAATATTCCTCGATCTAGATTATAAAAGTACATTTAAATACACACGCGTCCCATTATTTCACATTTTGAATTTTCGCGGTCACCTAAATGTACTTGGAAATAGCAAAAACATTACACCCGCGAAAATAACCGGCAACGTGATGATTAAGTAAACTTACGAATATTTAAAGATAATGCTATCTTCCAAGGATCATGTCTGTAAATCACAGAACAGGTTGAAAGCGTATTCAGGTTCCTTGGTTAATTAACAGCAATGTCGCTTTAGTGATTGTAAATAAAAATAACAAGTTAAATGCATGATATTATTCAGCATGCGTTTACTGGATCACAGCCTCATAAAGGTTCCTCATCCCCAAAGACTAGTTACAGTGCATATTCAGAAGATACAAGTAATCTACAGCCGACCGCTTGTTTTCCAAGTATCTCTACTATCGCTATAAGTAAACACACAAATCACTACCTTGTCTACTCCTATACATACTCTATTGGAATATGAAGTGGTTTTCAAACAATGTATGACTACGGGCACGTGTTTCGTATAAACACTCCCGTTCGCCTCCCAAAGAAAAGAGCGTGGACGTGAGGCTAGCGAGGGCGTGTACTCTGGTCCAAGAGTAGTTACTGATGAACATTGCCCCTTTAACTGGCATGGAAAAAGCTGTTACAAAGATCACTCATTACAATGGAACATTTTTGCTTGAAAATTCGAGTTTGTTGATTTGTTTCAATTTATTCGTTGTTAACCTTTAATTCTTCCTCATCGATATACAACTGCATAATTATATATACTGGTGAGTAGTTCTACTGTCTGAGTTTTGTCAACATGACTAAAATGTACCAACATCTGAAAATAGTAATGTTAGCATCTTTTTTTCAACCGTCGACCGCATAGAACTCTTGATGACTTTATTTTAAAAAAAACACACATTTTGACTTAAATTACAACTAACTGAGACTTATTTGTTGTACTTCGTCCTGAATTATAGCAATTCCATCGATGTAATGGGTTTATTTACAATGTACTTAATACTTCGTTGTTGGAAGTAGAGCAATATATTAATTTAGTATACCTCTAAAGACCTTTCCAAGATGTAACCATATATTCGTGGTTTATGTAAATTTATGAATCGTGACTAACATTCAAATTGTACGACTGCCAAACATATACCAAACGTATGCAGAAATGGTATATGATACAGACATTTGCAGAAAAAATAGTTATCATTAATAAATGTGGTAGTTATATCTGTTTCTAGGCACTGGGTCAAAAGCTAATGCATTAAGCGCCATGCTTTAATACCTGTTTTCGTTTTAAAACCTTGAGGGCTGTGCATGTTCCCCGCCATGGGAAGAAATTAAACCTTCTCAAGCCTAACGGGATAAATGAAAGACGAAACACCGGAAAAAACAGTACAAAGTTTCCCTTTATGCATTAAAGTTCTTATCTCTTCTCAGTATTATTGCGCTTAAAAATATTACGGCTAAATGCTTGTTTATAAACTTTTCATATTACGTTATGCATTGCACGGATGATACTAAATTTAGTTCTCATGCCAAGCTAATATTAATATAAGATAAAGAATATTTATGATACCATCCTTAGAAATTCAAAATCGACAACGCAGATATATTGATATTTATTTTCTCGAAATCGATAAAATTGCTTATCGGCAATTACGAAGTGAATAATAACTGATCCTTTTCTTTTCGACGTTTTAAACCATCCGTTGAAACAGATGCGATAGACTGATCCCCTTTACGGATGATGTTTTTGGAGAATCCATGGCCCTTTGTAGGGCATACCAATATACACCTAATGAAGAATCACACAGATTATCGATTTTTGTTAATATGCATTGATGACATCACCTGGCAGAATTTTAACACAAAAAAAAAAAAAAAATAAATAAATAAAAAATAAACAAAAGTTCGTCCGTTTAAGAAATTCAACGATCTCTACTGGTGATATTAATTTTGATTTTATTCGACACGACAGTGAAGGTTCCCTTGCGACAACGACGGTGAAACCGCCAGGCAGGTCTCAAAAATCCGTGTCATCCATGTATTGACTTTGTGTATATAGCTAAAAATCAAAAGCAAATCCGACTGTCAAATATTGGTCAGATTAGCAGTTTTACTGCCCTTAGATTGTACAACAGCCATTCAGTGAATGGCAACTTTAAATACTGTTAGAGTTCGTTACAGTTATGCAAACCAAGGAAGAAAATTTAATCATGGTTCGTACTTCTAGAACTTGTCAGCGATGCTAAGGCCTAAAGTTTGAAACATAGGAGATAAATACTGAAAATCAAAAGTAATGGAAACGAAAAGCAAAGTCAAGTTTGGACGGTATATTCTAGCATCATCATATAATACATTCTGTATATGCCTGATTTCTCATTAACAAATATCCTCTTGTCTCCCGATGGTACTATAACCTAGCAAAAAGTAACCAAGTAAAACGCGATAAAGTTAAAACCATATTCCACCGTTAAACACACTGGAAAGTAATAGATAGACAGGATCTTGTGCCTAATCTCGCATGTCTGTTTTATCTGTATACACGTGGATACGAAATCTATATCCATGCCAAGATTTTTTTTCTAATGAATGTTGATAGTGACAGGTGCGATTTCAGCATCCAAACGGCAAAGAAATAATCCATGATTTTTGGTGTTTATTCGTCATTACTTATCTTAATACCTTTTAACCAAATCTGGTATAATTAAAGATGTTGTCATTGTCTTTTATAATGTATTCTTGTGTGCCCCCTGACAACATTTTCATATTCACATAAAAACAACAGCTAACTTACTTATCTTTTTTTACAGTTTATCCCTGTATATTGTTATATATAGTCTGTTATCAATGTGTATTCTCACTTCATATTGCATAAATGTATTCCTGTAATTCATCTGCTTCAACAGTGCAACAGAATGAAGTGGGTCATATATACACATACAAACCTTGTATCGTTGCCAGTAATACTATATTTTCTATCTAAAAAGTAGATGTTATATACCTATATATACAAAAAAATAGTTGTATCATACGTATTCCTCACTACGTAAACACGATATCATAAACTAAAAGAGAGTCTTACTTTTTCATGATACAGAGCCACTAGCGAGGTAAACTGATAGCAGGGATCAAATAAAACCGAGTGTAAAATTCTCTTGATCATACCACTCGGTTTATTATCTTAACAATGGTGCTATTTCTACGACTAACGTGAAGTCAAGCTGGTGATATAATCTCACTTTCAATGGCTTATTTCAATTTACGTCACAATGCATATGACGCCATAATGTTTTGATATTGCATTGGCAAAACGGGAATATTTAACCAATCACAGCTTCGCTAGGTCTTGTTACACGAATATCTTAGCAACAATCTATGTCATTAATATCAAAGCGCGGTTAACAGTGATGTTTTGTAATAATCATGCAATTGAAATGAAGTTTTTACGTATCAACTATGTATTTTCTTGGTAGTTACATTCTGTCAGGAGATAATACATAAGTATAGTTTCTTCAGAGACTTCAAGTGTTATAATGAAACATGATACATTTCAGTTTACAAAAAAATTGTATACAGGTTGTTTACTACATATAATGTCTGAAAGTTTGGCTTAAAACACAGATCCCGAACATTGTTATGCGTTATGCTGGAAATAATAATAAGGGCATAATATATTACAACGATATGATTGTAAATGAAATGAATTCCGGAGAATGTCCATTTTCCTCCAAATCAGTATTTCAGCATTGGTTCAAAAACCATGCTTAAGTAATCAATTGTCTAATATATTAATACAGAAGATACTAATATGTTAACACAATCATAATCATTAAGGCTACATATGAAGAAAAGAACGGTTTACAGGGATACTCCTGAAAATGTATCAGAAGAATAACACCAGGTATTCTGAAAGAGTATTTCGCTAAACGTCAGTGGTTATAAAGAGATCTGCTAAAATTTTCTAAAAAAAAAAAAAAAAACATTAATATTAAAGTTGGAATAAAGGGCACAGCTGAACAAATAGTCCTTAAACTGAAACAACCACACTAGTGTTGATATGCAGATGTATAAGTTTTACAGAGCAGGAAGTTATGCTTATTCCTAAATAAAATGAATGACCAGTGTAATATATGATAGACCATCAATCATGAAACGAAAAGTGACATACATGTGATGAATATCCTATACATCTTTCCATGTATCGACAAGTTCTTTCAGGAAGTCAGATCTGTGTTGATTGGTGCATACTGTTAACTGTTAATGCGGATGATCAGCGTTAATGTTTACTCTGCACGTGTCCAAAGTAAACAACCCTGTCTTCGTATCGCTTGATAAGATCAGGTTTTATAATGGTTTGTCTATCAGCACTGTAAAGTAATATCAACACTGTCAACAAAAGTCCTATTCAAAATTATATACATGATCCTATGAAGAGTTCTTTAGGAAGAGATGAATTTTAAATTTCACTTCCGCCATAAGTTACAAGTGTCGTTTTATTTGTTTATCGTGTATAAACATTGTTAAGTTTAATATACATGGATACTATTATGAAGAACATTTTTCCGGCATTGGTATCAAATTGTTGTGACACTTGACTGTACTGCATCATGTTTCTTGTTTATACATGGCATGCGCTACTTTCAAGCAATGTAGGACACTCATGTAAAGTCGAAACTTCTAATCAAGGTCATATGGTATATATTCTTCGATGATTCTTTCATTTTCCTTTAAAAAGCAAATTAAAACTGTTTACACTTTTGACAGATTTCGAGATGTGGGATATATTTTGGTTCATTCTAATTTCATTATTTACAGTATCCTACGTGTAGTCTTCCGCCACAGAAGGGCAATGAAGACTAATGTAGAACAGCTCTTCAATTTCATTGTCTCATTGTTTTTTTTGTTTTTTTGTTTTTTTTTTTTTTTTCTGAGGAGAAAGTCTACAGATACTCCCATTCGGGCGAACATCCAATACCACGGCCACAAATGAAAAGGTTTTCTGGAGACAAACATGGTTGAAAGAAAGGAATTGGAGACCCAAACTAAGTCAATTCCCCTTTTTTTCACGGGAAGAATTGCCTGCTGGTCAATATATCACATTTTTCATGTTAAAAAAGAAAAATACGGACGTTTTAATCATAAGAATGATCGAGACTCTGGTCAACAACATGTTCGCCGAGTTTGGTGGTTAGATATTCCAACAGACTATTGGCATAGCTATCGGACCTAACAGTGTCTTTCTGTTGTCTGACTTTCTTTTTCTTTTGATTAATCGAAGAGTTTATGTAAAGTTGTTTAATCTCACTTTCATCTAAAGTGTCTTTAGATAGCACGAGATGTATAGATCAAGTCCATTATATATACCGACCACAATTAGAAATAAAGGACACGCCATACCGTTATACATTAGTCGCTTTTCTCCATATTTCCCACGAAATCGTCAACTGGTGGAGAAACTCGTAACATAGGGTTTGAGAAGATGAAGGTCGCTAAAAATTATGGGAAAATATTACAGTCATAAAAGTGGTCTCATTAAAAAAAATATTCTACTTCTTTGTAGGATATGAAGCAGGAAGTGTTTAAACCTTGTTAGTTTGTCTGTTAGTTCCGTACCTGCAGATCTTATTCTCATTTGAAACCTTACTTACGTACTTGGATTCACCAATATCTACATAGCGAATGTATGCTTCGATGAAGCAGAAGACGCTTACTTTTGTCTTACTGTCCATGTACTTTTTCATGTGTCTCCGCGTAAGACCTTCTTTTGTCTACATTTTGCTTTTATCTTATTGAGTTCTGAGTTTGAATGATGATTACGTTGACATGTTTGTAGTTTTGCTTGTATACGATCAAACGAAATATATTAGTTTGTCTCCATCGATATATTATTGTCGTCACATTTCCACATTGATGACGTCACGTAATAACACAACACTTTTAAGAATACTATTTTTTCTATGCTTCTTTGTTACTGCAGCTGCGCAGCTGCATATTCTGTTAAATGTCAACGAAGTATTTTTTTCTTATCTCCCTGATGCGAGGAAATTGTTATTGTTTCAAACAACGAGCACGTGCATGATATCCCAACCGTCCGGTATATCATAAAGTAAACGGTATTAGATAAAAGAAAAGAAAATATGTATGTTACCGGCATGTTTTATTTGAATCCAGTGTTTGTTCATTTTTCCTAATCATCAGAGTCTTCCGCTATGTTCACGACGTTTGCTGCAACCTGCATGCCACGTTTTAATTCGTATTTCCGTAATAAGATTCGCTTCGACCAATTTTGATTTTCCTTAGCCGTCTCCTGGGTTTTAATATTTTGAACCCTATAAATCAATGAAGTGTAACGCATATGCATTGCTATCTGTATACAATTCTGAATCTGTATAGAAGGTGCTATTCCATTGTGTGTCTTTGACCGATCATATATCATGAATTAGCAACTGGTGGCCATAACCTACAAACAAAAGGCTGAGAGTACTTGACTGTATACAATAGGAGGCAATGAAAGAAAGACTCTTCTTCAGAGATTTTCGAATTTTATATTTTAGACTACAAAATAGGCACTAAAGAGTGAATTTAGAATTCTTGTTTTATTTATGATGTTCTGTTGCACATATTTACGTTACCCTGGCCTATAATGTGATATTACTTTTTCTATGTTTGTGCCCTGTATATCCACATATTAACATTACCCTGGCTTATAATGTGATATTACTTTTTCTATGTTTGTGCCCTGTATATCCACATATTAACATTACCCTGGCCTATAATGTGATAATACTTTTCTATGTTTGTGTCCTGTATATCCACATATTTACATAACCCTGGCCTATAATGTGATATTACGTTTTCTATGTTTGTGTCCTGTAGTTCCATATTAACATTACCTGACCTATAATGTGATATTACTTTTTCTGTGTTTGTGTACTCTAGATCCACATATTAACCTGGACTATAATGTGGTAATACTTTTCTATGATTGTGTCCTGTATATCCACATATTTACATAACCCTGGCCTATAATGTGATATTACTTTTTCTATGTTTGTGTCCTGTAGTTCCGCATATTAACATTACTCTGGCCTATAATGTGATATTACTTTTTCTATGTATATGTCCTGTAGTTCCACATATTAACATCACCCTGGCTTATAATGTGATATTACTCTTTCTATGTTTGTGCCGTGTAGATCCAGATATTCCTGGCCTATAATGTGATATTACTTTTTCTATGTACGTGTCCTGTAGTTCCACATATTAACATTACCCTGGCTTATAATGTGATATTACTTTTTCTATGTTTGTGTCCTGTAGATCCACATATTAACATTACCCTGGCCTATAATGTGATATTACTTTTTCTATGTTTGTGTCCTGTAGTTCACACATATTAACATTACCCTGGCCTATAATGTGATATTACTTTTTCTATGTATATGTCCTTTAGTTCACACATATTAACATTACCCTGGCCTATAATGTGATATTACTTTTTCTATGTTTGTGTCCTGTAGATCCACATATTACCCTGGCCTATAATGTGATATTACTTTTTCTATGTTTGTGTCCTGTAGTTCCACATATTAACATTACTCTGGCCTGTAATGTGATATTACTTTTTCTATGTTTGTGCCGTGTAGATCCAGATATTCCTGGCCTATAATGTGATATTACTTTTTTCTATGTTTGTGCCCTGTAGATCCATATTAACATTACACTGGCCTATAATGTGATATTACTTTTTCTATGTTTGTGTCCTGTAGATCCACATATTACCCTGGCCTATAATGTGATATTACTTTTTCTATGTTTGTGTCCTGTAGATCCATATTAACATTACTTGGCCTTTAATGTGATATTACTTTTTCTTTGTTTGTGTCCTGTAGTTCCACATATTTACATTACCCTGGCCTATAATGTGATATTCCTTTTTCTATGTTTGTGTCCTGTAGTTCCACATATTACCCTGGCTTATAATGTGATATTACTTTTTCTATGTTTGTGTCCTGTAGATCCACATATTACCCTGGCTTATAATGTGATATTACTTTTTCTATGTTTGTGTCCTGTAGATCCACATATTAACATTACTCTAGCCTATAATGTGATATTACTTTTTCTATGTTTGTGTCCTGTAGTTCCACATATTACCCTGGCTTATAATGTGATATTACTTTTTCTATGTTTGTGTCCTGTAGATCCACATATTACCCTGGCTTATAATGTGATATTACTTTTTCTATGTTTGTGTCCTGTAGATCCACATATTAACATTACTCTGGCCTATAATGTGATATTACTTTTTCTATGTTTGTGTCCTGTAGTTCCACATATTACCCTGGCTTATAATGTGATATTACTTTTTCTATGTTTGTGTCATGTAGATCCACATATTAACATTACTCTGGCCTATAATGTGATATTACTTTTTCTATGTTTGTGTCCTGTAGTTCCACATATTTACATTACCCTGGCCTATAATGTGATATTACTTTTTCTATGTTTGTGTCCTGTAGTTCCATATATTACCCTGGCTTATAATGTGATATTACTTTTTCTATGTTTGTGTTCTGTAGATCCACATATTACCCTGGCTTATAATGTGATATTACTTTTTCTATGTTTGTGTCTTGTAGTTCACACATATTAACATTAACCTGGCCTGTAATGTGATATTGCTTTTTCTATGTGTATGTCCTGTAGTTCCACATATTAACATTACACTGGCCTATAATATGATATTACTTTTTCTATGTTTGTGTCCTGTAGATCCACATATTCACATTACCCTGGCCTATAATGTGACATTACTTTTTCTATGTTTGTGTCCTGTAGATCCGTATTCACATTACCCAACCCTATAATGTGATATTACTTTTTCTATGTTTGGGTCCTGTAGATCCACATATTCACATTACCCTGGCCTATAATGTGACATTACTTTTTCTATGTTTGTGTCCTGTAGATCCATATTCACATTACCCAACCCTATAATGTGATATTACTTTTTCTATGTTTGTGTCCTGTAGTTCCACATATTACCCTGGCCTATAATGTGACATTACTTTTTCTATGTTTGTGTCCTGTAGATCCATATTCACATTACCCAACCCTATAATGTGATATTACTTTTTCTATGTTTGTGTACTGTAGTTCACACATATTAACATTATTCTGGCCTATAATGTGATATTACTTTTTCTATGTTTGTGTTCTGTAGATCCATATTCACATTACCCTGGCCTATAATGTGATATTACTTTTTCTATGTTTGTGTTCTGTAGATCCATATTCACATTACCCTGGCCTGTAATGTGACATTACTTTTTCTATGTTTGTGTCCTGTAGATCCATATTCATATTACCCTGGCCTATAATGTGACATTACTTTTTCTATGTTTGTGTTCTGTAGATCCATATTCACATTACCCAACCCTATAATGTGATATTACTTTTTCTATGTTTGTGTCCTGTAGATCCACATATTAACATTACTCTGACCTATAATGTGATATTACTTTTTCTATGTTTGTGTCCTGTAGATCAATATTCACATTACCCTGGCATATAATGTGACATTACTTTTTCTTTGTTTGTGTCCTGTAGATCCACATATTACCCTGGCCTATGATGTGATATTACTTTTCTATGTTTGTGTCCTGTATATCCACATATTTACATTACCCTGGCCTATAATGTGGTATTCCTTTTTCTATGTTTGTGTCCTGTAGATCCACATATTACCCTGGCCTATAATGTGATATTACTTTTTCTGTGTTTGTTTCCTGTAGTTCACACATATTAACATTACTCTGGCCTATAATGTGATATTACTTTTTCTATGTTTGTGCCGTGTAGATCCTGATATTCCTGGCCTATAATGTGATATTACTTTTTCTATGTACGTGTCCTGTAGTTCACACATATTAACATTACTCTGGCCTATAATGTGATATTACTTTTTCTATGTTTGTGTCCTGTATATCCACATATTACCCTGGCCTATAATGTGATATTACTTTTTCTATGTTTGTTTCCTGTAGTTCCACATATTAACATTACTCTGGCCTATAATGTGATCTTACTTTTTCTATGTTTGTGCCGTGTAGATCCAGATATTCCTGGCCTATAATGTGATATTACTTTTTCTATGTTTGTGCCCTGTAGATCCACATATTACCATTACTTGGCCTTTAATGTGATATTACTTTTTCTATGTTTGTGTCCTGTAGATCCATATTCACATTACCCTGGCCTATCATGTGATATTACTTTTTCTATGTTTGTGTCCTGTAGATCCATATATTAAACTGGCCTATAATGTGATATTACTTTTTCTATGTTTGTGTCCTGTAGTTAACACATATTTACATTACCCTGGCCTATAATGTGATATTACTTTTTGTTTGTTTGTGTCCTGTAGATCCATATTCACATTACCCTGGCTTATAATGTGATATTACTTTTACTATGTATGTGTCATGTAGATCCACATATTAACATTACCCTGGCCTATAATGTGACAATACTTTTTCTATGTTTGTGTCCTGTATATCCATATTCACATTACCCTGGCCTATAATGTGATATTACTTTTACTATGTATGTGTCATGTAGATCCACATATTTACATTACCCTGGCCTATAATGTGATATTACTTTTACTATGTATGTGTCATGTAGATCCACATATTCACATTACCCTGGCCTATAATGTGACAATACTTTTTCTATGTTTGTGTCCTGTAGATCCATATTCACATTACCCTGGCCTATAATGTGATATTCCTTTTTCTATGTTTGTGTCTTGTAGTTTCACATATTAACATTACCCTGGCCTATAATGTGACAATACTTTTTCTATATTTGTGTCCTGTAGATCCATATTCACATTACCCTGGCCTATAATGTGATATTCCTTTTTCTATGTTTCTGCCGTGTAGATCCTGATATTCCTGGCCTATAATGTGATATTACTTTTTCTATGTTTGTGTCCTGTAGATCCATATTCACATTACCCTGGCATATAATGTGACATTACTTTTTCTATGTTTGTGTCCTGTAGATCAATATTCACATTACCCTGGCCTATAATGTGACATTACTTTTTCTATGTTTGTGTCCTGTAGATCCATATTCACATTACCCTGGCCTATAATGTGATATTACTTTTTCTATGTTTGTTTCCAGTAGTTCCACATATTAACATTACTCTAGCCTATAATGTGATATTACTTTTTCTATGTTTGTGCCGTGTAGATCCAGATATTCCTGGCCTATCATGTGATATTACTTTTTCTATGTTTGTGCCCTGTAGATCCACATATTACCATTACTTGGCCTTTAATGTGATATTACTTTTTCTATGTTTGTGTCCTGTAGATCCATATTCACATTACCCTGGCCTATCATGTGATATTACTTTTTCTATGTTTGTGTCCTGTAGATCCACATATTACCCTGGCCTATAATGTGATATTACTTTTTCTATGTTTGTGTCCCGTAGATAACACATATTCACATTACCCTGGCCTATAATGTGATATTACTTTTTGTTTTTTTGTGTCCTGTAGATCCATATTAACATTACCCTGGCCTATAATGTGAGAATACTTTTTCTATGTTTGTGTCCTGTAGATCCATATTCACATTACCCTGGCCTATAATGTGATATTACTTTTACTATGTATGTGTCATGTAGATCCACATATTTACATTACCCTGGCCTATAATGTGACATTACTTTTTCTATGTTTGTGTCCTGTAGATCTATATTCACATTACCCTGGCCTATAATGTGACATTACTTTTTCTATGTTTGTGTCCTGTAGATCCATATTCACATTACCCTGGCCTATAACATCATCTATAACCAAACTGGGGACTTAACACATAACATCATCTATAACCTAACTGGGGACTTAACACATAACATCATCTATAACCTAACTGGGGACTTAACACATAACATCATCTATAACCTAACTGGGGACTTAACACATAACATCATCTATAACCTAACTGGGGACTTAACACATAACATCATCTATAACCTAAATCTGGACTAAACACATATCTATAACCTAACTGGGGACTATAACATCATCTATAACCAAACTGGGGACTTAACACATAACATCATCTATAACCTAACTGGGGACTTAACACATAACATCATCTATAACCTAACTGGGGACTTAACACATAACATCATCTATAACCTAACTGGGGACTTAACACATAACATCATCTATAACCTAACTGGGGACTTAACACATAACATCATCTATAACCAAACTGGGGACTTAACACATAACATCATCTATAACCAAACTGGGGACTTAACACATAACATCATCTATAACCTAACTGGGGACTTAAAACATAACATCATCTATAACCTAACTGGGGACTTAACACATAACATCATCTATAACCTAACTGGGGACTTAACACATAACATCATCTATAACCTAACTGGGGACTTAACACATAACATCATCTATAACCTAACTGGGGACTTAACACATAACATCATCTATAACCTAAACACATAACATCTTAACACATAACATCATCTATAACCAAACTGGGGACTTAACACATATAAAACATATAACATCATCTATAACCAAACTGGGGACTAAACACATAACATCATCTATAACCTAACTGGGGACTTAATGCATAACATCATCTATAACCTAACTGGGGACTTAATGCATAACATCATCTATAACCTAACTGGGGACTTAACATATAACATCATCTATAACCAAACTCGGGACTACACACATAACATCATCTATAACCAAACTGGGGACTACACACATAACATCATCTATAACCAAACTGGGGACTTAACACATAACATCATCTATAACCTAACTGGGGACTTAACACATAACATCATAACCAAACTGGGGACTTAACACATAACATCATCTATAACCTAACTGGGGACTTAACACATAACATCATCTATAATCAAACTGGGGACTTAACACATAACATCATCTATAACCAAACTGGGGACTAAACACTTAACCTCATCTATAACCTACCTGGGGACTTAACACATAACATCATCTATAACCAAACTGGGGACCTAACACATAACATCATCACATAACATCATCAATAATCAAACTGGGGACTTAACACATAACATCATCTATAACCAAACTGGGGACTAAACACTTAACCTCATCTATAACCTACCTGGGGACTTAACACATAACATCATCTATAACCAAACTGGGGACCTAACACATAACATCATCTATAACCTTACTGGGGACTTAACACATAACATCATCTATAACCTAACTGGGGACTTAACACATATATCATCTATAACCTAACTGGGGACTTAACACATAACATCATCTATAACCAAACTGGGGACTTAACACATAACATCATCTATAACCTAACTGGGGACTTAACACATAACGGGGACAACACATCTATAACCAAACTGGGGACTACACACATAACATCTTCTATAAACTTTCAGTGGAGTTAAGACTTAAGATCATCTATAACCTAACTGGGGACTTAACACATAACATCATCTATAACCTAACTGGGGACTTAACACATAACCTCATCTATAACCTAACTGGGGACTTAACACATAACATCATCTATAACCTAACTGGGGACTTAACACATAACATCATCTATAACCTAACTGGGGACTTAACACATAACATCATCTATAACCTAACTGGGGACTTAACATATAACATCATCTATAACCAAACTGGGGACTACACACATAACATCATCTATAACCTAACTGGGGACTTAACACATAACATCATCTATAACCAAACTGGGGACTTAACACATAACATCATCTATAACCTAACTGGGGACTTAACATATAACATCATCTATAACCAAACTGGGGACTACACACATAACATCATCTATAATACACACATAACATCATCTATAACCTAACTGGGGACTTAACACATAACATCATCTATAACCTAACTGGGGACTTAACACATAACATCATCTATAACCTAACTGGGGACTTAACATATAACATCATCTATAACCTAACTGGGGACTTAACACATAACATCATCTATAACCAAACTGGGGACTTAACACATAACATCATCTATAACCAAACTGGGGACTTAACACATAACATCATCTATAACCTAACTGGGGACTAAACACTTAACATCATCTATAACCTAACTGAGGACTTAACATATAACATCATCTATAACCTAACTGGGGACTTAACACATAACATCATCTATAACCAAACTGGGGACTACACACATAACATCATCTATAACCTAAATGGGGACTTAACATATAACATCATCTATAACCAAACACGGGACTACACACATAACATCATCTATAACCAAACATATAACATCATCTATAACCTAACTGGGGACTTAACACATAACATCATCTATAACCTAACTGGGGACTTAACACATAACATCATCTATAACCTAACCGGGGACTTAACACATAACATCATCTATAACCAAAGTGGGGACTTAACACATAACATCATCTATAACCTAACTGGGGACTTAACATATAACATCATCTATAACCAAACTCGGGACTACACACATAACATCATCTATAACCAAACTGGGGACTACACACATAACATCATCTATAACCAAACTGGGGACTTAACACATAACATCATCTATAACCTAACTGGGGACTTAACACATAACATCATCTATAACCTAACCGGGGACTTAACACATAACATCATCTATAACCAAACTGGGGACTTAACACATAACATCATCTATAACCAAACTGGGGACTTAACACATAACATC
The DNA here is from genome assembly GCF_031769215.1 of Ylistrum balloti. Lineage (NCBI taxonomy): Eukaryota > Metazoa > Mollusca > Bivalvia > Pectinida > Pectinidae > Ylistrum > Ylistrum balloti. The sequence continues at coordinate 294,681 of NW_026782421.1, read as the reverse complement.
ATCAATAACCTAACTGGGGACTTAACACATAAAATCATCTATAACCTAACTGGGGACTTAACACATAACATCATCTATAACATATCTAGGGACTTGACACATAACATCATCTATAACCAAACTGGGGACTTAACACATAACATCATCTATAACCAAACTGGGGACTTAACACATAACATCATCTATAACCTAACTGGGGACTTAACACATAACATCATCTATAACCTAACTGGGGACTTAACACATAACATCATCTATAACCTAACTGGGGACTTAACACATAATCTCATCTATACACAAACTGGGGACTTAACACATAACATCATCATAACCTAACTGGGGACTTAACACATAACATCATCTATAACCTAACTGGGGACTTAACACATAACATCATCTATAACCTAACTGGGGACTTAACACATAACATCATCTATAACCTAACTGGGGACTTAACACATAACATCATCTATAACAAAACTGGGGACTTAACTCATAACATCATCTATAACCTAACTGGGGACTTAACACATAACATCATCTATAACCTAACTGGGGACTTAACACATAACATCATCTATAACCTAACTGGGGACTTAACACATAACAATATCTATAACCTAACTGGGGACTTAACACATAACATCATCTATAACCAAACTGGGGACTTAACACATAACATCATCTATAACCAAACTGGGGACTTAACACATAACATCATCTATAACCTAACTGGGGACTTAACACATAACATCATCTATAACCTAACTGGGGACTTAACACATAACATCATCTATAACCTAACTGGGGAACACATAACATCATCTATAACCTAACACAACACATAACATCATCTATAACCTAACTGGGGACTTAACACATAACATCATCTATAACCAAACTGGGGACTAACACATAACATCATCTATAACCAAACTGGGGACTTAATCATCTATAACCAAACTGGGGACTTAACACATAACATCATCTATAACCTAACTGGGGACTTAACACATAACATCATCTATAACCAAACTGGGGACTTAACACATAACATCATCTATAACCTAACTGGGGGCTTAACACATAACATCATCTATAACCTAACTGGGGACTTAACACATATATCATCTATAACCTAATTGGGGACTTTACACATAACATCATCTATAACCTAACTGGGGACTTAACACATAACATCATCTATAACCAAACTGGGGACTTAACACATAACATCATCTATAACCTAACTGGGGACTTAACACATAACATCATCTATAACCTAACTGGGGACTTAACACATAACATCATCTATAACTAAACTGGGGACTAAACACTTAACCTCATCTATAACCAAACTGGGGACTTAACACATAACATCATCTATAACCAAACTGTGGACTACACACATAACATCATCTATAACCAAACTGGGGACTTAACACATAACATCATCTATAACCTAACTGGGGACTTAACACATAACATCATCTATAACCTAACTGGGGACTTAACACATAACATCATCTATAACCTAACCGGGGACTTAACACATAACATCATCTATAACCTAACTGGGGACTTAACACATAACATCATCTATAACCTAACTGGGGACAACACATAACATCATCTATAACCAAACTGGGGACTTAACACATAACATCATCTATAACCTAACTGGGGACTTAACACATAACATCATCTATAACCTAACTGGGGACTTAACACATAACATCATCTATAACCTAACTGGGGACTTAACACATAACATCATCTATAACCTAACTGGGGACTTAACACATAACATCATCTATAACCAAACTGGGGACTTAACACATAACATCATCTATAACCTAACTGGGGACTTAACACATAACATCATCTATAACCAAACTGGGGACTTAACACATAACATCATCTATAACCAAACTGGGGACTTAACACATAACATCATCTATAACCTAACTGGGGACTTAACACATAACATCATCTATAACCTGGGGACTAACTCATCTATAACTTAACACATAACATCATCTATAACCTAACTGGGGACTTAACACATAACATCATCTATAACCTAACTGGGGACTTAACACATAACAACATCATCTATAACCTAACTGGGGACTTAACACATAACATCATCTATAACCTAACTGGGGACTTAACACATAACATCATCTATAACCTTACTGGGGACCTAACACATAACATCATCTATAACCTAACCGGGGACTTAACACATAACATCATCTATAACCTAACTGGGGACTTAACACATAACATCATCTATAACCATACTGGGGACTTAACACATAACAACATCTATAACCAAACTGTGGACTAAACACATATATCAACTAAAACCAAACTGGGGACTTAACACATAACATCATCTATAACCTCTATAACATCATAACCTAACTGGGGACTTAACACATAACATCATCTATAACCTAACTGGGGACTTAACACATAACATCATCTATAACCTAACTGGGGACTTAACACATAACATCATCTATAACCAAACTGGGGACTTAACACATAACATCATCTATAACCTAACTGGGGACTTAACACATAACATCATCATCATCTATAACCAAACTGGGGACTTAACACATAACATCATCTATAACCAAACTGGGGACTTAACTCATCACATCATCTATAACCTAACTGGGGACTTAACACATAACATCATCTATAACCTACCTGGGGACTTAACACATAACATCATCTATAACCTAACTGGGGACTTAACACATAACATCATCTATAACCTAACTGGGGACTTAACACATAACATCATCTATAACCAAACTGGGGACTTAACACATAACATCATCTATAACACATATAAACTGGGGACTTAACACATAACATCATCTATAACCTAACTGGGGACTTAACACATAACATCATCTATAACCTAACTGGGGACTTAACACATAACATCATCTATAACCAAACTGGGGACTTAACACATAACATCATCTATAACCTAACTGGGGACTTAACACATAACATCATCTATAACCTAACTGGGGACTTAACACATAACATCATCTATAACCAAACTGGGGACTTAACACATAACATCATCTATAACCTAACTGGGGACTTAACACATAACATCATCTATAACCTAACTGGGGACTTAACACATATCATCCATCTTACACATATAACATCATCTAACACATAACATCATCTAACATAACATGGGGACTACACACACATAACATCAACATGGGGATCTACAACACATAACATCATCTATAACCAAACTGGGGACTAACACATAACATCATCTATAACCTAACTGGGGACTTAACACATAACATCATCTATAACCTAACTGGGGACTTATCACATAACATCATCTATAACATAACTGGGGACTTAACACATAACATCATCTATAACCTAACTGGGGACTTAACACATAACATCATCTATAACCAAACTGGGGACTTAACACATAACATCATCTATAACAAAACTCGGGACTACACACATAACATCATCTATAACCAAACTGGGGACTTAACACATAACATCATCTATAACCAAACTGGGGACTTAACACATAACATCATCTATAACCTAACTGGGGACTTAACACATAACATCATCTATAACCTAACTGGGGACTTAACATATAACATCATCTATAACCAAACTCGGGACTACACACATAACATCATCTATAACCAAACTAGGGACTTAACACATAACATCATCTATAACAAAACTGGGGACTTAACTCATAACATCATCTATAACAAAACTGGGGACTTAACTCATAACATAATCTATAACCTAAATGAGGACTTAACACATAACATCATCTATAACCAAACTGGGGACTTAACACATAACATCATCTATAACCTACACACACATAACATCATCTATACACACATAACATTCTGTCTACACACATAACATCATCTATAACCAAACTGGGGACACACATAACATCATCTATACACACATAACTGGGGACTAACACATAACATACACACATAACATCATCTATAACTACACACATATAACATCATCTATCTACACACATAACATAACACATACACACATAACCTAACATTCTGTCATACACACATCTATAACATTCTGGGGACTACACACATACAACACATAACCATTCTGTCTACACACTAAGCATTTTGTCAAAACACATAAACATTCTGTCTACACACATAAGCATCCTGTCTACACACATAAGCATTCTGTCTACACACATAAACATTCTGTCTACACACATAAGCATTCTGTCTACACACATTAACATTCTGTCTACACACATTAACATTCTGTCTACACACATTATGTCCTGTAGATCCACATATTAACATTACTCTGGGCTATAATGTGATATTTCTTGGATTGACCAAGAATTGAATGCCGGGATTCGCCGATAAAGCAGAAGACGCTTTATTTTCCAGCACACCTGGTCTTATTCTTCCTGTATGTTTGCAGAGGTCTCAATGCCATTTTTATTATTGATATCCTATCCCTGTTTTGTAAAATTTATGTTTGGATTATGGTGATGTTTAAGTGTTTCCTTGTTGTTTTTTTAGACAAATTCTAACGTACCCTTCCCTTCCCTGGATAATCTATCACAACGTTTCTGTAAGAATTGTTCGAGTTCCATCTTATTTCAAGATAGTTATATAGATGATTGTTTTTTTTTTTTTTTTTTTTTTTCGAAACGGATTAAGAAATGGACACTAATGGTGTATCGTTTATATCCCTGTAAACGCTATGGACTATCGTAATTTTAATAAAAGTACTAGCAGCGGAAATGTAAATATAGCATTACAGCGTATGAAATATAGCATTACAGCGTATGAAATATAGCATTACATTGGATGAAATATAGCATTACAGCGTATGAAATATAGCATTACATTGTATGAAATATAGCATTACAGCGTATGAAATATAGCATTACATTGGATGAAATATAGCATTACAGCGTATGAAATATAGCATTACAGCGTATGAAATATAGCATTACATTGTATGAAATATAGCATTACAGCGTATGAAATATAGCATTACATTGGATGAAATATAGCATTACAGCGTATGAAATATAGCATTACAGCGTATGAAATATAGCATGAAATATAGCATTACAGCGTATGAAATATAGCATTACATTGTATGAAATATAGCATTACAGCGTATGAAATAAAGAATATCGCAACAGACACTAGCTTCCTACAGATTCTCAAGTAGTTGGTTCTTATCTGCGATCTGTAACAGAAGCTGGTGATACACCGATACATATCTTATACATACACATATACAGGTTCGTCAGACTGTACCTGTATAGAAACATCAAATGTAAGAGTACATGCAACAACATTATATTTACAGCGAAAGAGGCTGCATTAAAGATTTATAGGTAAACAGCCTTATGACAGATTTATACCTGTATATTTGTTGAATGTGAAAGTGTTCTGTGAACACTGCACCTACAATGATGTACATTACATGAGATTTACAACTTGTTCACTTATTTACACCATTACAGTTGCATTCTCGTAATTATCACATTAATGATGAAGCATATGCTGAAGGTTTTTGTGTAAGGCTAGATTGGTGCAGAATACAATGATCGGTAGATTGTTTTACAATTCTACAAAAATTATCCTGACACCATATATTCACATTGTTACTGCAATGAATAGATTTATGAAGCTGGATGTTTGGCATATAGTTTGATCTCGATTGCATTAACCCTTACTTCAAATTACGTCATTCCCGTATCATCTCTAATAATTATTTTACATGAAAGAAACTAGCGTGTCTTTGATACATTTCTAACTTAAAATTTACACCTTTTTATAAAATAATATTTTAACAATGCCACTGATACTGTCCTGCAACTACAAACAAAAACAAAAACCTGCAAACAATATAAATAGCAGACTTCGTCAAGAATCAGGTTAATTGTTAAGAAAGTAAGTATGGTTGCATATCTTGTCTTCATAATATTTATTTGAAAATCGATCACTTAAATATCTTCGTGAAAATACATTTTTACATAATGAAGCATGGGCAGGTTTTAAATGCTAACAATTAATGTGAAATACAGGAAATGGGTAAACCTTATACAAAACAATATCAATATATGTTCACTATTTGGTGAAATAAATCCTGAAAATTCGAAATGTTGTTTAAACAGAATTGAGGCACCATAAAGATAAAGCCATTTTGAACACTCACCAGAATCTTACTTTTGTTTTCTGTAAATCAGCTTCAGTCTAATCCCAAATCTCATGTATGTTTCCTCTTTCACCTTTTGGTTTTGAAATAAAAAAAAAAACAGGTAAATGTCACAACAATTAGGCACACAAAGTTGCAAACAAAGTGACTGAAAGTGTTGGAAATACCTGTGTGTATTTTGAACATTGTACGATCATGAGCTCGTCAATCAGGTTGAGTGGATTGTCAGGTTTTCACCAATTGTCTATTATTTAAATACATGCCGATAATAATGATTTGCAAAAAACACTAAGTGGTATGATAGTGATATGCACCAACTTATCTTTGTGTGCCATCATGAAGGACACTTTTTGTCGCACGGTATGCGAGGAAAAACACCATATACATATACCTTAATAAGTAAATTGTTTATCGTATTATGCCTACTCAGAAAACAAAAAAACACCAATATAATTTTCTACAGATTTGGATATCACAACCCAAGTTTAAGAGTGGGTGGTGTAAGCTGTGATACGTATTCATCGGGCCATCATCGCTATTTAGTGAAATATGCATTGTAATTAATGACGCGATCAACTTTCTTTATGGTTACTATACATAGAATGATGATGCTACCCGATTGTGAGGCATGTTATAGCACGTATTATCTGTCATACTCTAGGGATGAGAGAAATAATCTCCAAGGGGGTGACACTGTCATCTTGAACAGGTGAGACATAAATCTGTGAATGATCAAACATACCTAATGCTAATGCGATTGTACTGCTCGTTTTATATATGTAACACAAATCAGAACCATACATCATTAGTAAATGTAACATTTCTAAAACAGACAGTATGCTAAGAGCCTCGCTGATATGTACATAAGCCTTGTAAGTGTGTTTAGAGAAGTTTTGAAATTTGTGTTAATTCAATATAGTTTAAATATTTTACATAGCATCTTCTTTGACGAAAAAGTTGACATTATCATGTGGTTGCAACAAGTGAGTCATTGTAAAATCTTTTAACTGCCGTTTCCTAAATTCCTAAAATATGAACAGGGATGTAAACAATCAAACATTGATAAAGCAGAAGACGTTTACCTTCCGAAACACATGGGCCCCGTATTCATGAAACCATTATCATGCTCACGCATAGATTTTGTGCTCAAGCAATCTTTTTGATAATTCACCTAAATCATATAAATAATACAAATATTGAATATAACTTTGACTTGAAGTTCTTTCAAATGTTTTTAAAATCCTTGGCAAAATCAGACTTATTTATTAACTTTTAACTTAAACAAGACACAAGGCTTGAGCACAAAATCTGTGCTTGAGCATGATAATGGTTTCATGACTACGGGGCCCATGTGTCTGGTCTGGTCTTACTTTTCTGCTTTTATTAGGAATCTACGTGTAAACCATTCTTTTGTTCATGTTTTGCCCTAGTTTGATTGAAGTTGAGTTTATTATATGATTGTGTTGATTTGCCGGTATTTTTGGGTTTTTTTTGTTTTGTTTTTTTTGTTTTTTTTTTTTTTTTTGTTTTGCTTATGACAGAATCATTCTGGATATTTGTAAACAATATCTGACAAAATGTGCTGACATCAATGAATACCGTGCAAGTAATCAACCAAAATGCGGAATCTACATGATAGATCTAATATTTAAAGAGATGTCGATATTATACTCTGTAGTTGTACAATTGTTTTGCCAATGCGTTTTAATATACCAGAAGACAAATGGTGAAACAATAGGAAAAGCGCCTGGTTTCTGTTATATTGAATGTTATCGACATGACACTTCATAATCGAGTTATGATTGATGGCAATTATAAGTTCTTGGCCTCGGTGCCTGTTGTAGGGCAACATGTTGAGTAAAGCTGTATCTAAAGCATGAACACCTCTCCAGCTAGGATTTATTGAACTTCTGTATTAACAATGTAATATCTATGATAATTAAAACCCAGTTTATCACTTATTTTACGAATATTTAATACTTAATGTGATCATAATGCTTTATGAAAATTGTATCAATAATGATGTAACAAGCATCGTACTCGACAAATAGATAAAATAGGTAATACTTTGTGTGATCAATATGCTCTATGTCTAAATCAGATAATGTTAAATACGTGGTTCATTTCGTAATAAAACAGATGTCTCTTTTCTAAATCAACAATCGCCATGATATTCTCTGGTCTGTAAATATTGATAATGATTTATTGGATTGGGCCAGCAAGATGTGTTTAAAAATTATAACAAAATACAGATATGTAAGTGATATTTGAATCCAAACTCGAATTCGGTCAAACGACAGTTAAACACAAACATATATTTACACTGATACCCTTGACATGGTACTACTGAAATAAGACCATTTGTTACGTACGGGTATGTGTCTACTGCTTCATCAGCGACACCCGCCAAGTAAAAATTGAAAGGTCTAGGTAATTGATTATATCACTTACACGCCCAAACACGAATCAATATCCTCCATAACATCTTATAACACCTTTTTTTTTAATAGTTACGATAACACTAATTATGGTTGTGAATTTTGCTTCATACCAGTATCTGTTCACATGATAAGATAAATACAACCGGCACTGACTAGAATATGTACAAAGCAAAGGCCAAGGAAGCAACAGGTGCGCTTATGTCAAAGTATCCTAGGAATAAACTGAGCCATTCTCACAAAAAACTCAACACGAAGCTCGTACATCACATTTACACCCAGTATGTTGATATATTGTGACTACAGAAACAATCTAATATGTCAGAACACAGATATATGTTGTTATTATAGTGGAACATTTACACAATCTCCTTAGGAGAAGATGTGATATTAGATAAAGACTTTTAAAAGCTAATACAATTTTTAATCTAAATACAAAATTGAGACAAACGTTCTTTCAGATAAAAACGCAAGATTATGAATTCCAAGCAAACGGTAATGGTTAAAACAGCATGTTTTATTTGAAGAATGGGTAATAAATGTTTGTACTCAGTCGTCAGAATCGTCAGAACCACATGGACGTAAACATACGAAAATCTAGACAGGTGTACAATCATGATTTGTGATTTGTTACATGAACAGAATTTGTTTTTGGTGTCCGTGCCTGCAGATGTATATCTATTGTTCGTCGGCTTGTCTGTATATGAATCCATTACCTGAGTAAATTTGCACTACGATCTCATGCAGGTTCTTGAAGATTTTGTTGCTGGCAAGTCAATGTGTCGTGTACCAGAAATAGATTACTACGACCAGTATTTTGACTTAAAAGTTTTGAGACTTACATGGCAAGTGTTGGCATTGAAGCAGAGGAACTTTTACGTTACCTGGTCTTATTTTCCTTGTACTTTTTAAGGAGTTCCCATGGCTTAAACTTATCATTTCATCAGATTTGTTTGATTGATAGACATTGTTATACTCATTTTTAATTCCAAAGGTTTTCTCTGAAGGTGTTAAGTTATTGTTACTTTTAATATATTACCCTTTTCCTCATCAAGTTGTAACATCTTCCTTCAGAACATCTGTCGAAATATTGTTTCGGTTTGAAATTCTAGACAATCGAAATTATTATAAGGACCAAATATATATCTATGTATACTGTTGGGGTTTAATCCTGCAATTAGTTGCAACACCTCTCCTAGAAACACCTAAATACATACACGAACCATGCATATGTTATTATACTATTATATTGATATGATGTAATCTAGATACAATGAATATCAATATGACATTCATCCCGGGTAGATTGCAATTGCAATTGACAACCAATTCCATTCCGTATAAAGAGTAAAGCACAAACAGTCAATATGTCTGGACTTGACTTTGTTCTGGTCTGGGATTCGATTTTGTTCTGTTCTGAAGATAAAGCGAATTAATACTGTAAATCCTACAGGGGGCACGACTCACCAGTGTCCGTTAGCTGAAGCAGGATCCTATGAACAAAGATTATTATTTGTGAGCATTTTATTTAAACACGTACTTTAAAAAGTCTGAATAAACATCAATGGATAATTAATTTAAACATTTCTGCTAACTGAATGCTTCCGCGAACACTGCGAAAGTTAAAAGCTCGCGAACACCTGTAGGTTTACAGCCTATAAATTTCAATAAAATTTAAATAGCTTTATCAATGTAGTAATCAGATTACCTTCTGTAAAAAGTTCAAATGAATAAATACTGTGACATTTATTTGATCGTTAAATAACTGTAACACAACATATTTGTTCCAAACCAATCTCATCACGAAAGAAATCATCATTAACATCAAAATATTGAATGTACTTGAAGAATCCTAAAAGCTTCAAAACATGTTTTATGACGTTAAACAAATCGTTAAATATGTCTGTTTGATTAAAATGGTAAACAGATTTATTGCATGCATTTTATTCAATAGATGGCAATATATGCTACTATACCCCTTTAACTGGAAATGTGTCATTGGCTTATGGTACATGTAGTTATGTCTTAGAAACATGGAAGTACCTCTACAATATTTTCAAATTATATTTATATATTGAAGTGACAAGTAGTTTCAGTTATGAACGGTCTCGTACTGAAAATATAATTTTTTTGTTGAAAGTTAACGTGTCTGATAATGAGATGACATGAAAGGTATATCCACCGTAGTTTGATCTATTTTTTTGGAATGCCAAAATCAAAAGTAGGCATTCATAAACAACAACAACATCTACAAATATAACGATACAGCCGGAAGTTGAATATGTAATCTATGTACAGGGACGACAATAATACCGGCAAGATATAAAAATCAGTCTTTAAATCGATGAAATAAGAGAGTAACATATTATCAAGAATGAGATGTTCGTGGAAATACAAGAAAAAGAGCGAGGAAAATTCACTCCACTTTCTTACATATATATGTACATCTGAGAGGTTGATAAGATGTTCCTGATTAATGTAATAAATGGCTGTTTCTGCAATACCAACGATATATTATCTTTGTGTGTCGACGAACTTTCGAAGATCACATCCAATTTGCTATACAACAAATAATAACCTATTTTTGTCAATGATGCTATGATATTTGTTTATATCTATACAAACATAATGAGGAAAACCCATCACAGAATCATTGTTTTTTACCTTGTATCTGTCGAATACCGTTGCTGTAATCACACTCTATGATATAAAATTATTTCTACCAACGTGTTTTTACAGTTAGTTCAGAGTAAGTATTTCCATGGTGATAACTTCTTTTGTTGATAACTCCAATTGGAGCTATGCATTGGAATAATTATCACATTAGTACAGCCTCTACCTGCCACTACTACTTGGTTCTGTAAAAGGTAGTCTTCTTCACAAAATATCACTTTCGAAGCTGCTACCACCTAACGAGTATAGCACGTCTTCAAGGTAAGATATGGATAACAATTGATTTCCATTCCTTTTATAAAAGTGTATGTTAATTGTAATCACCTTCCGTTTTGTTTGTTTAGCTACCAACACATGGTATTATCAACATGTTTCTTTCATTATTTTTCAGGTCATAATTATCAAATCTGTAATTCAACATTGCATTCATATTAATGTCGGTCTATTTTTATAAGAAAAATATCTGTAAAAGATAGAGATGCTGACCTACAATATATGTATATTCTGTTCACTAGTTTATCTTATACTTGTGCCCTATGCAGGTTTAATGTAGTCCTAGTCATAGGGTTGCAGCGAAATTATCTTATTGGCGTCTCAGGGATATTTATAACGGTATAGTTTACTTTAGATTTAAAAAAATACTCAAGATATTTTAGATAGCTGGTGTGGAGTAATTCACTAAAGTAGGCAGGTAAAATGGTTGTGATAATGTTAGCATTTAGTATTTAATGTAAATAGATACAATATACACGGTATTAATTACAGGCGTATGGTAATCACAACCAGTATATTAGCAGACATTCGATAGATACGTGACCCCAACTGACACATATTTGTTTCTCGTATAGGAATACCAAAACGTAGTTCTTGCAAACTTTATAATGTAAATGTTTTCTTATTTTGATGGCTAAGATTTCGTTATTCTGCAAAATTTATTTAATGGTGTTATCACTAAAATGACATAGTTCTTTTTTTAGATATAATGTACTGAGAGGGTTGATTCTTTACTGAAATATGTTACTCACTTGTGTAATAAATATTGTGAACGATTGAAGCGACAATCATTATAAAACTATTTGGCTTAATCGACAAGTAAGTATAGAGGCGAGTATGACCGCCGTTTTTAAATACGACAAACCAATCACTTAAATCTATAATTAATCCAATTCGTTTCAAACATTCCGGCATTATTTGTTTACTTCTGTGCATGACACAAAACAATGGAATGTTGATAAATTTCAACATCCGTCATGCGTGAAACATCCGTCATGCGTGAAACATCAAATTATTTGTTGGGTGTTGATTTCCTCAAAACACAAATGAGAAATATCCTAGATCAAAGTAGATAATGTCAATCAGGCTTAATTTCTCCTATTGATGTCGTCGTTATTTGTGAGGAATCTACCGCAAAACACCCCGTAAAAACACTATATATGAAGATTGTAACCAAATGTCGCTAGCCATTGCTACCCACCGTTGACCCACTTGTGTTGTGCATGATTCTTAAGCCATAAATAACCCATTGTACTTTGGCAATCACAACATACTGGACAATGATTTGAGATTTTTCTCTCCCGAAAATCACTTATGCGACATATTTTACAGAGCTTGATAAGACTAACTTTGTTTCTAAACCCAAATGTCATAACAAAATCTTTATTGTATTTTGAAACATTCAATAAAATCAAAATAGGATACAACTTGCGAAAAAGTAATTAATACTTATACAGTGCTTGGCCATCTGTACATATTGGACTATTTAATTATATTTGCCAAGTTGAGGATAGCGATAAATTATTCACTATAAGTTATTTTTACTATTTGTTTTTGGGTGGTAATACAAAGAATTGTTTCTATCGAGCTAATTAGTGTATGTAAGGCAGACGTCTATGACGTCAGTCTTTCAGAATAACTAAGATGACGCCAACACAATTTATACTACCAAATGCATTTTCAGTCCGTTGGAATTTGAAAAAAAAAATATCAATCTTATCCGACGGTTTGCATTACCTTATAATTTCTTTTGTTATATTTTGTAATTGAATGAATATATTTTACGATTTTAACGATGAAATTCGTTTTAGCTTAATGCTAAATTGGTCGCGTTCATATTGATAAACAATGTATATATTACGTTGCGCATATTGAGCTGAAACAGTTGAATTGGACCATGAAACAAAATTAGCTTCTTATTTCGTTTGTTCTTCAAACACTGTATATTTGCCAGTATACACACACTTAGCTTTTTGCCAGAATCAATTAAATTTCCCATGAAGTTCAGAATTTTGGTTTTTATTGTTGCCATTTACGTTTAAGTACGTCTTATTTTCACTATTTTTTTTAACCGATCACATTCTACAGCATTGTTAGTTTGTGGATTTACTATTAATCTATTAAAAAACATTGAAAATCACTGAAAATTGGAAATTATGGAATTGATATTAAAGATTATGTATTTCTCCGATGTTCTAAAAAACAAAAAATGTCGGAAAGGGTGTGTAATACATGGAAGACATCAGTGTGCTTGATCGCGTATTTTGTCCTCAGCATCTGCCAGACAGCACAACTGTAATTGCATGTGATTAATCCGCAGGAAATGATATCAAATAGTCATCCACGATGGTCTAGGTCAACGCACATGGATACAAAACATGAGCTGGTCTCCTATCGTTGCACCGGGTTTCTTATCTTTGAAATTCATCTCCCAATTTGTTTTTAATTGTTACAATTACATTATGACCGATTTCGTTAAAGATATTTATAGCCACCAAAAGTTAATGAAGTATTCATTGAAGTCCTTTTGGAAGGATTTTTCCCTTGTTTTGAATCTCATTTTGCCTAAAGCCATCTCTAAGTACATCAGTAATAAAACTGAGAACCTGCCGGACTACTACTGTATCTTGAGTGCCTACACATGTCAGGCTCAAGTCTAACATACATGCATTCGATTGGCTTCTCGCAGTTGTTTTTATTAACAGTTACCAACACTGAGAAATACATTTGCATTAAACTGTGTGATGCCAATTGCATATGTAAATTCATTCGTTGTATTACACCGGACATGAAGTACTTCATATTTCGCATGGGGTTTATTTTTGTTCGCAAATTTATGGCCATTTCTAAATCACCACTCGCGAAATTATTTATTCGCGAATATGTCTGAAGAGGTAAGTTCGCGTAAGTTTTCGCAAACTCTCAGTGATTTACAGATGCAATCGGCGAATTATTTAAACGTACCAACCTGCTGAAAAAGGCATGTTAAAGATTCGATATGACTTCATATTTAAACGTACTATACACTAATATATCACTAAAGAATCGTTAAGATATCAATTGACAAATCAGCACCACATTGCAGTTTTTAACCTTTCAAATTTCTTCAGTCGTATCCTAGGTGTCAAAGAAACGGCTCTAAACATCAACAATGGGTCCTAACGGGACTTAACTGCTATAATAAGCACTTCCGTTTATTGTTTTGTTCTTATTCGTACTTAAAATTGGAATGTGTAAATCCTCAGCAGCGAGAAAATTAAATAAACTGTCAGAGTGTTGCCTATCAAGAAGATTTATTAAATACATGTGTTAAGAATATATGTATCTATCCATCCGTGAGGTATTATCTCCTCATCCCAAAAGTCACGATATTTCAAATGTTTCAAATATGTGAGCATCGCTTAAGAGAAGATAAGTACCTTATTTAAGCCTGTAATTTATATCAATTTCAGGAATAAGCAACAACAATGTACAAAGCAAGGAGCCAGTCAACGGAAAACCTTTTAACAACATACGTTACCCAACATTTGATCCCAATAAAACTTCGAAAAAATTTACATTACTGTTTGTTTTTGTAAGGTAAGCTAGTGCTAGCTGAGTGCTACTACAGAGGAAATGTGAGGAAACAGTTATTAAATGTATACATTACATGATGACGAAAATACTTTAAAGTATCTTAACAGCTATCTTGTCTAATAAAATATGAGCAAGTTATCTAACATGTGTTGTTTATAAATACTTGTGTTGTTTTTTAAGGATAATAGTTGTAGAAGTTATAATTAGAATATATGACAAAGGAAACAAGAAATGATTTTAGTGTATGTTTTTCTATTCGCTGTTACTTCTTTGAAGCGTTTGCAAAGATTTATAATTGGATTATCAATTCTGTACACGTTTATTGATGAAGCTGTAATGACCATTTGAAAGAAGCAACAAGAAAATGACAACATGCCAACATAATCATAATTCAAACTCAAAGTCATGGCAAAATATGAAAATGTGCAAGAAAAATGAGACCAGATGTTCCTGAATTTCGTTCTTAACAATAATCTTACATTTAATTTTATGAAATAGTCAATGTTTATGTCCCAAAAGATTACCCCTATACAATACAAGTAGCCGTCATCTACCGGCTGAAGTTATTTATAAAATTAGTGACTTATAGTAACTAAGAAAGTGATATTCCTTGATCATCAATTAGTGATTATAGGAGAAGTTATTGATAGAATTAGTGATTGATATTTACTAACATAATTATATTTCTTGATCACTAATTGGTGATTAGATAATAATATCTGATGCTTTTTAGAAACAGTCTATGTCTGCAGGTATGTCGTTTTCGATATTACGTATGCCAGTTTATTTAATATTTATTCACAAGTAAAAACACCTTGAATAAAGTTCAAAAACGTAGCAATCGAAAACCATCTGTATCATCCTCTGTAGTTACCGATAAATAGACTAACTTCCACTGTACTGCTCTATTGTACAGATGGTCTGAACCCCATATTGCCCTTGCCTATGACCATTACTCTCCTGGATTCACCACATCTTTTTTATCTTTTACTTGGGTCTTTTCTGGCCTCCTCTTATCATCGTCTTTAAATACCAGACACAAAGATTTCAAATGTTCCGATTGAATCCATTGCTCCCTCTTAATTTACGGATGCTGTGTAAAACGTAAAACTCAGGTAAACATGCAAAGATGTATATATGAAAGTGAGGAAATATAAAATTGAATTATGGGAATAGGACATATCGAAAGATAGATTTCAACGCTTCCAACGTTTGAAAAATTAAGGCCCCTTGTATCACTGACAGAAAACTGGTTCTGTTATAATTGTATTGAAAGATGTCATTGGTTTGTCTTAGTTCAACCTAATTTGGCCGTTGTTAACTATGATATTGTAATGTAGATTGCAGCAATGTGTTTTTTATATCAATGAAAAAGACTAACCATCGGAGAAACACAAACCAGACCAGACAAATCTTATTACAAACAATAACTTTAATACCATGTTGATATACTGATAACATATGATTACATTTAAAACAGCGGAAATGAATTAATATCAAACTGATATTAAAACGTGAAAGATAAATGCAGTATTTATTTGTATGTTATGTGTATTTACGAGTATATGTACATGTAAGATTGCACAAACCACACAAGTGAATAGCACCATTTCAGAATTTAGAGTGAGATACAGTAGAGCCAAACAATGAATTAAACTGCATCATACAGCTGTTTTGTCCTTCTAGGACTCGTCAGTGATGCTCAGGGCCTAAATTTTGAAGCCTTAGAGCCGACTTGCCTAAGAGTAAAGTTTCATAGAAAGGAATTTTGATGCCATCGGTTTAAATGTTACAGTGTAAATAAACACATACATCTTTCTACGGCAAAAGTGGGCTACCGGCTGGGTGCCAGACCTGCGACAAATTGCTTCATTAGTTTACCGAGCTAACAGTTTATTGAACCTGATGTTTCGCCGGAAGACCACAATTTACATAATCAAAAAAGTTTGAATGTTAGGGAGTTTTTAAGCGGATTTAGTTATTGCTCAAGTGTAGCACATGGGTGTTTGGGCATCTGTCACTTATTCCCAAGTATATATAATTACTAACACTGATCTCGTATAAGTTTTATCGAACAGAATAAAGATATCGCTATATCCATCCACCACGTATTGGATTTCACCAGTCTGATTCTATCTAACTGTCGATATATAAAATCACCTAAGGATTAGTTTGGAAACATTCGACTGGAAGTAAGGTTGGTCGTAGATTTCTCGAATATCTTGTATCTGTGACCAAAATAGATTTTTTTTAAAACATGCTTATTGCAAAACATAAATATCAAACAATTGAAAAATGTCAAAAAATATCATGAAGGAAAATGTAAATGGAAATATATACTTAAAGATTGATTTTGTAATAAAACATTGACATCTGCTATATGTGACGATATACAACTGATAAACTGATTTTGTGCATGGCAGAACATTAACTCCTCTGCAACCTAAAGAATATTATCGAAATATTCTACAAAACCCACACAAGTGAACAGAAAATTTTCATATAACGTAAGATAAAGTAGAGCCACATCAATGATTAAAGTGAATCATACAGTTGTTTCGTCCTACTAGGATTAGAAACTAAATTATACTGAAACTTCCCAGTTACGTGATTTATGATGTTGCAATCGGAAAGGGATAGAATTTACTCAAAGACACCAGTGTTAGATAATAATACTAGAACAAATGCGCTTTAATATATCATATAACGTTAAAAATCCATTAAACCGTCATTTACACTAATTAAAAGTGTACCGCAAAACCAGTGTGAAGGAAACACTTGTATTTCAAAAGACGAAGGGAACTTAAAGAGGAACTTCTCATGACGTGAAACAATTTACCGATATCTACACGGCTGACTGTATCTGTCGGTAATTGATATGTTCCTGGGATATGTCGATCTACCGGAACAGCTGTAACAACTTCTTACATTATATAAAACTGTTTTATCTGTAAATAAAACACTTTTAAGTAAACATAATAACAAAATTAACAACACAAAATTTATTTGACAGCCTGAAAATTTACCTGTAAAACTCTACACATAAAGCCAGTTTAATGTATATCTCAAACGGCATGGTTGTGCATAATGTCTGCTCTTGTATTTGACTCCCGTATCATGGAATGCAATAATTTCAGTTGTTTTCTCCCAAGACGCAGAAAAACAGGCCATTTAGATTCAAAATATTAAGAGGGAAAATAAATGAGTATTTGTGTTTTAATTGACAAATGATGCAAAATATGTGAAAATTGTGATGGTATGGGTAATAGCGTTTGAGATTTGATGAACGCTCTACAATTTGCGATATACCTTAGCATAAAAACGCATTCACATAAACATCTATAATCTTATATTTTCAAGCATTGCGGCCTAAATATCGTGGTAAAAAACATTTAAGAGTACACCGTATGTAATATTGGTAAGCAATCCCTATGCATAATATAACAAATGGTTCGTTATGCATAGGGATTTGCAGTGTCTGAAAATTCAGCTTATGTATTATAAGTAAGAACAAGACAATCAATACATGATTCAACGTATGAGAGTATACTTGAAACATCATTCGCTCGCACTCAGGTACGTGAAATGTAACTAAACTGATGCATTATGGGTACGTGTTGATTTCTTTAAGGAGTGGATTTGAAGTAATTTGAGATTGGTGGATTAAGTTTAGAATCATGCCATGCTCCCTCTCGTCCTCAAGGTCAAAGATCAACAGCACGTTATCGCTCAATATGCCCAGCGCAAATATGTCACTTCGGATTTATTTATTAATCAAAATCAAATAAAAATACCTCTTTTCATAGATATTTTGCTCATTTTATATTTCTATCAAAGTCGTAAGGACGACTAATAATGAGCAAATTGCAGAATCGGGGGTTTCCCCCTACGTCTTCTGCAAAGTCGTCAATAAAGGGAGCAAAATAGGTTTGTTTTTCCCCTGGAAACCTTTTGTGTCTCGATATCTTTCTTCTTTATCTTCTGCACTTATTGTCTTCTTGTCCCTACAGAGTTTTCCACTGTTACTATCCCTCACTGATAACATGTCCAGGCTGTTCCTTAGACTCCCCCCCCCCCCCCCCCCCCCCAATAAAAAAAAACTCCCACCAAAAAAAGAGGTTATTTTGTGTGTATTTATTGATTCTTCATTTCTTCTAATAGATGTGTACAACAAAATGAATCAAGCGCCTTAACATCGTAGTGCTATTTACTTGTTCTATCCTCTGTAGTTTGGTGGACAGTTTTACAGCGTGTAAGGGGGGAGGGGTTCTAATCTCCTTCCTAATAACCTAACATGCACGGGACATTTTTTGTGGGGAAAGGTTCATTATGAATATCAGATTAATGCTGATATGAATACATTGCATGTTCAGACTTGAAGCTATGTTTTCACCTTAATCGCGATGTTGTTTTTCCTCCACATGATCTGTTACTTGAACATGTAGGATATTTAACCATCACAGCGGGCTTCCTTACCGTACCTTGCAGCAACTGTAGGTTATACCTCTACAGCTGTGGAGCAACAACAGGCGTCTTATAAGACCACGTGTTCGTCCATAACATTTACTACAAACTATTCATCGTATATAAAGTTTACAGTCAGTGGTAATTCTGTCATCATCGGTGCACTGTGCAATCAATTCACTACCGCTTACGAGCTTGAAAATGTAACAATGGATTATGTTAACTCGCTGATTGTATAACTGTAAACGTCTGCAACTGTCGTATTCAATATTTGTGAGTAAAACGCTTCATTATACCGCTTACAAATTACCTACAACAGAGTAGCCATATATCTGTCAAAGCACAATTATAGGAAAAATCTGTAAAACTTTTCCTGATAAACATAGAAAAAATATTTTGCTGCACATCGTTCAAGACATTGCCAGCATTGTTCATATAATTGCATATAAAATGTTACACAACGTCTGTTGTTTGTTGATGTTATGCAAGTAAGGAAGCTTATATCATTGCAAAAAAAATGAAATATTATTATATCATATATAACGCGTCATGATTACATCATTACAAAAAAAAGGTTAACTTTGATGTATACTGCTATCTAATAAACACAGTTTGTATACAAAGTTGTTCATTGTTATTTCAGACCATCTTTGGGATTTATCCAGATTTATGAGACTCCAAGCTCAGACCAGCATCCAGGGCATCTTCTCTAAGGTAGGGATGTCTTTAGTCTTCCGTCACTTTGTAGAGTCTTATCAATGCTTTATAATGCAGGAAACAAAACAGACTTTGCATGCAAATTATACAATATATATGAAAACATGCTGATTTTTCAAAATAACTTACTTGACGGTACATTTTGTATTCTGCATGGAAATTCTTCGTCTTAGTGGATGAACTAGTTTAAATGCGATTGTTTTTCTTAGATACCTAATCAAACTTGTTTTACCTAGTATGATTCTTGAGAAGAAGAGAAGCAATTTGTGAGGGAAATGTGAGAGTATTACACATACACAATGCATTTTCGAGTTATTTCTCGCAAAGATGCAATTCCAAATCGGACGGTTGCTTCAGAAATCACCTCGGGCAACAGTAGAGGCGTGATGAAATAGGCGTTGTACATATAATTTGTTTTTTAGAAACAAACATTGAAAAATTCCACAAAGATGTAAGATATATGGAAATATTGACAAACGACATTTAGGTGTGAAGTCAGTTGTTAGCACGAGACTAACGATTCTGGTTTTCAACATAGTTTGCTTTCATACACAGAAAAACATTGTCACTTTTTATAACATTTTCTTAAATTGGCGACTATAGTTTATCTTCCAAAGTAAATCGAACGGATTCGATTCAATTACAGTCGAAAATGATCGACGTTGTCGGGAAAAGAAAGAAAACAGTGCTTGAGATTTTTGTATTTTCTTCTTTTTAACAAATTTTGAACAAATTCGAAATCAGATGAGTATGAAGATAATTTTTAGAATACATGTGGTAAGCTGATGTCGAGATATGAAGTATTTCGAGATATACGTTATTTGATGTTTTACTAAAATATTTCTTTAAAATCTTTTAAGCAATCTTGTAAGTAAGTGTATTGGTGTGCTTTGCTGCTTTTTGTGTACTAATTGTGATGATATTTTTCAAAAAGTTTTGTGATAATGCTGTTTCAAATTAAGCGCCAACTTCTACTAAAATTACCTCGCTAAAACTAATTTCGTTTCATTTAGTGTCAAACACTTCATTTTTTAATATGTTTTTCGAATTCTGATGCGGTCTTTCCTTCACATCTTTTGTTTATGATCTTTTAAATATATAACATTCACTATTCAATGATCTTTTCTAAAGTGTAGACTAGAACTCGGTTCCACTCGTAGGTCAAGACGGGCCTTGTCTGCAGAAATGATATTAAATTATCAAAGTTTGACGTTCAGTTTTAAATGCACTGGTGACTGGAAACTGTTCTCTAGAGTCAGAGCAATATGACGGGATTAAGCTACGGTTTACAGTCTTTGACATTTCGGTGGAACGAAACTATAAGAATGCATTTAAGAGGCTTGAAGAATCTTAAAAGATAATCTTTTATATTTGGGCTAAAGTTTTTTTTTTAAGGAAAAACAAATTTCTTCCAATGACACTGCATAAAGCGGCTTTGGAATCATCCTGTAAATCTACGTAGATTTACCTTCAGCAAGTTTTACCACTTTGATAATGATGAGAGTGACGTTTACTAAATGCTAGTTACCATTGCCTTCCTTCGAAAAATGATATTATTTCAAACACACTATTACTTGCGCGTTTAGATATGTTATTGTTGTAGTTTAAGCTTCAACGGTAACAAGGGAAACCGTTCTCTATTGTTCAAGAATAAGTAATTATAAAAGAAGCAAAACAACCTTATGTGTAAGCATTATGAACGCGCATGCACAGCGATTTCTTGGTTGTAGGCTGGTGTTGATATTTGGTATTTGATATTGTGGCCAGCTGTTCCCAAGCAGTCTTATGTGTACACTATTTAAACGCGCTTGTCTAGACAAACAGAACTTGTAGAAACGTGATTATCTGCGCGACCTACAGTTTGTTCAGCCCGGCGCTGGTAAGGTGTGGTCCCAGCAGTGACAGGTGGAGAAAGGATTACTCTATACAACTTCTGACTGGTCGTTCATTTATCAAATCCAAATGATATAAATCATTTCATGGAAACAAACTGGTCGATATAAGATGCATAAATTTTGTGCAGATCATACGTTGAATTATATTTACATTTCTGAGATATCTTTATGTACAGATGTGAAATATATGAGAAAGCCAATAGCAATGTCTGCAAGACGTCATACGATTTTAAATCTGCCATACTAATGCGATCGGCAATAGTATACTACTGAATATAGCTTATCCATCAATGAATTACAATTCTGGTATCGTATATCTTATCAGAGAATTTATCAAATATAATTTTGGATAGCACTTCAAAATTCTAAGGAAATTTGAATATTATATTTTAAATGTATCGATCTGGCATTTAAATCTTTATAAATGACAAAACTACGGGAGTAATCTTTTTATTTTGTAATATGATTTTTTCTGCAAAGCTTTGACATTAGGGATGAAAAAATCCATATCAATTTGTTTAATAGCTAAATATATTGATAGTATGGACAAACAAAATGTTAATTTTCAGACAGAACAGCGATTAGTAAACATAAATGTGAGATATCATGAAATAGACATCACTGACAAAACCTCAAATGTAACGAGTCAAGATTGCGCCAACACATCTAGCAAAAGACATGCAGAAACCTCGCTCTGTTAAAATCCAATACACTGGCGTAAGTTATTGTTTTTTGTAATACTTAATAACAACGAATGTTCTAGTTCATGTATTACATTTATCAATGATTCTGTCACAATTAAAGAAAAGATATGTGTGTATGTCCAAGATGTCTCTTTCAAAATTAATATTCGTAACATGTTGTTCTCATTTGGGAACGTGTCATTATTTACATAGCGGGTGAAGCAAAAGACGCTTACACTTCCGGAACACCTGGTCTATCTCTCTTTGTCCTTGTTCAGTAGTCTTCGTGCACCTTTATCTTTTCGTCATTTTCATTGATTTTAAGTATGGATTTTGTTTCTTCTAAAAATGCTATTATCTTTGTTTCTTTTCATTGAAAATTATGTTTGGACATATTAAGTATATCATAAATTTCATTTTAATACATCTTTGCATATAGTGTTTGATAATCTTATAACCATGTTTTATTTACTTTGATGATGGCGACAATGACTTCTGGTTTTATTTACACATCACAGATTGATCTCCTTCAGGTAATCCCATTGCAAAACGATATTTGACTTTCCAACGATAGACATTGACGTTAACGTGATGTTAAATCGACGTGTAAATACATCGTATCGATTTGGCAAGTACGCGTCATTAAACTCAAATTTTAAAAAGACATGTACTTTTAAAACTGTTTTGTGAATTTATATTTTTTTTTCAAAATCATTTCTCGATGTGAAGAATCATTTTACATCTTCTGCAAACCTCTTCAGGTGTGTTCTGGTATAGTTATCACCAAGCAATTCAGAACCCGTTTGGAAACATGCTCTATGTATATCTTTATCGAGAAACCTAATGTTACGATGGTACCCGGGATTTATAAAGTTCAACTTCTGTGATGTAAATTAATCAAGCAATTAACAGTTTAATTAATATTTTAGGAAATGCACTCTTAAAATGTATTACAGGTTCTGAAATTCAGTTAAGATGTGTATACGGGACTAATTATTTTTCGCCAATTAATCGCGCATCATTTAATTGAAATGATCGACAACACTTGGCTTGCACTTGAATAAATGGAATATAAACGTAGATAGCATTATGTAACTTAGGGAAGGCAAATAAACGAGGAAGTCAGTGCAATCTGCTTCAAAAGTAGATGCTAGCGTTTCAATATTTTACTGATGTGGGTTGTATCTAAATAAAATATTTCAGAATGATAACACTATGAAGTGCGCTCTTGTGTGTCCACATCATCCATGGAAGCATTCGTTTGTTCCTCGGTGGTAACAATTGATTAAAACTTAAATCGCAACTGCGAAACACGGTAATATCATCTTACATTAATCACTCTTGTTAGTCTGGTTGAAAGCGCGAGAAAGGTTTTACTGTAGAAGAAAATTGGGCTTCTAGGAAAAAAAGTCCATGTTTTCGGATTCATTGCCCCATTCCTTTTCACGTTCGATCGGGGAATCGAACACCAGTCGTGTAGATGAAGGATGAGTGGGTTACAACAGCACCACCTGCTCACAACGTATTTATTTGTCCGATATCAATAAACACATGCTACTCTTATCATTCTATTTGTATGGTATCATGATATCTTTGAAGCAAAACGCAGACAAAATAAGCGATGTAAAATTAACACTTCAGCTTTAAGTGAGCTTAAAAACACCTTCATCGTTGTCAAAATAATGTTTCCAGATGAGTATCACGTTACATTTAAGATAGTGACCTTATGACTTTTGAGCCTCGATGTTACAGGGACATTTAAAGCCATTAATCATTTAACACCGCAATATTTGTTTATTAAAATTTCTTCCAAAATTTTTCGTCAACGATAATGATTTAGTTCTATGCATAAATAATTTTATATGTTGTATGAATGATCCAAAATACATAAAACGTGCAGCGACAGCTTAGTAGGTTCGTGTTCAAAACTCCCTAATCTTGGCGGTGGGTGTTTCTCGGAAAGCAGAGAAACAGGCCAGTTAGTAAAATATGTAATTCAATATATTTTATCATATCAACGACAGTCCTTTAGCAATGAACTTCGTCCTGTCTTCATTGACCTTTGAACTTTAACTAAACAGATCTTCACCTGTCAGTCATCAGTGTCAGAACCATTAGTAATCCTAGATAAGATGTTTTCTAAAATAGACTAAACTTTTTTTCTTACGAGATAGACCCGATCCGATAACGTAATCGGGATCAGTATTGTAAGTGATAACGAAACCATCAGTACGGTAACACATCTGTATGCTACAGAGGCTGGAATGACCTCTTCCAGTCTCTATAGCGAGTCAATGAGTAACTGTGTGTAGAAATAGGTACTAACGGCCATATCTGTTAGAGACGATAATTTGTTAAGCACGTGTGCACGCAAAGGTTAAATATAAAGAAATATCTTTTAACACCCGCAATTCTGATTCACGTCAACACTTGTACACTTTTTTGATATACTATTTTTAATATTATAATTATGTGATTTCTGAACTACTTACATCAATGATTGATAAGTATTTCCCGATGAAACGTTCGGAATTCAAGAATCGAAAATATTATAATATATGAAATGAAATGAGATACTCAACCTCTGTGTATTATATATGTACAGAATGTCATTGTACGTGTTTACCAAAAAAATAAAAAACAAAAATAGAAAAAAGTAGATATAATTGATAAAAGAGAAGAATATAAGGAAACGCAGTAGTAATTTCATACTGAATCGATAAAATTCCAACACTTTGGCCAATACTCTTCTTCTTTGTGTAACTTACAATGTATAGTAACCTTATATTGGTTACATGTACCTCTGTCTACGTCAGGAAATTCTATAAGAATAATTTTGGTTTGATATGCCTATTCGTTTCGTTTATATTAGTATTGTATGCATATAGAACGGAATCTGTAAATCGCCAGCCAGCAATAGTAGGGGAGGCAACTCTGTCTTTCTTATAGGTTTATTCCGAACGCAAGGAATCATTTGTTGTTAATTAATCCAATGATTATTACAAAAATACAATGTGTTCAGTTGTGTGCGTGTGGTAATATACATGTAAATATATATATATCAATAATTGTAATATTATTGATGCAGTGATATTACAATTTATACCTATATAGCAATATTGTATGGATAATTGTAGCCGACCAGTAAATCAGTACGAGTTATCGTTCTTGGTATAACAAACTACTCGTTCAAACCAACAAATAATTATTAATATTTTGATGTTTGAAAATTTACGTCATAAAAAATCGTTTTCATTTTACAAATGGAGGCTATTTTTTAAGATCACTGTCATAACTTGATTACAGTTACCGATTTATTAACGTGTTTCATCAACATTTAAAGTATTACTAGCAGTAACTACCACATATATATATCTAACATGTACAAAATTACCATCTATATTAGCGACCTCTACATAACTACCACCTATATATTACTTGTACATCAATACCATCTGTAGCTACCGCCTGTACATAACTACCGCCTCTACATAACTACCACCTATATATTACTTGTACATAAATACCATCTGTAGCTACCGCCTGTACATAACTACCGCCTCTACATAACTACCACCTATATATTACTTGTACATAAATATCATCTGTAGCTACCGCCTGTACATAACTACCGCCTGTACATAACTACCGCCTCTACATAACTACCACCTGTACATCACTACCACCTGTACATAACTACCACCTCTACATCACTACCACCTGTACATAACTACCACCTCTACATCACCACCACCTGTACATCATTACTACCTGTACATAACTACTACCTGTACATCACTACCATCTGTACATCACTACCGCCTGTACATAACTATCACCTGTACATCACTACCACCTTATATCATTACCACCTCTACATAACTACCACCAGTACATAACAACCATCTGTACATCACTACCACCTGTACACGACTACCACCTGTACATAACTACTACCTGTACATCACTACCACCTGTACACGACTACCACCTGTACATAACTACCACCTGTACATAACTACTACCTGTACATCACTACCACCTGTACACGACTACCACCTGTACATAACTACCACCTGTACATAACTACCACGTGTACATCACTTCCACCTGTACATCACTACCACCTGAAACTGCCACCTGTACATAACTACCACCTGTACACAACTACCACCTGTACATCACCACCACCTGTACATAACTACCACCTGTACACATCTACCACCTGTACATCACTACCACCTGTACATCACTACCACCTGTACATAGCTACCACCTGTACATCACTACCACCTGTAACTACCACCTGTACATAACTACCACCTGTAACTACCACCTGTACATAACTACCACCTTTATATAACTACCACCTGTAACTACCATCTGTACATAACTACCACCTGTAACTACCACCTGTACATAACTACCACCTGTAACAACCACCTGTACATAACTATCACCTGTACACAACTACCGCCTGTACACAACTACCACGTGTACACAACTACCACGTGTTCACGACTACCACCTGTACATAACTACCACGTGAACACAACTACCACCTGTACACGATTACCACCTGCACAAACCTACCACCTGTATGCAACTACCACACGTACACAACTACCACCTGTATATAACTACCACCTGTACCTCACTACCACTTGTACATAACTACCGCCTGTACATAACTACCACCTGTACATAACTACCACCTCTACATCACTACCACCTGAAACTACCACCTGTATATAACTACCACCTGTACACAACTACCACCTGTACATCACTTCCACCTGTACATCACTACCACCTGAAACTACCACCTGTACATAACTACCACCTGAAACTACCACCTGTACATAACTATCGCCTGTACATAACTACCACCTGTACATCACTTCCACCTGTACATTACTACCACCTGAAACTACCACCTGTACATAACTACCACCTGTACACAACTACCACCTGTACATCACTACCACCTGGAACTACCATCTGTACATAACTACCACCTGTACATCACTACCACCTGTATATCACTACCACCTCTACATAACTACCACCTGTACATAACAACCATCTGTACATCACTACCACCAGTACACGACTACCACCTGTACATAGCTACCGCCTGTACATAACTACCACCTGTACATCACTTCCACCTGTACATCACTACCACCTGAAACTACCACCTGTACATAACAACCACCTGTACATCACTACCACCTGTACACGACTACCACCTGTACATAGCTACCGCCTGTACATAACTATCACCTGTACATCACTTCCACCTGTACATCACTACCACCTGAAACTACCACCTGTACATAACTACCACCTGTACACAACTACCACCTGTACATCACTACCACCTGTAACTACCACCTGTACATAACTACCACCTGTACACATCTACCACCTGTACATCACTACCACCTGTAACTACCACTTGTACATAACTACCACCTGTAACTACCACCTGTACATAACTACCACCTGTAACTACCATCTGTACATAACTACCACCTGTAACTACCACCTGTACATAACTACCACCTGTAACAACCACCTGTACATAACTATCACCTGTACACAACTACCGCCTGTACACAACTACCACGTGTACACAACTACCACGTGTTCACGACTACCACCTGTACATAACTACCACGTGAACACAACTACCAGCTGTACACGATTACCACCTGCACAAACCTACCACCTGTATGCAACTACCACACGTACACAACTACCACCTGTATATAACTACCACCTGTACATCACTACCACCTGTAACTACCACCTGTACACAACTATCATCTGTACACAGTTACCACCTCTACACAACTACCAGTTGTACACAACTACCACCTATACATGACTACGACCTGCACACTACCACGTGTACATCACTATAACCTGTACACAGCTACCACCTGTACATCACTACCACTTGTACACAACTACCACCTGTACATAACTACCATCTGTACCTTCCACTTGTACATAACTACCACTTGTACACAACTACCACTTGCACAAAACTACCACCTGTACATCACTACCACATGTAACTACCACCTGCACATAACTACCACCAGTACATAACTACCACCTGTACATAACTACCACCTGTACACAACTACCGCCTGTACACAACTACCACCTGTACATAACTACCACCTGTTAACAACTACCGCCTGTACATCACTACCACCTGTACACAACAGCCGCCTGTACACAACTACCGCCTGTACATAACTACCACCTGTACATAACTACCACCTGTACACAACTACCGCCTGTACACAACTACCACCTGTACATAACTACCACCTGCACACAACTACCACGTGTACACAACTACCACGTGTTCACGACTACCACCTGTACACAACTACCACCTGTATATTACTACCACCTGTACACAACCACCACCTGTACATAACTACCACCTGTACACAACTACCGCCTGTACATAACTACCACCTGTACATAACTACCACCTGTAACTACCACCTGTTCACAACTACCGCCCGTACATCACTACCACGTGTTCACGACTACCACCTGTACACAACTACCACCTGTACATTACTACCACCTGTACACAACTACCACCTGTACATAAGTACCACCTGTACACAACTACCGCCTGTACACAACTACCACCTGTACATTACTACCACCTGCACACCACTACCATGTGTACACAACTACCACGTGTTCACGACTACCACCTGTACACAACTACCACCTGTACATTACTACCACCTGTACACAACTACCACCTGTACATCACTACCACCTGTACATTACTACCACCTGTACATAACTACCACCTGTACATTATTACCGCCTGTACATTATTACTACCTGTACACAACTACCGCCAGTACATTATTACCGCCTGTACATTATTACCGCCTGTACATTATTACCGCCTGTACATTACTTAATATACGAACTCTGCACAACAGCTACCGGTACTTAATACTAAATATACTTCCAGACAACACCTGCCATCTGTATATTCCGACTGTTACGTTTACCTAATCTTTATTTTGACAATTACATTTTGATATGATTAAGTAATAGAAACGAATCAGGATTTTCTCTCCAAAGACAGTCGATAGAGCCAATGTTGAGTTACCATACAGAAAAGCAGATGTACTATACTCGATATCACCTCCCTCACCACCAAATGTATATGTTTTCTCGTGTTGCTGACAGTACACAAGTGTTCGATACACCTTGCAGTGTTAGTCCGCTGTTTATCAAATTAACGAGGCGTAAACAGGTAATGGTGATGGTTATACGGGGGAGTAATCCGTTCTCATAAGTACTTCCGTCAGTAGGGAGGTTTAATTAAACCTAATTGTCTAATAAAACACAAATACCCAGGTGTTCCTGACATTATCTGGTCCACAATCACTTTTAATCAGATCAGATTACAGGTATAAATATACCCTACATACAGTGATAACTACGATGGTTTGCTGTTAAATCCATTTCACTACTTATAGTCATAATGAATTGATGGTAAACACAGATTTAAGGTCCAAGCACATCTTAAATCCAATTTTGTTTCACAGCCGCGTCCGGCTGTAAAAAAAAGTAGGAAATCATTTCTATTGATATATGTTTCCTGTTAAATGGCACTCTTATTCTTTTCGTCTCGTAAAGAAGAAATATGTTATTTAGATTTTACAGTTTTCATTTGGTTGGTATTGCTGTTGTTCTATGTAATGAACCATCATTATAATAAAATGTGAGTTCTGTTCTCTCGATAGGAGACACTCTTAACTCTGACACACAACACAGGCCCTATGTATCAAATGTATTATGTAGCATACTGTACTCCTTAAAGTATAGTAAAGGACGGATTGGGAATTTTTGTTTGTGGACTTTACGTCATCATAAGAGCTGACGTCATCTGATGACAGTACCGCGGAGAAAGCACCTGGAAATGACGTATAAATCACAAACACGAGTATGACGTTTACATGTCAAATGATGCGTCACCCACTCTAGGACTCCGGCAAATATATATTATGTATGTTCGTGCCAGAAGGTACAATACTAGCTATCATATTTTCTTCAACTATGGACGTGTTTAATTAAACTCATTAGGCATCGGTTAATCATTACGACTGATGATTAAGCAAATATATTGGACCGCACGTGATATGAATCTTAAACACGTTCTTTTTGACTGACACCATGAACTTGACCGGAAGGACTTTTCATGTAGTCGCGAAACATTAATCTCATTTACAGGAAAAGTGAAGAAAGGCGTTTTACAAAATCTAAACTTGCTTACAAAATCAATTATGTTGACATGTAAAACCTATTTTTGACATCTTGTACTAGATAAGATAATGCTGAAACAAAATGTGAATTGATTCGCTAAGATATAAAAGTACAAACGATCAGTCAACTGGTGTATTGCAGTCTCCATAGAATCGAAATGATCTTGTTTATGACTGTATTCAACTGCGTTAAGGTATATGATTTGCAGTTGTGGGTAGATTATAAAACACAGAAATATTTCAGTATTCTGATAAAATCACATACATACAATGCTAGTATCTGGCATGTCATGTCTCGAGTGACGAAAAAAGGACAAAAAACTTCTTTAATTAATACAAGTTGAGATCAATATATCGTTAGATGATTGTGTGCACAGACACATACAGCAGTTACAAAACCTTATCGACCTAACACATTACTTACGTGACAAGATATGAAATTTCATAATTTTACATATAAAATATGTTCAATTTCCGGGGATGAGAACATTTCCATTTTGACTTAGAAAGCCTGACGTATGACATCACGAACGTTACAAACAGGACCCTTTCCTCCAAGACTGTTTAAGATGCGTATGTCGATCTAATTTGTTCGTCAAGTGGTTTGCTGAGCTGATACTTCATACTTCAAACTTCGTGGCGGACATATTAATGCCCCCGTATCAGAAGTTTATATTTAATGGTGATTTTTACCCAGGGGAATTATGAAATGTAATATCTCAACACCCTCTTCTGTATGGAAACGTACTACCACCATGCATATCATGCTTTGTGTTTGTTTGTGGAACTTAAAACTTGGAATAGCTCATAGAGACGGATGTGTTACAATAGATAGGATGTGAAAATGTGTTTACACATAAAAGATAACATTTTATAAAATCTATGCAATAAGTCAAATATTTGGAGATTTAGAAATTGGTATCACATATTTAAACGCTTTTAATCCCTTTGAACTGAGTAGGATCTCCGAAACATACACATTTGACGAGAGTGGTTATTACGTTTGCTTGTAAGGGCCTCCGTATCTCTACCCTATCTAATTACCTGGCTGAGGAGGACAGCGTGCGCTGTTCTGTCTTATCACTTTTGATATTGATTTCGTGTAACCATGGTAACCACTTGAGATTCAAGCTGTGGGTTCATCCGAGTTTGTTAAACTTATCTGTGAAAAAGAACATGTTTTGAGTGTTTGACTGGTGTAGGTTTGCCATTATGTAAACGTTTGCACGTGACCGACTTGTCGTGCCCACGTGACCTCTTAACATCAATTCTGTATTATCTTTAAGGTCTACCTTCCCTGTAGTTATCTTTCTATAGTTCAGCATTGATTGATTTTTTGTTTAATTCAGGCCAAACTAGCTCTTTTTCTTAAAATAGATTGTGTTTCTTTGACGTTCTGGTCTGTGAGATTGTTCCATCTGATAGAAGTTAGAAACCATCGTGTGGGAGGAATTTAGGATACTCAAGCAGGATATCGTTACGTTCATTTTTCTTAACCGAAACCAATATAGAGATGTTCCTCTTGTCTATCATTTCAAAGTCAATTCAAGTTTGCACCGTAGGGAAATTTCCCTTTCCCATTTAAGCAGTTTCAAAATCATTCTATATCATCTATTATATCAAGATATTTCATTCAGATATCTGTAAACATTTTAAATATTTGATTTCCAGACTGTGAATACCCCCAACTTATAATTATACTTTGTGTAACTCATGAGATTCAGAAAATTAAGTTGTCAATCAATGCTTCAAATTACCTCAAAGCCCCTTAACTCTGAAAGGAAATGGCGTCACAATATTCAAATAACTTTTTACTTTTTTGTTTTCTTTGTCCACATCTTGACTAACTTCAGTAATGTTTGACATTATATTTGAGGTACATTCCTAAATATGACAGACCTTTGTTTAGTAAGGCTTCCCAATAAGTAGTCATCAGTTCTTCTTGTGTTCTTGTATTTGCCGGTTTTTGGTCAAAGTCTTGTTTTATTTTTCTTTCTTTGTTCTACTATAAGCTTGCCATGTTGATTATTATCTTACATCGTGCACTCTCATAGCGGTTTTGTTTGTAGTATTTTCTAAATATCTTATTGTACATTTTTCGGTCACAAGTCTAGTTCGGTATTGTTCCTTGGAAGGTTGGTATTTTTTTATTATTTCAATTAAGATTAACATTTTTTCAACCGTTTGTTTAGTCGAAGTGACATGTTGACACCTGAAATAAATAAGAGCATGGTGTGAAAGACGGCAACCATGACACCAACGTTGTAAGTTCGTCGTCACGTTTCGTTTTATTATGTCCTGTTCACTGGATTGATGCTTCATCCCTAATATTTGGAAGAAATAATGTAATATAATTTGATTATGTTTGATAATAAAAATAATGTTTCTTAATCAATCTTTATTGTTATCTTAGAAAATTGTATATACATAAGCATAAACAACAATAACTGGATGGGAAAAAGTAGCGAATTTTTAAAGCTCCGAAGAGAAATTAGAATTTCTTAACTTCAACTGAAAAAAATCAGACTGACCCTTTTAATTATACTTTCATGCATTTCTGGTACCTAACTAAGTAACTATGTTCTCTTTATGTGACGTTCCGTTATTTTCTATGGTGGAATTCAAAGTTTAGCCAGAATTATCTTTGTTTTTAGCCATCCTTACCACAAACTCGTGTACACGAACATGATTGACATTAGTGTGTAAATCATCGTTTTGTTATCGTGAAGCAGCTCTTCGGACAGATTGATGGCAAACCTGTTATCCAAGGTCTGCTGGGAGAGGTGATAAACGATCAACCAAGGGATTCAGTGGCCGGCACGTGGCAGTTGATCGCACGTGTGGCACGAGGGAACATTTTTTGTACTGACTATATATCTAACATGTCAAATTTTCAAGGTTTACTTTCAATAAATCAGCTGCTTTTTGTGCCATGTTTACAAAAAATAATAAACGGGTTAATGTATTTACTGTAATTTTAAATTTCTTTCAATATTTCTAAAACAACGAAAATCAAAAATGCATAAAAATATGTTAAGACTATTTCAACATTTAAGACTGCCTGGATGGTAGTAACATAATATAGCGCGGTCTTTTAACCAGTGAAGCTGAAAACGTGAAGAAATATTATCTTCTAGCTGCCATAAATATTACACAGTCTATCAGTAAAAACCATCTTAAAGTGAA
The DNA here is from genome assembly GCF_031769215.1 of Ylistrum balloti. Classification (NCBI taxonomy): domain Eukaryota; kingdom Metazoa; phylum Mollusca; class Bivalvia; order Pectinida; family Pectinidae; genus Ylistrum; species Ylistrum balloti. Next base: position 260,182 of record NW_026782421.1, on the reverse strand, counting down.
GCTTTGTACATTGTAGTTTGAAGCGTTGAGGTAAACATTGTACTTTGATGGTAAACATTGTACTTTGAAGCCTCGAGGTAAACATTGTACTTTGATGGTAAACATTGTACTTTGAAGCCTTGATGATAAACATTGTACTTTGAAGCCTTGATGATAAACATTGTACTTTGAAGCCTTGATGATAAACATTGTACTTTGAAGCCTTGATGATAAACATTGTACTTTGAAGCCTTGATGATAAACATTGTACTTTGAAGCCTTGATGATAAACATTGTACTTTGAAGCCTCGATGTAAACATTTTACTTCGATGTTAAACATTGTATTTTGAAGCATCGAGGTAAACATTGTACTTTGATGATAAACATTGTATTTTGAAGCCTCGAGGTAAACATTGTACTTTGATGATAAACATTGTACTTTGAAGCCTCGAGGTAAACATTGTACTTTGATGGTAAACATTGTACTTTGAAGCCTTGATGATAAACATTGTACTTTGATGGTAAACATTGTACTTTGAAGCCTTGATGATAAACATTGTACTTTGATGGTAAACATTGTACTTTGAAGCCTTGATGATAAACATTGTTCTTTGAAGCCTTGATGATAAACATTGTACTTTGAAGCCTTGATGATAAACATTTTACTTTGAAGCCTTGATGATAAACATTGTACTTTGATTGTAAACATTGTACTTTGAAGCCTTGATGATAAACATTGTACTTTGAAGCCTTGATGATAAACATTTGAAGCCTTGATGATAAACATTGTACTTTGAAGCCTCGATGATAAACATTGTACTTTGATGGTAATTATTGTACTTTGAAGCCTTGATGATAAACATTGTACTTTGAAGCCTCGATGTAAACATTGTACTTCGATGTTAAACATTGTATTTTGAAGCCTCGAGGTAAACATTGTACTTTGATGATAAACATTGTATTTCGAAGCCTCGAGGTAAACATTTTACTTTGATGATAAACATTGTACTTTGAAGCCTCGAGGTAAACATTGTACTTTGATGGTAAACATTGTACTTTGAAGCCTTGATGATAAACATTGTACTTTGAAGCCATGATGATAAACATTGTACTTTGAAGCCATGATGATAAACATTGTACTTTGATGGTAAACATTGTACTTTGAAACCTTGATGATAAACATTTTACTTTGAAGCCTTGACGATAAACATTGTACTTTGAAGCCTTGATGATAAACATTGTACTTTGAAGCCTTGATGATAAACATTGTACTTTGAAACCTTGATGATAAACATTGTACTTTGAAGCCTTGATGATAAACATTGTACTTTGAAACATTGATGATAAACATTGTACTTTGAAGCCTTGATGATAAACATTGTACTTTGAAACATTGATGATAAACATTTTACTTCGAAGCCTTGACGATAAACATTGTACTTATAAACCTTGAGGATAAACATTGTACTTTGAAACCTGGATGATAAAGCAGCTGAAATGAATCAAACGTCTACATTTGTTTTCCTCAGGTGGTGTAAATGTTTGTCTTGTTTACTGCAGACGACAGATGTAGGTTTGTCAAATGAACATACTTTCCTTTTCAATTTAATTAAGTATGCCTTGGAAACATAATGAAATATAATGTTTTTACAACCTTCTCCAGCGGTAAACCAAATCATTGGTAGGAAGAGGGGATACGTGCAGTTTCGTAACAGGGATGGAGTCTTTGGAATATCTTAATTATTTACTCATGGTTTCACCTGTACACCGATAATGAGCTTTCTAATTTTCTACATATTCCCATAATGCAAGGACCGAATCATTGTAGATTCTTTTTAAACATATTTTAACGCACCTCCGAATAGTGGTGGTAAATATAATTGACTGTGAAACATGATCTGTTAAGGATTTCAAATTACAAACTGTCTGGAAAGTAGACTTGTGCAATTTATGCTCGTAACGTGATTGGTAATAATTGAGATGAATAGGTAAGCGATGGTGCCAATACAGACAATTGTACCGCATGTGTTTCCGCGTCGTTTCACACCGTACCATGATAATCCCGTTTGACACGTAATGCAGCACATTCGAGCATTGATTCCTTCAACGTTCGTTCGAAAAATACCAAATATATGAAAATAACGAAATTAATTGAATAATGGACGAGTCACTCCTCATCTAGATTCTGATTTTTATTTTGATAGCTTTAATTTTAGTTCAGTCGCCTCCTTCAAAAGCTTTAAAATATAGGCTCTTGGCATCACTGACGAGTCCTAGAAGGACGAAAAAGTTGTATTAAGAAGCATCACTGACGAGTCCTAGAAGGCCCATACAGCTGTATGAAGTAACATCACTCACGAGTCCTAGAAGGACGGAACAGCTGTATGAAGTAGCATCACTCACGAGTCCTAGAAGGACGGAACAGCTGTATGAAATAGCATCACTCACGAGTCCTAGAAGGACGAAATAGCTGTATGATTTAGCATTACTCACGAGTCCTAAAAGGACGAAACAACTGGATGATTTAGCACCACTCACGAGTCCTAGAAGGACGAAACAGCTGTATGATGAATTTGTTGCTATCTAACTCTTAATTTGTATCAAACGGCAATATTCACTTGTGTGATCTTCGTACAATCTTTATAAAGAAAATATTCACCTTTATTACCGGGTTTGGTGTCATGCTGCTGAGTCAGATTATAAACGTTCAAGTGATGTCACTAAAGAAGATTCTTAAAGACGGTAGATATTCCAAAGACATAAAACCACAAACAACCAGAACACGATATTGTGCTATACCCGCCACATCCTTATCCCCATCCAAAAATAATGATAAGACAAGAGTTTGAAATATTTGTAGGTTCATCTATTTTCCTGCGAGGTGTTTTGAAGTACAGGGCCCATTGGATCTCTTTAATAGACAAAAAATGTTAACAGGCAGATTTAGCACCCTACAATCTTCATGTTAAACCATCACTCCACCTCAACTCTAAAAACAAACATCTTCAAAATAACTTCCTTTTTGACTCGTAAGCCGCTACTTTGTTAGATTATCAATAATTTATGACTTCTTTGACGCTATGTAGGGCTTTCGTCCTTGTTTTTTTGAGAGAAAGGTTAAGCTCCGGAACTCTAACGATCTGGAAATATATGTGTTACTACATGAAATAATGGTCACCGTGTCCTTCTACATTCTAGATTAATGGCTGCTCATTCACACGATTTCAAATCGATATTTCGTTAAATGGCGTCCCTAACACTATTTTATTGAATTTAATCCACTATCGGTACATCGAGGGTAATATGTTTAAATTTCAGGGATTTTTTTTTCTTTTTAGGAAACCCGCATTTTCTCAGCGCTGCTTCATTAGCTTGTTATCGGAACATGCCAGGGAATCATCATCACTCAAACTCTTTGAAACAGTGCAATTATACGTTGTTCTTACTCTTGAATTGAATCACATTTTCTAAAATGATATCTTCTTTCTAGAAAATGTCATGAAAACCCAAGATAAGATTTAATGTAACTGTAAGGCAAACTTGTATTTTAAAACATCAGAAGAAAATTGTTTTAATGAAATGAGCAATACGTTTTCTTGAAGTGTAAAAAATCAAAGTAATCCCTAAAATGTAGAGCATATAATTAAAGATAATGGTAAGCTGGCATGAACAGAAAGAATTCTTTTTGGCAGTAATTCTTTCGAGAAGGCCTTGGGCGAGACCTTACTGTGTAAAGTTGTCATAATATATTAAACGCCTCATTAGATGTATTAAGGTCAGAAAACCCTACCATGTAAACCTTATGTGATACAAAAAGCTTTACCAAAATAACTTAGAATTTCCACACACAGTATCATAAGTGGATATACTCTGTTTACTTAGTGGTTATTTTTACTCCTTGTTTGACCAAGGTCATCATGAAGGTGTTTTGAACAGACACTGGACCCTTCAAGTGCAATCTCACTGAAATATCGTTACACAACCTCACTATTTTGCTGCTACCGAAGTGGCAACGTTGTAAGCTCTTTCTATATTTTAGATCATTTTAAACTTTAAAGATATCTGTACTCATGGTGTCAAATGCAAGATACAGGACGAAGTTTTTCAGATCAGATTTTTTGTATGGGAATTCATAAAATGTTACGACGCTTTTTTTTCAAGAAAAATATATGCATGCGTGCTCTAGTGGCAATCAAAGTAGAATACTCTTTAATAAGTTAAAAACGTGATCCAATGTTCCAGTTGAAGTTTGAGTCCCTAAGCGTATTTTAGACATTTCAAAGCTAAATATTATCGATTTTTTTTTATCAAAGTGATTTTTAATTCAATTTATTTTGTTGTGAGTGTGTGTGTGTGTTTTGGTTTTGATTAATTGTATTCATGCAAGCACTCTGTGTCTCTGTCGAGATTCCATGACACTGCTTCAATCAGAGAATGATACCTTAACAGAAAATTTTTCAAGCATGCTGCTTACCAAGCGTGGTTTTAACCGTGATCATCCTGGCGAAAGTGATTGATATCTTTGCGTTTGATTGGCTGACAATGGTTCCTAGAGAGTGGTATATCTAGAGATTTCGTTATTGATTTTGAGATAAAAGAGATCGTCCAGTAGGAAACAATACATGGCTATTAACATCGGTTTATATAGAATGTTTCTAAGAATCCGAGTGACGGAGATCTCTCAACAATGGTGGCATGTATCAATTGCCAGTTGATAAATTCCATTAGCTGGGATCACGTGCTTCGGTGCTTCGATGAACGGGAAAACGATGTTTACGGGGCTTAGTGCAAGAGCTAAGTGAATTCTATTAATATTCAGCAATTATTGTGACATTTTCACACAGAATAATTGTTAGAATAATATTTTTGCCATATATGATACATCTTTATGTTTCAACACTTGTCAGCACAACAGCAGTTCCGTGCAACGGTTTTGTCAAGACTACGTCATCTTCCCAACTCTAAAAAAATCACTATATATATTCTTAAAATAGCTTGATTGTCACTGTATTCTGAATGTAAAGTCACGCGAGATGTACATCATGTAAACAAATTTCCATAAAAACATTCATTCATTTTTTTTTCTTCTAAATTATATTAAGTGATACTCAAAAATGAAGAACAAGATTAAGATATTTTAAAAACAAAGTGGTGAAATGTAAAGAAATGTTTTGAATTTCATGTTTTATTTTTCAATGTTTGCATATCATGGATTGAAAGTAAGCTCAATATGAGTCATTAGAACTGTACAAGGGAATCGAGGCTTGAACGACCTACAACAATATGGAATCTCATAGATGAGATGTCATTGTTATTGTTGTTGTTGTCGTCGTCGTCGTCGTTGTTGTTGTTATTGTTGTTGTTATTGTTGTTGTCGTCGTCGTCGTCGTCGTCGTCGTTGTTGTTGTTGTTGTTGTTGTTGTTGTTGTTGTTGTTGTTGTTGTTGTTGTTGTTGTTGTTGTTGTTGTTGTTGTTGTTGTTGTTGTTGTTGTTGTTGTTGAAAATATGAACTCCAGCTTTCAGGGAATATTTCTTTGGAACAACAACTTAAATGATCAACGAAAATATACTCCATATTACAAATGGTAACCTTTCTGGCTGTTTCGATAAACCTGGAGTAAGATTGAAAGTCTATAGTATTCTGTATGCCGAGAAAACCACCGGAAGTTACGGATTTATAAAGAATAGCATTAATCGCCATAAATAAAAATTCAAAAGTATCCTTCATTGGACTCTCTGTATTGTACAGATATGTTCTCGGTTTCACGCTTCACTTCAGCCAGTTAGTCGTCTCCTGTAACAGGCAGCAAATGTGTGTTTCATTTAATACAAGATTGTGAAAAAAGACCAAAAAAATTAATAGCACATTTTACAGTGTAATAGAAATTCAGAATAAGATATTGTATAACCACTTAATGAATTAAGTTTTTATCATACAATTGTTTCGCCCCTAGAAATCATCTGTGATACTTCGGGCCTAAATTTTGAAATCCAGACGGCAGCTGAAAGACATTTCAAATGCCAGACTGGCAGTTGCACCAGCCCCATAATTAAATACTTAATTTCATGTCTCTGATTATTTCAAAACATCAGGTGCATATGTTTACTCAAACCTGTTCCGCTACTTGATTGATTTAAAACATGCCGTGCAGGTTACATACAGTAAACCGAATGGAAATGAATGTCTAGCAGTAGTGTACCAGCTGTACAATTTCAATGGTTGTACAAAAGACACACAAACGCCTTTAATACAAATGTAGAAAAAGCTAGAGAAAAAATAACATCTGAAGCAACGTAAATCTGACCTCCAGAATCAAATCAAGTTGAAGACAGGTCACCTGTAATAATCCATTGCAACATCCGTCACAATGCATTCAAGCATTGGTCTTGTGTTACCAACTCCGATGTCGATTTCGTGAATACTGATTATTAAGTCAAGCTCGTTGATAAGGATTGAAAGGAAACAGTCTATTCAATTCTGATTCTGTTCCACCGACAGTTCAATCTCTGTGTACGTGTCACTTTTGTAAATATATATATAGTGTCAGAGGTATTTCAGGCTGTAAAAACATCACGAGGTAAACTATTTAATGCTTTCCATAAAGTAATGAACAGCATGTTTACACGTTCATTGTCTGACATCGACTCGTGACATTTTGAGGATTACGTGAACTCAGTCAGGATAAGAATGAACTTTAACCTTCAGGTTCCGTTTCTAGATCAATAAAACTGATAGACACAATCAGGATTTGTTATAGCCTTATATCCTTTCAAAACCACAATGCACCGTACGTACGTACGTTGTGTATCTCAGAGAAATGTGTCCCCTGCTTTTTCGCAAGAAATCAACCAAATGACAAACCTTTCCGGGGGTACCCAGATGTTTGGTATGTCTATTCTTATGACAAGACCTTTCCGGGGGTGCCCAAATGTTTGGCATGTCTGTTCCTTGTGACAAGACCTTTCCGGGGGTACCCAAATGTTTGGCATGTCTGTTCCTTGTGACAAGACCTTTCCGGGGGTACCCAAATGTTTGGCATGTCTGTTCCTTGTGACAAGACCTTTCCGGGGGGTACCTAAATGTTTGGCATGTTTGTTCCTTGTGACAAGACCTTTCCGGGGGTACCCAAATGTTTGGCATGTCTGTTCCTTGTGACAAGACCTTTCCGGGGGTACCCAAATGTTTGGCATGTCTGTTCCTTGTGACAAGACCTTTCCGGGGGTACCCAAATGTTTGGCATGTCTGTTCCTTGTGACAAGACCTTTCCGGGGGTACAAAGGTTTGGCATGTCTGTTCCTTGAGACCTTTCCGTGGGTACCCAAATGTTTGGCATGTCTGTTCCTTGTGACAAGACCTTTCCGGGGGTACCCAAATGTTTGGCATGTCTGTTCTTGTGACAAGACCTTTCCGGGGGTACCCAGATGTTTGGTATGTCTATTCTTATGACAAGACCTTTCCGGGGTGGCCAAATGTTTGGCATGTCTGTACCTTGTGACAAGACCTTTCCGGGGGTACCCAAATGTTTGGCATGTCTGTTCCTTGTGACAAGACCTTTCCGGGGGTACCCAAATGTTTGGTATGTCTGTTCTTGTGACAAGACCTTTCCGGGGGTACCCAAATGTTTGGCATGTCTGTTCCTTGTGACAAGACCTTTCCGGGGAGTACCTAAATGTTTGGCATGTCTGTTCCTTGTGACAAGACCTTTCCGGGGGTACCCAAATGTTTGGCATGTCTGTTCCTTGTGACAAGACCTTTCCGGGGGTACCCAAATGTTTGGCATGTCTGTTCCTTGTGACAAGACCTTTCCGGGGGTACCCAAATGTTTGGCATGTCTGTTCCTTGTGACAAGACCTTTCCGGGGGTACCCAAATGTTTGGCATGTCTGTTCCTTGTGACAAGACCTTTCCGGGGGTACCCAAATGTTTGGCATGTCTGTTCCTTGTGACAAGACCTTTCCGGGGGTACCCAAATGTTTGGCATGTCTGTTCTTGTGACAAGACCTTTCAGGGAGTACCCAAATGTCTGGTATGTCTGTTCCTTGTGACAAGACCTTTCCGGGAGGTACCTAAATATTTGGCATGTCCGTACCTTGTGACAAGACCTTTCCGGGGGTAACCAAATGTTTGGTATGTCTGTTCTTGTGACAAGACCTTTCAGGGAGTACCCAAATGTTTGGTATGTCTGTTCCTTGTAACAAGACCTTTCCGGGGGGTACCTAAATGTTTGGCATGTCTGTTCCTTGTGACAAGACCTTTCCGGGGGTACCCAAATGTTTGGCATGTCTGTTCTTGTGACAAGACCTTTCCGGGGGTACCCAAATGTTTGGCATGTCTGTTCCTTGTGACAAGACCTTTCCGGGGGTACCCAAATGTTTGGCATGTCTGTTCTTGTGACAAGACCTTTCCGGGGGTACCCAAATGTTTGGCATGTTTGTTCCTTGTGACAAGACCTTTCTGGGGGGTACCCAAATGTTTGTCATGTCTGTTCCTTGTGAAAAGACCTGACAAGACCTTTCCGGGGGTACCCAAATGTTTGGCATGTTTGTTCCTTGTGACAAGACCTTTCCGGGGGTACCCAAATGTTTGGCATGTCTGTTCCTTGTGACAAGACCTTTCCGGGGGTACCCAAATGTTTGGCATGTCTGTTCCTTGTGACAAGACCTTTCCGGGGGTACCCAAATGTTTGGCATGTCTGTTCCTTGTGACAAGACCTTTCCGGGGGTACCCAAATGTTTGGCATGTCTGTTCCTTGTGACAAGACCTTTCCGGGGGTACCCAAATGTTTGGCATGTCTGTTCCTTGTGACAAGACCTTTCCGGGGGTACCCAAATGTTTGGCATGTCTGTTCCTTGTGACAAGACCTTTCCGGGGGTACCCAAATGTTTGGCATGTTTGTTCCTTGTGACAAGACCTTTCCGGGGGTACCCAAATGTTTGGCATGTCTGTTCCTTGTGACAAGACCTTTCCGGGGGGTACCCAAATGTTTGGCATGTCTGTTCCTTGTGACAAGACCTTTCCGGGGGTACCCAAATGTTTGGCATGTCTGTTCCTTGTGACAAGACCTTTCCGGGGGTACCCAAATGTTTGGCATGTCTGTTCCTTGTGACAAGACCTTTCCGGGTGTACCCAAATGTTTGGCATGTCTGTTCCTTGTGACAAGACCTTTCCGGGGGTACCCAAATGTTTGGCATGTCTGTTCTTGAGACAAGACCTTTCCGGGGGTACCCAAATGTTTGGCATGTCTGTTCCTTGTGACAAGACCTTTCCGGGTGTACCCAAATGTTTGGCATGTCTGTTCCTTGTGACAAGACCTTTCCGGGGGTACCCAAATGTTTGGCATGTCTGTTCCTTGTGACAAGACCTTTCCGGGGGTACCCAAATGTTTGGCATGTCTGTACCTTGTGACAAGACCTTTCCGGGGGTACCCAAATGTTTGGCATGTCTGTTCCTTGTGACAAGACCTTTCCGGGGGTACCCAAATGTTTGGCATGTCTGTTCTTGTGACAAGACCTTTCCGGGGGTACCCAAATGTTTGGCATGTCTGTTCCTTGTGACAAGACCTTTCCGGGGGTACCCAAATGTTTGGCATGTCTGTTCCTTGTGACAAGACCTTTCCGGGGGTACCCAAATGTTTGGGTCTGTACCCAAATGTTTGGCATGTCTGTTCCTTGTAACAAGACCTTTCCGGGGGTACCCAAATGTTTGACCTTTCCGCATGTTTGGCATATCCTTGTGACAAGACCTTTCGGGGGGTACCCAAATGTTTGGCATGTCTGTTCCTTGTGACAAGACCTTTCCGGGGGTACCCAAATGTTTGGCATGTCTGTTCCTTGTGACAAGACCTTTCCGGGGGTACCCAAATGTTTGGCATATTTGTTCCTTGTGACAAGACCTTTCCGGGGGGTACCAAATGTTTGGCATGTCTGTTCCTTGTGACAAGACCTTTCCGGGGGTACCCAAATGTTTGGCATGTCTGTTCCTTGTGACAAGACCTTTCCGGGGGTACCCAAATGTTTGGCATGTCTGTTCCTTGTGACAAGACCTTTCCGGGGGTACCCAAATGTTTGGCATGTCTGTTCCTTGTGACAAGACCTTTCCGGGGGTACCCAAATGTTTGGCATGTCTGTTCCTTGTGACAAGACCTTTCCGGGGGTACCCAAATGTTTGGCATGTCTGTTCCTTGTGACAAGACCTTTCCGGGGGTACCCAAATGTTTGGCATGTCTGTTCCTTGTGAAAAGACCTTTCAGGGAGTACCCAAATGTCCGGTATGTCTGTTCCTTGTGACAAGACCTTTCCGGGGGGTACCTAAATGTTTGGCATGTCTGTACCTTGTGACAAGACCTTTCCGGGGGTACCCAAATGTTTGGCATGTCTGTTCCTTGTGACAAGACCTTTCCGGGGGTACCCAAATGTTTGGCATGTCTGTTCCTTGTGACAAGACCTTTCCGTGGAGTACCAAAATGTTTGGCATGTTTGTTCCTTGTGACAAGACCTTTCCGGGTGTACCCAAATGTTTGGCATGTCTGTTCTTGTGACAAGACCTTTCCGGGGGTACCCAAATGTTTGGCATGTCTGTTCCTTGTGACAAGACCTTTCCGCGGGTACCCAAATGTCTGGTATGTCTGTTCCTTGTGACAAGACCTTTCCGGGAGGTACCTAAATGTTTGGCATGTCTGTACCTTGTGACAAGACCTTTCCGGTTGAGAAATTTGATCCCAGAATCTGACCTATTCTGACAAATATATATATATACATCACATATATATACTGAAGATGTTTGGAATGAATTGTGACAAGACTGTGTGAGACCCAGTATGTTGACACCTATCAGAAGCAACATTGAAGATATATAGATATATACTAAGTGAATGTACATCAAAGATATAAAAAAAGCCACCGTCCTGATTTTATTAAAATATTCTAAACAAAACATAAATTTGTCAATATCAAATTAACAGATATGGGAAGTGATACATGTCCAAAATTTCCTTTCTGCACAACATGAATACTTTTATTCCAGGTCAATGATTTTTGTTTTTAAATCGAACAAGATATAATTCATCGATATCGATCTTTAATGTTTAAGATATTTCAAGATAAAAACGATCATCGGTATGCTGCATCTCTGATTTTAAATTATTTGACTATTGCAGTTTATCAGCACTAGTTTGCTGCGGTCTTTGATAAAAGCAACATGTTGTTGCTTTTTTGGGTTATTTAGCAACAAATATCCTCTCAATGGGTTAGCATTACAGTCCAAGTCATATATCTTAAGATATGTTAAAAAATCTTTACTAAGAATGTAACATTGGTAGATCACATTTTTCAATGACTAAGACCAAAAATGATTTTTACTGAAATACTTAAAGCTGATGATACTCGGAACAACCTTGGACATTTACGGTTACTTAAATAAATTGCTTCCTAATGCTCGTGCGTTTACACGCGACGGAACTGTCATTGCAAAAAGATGTTTTCTTAAAGACTAAAGGTTTGGTGCCGGAGATTAAGGTCTGTAGAGGATAATAGAAACAAAAAAGGACAAAGTATTGCATCGCATCATCGAAGCAATGTCAGCAATATCCTGCACGATTCACACAAATTTGTATTATGCGAACAATTTTTTAATCTACATTTTTTTTTTTTTTTATTTTGAAATGTTGACATCAACAAAGATTTTTTTAAATGTCGAAGCTTGTATTCGCATTGTTTCAAATGTTATAAATAGTATTGGTTTTCAAGTGCAAAATGGCTACAGTTAAGATTTGAGACCAACTTGATTCACAGAGCTTAATCAAGTAGAATCACATAAACAGCGAACATGTACGTATTGTGCTGGGGTTTTGCTTCGACAGTGACAGTTCAATACAGTTTTTAGATGAAGACTTAACCTTAAGCAGATTTTGTTTTTAATCTTCTTTGTGTAGCTACCCACGTAAGTTTTGTGCAAATTCTGTAACAAATCATCAGGGGGATGTTTTTTTAGCATTGCTGATTATATACAGAACAAAAACAATAGTGTACGCTTGTTTTAAATTCCGCACAGAATGATATCTTTATTTGCTTTCTTGTTGTATGGGAAAAATAAAGCTCCGAAAATGAAAACTGACATTGTTATATATACTGGCGCCGTACGACAGAAACTATTTCATATGCTAGACAAATAAGACTTTCAACAACTGTATAAAATCCAATTCAGTGCAAAAAAAAAACAAAAAACAAAAAACAAAAAACAAAAACAAAAAATCACCTTTAATAAATTAGTAAATAATACTTAAAATTACCCTCATTATTCTCCTTAGTAGAGTTGCGACTTAGATTTGTGTTTCTATCGTCGCCTATAAGAGACAGCTATCTTATCCCATAAATTTTGTTTCATTAGCTAAAAAGCGTGGTTGAGCCAATCTGAATCTAGTTCATGACATTTAATATGGCTCTTACAGTCAGCAAAATCAACATCCAGTGAGGTTCTTGTTTTTGGCTGCTACACATATTTGCCATTTTTATTGCAGGCACGCGTTATCCATTATCCAATCAAATTTCATTTCCACAACCATTCTTTAAAAGCTTTATATGTACGGCCAAAACCCGTTAGCTGAAAGCAAGTGAAAGAAGACTAATAAAATCGGTAAATTTTCAATTAGAACGCTGGGTGTTGATGGAATACAATATGACAAAATAACATTAACTAATCATATGGAATCGAAAGCACAAAAATCCAGATTAGACCATCGGTGTGGGGTACTGTCATCGTTATCAGGCTTGACGCGGAGCGGAAGAAAGAGAACATTGCCCATCAAAAATATCAGAGAGAAGAACCATTTTTGATATGAAGTTGTCGGTGATATGGTGCATTTTCAAATATGATAACGTAATCTGTGAAGAGGACATCTCCTGGTGACATTCATATCAGACCAGCAAGTACATTATCGAAGTCCTTTTTTAACATGCACTCGTCCTATCAAGTATCTCCTATTCAAAAACAACAATAGAAATTCAAATTGTACATAATTTCTTAATTCGAAAAAGTATTGACTAAAAACCTCTGTCCAGACCTTCTCATTTTTTAACGTGAAACTCTTGCTTAAATGACAAAAAATTTAATTGCGGTTGTTGTTGTAAAGAAGAGGATCTTAACTTTTAATATTTTTGTATTTTCTTTTTATTCTTAGGGGGTTTTCATGTTCAAATATTTTGAGTTTTAAATGATATTCCGTAACCAATGAAAATCATTATATTGGAGGATACGATCGAGGGTTCAAAGATGCTCAAACATTCAATTTTGAAAGTCATGTGCACCGTTTGTTTTTCACCTATGTATGGCTGTTTACAAGGGCCATAAATGTACGATAGCCTGACTCGTGACTTTGATTAGTTACAAATTTATAAATCATACATACCAGAAATTTGTACCTTCGTCATAATACACCGTATGTCGTGTATATGATCAAGTAAGTCGTATGTATGACATAGTAAGTCGTGTGTATGACATAGTAAGTCGTATGTATGACAAAGTAAGTCGTATGTATGACATAGTAAGTCGTGTGTATGACAGAGTAAGTCCTATGTATGACATAGTAAGTCTTATGTATGAAATTGTTAGTCGTGTGTATGACATAGTAAGTCGTATGTATGACATAGTCAGTCGTATGTAGGACGGAGTAAGTCCTATGTATGACATAGTAAGTCGTATGTATGACATAGTCAGTCGTATGTATGACATAGTAAGTCGTATGTATGACATAGTAAGTCGTGTGTATGACAGAGTAAGTTGTGTGTATGACATAGTAAGTCGTATGTATGAAATAGTTAGTCGTGTGTATGACATAGTAAGTCGAATGTATGACAAAGTAAGTCGTGTGTATGACATTATATGTCAAATGTATGACATAGTAAGTCGTATGTATGACAGAGTGAGTTGTGTGTATGACATAGTAAGTCGTATGTATGAAATTGTTAGTCGTGTGTATGACATAGTAAGTCGTATGTATGACATAGTCAGTCGTATGTAGGACGGAGTAAGTCCTATGTATGACATAGTAAGTCGTATGTATGACATAGTCAGTCGTATGTATGACATAGTAAGTCGTATGTATGACAAAGTAAGTCGTATGTATGACATAGTAAGTCGTGTGTATGACAGAGTAAGTCCTATGTATGACATAGTAAGTCTTATGTATGACATAGTCAGTCGTATGTAGGACGGAGTAAGTCGTATGTATGACATAGTAAGTCTTATGTATGACATAGACAGTCGTGTGTATGACAGTAAGTCCTATATATGACATAGTAAGTGTCGTAGGTATGACATAGTCAGTCGTATTCAGGACGGAGTAAGTCCTATGTATGACATAGTCAGTCGTATGTATGACATAGTAAGTCGTATGTATGACATAGTAAGTCGTATGTATGACATAGTAAGTCGTGTGTATGACAGAGTAAGTTGTGTGTATGACATAGTAAGTCGTATGTATGAAATTGTTAGTCGTGTGTATGACATAGTCAGTCGTATGTATGACATAGTAAGTCGTATGTATGACATAGTCAGTCGTATGTATGACATAGTAAATCGCATGTATGACATCGTAAGTCGTATGTATGACGTAGTAAGTCGTATGTATGACATAGTCAGTCGTATGTATGACATAGTAAGACGTATGAATGACATAGTAAGTCGTGTGTATGACATAGTCAGTCGTATGTAGGATGGAGTAAGTCCTATGTATGACATAGTAAGTCGTATGTATGGCATAGTCAGTCGTATGTATGACATAGTAAGTCGTACGTATGACAAAGTAAGTCGTATATATGACATAGTAAGTCGTGTGTATGACAGAGTAAGTCCAATGTGTGACATAGCATGTCGAATGTATGACATAGTAAGTCGTATGTATGACAGAGTAAGCTGTGTGTATGACATAGTAAGTCGTATGTATGACATAGTAAGTCGTACGTATGACAAAGTAAGTCGTATATATGACATAGACAGTCGTTTGTATGACAGTAAGTCCTATGTATGACATAGTAAGTGTCGTATGTATGACATAGTCAGTCGTATGTAGGACGGAGTAAGTCCTATGTATGACATAGTCAGTCGTATGTATGACATAGTCAGTCGTATGTATGACATAGTAAGTCGTATGTATGACATAGTCAGTCGTATGTATGACATAGTCAGTCGTATGTATGACATAGTCAGTCGTATGTATGACATAGTCAGTCGTATGTAGGACGGAGTAAGTCCTATGTATGACATAGTCAGTCGTATGTATGACATAGTCAGTCGTATGTATGACATAGTCAGTCGTATGTATGACATAGTAAGTCCTATGTATGACATAGTCAGTCGTATGTATGACATAGTCAGTCGTATGTATGACATAGTAAGTCGTGTGTATGACATAGTAAGTCGTATGTATGACAAAGTAAGTCGTGTGTATGACATTATATGTCGAATGTATGACATAGTAAGTCGTATGTATGACATAGTCAGTCGTATGTATGACATAGTAAGACGTATGTATGACATAGTAAGTCCTATGTATGACATAGTAAGTCGTATGTATGACATAGTCAGTCGTATGTATGACATAGTAAGTCTTGTGTATGACATAGTAATTCCTACGTATGACATAGTAAGTCGTATGTAGGACGGAGTAAGTCGTATGTCTGACATAGTATGTAGTATGTATGACATAGTAAGTCGTCTGTAAGACATAGTTAGTCGTATGTATGACATAGTCAGTCCTATGTATAACATAGTCAGTCGTATGCATGACATAGACAGTCGTATGTATGACAATAAGTCCTATGTATGATATAGTAAGTGTCGTATGTATGACATAGTCAGTCGTATGTAGGACGGAGTAAGTCCTATGTATGACATAGTAAGTCTTATGTATGACATTATCAGTCGTATGTATGACATAGTATGTCGTATGTATGACAGTAAATCGTGTGTATGACAGAGTAAGTCCTATGTATGACATAGTAAGTCGTATGTATGACATAATCAGTCGTATGTAGGACGGAGTAAGTCGTATGTATGACATAGTCAGTCTTATGTATGACATAGTAAGTCGTATCTAAGACATAGTAAGTCGTACAAATGACAAAGTAAGTCCTATGTATGACATAGTAAGTTGTATGTATGACATAGTAAGTCATATGTATGACATAGCAAGTAGTAAGTATGACATGGTAAGTCGTATGTTTGACATAATATGTCGAACGTATAACATAGTAAATCGTATATATGACATAGTAAGTCGTATGTAAGACATAGTTAGTCGTATGTATGATATGTAAGTCCTACAAATGACAAAGTAAGTCCTATATATGACATAGTAAGTTGTATGTATGAAATAGTTATTCGTGTGTATGACATAGTAAGTCGTATATATGACAAAGTAAGTCGTGTGTATGACATTATATGTCGAATGTATGACATAGTTAGTCGTATGTATGACAGAGTAAGTCGTATGTATGACATAGTGAGTCGTATGTATGACATAGTAAATCGTATGTATGACATAGTAAGTCCTATGTATGACGTAGTAAGTCGTATGTATGACATAGTCAGTCGTATGTATGACATAGTAAGTCGTATGTATGACAGTAAGTCCTATGTATGACATAGTAAGTGTCGTATGTATGACATAGTCTGTCGTATGTAGGACGGAGTAAGTCCGACGTATGACATAGTAAGTCGTATGTATGACATAGTCAGTCGTATGTATGACATAGTAAGATGTATGTAGGTCATAGTAAATCGTATGTACGACATAGTAAGTCGTATGTATGGCATAATAAATTGTATGTATGACGGAGTAAGTCGTAGGTATGACATCGTAAGTCGTAGAAATGACAAAGTAAGTCCTATGTATGACATAGTAAGTCGTATGTATGACATAGTAAGTCGTATGTATGACATAGTAAGTCGTGTGTATGACATAGTAAGTCGTATGTATGACATAGTAAGTCGAATGTATGACATAGTAATTTGTATGTATGACATAGTCAGTCATATGTATGACATAGTAAGTCGTATGTATGACATAGTAAGTCGAATGTATGACATAGTAAGTCGTGTGTATGACATAGTAAGTCGTATGTAGGACGGAGTAAGTCGTATGTATGACAGAGTAAGTCCTAAGTATGTCATGGTAAGTCGTATGTATGACATATTAAGTCGAATGTATGACATTGTAAGTCGTGTGTATGACATAGTAAGTCGTATGTATGACAGTAATTCGTATGTATGACAGAGTAAGTCCTAAGTATGTCATAGTATGTCGTATGTATCACATAGTAAGTCGAATGTATGACATAGTAAGTCGTGTGTATGACATAGTAAGTCGTATGTATGACAGTAAGTCGTATGTATGACAGAGTAAGTCCTAAGTATGTCATAGTAAGTCGAATGTATGACATAGTAAGTCGAATGTATGACATAGTAAGTTGTATATATGACAGAGTAAGTCGTATGTATGACATAGTAAGTTTTATATATGACATAAATAGTCGAATGTATGACATAGTAAGTCGTACAAATGACATATTTAGTCTGATGTATGACAAAGTAATTCCTTTGTATTGCAAAATATATCGTACTTTCCCGATCTATTATTTTTGTCGTTGCCTGAAAACACTGGTGTACGCATGTTTCTTGAATATCATCAAAATATCATAGCACTATAATGGAACAGGGCATTCGCGAAATGGTTATGTAGCCTAACTCGATACAATAATATTTACAACGAATGACTAGATAATGGCTTATAATGCAGGACAGAACCTGATGTGCAGAGAAAAACATTTATCCCCCCCCCCCCCCCCCCAAAAAAAAAAAAACACTGTTGTATAATTGTTCTTTTTGGCACTGTCACCATAATGATGAAAAATTATAAAAATAAATTAAATCATATGCAACTTTTCTTTTCATTTCTAGCCTCTATATTTTTCTCAGTGTTGTGACTTGTTTTTGTTTTCCCTGTTTTCACATGTTTTAATTTTATGTTCGTTTATCTTCCATGTTTCCGTTAGCGGTTGGCATTTTGTATGTGGAGGTATCCCCTATACGACAACTGAAAAGGGTTCCTCTGTATCAGCCTACACCGTTTAATGTAATTGCCAAATTACAATCCGTTTTCTCGTTGCATAACAAATGAATTATTTGTGATACCAATTTTTCTATTGAGAACTTTCCATTTCTAGATAGCAGCAATCTTGCATCACCCGCCTATGATGTTAATTTTATGTAGTTAATTTCATATTCAGGTGCTTGTTCCCAGTATCACGATTTCCGAGCAAGATGGCAGCAATTTACACTACAGGGCCATTAGAGAAACAGATTGACGAAGGTTACGGGGAATCTTTACGGTTGTCCTAATGATTTCATCGAGAAAAAGTTATTTCTTTGTGCGATGTGAAGTGGGACGCGTTTGTTTCACATCAGTATATTTTATGGTTACGTTGTCGTTTCCCTTGTTCTCATTTGCAACTGTTCTATATATTACCTGTAACTGTTCTATATGTTACCTGTAACTGTGCTATATGTAACCTGTAACTGTTCTATATGTTACCTGTAACTGTGCTATATGTAACCTGTAACAGTTCTATATGTTACATGTAACTGTTCCATATGTTACCTGTAACTGTTCTATATATTACCTGTAACTGTTCTATATATTACCTGTATCTGTTCTATATATTACCTGTGACTATTCTATATATTACCTGTAACTGTTCTATATATTACCTGTAACTGTTCTATATATTACCTGTATCTGTTCTATATATTACCTGTAACTGTTCTATATATTACCTGTAACTGTCCTATATGTTACCTGTAACTGTTCTATATATTACCTGTATCTGTTCTATATATTACCTGTGACTATTCTATATATTACCTGTAACTGTTCTATATATTACCTGTAACTGTTCTATATATTACCTGTGACTGTTCTATATATTACCTGTAACTGTTCTATATATTACCTGTAACTGTCCTATATGTTACCTGTAACTGTTCTATATATTACCTGTGACTGTTCTATATATTACCTGTGACTGTTCTATATGTTACCTGTGACTGTCTGTTTAGTGACTCACTCAATGGACAGTCACTTAAATGACAGCCAAAGGTAACTCGAGACTGTTGGGCCCTCTATTGTCCTAACTTGGATACAAATAAAGAACAATGTACCACAGATATTCTTACGGGCAGTCCAATTTGAAAATAGCAGGTTTAATTAAAACCTTACTCGTTGTTTCTTTTAAAACATCACTTTGTATCATTCAGTTAATATGAAAAAAAAATGTGGATTAGGGAAGAAATGTCCTGCTTCAATATTACACTTTATCAAAAGTATATAGAACTGATGTAGAATTGATATAAAATTGATGTAAAATATATACTCTCTCTTTTTCTCTTCTTTTCTTTCTATCCTATCATCTCGTCTTTTCCTCCTTTTGACAAAATGCTATAAACTACGAATTACTTAGTGTCACGTGCAGTATGTTAATAATTTATAATTTCCTTTATGGAGAAGAGTTCATCAGTTGCTAGAACATGTCTCTGATCCATTTATCTGCTACTGATAATAAAATATGTTTAAATCATTAAAACTAAGTTCCATGGCTTAAATTAGAGATAAACCTTTAACAGTACAGTATGTGTACGATAACCCTCGATTTGTGGTCTCTTCCACACGTTGTATTGTTATAGGGCTATCTTCATAATATAAATAGGTTTACCTCTTATATGACCTGTCGTGAAAATCATACAGGTTGTGAACGTTCGATCAATCAAAGGGCACAGGGATTAAGCCTTGACATTGCTGCGCGGAAATGTCTAGAAATAGAAAAACGATCTGGCCAGGTTTATTGATAGTAGACCTCCTGTCTTAAAGAATTTTCCAGACATGGTATACCCATCGATTCCATTAAGAAAACGAGGTTTCAGTTGTGTGTTGTTTTTTTTTCAATTCCGTAGCGTAATATACATATACCATCAAATTATAGCGTTATCGATATTTATATCATCAATATTGATTTTGTTCTACGGGAAAATTTTAATTGAAAATGTATGTGATTATCAGTTCTCGCGGTGTGTTGTATACAGAATGACGGGGCATTGTCAAAGGAAACGATATGAAGGCAAATCTTTTCTGTTGACGAAAATCGATGAATTTCTCTACAGACAAATATCAACTGATACATCGATCTGTCTATTGATTAATTCGGTTTAACCATTCATTTATTGCTGACTGGCTGGTATCTCGGATCACATGTGTATGAAATGTAATCGTACCCTATTTGACCTTACAAAGGATACACAAATGGATAGCATTAACAAATTGTGAATATGATAAATATACATGAATATTAATTCAAACCACATTGTAGATTTTTTCGTCATGTTACGTCAACTCAATTATGATAGATTTTAGGAAAAAACGAGGAAAATCTAAATTGGCAGAAATCTGAGACGTACAATGATATAAAGCATGAAAACGGCCCTCAAAGTGCGGTTTTTATGAAGAAGGGACTGTAAACATTAGTCAGGAAAATTACTTCAATTGCTTTGTTTTGAAACATAATCCTTTTGATCAGGATACCTTGTAGCCATTAATATTAACGGTGCATGACGATGTTCCTATGTTTTCATTCATAAGAAAACGTTCCACCACATCTTGACAGAATATGACTTTTAACGCATGCCACCAACACTTGCTTCATCAAAAAATATGTTATAAATGAGTATAAAATGCATATATTCTAATATTCTAAACAAGAACGAAGTCAGTAACATAAAGCATACGTTTTATATTTATATAATACATACATCTGCGGAACTAAATAGCAGCATTCACTAACATTACAAACACTAACTTAACGATGTTAACTACATACCTACACCGTCACAGCAACCTCTACCCTACTAATAAAGATACACAAGGTCTAATAAATTTCTTCAGGTCTTGTCCAGGATCTGAAGATCTGTCAAGGTCGATCCTTACTCTGTCTTTACAGTTTGTAGTACGATGTTATAAAACATTCCTGGCAATTTCAACGCGTGCTTTACCGGCTGTTATGTATTGTAACAGGATACAGGAGAACACGTGTTCTGCCTCTACATGTTACTGGGACGCATGCCGTTCCTATATCCAAGTTATTTTGGGTTAATTAATGTTAGTAGATATTACACTTAGTACTGTCTCTTTATTGTTATGTGTTTTCATACATTCTATGATTTGCCCCATTTTCATCCTTTCATAGCAACGCAATATAGAGAAATGTTAAATTTCACATCATATGGAATTTAGAGTTATATGTTCAGTCTGTCAACACAAAAGCCAAAAAATAGTGGCAAACTTATTTATACGTTTGTAATTTGAATTTACAAGTGTGATACTATCAGGAATATTAGGTATTCACGTTACCTAGTCTATCAGAAGGCTGGCAGTGCTAATAATATATTGGCTTTCTAACCCCTTATATAATTAATATTGGCGACATGGCTGCCTATTGTCACAAGTCACTCAAGTATGCTTCGTCTAAAATCAATTCAGTCTATCCATCATTCTCGAGAATGCAACTGATGTGATGTTCCTGGGTTCCAACTTTTTTAGCAGCAGATTTTGGTTGAAATCGTTGTCTGTTATTTATGATTCTATGTAGTTGACAATGTCAACGCAAATACGTAACGAACGCTTCCTCAACTGCCTGACCGAATTGCCGACAAGATCGATCTAAAAGCTGCAAACGCCAGACAATCGGCCAAGTGTGCACACGGACTTCTAATCTGTCCCGTGCAGCGGAAGTCATGTCATGGTTCCAACGTACAGTTTCAGCATTGTGTCATAAAGACGATGGAGGTCATTTTAGGACATGTTTGTGATTGGTTTTGCTCATTCAATATTGCATTTGTGACAGAAAAATGTTTAACAGTAAATATGATGGAGTTCGATAAGCTATGGTATGCAATGTGCAGTTTTACGTATGACATTACGGGAATGCTATAAATCTCGGTTTGATCCCTGCTGTTTCGAAAAAGTTTAACGAGCGGTGTTGCTTAAAATAGCAACATCAAAACTTTCTTTGTTCCATATCGTCATTTCAACGTATTCAAAGGATTTTATACAAAACAAAAAGCACTTTGTGAACTTTGTCGCCTTAATACCTCAAATAATCATTATGCTGAATCTGACGCTAGATTTAATTAATTAACTGCGTCCTAAATATACATGTGATAATACAAATAACATCGTCAGCATCCAATAGGTGTTCGCCGCGTATTCTGGCAAATTACGAATAGCGAATCCTACAAATACATGTGGAAGCACATCATAACAAAATGACTAGAACGATGCATTAGCCGTTTGTGATAATATGTTTCATAAGTCGTCGCCGAGCCGAGCTTGTTGTCAACACAAGTTATGATCGACATGGCATCATAGGAGCCTGGAGCTGGACGAGCTGTGACGTCAGTGTTGATTATATAATACATCCAAAGACTACGGTGCCATGACATCAAAGGGAAAATTACAATATACCACATATTGGATAAGCAAGGAAACAATATTTAATTTTATTAACATTTAACATCCGCCTCAGTGCGCGTTTCTCCATCATCGATTCATAGTTTAAAGATATTGTTTACTCGTTCGAGAGGAGGGCCCGATTTAACACATGGAAACGTGGATTTCACAACCATTACGTCAGTGTTGACATGAACAGTTACAGATGCTGGACAGAACGGAAGTGGAATTGTCATCGTAAAAGCAGGATTTTATCCACGTGCTCGCAGCAGTTACGTTACGGCTGCGGTACTAAAACCAGTCAGAGCTCCGATTGGGAAGATCATGGACTCCGACTGGCAGTATTTCTGATATGCCGTCTATTGAGAGATATACTCATTTTGAATTGAAACATAATAACACACGGCAGTCCTATCTGATATGCTGCAAGGGGAATCAACAACTAACAACCTTTTTGCGTTCTCATTATCATTTTTTCATAATCATGAAATATTTTTTGGCATTGTTGGTGAATGATAAGATGTGACATCTCGTTAAGCTGCCAAGACGAATTTATATGTGCTTTGCAATTCCTGTACAAATTCTGTCAGCGGTTGTGATGTAACAGAATATGTCTTCTAGATATTCTAGCAGGAATTATATTTTCACAAGCAATTTGATGTCGTATGAATTCCAAAACATTACAGTAAACTAAACTTTAAGAATAGCAAAGGATATACCAAAGAGACGTTAGAACAAACCTGTTCGAAACCCGTCAGTACATGGAATACAGTGTGATTATGATACTACAGGGATCGGGGGTTTATAGCCAGCCCGGTGCACTGACTTGTTTTCGTATTTGTTTATCATCTTTTCTGAGTAAAACTGACAGTTTATCCCTGTTCAATCTACACCTGTCTACTATGGATTCATATTAGACTAAATAACTCCTTTAATCCAAAGTTATCCACACAGAAACTATTCGGATCTATTTAGGCGTATATTTTACAGAAGAAGTGATCTCCTTGGTGTTTGACAGTATCTGCATGCTGTGAGGACCTCTCGTTCACGAGGTGCAGATATCACTGCCCCATAATCTGTTAAAGCTAAGAACTAGATTACCACTGACGGAAATATCTGCCCGCTACCGACTCTATGTTTATAATGGACGTTCTGTAGGCGCACGTTACAAAGTGAAGTAACGCTTTACGTAAGCCCAGCCCATCTTATACAAACCCACAGTTCACTCGGAAAGGTCTAAAACACATCGATGTGAATCTCTGGGTTTTAATAATAACAAAAATATGTGCTCCGGCGTAACATTGGAAATGTAACACAGCTGGTGTATTTTTAGAATTTCGCTGCAAGTTTCAAGTATAGTAAATATTTATTCCTCGTCTGCAAATCAAAAGTAAAATCAGCATTAATTGTGCCGTTATACCTTGTAATCTGTGCGTTTCAACGTTTCGCCAATGGATGTTGTGTGTAAAATACAGCACGTGCATTCCTTGTGGTAGCGTATGCATTAACTTTTAAAGCTCGCTAGCCTTTTGCATCACAGCGGCATTTTTGAGATGTGTTGATTTGAGAAAATATTAGATCACTTGATTGTCTTTGTTAAATTATTGGAAAAAGAAGGACAATTCAACTAAATTAAGAAGTGAGTCAATCCTTGGTCTCGGATTAACAAACCTCCATTGGGAATAGATATCTTGTCCATGACATGTCTGTCATCTCGCTAAGTTGATGAAGTAGGATCCCACACACGGCTTGTTGGTATACGGAGAACGCTGGGTTACAGTTTCGCTTACCCATTGAGAGGCAGTGGTAGCCAATGTTGTACAATCCAGCATATGGGTTTTAGTGCTTGTTTTGTGTTGATTCTGAAAACAGGATTTAACAACCCTAAGTGTGTTGTTTAAGAAAGGATAAGATTTTTGAAAGAGTGTAACGACCTGTTGTTCGTGACGTCAAACGTAAGGGGCATCAGTTCAATGACGCATGCTCCGTGATAACTATTGTTTTATCCCTACTGCTATATAATTTGTGTCAATGTGTGGAATTTCATGACGTCACATAGACATTCATGGTTGGCATTTATCACGTGATTGAGAAATCAGTTGATCCGTTGGGCTATTTTTAGTGTAAAAGTCTATTGAATGCTGATTGAGTGAATCATTTTCGAAATACGAAAGCATTACATAAACGCTGAGCCAGGAAAATTGCACTCACCTGACATCAAGAAAATATATAATTAAAATACGAATTCTTTACAATTATTTATATGATTCGATGTAACATCTGCCTGTGATCAATCAAGTTTCCCTTTCTTTTATGGAAATATAACATCCGTGACCGACCTTGACCTAGTAAAACAGGAAGTTGCTAAAAAGCGTGTTTTGAACGCCGGAACACATGATCGTTGTTATGACATCACGTGTGTGATGACCACTATGACGTTACCATGCCGGGTATGGTAAGATTTTTTGGTGACTTGGCCGCAACTACAGGGGCTGGTCATAGTGGACGACGGCGTAGTACACTACGGCGCGGATCTGGAATTGGGGAGCACCTAGAGACAACGATACATTTGACGTCACAATCGTCAACGCCTTCTGCGCATGAGTCGGGTGGAGACGGAGGAGGCTCCCATTTGTAAGTAATTCGATGGAAATGCATTATTTCATGTATTTAGATTTACAAAAACAAAAAATTGAATAATTTATCTATAATAGAAAAATGAATTTAACCATTAACTAGGTGTAACATATGTTACCAATTTTGTTCAAAGGTCTTGGTTTTTATTGGCGTTTCCTACTTAAAATATCCTTTAAATGGCATTTAAAATTTAATAATTACAGCATACTTATGTTGTTCATTTTGATATTTAGGCCACCACTTCCGGTCGATTTCAAAATTAACTAACCAATGAGATGAATTCTTTAAAAGTATGGCTTGATTTCAGTGTTTCTCCCTATACAAAGAACAATATAGTTTCGAGAAAGGTTGACAATTGTTCAAATTAACAAGTTTCAAACAAAAATGTCATAACTTTAATGCGTAACATGCTGAATAACTGTGATAACGCGCGTTATTTAACACTGTTTGATCTTTGTTGATTGGTATTGCATACCGGTTCATAGACAAAATATGGAGGTCAAAGGTCAATATTATCCTGATGATCTTTGCCACCACGAGACATGCGTACAGAAACTATATTTTATAATATAGACGTTACTGGTTATTTTGTTTTCACGAATAAAATTGAACCGCTTGAAGATTTACACGTTACAATGGCCGCAGTTAAATATCAGCAATAGTTACAATTTCTTATTCATCAATTTTATCCATATATAGATATTCCCTGAGATTTCCATGACAATGATGTCCTTTGATAAATATAAATACATTTGTAAGGTATCTAAAACATTTTTTTCTCGATCAGCTGACGCTGTTTTGATATAACTGGCCTATCAACCAATATACAATTTTAAACAATAAACATATTGAGACATATATCACTTGGATTCGCCGAAAAATTAACTTTATCGGAAAACTCATAATTCATTTTCTGAAAAACATTTAGAACACCCAGCCTTTACAGTCATATATTCAAAGAAGACGGAGATTACATGGCTGGGCCAGTACAATTTATCATTTTGTCATACCTACTATTAGATAAGGAAAATTGTATATGGAATGCATTTCCGATAGAGTCAGTAAAGAAGACGAATAGTCTATAAAACCTATGGGAAAGTGTCATGATATACATCAAGCTCACACCCAAACAAAATATAACTATTCAGAGATTAATTATTGTCTGATGATTCACTGACCTTGCTCTCACTTTGGAAACGTGACATTAAAATTGAATACATAATGGTTCAATAAATAAAGAGACATGGTATGTGTAAATATTTGTTTTGTTTATATTATGCGATTGTCCTTGCTTAATTTTGATCACTTACAATCATTCCGTAGGTGCATCGTTGTCATTGTATTTTTTTCTGTTTAAATATCTCCTCAATTAAAAAATGAAATCTAGTTTTCTATTCATTGGTTTTGTAACGTAGATCCACTGATCCACTGATACAGTAGTCTCTCCACAACAACAAACAAATTTACTAATACTTGGTTACCTTTTCCTTGTTGTAAATCCTCTTATATCAATACAGATAGTCCAAAAGGCACGAGAGAGTACTACACCTTTTGATACAACTTGAATCTGAAACATATTATAACCAAATGTAAATAATTTTAAAAAAAAAAGAAAAAAAAGTTCCTGCCATCCTTTCAGTTAAAAATCATTTAGAATACATCTCCGTCTGCTATGTACATTCCCTTGGATATCTCAGAATTCTAAAATCTATTCAGACAGGACATGTTTGAAGATGAAGACCATGGAAACATTCAATTGTTCATTCCCTTAGACATCCAAGAAACTCTGATTTCCATCATCACTGGAAATGAAAACCAATTGATTTATATAATGGAAAACGCTAACGAAATTAAATTTTGGATCGGACTGAAAATTAATTCCGGAAAAAGTTATACTCAAGGTACCAACATATCTATTTTGTGGAAAATTCAGGATCGGCCTGTGTTTAGAGTTAACGCAACAGCCAATAGTTAGCTAAAACGCCTAGGTGATACTTGTCTTAAAAACTCTCGTTCGTCGATCGATATAGAGGGTCGTTGCTAGTCTTGTCACCGTTTCATAATTTTATAGTCTCGCGAGACCTTCGATCATAGCCACCAACCTCGTCGATGATATACGATGCCATTCGGAATCCTCGGGGATTTCTTTTCACGTCATGCGTTAAACCAATGACACATGCGGAGTCTGAAACATTGTTATAGCGTTATAATAATTGTAGAAAATATTGCTACCGTTAGAAGACGATACCTAATGTTAAAGCGACAGAAAAACCAAGAGCCCCGATGATGCTTACAAAATATCAGTTTCAGAGAGAGCGGTCCTAAATATGTCGATGTCAATGAGGTTAACAGAAATAACCTGAAAGAGAAAAAAAAAAGGAAGACTATTTATTTAATCATGGGACTGATGCGGCACCTCTCCATTTCAATTTAGACTTTTCTTATCAATTTTAGGATTCTCCTCAGTCACTTCCATGGCTTCAAAATATAGGTCATCACTGACTGTTCTAGAAGGACGAAACATCTGTATGATGCAGTTCAATTTTCTGTTTTGCTCTATTTAATCATTAAGATTTGCTATTCACCTCTGTGTCCTTTGTACAATCTTTGAACTGCTTTATAAGATCATACGGTTCCATACTGTTAAGATTTACAGTTCAATGGAATATTATTCAGAACAAAATAGGGTTATAGTACAACAAGAAAACAAATCAACGATATTTTTATCATAAAAGTATTCCTGACAATTGCTATGCTATTGAAACTCTGGTTACTGTTAATTTTATCAATGAACTCATGTATCTTTTAGTTTAACACTCCAGTTTTGCCCACGAGAAGAAACACTGTTTCATTAGCATTTAAAAAAAAAGATATGATTTTAAGCCGAACGCTTTCTGCCTTGTCATCAGATTTTAACTGCTCTCATCACTGTGTAACATATTGTCACGATCCCATTCCTTAATTTCAACTTGCCTTTTATTTTATACGGCAAAGCTACGTCCAATGAAACAAGATGAAGTACAGGGTAATTAGCTTTATAGAAAAATTGAAAAATGGCAAACATCCCTTTGATTAAATGGTTTGTCAAAGCTTTCTCCTAACTTCAATTCCATCAGAAAATCAATGTATGCTATAGCTGCATAAATGATTAGAAATACGAGATTGAAAGTTTAAATTGAATAACGCCACTGTTTCTCGTTCTTGAAACTCGAGAATATTCATGATTAGGAGCACGTTCCATTTTAACTCCCGAGGGATGAGGTACTATATAAATGCAGGAAATGCACATTTATTTTTCAGAAGAAACGTTAACATAACACTAATTGTTACATTCATCAGCTCCGTTGAAATGATGAAATAGCTCTCTTGCACAATATATCTAAATGGCTGTATTAATTTGGCTGCTGGCTGCCCTTGTCTTGAGACAAAGTTAAAAATGATATTTACAAAAGGATCCCGTATTAATTATAATTTAGTTTAAAGACATTTTGTACCTCCCCATGTTCTAAAGTGGAGTTTAAAATTTAGAAATAAGATATGGTGTAGATTTTTAGCTCAAAAATCTGTTCTTTTGTATTTTAATATTCTCATATGTTCTGATAAATTTTAATATAAATAATTTTGACAACAGTGTTTGGCTAACTTATCCACCGGAAAAATAATGTAGAAAGATGAAAATACTTAATTCGAACTCAAAATTGATTAAGCGGAGACAAGAAGACTCCTGTAAGGTACCAGGAGACCCGAAAGGGTAAGCTTCTTTTGAATCGGCAACGACAACCGCTATGTAAATACAAATGATAATTATCACTTTTCCTAGCAAGGGCAAGGTCAGCCTCGTAACCACTGCACTAAGATTATCTGGTATCTGTACACTTGATTATAGAAATTGTCGACATACATTGTATCAGCTGAAGCTAGGTATGGTTGGTTAACCAACTCTGCCTTAGGACTGATTTTATCCATGATAAAAGTCTATATAAAAATCATTCATGTCCATATAAACAACACCTTAGATACAATAGCGTTATCCCTCACACTGTAAATCAAGATCAGACGAAATCAGTGTTACTGATAACGATTTCCTCTGACACAACTAAACAATCATTTATGCATTATTGATATTTCCATGATCCCATCAAAGCTTTCCACAAAACACCACTGAATGGCATCTTTCACAACAGATTTAAAATCACACAGTTGTTAGGTCTAATAGGGCTTGTCAGTGATGCTTAGGACCAAAATTGTTACGATATTTAGATTTAAACTCATATAATTATAATTGATGTTAAGATCGAATTTTAACAATTAATGTGACAATTTGATATGAAAGACATATTTACGTGTTACTCTTGCGTTTGATGTTGCATAATATAAAATAAATAAATTGATTAAAATATCGAAATATGTTAAGGTGATAAAGATGAAAGAGGACACTACTAGCTCAGATTCAGATGCAGTACGATATAGGTATATACAGATGTATGAGGTGAGATCAAATGTAATTGATTTACGCTCTTGGATATCGTTTTGATTGATTTTCACATTAAACATGTGTGTTTTGACTTATGCTGTAAACAAAGATAAGATTTCTACCTCCCTTACCTGTTACTGTAATCACCTCTCGATATTTCTCTACCCAGTTAATCACCTCGTTTAAGAACGCTTTTGAGACAAAGACATCTGCTAAACCTATGTTATTGAATCCCTTTCTGGTATTTTGCTGTTGAAGCCATCCAAAGACGCCAAGTACAACCACTTTGGAGGCATCCTTAGATTGATTTCAACCCTCCAACATTTCTCTCTCTAGATATGCACTGTAAACCGGGACGTTTCGCCTCGAGTTATTTTCGCCCCTGTACCTTTTTTACAATACAGGCCGAGTTTAATTTCTTTACTTTCCTTCTAAATAGTGATTAAAAACTTTATTGAAGGCACCGTTTACTTCTTTTCATTCTGGTCAATCCTTTGTGTCGTTTAATTATACCAAATAGCGATTGGTGATCTGTCTTGTCCTGTCATTGCAGAATTTGTGATAAAAAAAAACCTGATGTTATAAGGACAACTTTATCAAATATTCCTTCCGAAATAAAATATAATTTGATCAATATATTTTCACATGAGATCGGTTACTTTCCCTTCGTTATGTAACTAGAAGGAGGATTGTGTCAGTTGTTAATTAGTGTGACATACTTTATCACTCGCCCTATACTTCTGAGTCACTGGTTCGAACCCTACCTTGGGCAGTCGGCAAATATTGGCAGCAGGTAGATAGGTTTTGTTCGGGAACTTCGGCTTTTCTTCACCATCCGAACCTGGTACATCCTTAGATAAATCATATTAATAGGGCGTTAAGTACCAATAAACCTAACTAATTTTGTGAAAGATGTGTAGATTTCGTTCTAATATCCCCGTACTTTAGTGTTTGACTGAAGGTGGTCGAATGGAGTATGTTTTTACTTGACGGTATTTGTTTCTGTGCCCCAATAGTTAAGTCAACGTATAATTGTACATTGAAAACATACCGTAGCAAACTAAATTTAAGATGTCATTTTTTTAAAATCGTTTTGCTCTGCGAAGAAATGCAGAAATGTTGCATTGATCTTATTTAACAAGACAGATTTCTGTGAAGTAGTATCGTGTCTTTATGCTGAAAGGGTAAATATGTTATATTCTTTTATGAAAGCGGATTGAAAAACAGGAACTTGTAGTATAGAATTTATTAAACGAGTTCAAAATGCAACATTTCATCAGCACGAATGTAAGATTATATTTCTTATGAAACTGGAATTTCTGAAAAATAAACAAAAAATATCAAATTGATCTCCATTTAAGAAAGACTCATTTCGTTACAGCCGATACATTATTACCAGGACAAGAATGTCATGACATATCATGTTGATGATGTTGCAATAGTGTTATAACACATATCTGACAATATTTAGACATGACCGTGTGACATGAGATCTGAGAAATCATAGCTATACTCATATTGTAATAAACACAAATCAATTTCAGAAATCGACATTGTTCTGTGTGAAGCTTGCAAAGCTTGCTGCATGAATCTTTCTGTAAAGTGCTTCTACAAAGCTTCAGTACATGTAAAGCCATACAAGTGATACGGGCAGTCAGTATATCTGAGAGAATCACAGGATTTTCTCGTAACGATGCTCTCCAACGGTGCTTACATCATTCCAATAGGCTTTGTTTATCAATAATATACTCTTTTTAAAATCTGGTCGGAAGTTAGACTTCAATCGGAGCTTGTCTCGATTGCTTCTTCAGAAGACCAGATTACTACAAGTAATATTTTGTTAGCTTCCCTTTTTTATTGTAATTTCCCATAAGTTTTTTTTTCCTTTTTTATCATTGGTTATCGTTTTTTAGGGAAAACTATGCATATGCACCCTGTTGAAAATTAATGAGTATATTTTTATTTATATTTTAAATGGATGACAGAAATAAAGTAGGTTCTGATAAAGTGTGAACCGAATGTTAATGATGACGATAATAATAGCATATCGATTTATCAATTTTTCTGGTTAGTGGAACGAAAATCAGTCGCAATCATCAAATTTGTTCATTATTGCGTTCTCGGTCTCTCGTTTCCATGACGCCATGTAAATTCAAGCACCGATTTCGCATGCGACACCGGAGTTAACGATGCCAGTCGGATTCATTTTCATGAAATTTTGATAAACAAATTCTTAATCAGAAAACTTTACATAAGAAATATGCATTGATCAAAGTCATAATTCATTGAGGTTAGTAAACAATGACCATGTTTACCAATCATTTTTACAGCATGAGCGATTGGATAAAAAAATAAGACAATTCTCCATTCATCTTTGATCGTGTTTTCAATCCCTTTGTTTCAACTGTTCTCGGCAAAGTCCTTCAGGAACTTTTTCACCTGTTATTGAACCCCTTTATATCTGATTTGTCCATGTCTCTGGTCGTGCTTCAGAACATGATACCATTAGCGTGACTTTATTTGGTTCCCCGCAGAGATTCCAGCCTAATCATTCTCAGGTGTTTGCGAGCCTCTTGCGTGTGACCGCCGATCAGAAAACGATACCTGGTAAAGTAATACTTCTGAAGAAATGTAGCGTTTGTAACAAATGATTATCCTAATGCCTTGATCTCGTGACACAAACTTAATTGACGACATTTGTGAAATACATTTTAGACGCGCTGGAAAGATACTTGTAAAGCTTTCTTGGGAGTCTTATTCTTTCAACTGACGATATATGGTTATATAAACATAGTAATATTTGTTTCTGTATCAGTATTGCACAAAGATCGTTTCGCTGAATTTTAAAGATGAAAATGCATGTTGAAAAACGCTTTCTTTGAATTCTATAGCTTATATGCATCATTGAAAATTATGTGAAGCCACTTTGTTATAAAGGTCGATACCTAACATTGTTATTTACTGTATGGTACTATCACTGAACATTTAACCTTATTAGGTTCATATCTGAAGTTCAACTGTCTATATCCATAGAAACATGCCAGTGAAAGACTAATGACATAAGTCAGTAGGTTAAATGGCATCTCGTATTGTCATCGCCTTCAGAAGTCAACAACCAAAAATTTACAACTTAAACTCACTACCCCCTTAGTGGGGAAAACCCGATATTTTACACCTGTCTTAACCCGCCCAGTATACATTGCTATATATTAAAACTATACATTTTCATCAAGCAAAATTAATTCAGATTTCTTTCATCTGTCACCAATTATAAATATTAACCCCATAGGGCACACTTGTTCTTGACCAAAGCTCTATTTAGGTAGGTATTGAACGTAGCTGAATCACAATCCCAGTCGCTCATTAGCGCATTATGGTTTATTAGCAAGTTTACATGTTGTGTTGTGACAAGAACTGGCTCTTTGTCGGTCATATATTTAAAAACAACATTTGTTTTGATGAAGCAGGTGTGTTAATTTTCTCATCCTTCTCTACATGACCGCCAGAACATCTGCGTTATGAAAGATGATTAAGTCCATATTTTACCAAGAGACAAAGTGGAATTATATAGAAATAAAAGAGAGACTAAAAGCTGTAATGAATACGGAAATTTTGATGTCAGAAATTCAGAAAGGTTCGATACTGGAATATCAGTAACATCAATCATGAAATATTGACTTTGTACTCTAGGTTTGCTATTTGGCGTGATATGAATTCAGACGCGACTTTTCATGGTGAATAAGGAACGTAGTTTACATCGTTTCTGTAAGTTAAAATGTTCACTGTTAGCCAATGCAACCATCTGTTAGAACCCACATCTGGTGTCATATTTGTGAATAATTATAGAAATGATAAGGATATAGCCTCTGAAAGTCGTAATTTCCCTGATTAGAAACATTTAATATTTGATCAATGATAGTTCAATCACTGACGCTACATACATGTTGTTTATCGAGAGGGAAACACATACAGCTGTAGAAGAGATTATACAATGACACAACACACATGTTGTTTATCGAGAGGGAAACACACACACCTGTACAACAGATCACACAATGACATAACATAAATGTTGTTTATCGAGAGGGAAACACACACAGCTGTACAACAGATCACACAATGACATAACATAAATGTTGTTTATCGAGAGGGAAACACATACAGCTGTGCAACAGATCACACAATGACATAACATAAATGTTGTTGTTTGTCGAGATGGAAACACACACACCTGTACAACAGATCACACAATGACACAACATACATGTTGTTTATCGAGAGGGAAACACATACCGCTGTACAACAGATCACACAATGACACAACAAACATGTTGTTTATCGAGAGGGAAACCACACACATCTGTACAACAGATCACACAATGACACAACATACATGTTGTTGTTTGTCGAGGGGGAAACAAACACACATGTACAATAGATTACACAATGACACAACAAACATGTTGTTCATCTATAGGGAAACACACACAGCTGTACAACAGATGACACAATGACACAACATACATGTTGATGTTTGTCGAGAGAGAAACACATACAGCTGTACAACAGATTACACAACACTACATACATTTTGTTTATCAAGAGGGAAACACACACAGCTGTACAACAGGTCACACAATGACACAACATACATGTTGTGGTTTGTCGAGAGGGAAACACATACAGCTGTACAACAGATGACACAATGACACAACATACATGTTGTTGTTTGTCGAGAGGTAAACACATACAGCTGTACAACAGATGACACAATGACACAACATACATGTTGTTGTTTGTCGAGAGGGAAACACATACAGCCGTACAACAGATGACACAATGACACAACATACATGTTGTTGTTTGTCGAGAGGGAAACACACACAGCTGTACAACAGATGACACAATGACACAACATACATGTTGTTGTTTATTGAGAGGGAAACACACACACCTGTACAGCAGATTACACAATGATTATATACATGTTCTTTTTCGAGAGGGAAACACATACAGCTGTACAACAGATCACACACTGACAAAACATACATGTTGTTGTTTGTCGAGAGGGAAACACACACAAATGTACAACAGATCACACAATGACACAACAAACATGTTGTTTATCGAGAGGGAAACACACACACCTGTACAACAGACCACACAATGACACAACAAACATGTTGTTTATCTAGAGGGAAACCACACACAGCTGTACAACAGATCACACAATGACACTACATACATGTTGTTGTTTGTCGAGAGGGAAACACACACACCTGTACAACAGATCACACAATGACACAACATACATGTTGTTTATCGAGAGGGAAACCACACACAGCTGTACAACAGATCACACAACGACACTACATACATGTTGTTGTTTGTCGAGAGGGAAACACATACAGATGTACAACAGATCACACAATGACACAACAAACATGTTGTTTATCGAGAGAGAAATCACACACAGCTGTACAACAGATCACACAATGACACTATATACATGTTGTTGTTTGTCGAGAGGGAAACACACACATCAGTACAACAGATCACACAATGACACAACATACATGTTGTTGTTTGTCGAGAGGGAAACACATACAGCTGTACAACAGATTAAACAACAATACATACATTTTTTGTCAAGGAGGAAACAGATACAGCTGTACAACAGATCACACAATGACACTACATACATGTTGTTGTTTGTCGAGAGGGAAACACACACCTGTACAACAGATCACACAATGACACAACATACGTGTTGTTTATCGAGAGGGAAACCACACACAGCTGTACAACAGATCACACAATGACACTACATACATGTTGTTGTTTTTCGAGAGGGAAACACATACAGATGTACATCAGATCACACAATGACACATCATACATGTTGTTTGTCGAGAGGAAAACACACACAGCTGTACAACAGATCACACAATGACACAACAAACATGTTGTTTATCGAGCGAGAAATCACACACAGCTGTACAACAGATCACACAATGACACTACATACATGTTGTTGTTTGTCGAGAGGGAAACACACACAGCAGTACAACAGATCACACAATGACACAACATACATATTGTTGTTTGTCGAGAGGGAAACACATACAGCTGTACAACAGATTAAACAACACTACATACATTTTTTGTCGAGGAGGAAACACATACAGCTGTACAACAGATCACACAATGACACTACATACATGTTGTTGTTTGTCGAGAGGGAAACACACACACCTGTACAACAGATCACACAATGACACAACATACATGTTGTTTATCGAGAGGGAAACCACACACAACTGTACAACAGATCACACAATGACACTACATACATGTTGTTGTTTGTCGAGAGGGAAACACACACAGCCTTACAACAGATTACACAACACTACATACATTTTGTTTGTCGAGAGGGAAACACACACAGCTGTACAACAGATCACACAATGACACAACAAACATGTTGTTGTTTGTCGAGAAGGAAAACACACACACACCTGTACAACAGATCACACAATGACACTACATACATGTTGTTTGTCGAGAGGGAAACACATACAGCTGTACAACAGATCACACAATGATACTACATACATGTTGTTTATCGAGAGGGAAACACACACAGCTGTACAACAGATCACACAATGACACAACATAGATGTTGTTGTTTGTCGAGAATGTTCACCGTTGTCTACTCTGTTAATAAAGCGAGGCATTTGGCAGAACACTTCGTGTAACTATAACCGTGTATACTACGAAAGATGTTTTTGTGTAGATAGAAATTCCACTGATTCCTGCTTGTGGCTACCTCCATCAAAATATATCAAGCCTATGATTCGTAAAGAAAATATAAAAAGACACTATTTCATCTCAAACTATTACCCATTGTATATAGTTAGTCCCTAAGAAGGGAGTCCCACCACACACTCAGATTACAGAGAGTTGGCTATAAGTTATGTAATATTGCGACCAAAACGGTATAAACTCAAAAATAAAATGCGTATTTTTGTAATATCGATTGATCTGAACAATTTCAATTTGATTTTGTAAATTTAATCTTAAAAAAATTTAGCTCGAGACCTTATTTGATTAGATACCTGATGACATACCTTAACTTCCCTGTGTATTTTTGTGGTAGATATCGATAACAGAGAGTTTTAGTACATTTAGCCGTATAAATCGTGCTATCGATGTGATGTAATTTGAGTGTGATATCCCCTATTAACCATTGGAGGTTGTAGCACACATATGCGTCTGCGAACAATCAGATCCGTAATTACATTTACTGTTGTCTGTCTGTACGCGGAAATATTCCCAGGTCGACGGTTCTCGGGTTCAGGCAGATCTTGATCCGATCTGGGACTACAGACGCCATAACTGTTCTCCAATGGATGTAGATGTCACTCCGTTCACATTCAGCATAAGAGATATAAAGTAAGGGTAGGATGTAAGATAAGATCAACAATACGAAAGGTCTCAAATTGTTGACAAATTACCCGAAACTCTGCAATCAAACTCTGCTCACAGAAGCAATACGATTTACAGTTCTGGTAAATTCTCTATAAGGAAAATCTTCTGTCTACTTAAGCGACATTTGTACTATATGATAACCATATTGATATATCTTGCTGTGTTATATAAGACAGGCAATATGAAATATTTGATGTTCACACGGAAACCGGAAGTTCTATCTCATAAGCAAGAAGAACAGTTTTATTGGTCTACCAGGAGATACATCGTCTCCTTTTCTTTTTTCCTTTTTGACGTCTTTTTATCATTTTTGTTATGTCATTATTATTTGTGGAGAGGGAAGGGGATGGGGGGAGGTTTAGTTACAATCATTTCGCGAATTTCATAACTTGCAAAGCTGCCAGGAAGACATCCAGGATTCAATTACCAGCTCTCCTTCACATAGTTCAATGCCAGAGGAGATTTCCTCATTAAATTTCCTTCGAGATGCCGCGCGGAGTGATTAATGTCTTGTTTTCTTCTAAACACTCAGCGTGGTCATCCGCTTCCGATTGTTTGTAGAGTAGTGTTCTTTGTTATAAGTGAATCCCTTTTGTACACGTATACTGTATAAAGTGCCTTCTAATGATAGGTCTACACAAGCCGCGGTCCATCACCGATATCGGACAGCGGTCAATTTTCTGTCTACAAAGAGAATCTTTATCCTTTGTCATTGATTTTATTAACACCTTACATGCATATCCAGCTGTCTGATTATACTTAATGCGCATGCGCAGCATTATGCGTAGAGGATATTTGTACACTTGATTCCTGCAGATGAATTCTGCAACACAAGCAAGGAAACTGGGTATGTTTATGCTTAACGTGTGCTTGGCTGTCCTATCCATAAAAAACGGCTACAAACTAAAGCATTTAAATGTATGTCTTGATCCCAGGCACACAGAACAAATGTTAACGTTCGGGTGAGTGCAGACAATGCCTTAACAGCTTGCAAGTTTGTTTCCTGAAATTCTCTGTTCATCATCATCTTTGTACACAAGATGTATTTAGTTGATATTTCTCTCTGTCAAGGTTATGCATTCTCAACATATATTCGGTAAGATATGAACAAAACCAGTTCATACAAAAAAATGTTTAATGTTTGTCGTGAAGCTGACGCATACACAAACATGCTTCGTTCTAGTTATCATGCCCATAATGAACGTAGCCAGACGGGGCTGATTCTCTATTCTCGTAACTTAATTTTATACTGATTTATTTCAAAGGAAAAACGATTAGAACATTCAAACGCATAGCCGTTGTACGCACTAAAACAAACGTAATTCTTTGAAGCTATGATGTGTTTTCATTTACGCCCAGCAAAACATAGAGAGGTTTTCTTTGTAAACCAAATTGGTAGAGCTACTTGAAGGCCACATATGATTGCATGATTTTGAAAAGGCATCTTATTTGTTTTTGTGTGTGTTTCAGCACGACTAAATTTATCATCACTCAGACAATTGTATCAGCAAGACTTCCTAATTCAATGTCAGACCGTTGGCGATATCGCTGATAATGTTCCATTCATGATGATTTATTTCTCAGGAAAATTCTGACAACGATTCGTTATCTTGAAACGATTTGAAAAGCAAAGATGATTTTCAAGTCGTTAGAAACTAATCCCTGTTTCATATCTGATGGCGTGTATATGTCGGAGTTGAAGCGATGTTCCCTATATCAAGATTTTCATAGGTGTTCATTTGGCGCAGTGATAACACTCTCGCCTTCCACCTTCACGTCTGAGGTTCGAATCCCCGAGCTGATGTGAAAGGGTATGGAGTCACCTGTCCGACCAAGAGGGTTTTTCCTCTGGGAACTCAAGTTTCCTCCTATACTAAGACCCATTCTTCCGTCCGGGTCAAATAGAGCATTTAATTGAATCTAAGTTTTAAAGTTAAGTTAAATGGATAAAGATAATATTTGAATGATCTCGGCAACTGACTGACAAATCATGGAACAGTCTTACAAGAGATGCATGTTGTTGAAAGTCATGGGGAACTTATACTGCCGTGATGTTATTGGGATTATGCCGTTTTGTGTGACATCGCTTCTCTTATATCATATCTGACTTAACTTTCCATCTAAATGGTTTTACAACGTAATTTAAGAAAAAATGGCAACATCACTATAAGTCTGCATAAAAGATACACAAGTTAACGCTACTTTCCAAAAAAAACGTGTTTTAGATACAGGATAGCAAAACGCAGAATTAAATTACATCATACAGTCATTTCGTTTCTCTACAACTCGTCAGTGACATCGAAATGTTAAAGCAAAATCTAAAAGATAACGGAAAATTTTATCGGTCGGAAAGAATGTTACAAAACGTATGGCAAGTTGCAACATCCCAATATGTAATAAATTTCACAATATAAAGACAAACGTGTTTACAAGTCTTTATCTTAATAATAGAGACGTAATTCTACGCTGAATCATATGACGTAAACGCCCATATAAGGAATGGAGCGATTATGTCAACAGTTGATTAACTTTTCATCAGTTCCCAAGGAAATGCTGGTCAGACATAGTATCGTAATCCTTTGTATAGTGTGCTTGCTTTAAACATGTACACGTCATCCTGGTGATTATAGACTAGCGACTAAGGACGGCGGCCTCTAGGGACCTGTTGCATTACGCTGGTGCGGATTAGACTTTCCCGATAATGATTTCTTTTGTAACTAACAAGAACATGGTCTATTGGAAGCTTGCTTCCCTGGTTGTGGTAAACGGGATCAGCAATTTGCAAACAACGAGCGGCTATTGAATCTCGGGATTATACCGTCTAAATGCTCGTTTGATAATATTTGTATGAATTTAGCCTTCCGTTACCAAGGGGAATAATTAGCCACAGACTTTGTTAGGAACAATAATATTCTATTTCGAGTAGCATCTATTGCGGTAAAAGCAAACAAGAGGCGAAACAAGAGATGACCGAGGTTTTCCTGACCGATATCCACTATTGTCTGTATCATGTCGCGAGCTGTGCAAGCCATTAATCTACAATTAGATGGATACAGGTGTTCATTGTCGAGGATCTGTTTGAGAGACGTAAGACTTTGAAATTGACTACTGGTAATGCATTCAATTCTACAAAGCATATACGCCCTACAAAGTCAATAAGAAATTCAAAAGTAGGACGAAACGATTCGAATTTTTGCGGAAATCGTAGATATTTCAACAATTACCCATCAAAGTAATTTGAAACAAAAGTCTTCGATACAACTGAATGTGAATAACAATCAAATCAATATTTTAACAAAAACATAAGAATGGAATATGCACTCCGAAGCATAGACCATACAAGTTGAGAGGCATGTATTATATTGAGCCTGTCAGCGACAGTGCATGGTTTGTATGAACTTCGTCATACAAAAGGTACACTTATTACGCAAATTTGCAATCATTAACGACGAAACAAACATTATTTAAGCTATTGAACTTGAATCGATTTGACGTCATGATAATTCTCTGTCTTCTAAGATTTAAGGTTATTTTTTTACATTTATCCATAAATCGTAATAATAAGTAAGTCCCTATTGATTCTATAAGCACGTGCAACGAAGCCAAAGGAATTCCGGACAAATTATGCAATGTCCCATACAGTGTAGTCATGAGGGTCAATCGGTAAT
The DNA here is from genome assembly GCF_031769215.1 of Ylistrum balloti. Lineage (NCBI taxonomy): Eukaryota > Metazoa > Mollusca > Bivalvia > Pectinida > Pectinidae > Ylistrum > Ylistrum balloti. The sequence continues at coordinate 219,383 of NW_026782421.1, read as the reverse complement.
GACAACAAAGGCGTTCCGAATGGAAGGCAACCATCCCGCAGTAAAGTGTGCCATATATCAGGTCAGCGGTAAAAGAGATCGACAGACAACAGCGGTCATTAGGCAGACCACGTCACTTACAGACAAAGGAAATCAGGATTGGTATGAACGTGTATCTCTACGGTCCTGCTTATCTCATGCTTCATTCATTACACTCTAGTCCGCGCACTTTCTACAGAGTACAAAGTGAGTATGGCACCGATCCGTCAACTCCTATAGACTTCCCTAGCATGCGTCGCCTCATGTCGGTTACATTGGATGCTGCGATCTGTATATTTAAGCTAGTGACGGTGCAGGAATGGAGCTCGGTTGATGTACAGAACAACTTCTAGCTTATCCAACAATTTGTAATTAATCTCCTTTTTAATAAATTGAAAGCAGATGTATTTTCCGTCCATTTCATGCGCACAGAATGATGCCGAAAAAAAATATGATTAACTTCTTCGCCAATGCAAATGTGACGTGATATTACTTACTTGAATAAGCAGAGGACGCTTACCCATCGTGTAACCCTGCTCTTATCCTCGCTATACATTTTGTATAAATCTTCTTATATTTTCCCGCTTGCTTCACGGATTTTGTGTTGAAATTGACATTGACAAATCAGTATTTTGTTGTTGTCCATGACAAACATGTCTCGGGACGTTTTCTTGTTTCTACATCCTTAGATTTGTTTGATTTCGTCGTTTCCGTTTACTATAAATGTATTTCTGGATAGATATCTGTTCAATAAATGTAATGGCTATCGACTTTATAAAACTCTGTATTAAGATTGAGATATTTTACGTCTATGTGATGTGAAGCTAGACGTATTCGATGCTGGTTAGTTTGTCACTGGTTCTGTCGATGTGTACCTTATTATCATCTGACAGTATGACACTATTTACTTGGATTTGCCAAGATCTATACATAGCGGGTGTGGTAGATGAAGCAGAAGACGTAAGCTCTTCAAGAACACCTGGTCTTGTTTTCTTTGTACATTTCCATGTAAATCTTTTTTTCATATTTTGCCGTACTGTTTTATTAATTTCTACTATTTCTACAACAGAAAGAAAATACGTGAAATAGAATAGAAAATTATTCAATGCAATTGATCTTGTGACAAAACACATTTTATTTGTTTGATAAAAATCTAGGTCGAGAAGGCAAAAAGCAAAAAACAAAGAACGATTTTTCGGTAATGGTATTGAAGCTTTTGACAAATAATCCAAGCAGTACAAATATTTGTAAAGCTCTCTACATATTTTGTTTTGATTACTGTTCATATACAGTAAAGCGATGTTAAATCCGATGGTGTCCTTCTATGTTACGTTTAGACAGCAATATGACCTCCATGTAACGATATTATGTATCTCTTCTATGGTATTGCTATATTCATCAAACAAAGCTCGTGACAAACAAAGAATTATGTTGTTATACGACAAATGAAATACTCTGTGAAATTCATCCTTTGAATTATATCTCTCCAATGCGGAGGTCTGGTCAGAAATGATAAATAATTTCTAGCAACACGTATCCCCCAGCTTCTGACTCAGTGTCCCCTTTCCACAGTTAAAGCCCGTTTCATCTCGTCTCGTGCTAGTTTTCCTTTTAGTGTATTCTCTAGAGTTGATATAAATTACTGAACGCGACATCATGGAAACAGGTCTATGAAGGTGATATAAATTACAGAACATTTTTATGTACGGAAGAAAATGGGGTTATTGTTACTAACTCTCTCGGTTGCGTCTATTTTGGGAAACATTCTATAGGAAATCTAAGCATTGTGACGTCTGATTAGAAAAGCATCTTATTTGATTGCGTAGAGACAGTATTACTCGGAACGAACACAAATGAGCTTTTTTCACATCAACTGTAACTATAATGTACATCATGATGTCAAACAAGGCATGTCGTAAGGAACGACATAGTTGTAAACATATAAGATGTCCTTATAAGGAACGACATAGTTGTAAACATATAAGATGTCCTTATAAGGAACGACATAGTTGTAAACATATAAGATGTCCTTATAAGGAACGACATAGTTGTAGACATCTAGTATGTCCATTAACTGCAGCTTTATAATTATATAACGGTATGACATGGTAAATCATTTTATAGAAAGACGAATATGAAAAAATAATTAATTTGAAAGAAATATATTTAGATTGTTTCAATTTTACTTTTACTTCCTGACTGAAAAAAAAAATATAAAAATAACAATAACACAAAAGAAAAACACACACAGAGAAATAAACGAAAACGACAAACAGCCCAAAATATGAATCAAGATTAAAATTTCTCTCGATGCCAAATTATCAATTCAAACATATATGTACATGCTACGTAACCCGGATTATACTTAAATGAAATATGTTACTTTAAACCATGCACGAAACCTGCTTTAAAACTGATATTTTACCTGTTTATAAATGCCATCACCCTTAACTTCAAGCATTCACAATAACTGAACCTCTATATGAATCCACTTGCTAATAACAGTATTTTTTCTGGCGCCATGAGTTGCATGTATTAACACAGTTGGGTGTATAATACTACAGCTAGCAGAATGAAATGTAGAACTTGACGGTATAACTACAGGTACGTAAATTGTAAGCTGTAGACTAGTCAGAAGGATTACACATGCAGGAGATAGGGAACACCTGCTGCACCGATGAACAACCCTGCAAATCAGTAATGTATTACTGCCTTGTCTTTAATTAAGGGGACATCGAACAGCCACACAATAAAGTCTGTTGTACCCCACTACGTGATATTGGGTGGCGACTAACGTTGGTCCTCCTATGTTTTTTTTTTTTTTTTTTTCTCACTGCAGGAAGTGACATTACTTAGTTGGATTGATCAAGGTTGACATGGATGTCGTCGATAAAGAAGAAGACGCTTACTCTTCCGGATTATTTGGTCTCATTCTCCTTGTACTTTTTCAGGAGTCTCTGTGTAATTTTTGCTTTTGTTCGTTTTATGCCAAAGTTTTATTGGTTTTGAGTTTTGATTATGGTAATGTTGACATGTTAGTATTTTCTTGTTGTTTTCCGTCTCCGCTACCAAATGGACATCAAAAAGACCAGAATAGACTTGTTCTCATTACAACACTGCAGATCTGTATGTTTTCTTTCCTGTCTTGCTTTTCATTTCAAGTCTTTGCTATCCTCTCAAAGTGTCTCTCTTGACAGTGAGCATGATGTCACCATGGTGTCGCGAGGGCATTAAACCCCGTAAATATCATGTCTGACTGTATGTCTTTTCCCCATTACATGTGTGACACTTTTCTACGTCATGCTTGAAGTCTGCATTTCCCTCTCTATATGTGGCATAACTCCAGATAATGAATCATTTCCACAATAACGTAATTCATACTTTGTCATATATGTCTTGTTAATGAAAATGATGCGCCCGCTTAGCTAATGCTACGTTGCCTTTTTAAAAAGCCATCATCAAATGATAATGGCTTTTCTTAATTTCATAACTCATATGCGATTATTGGCAGTAATTATTGGAATGTTGTCTAACGTACCCCTGTTACTCTGTAATCACTTGCTAAATGCGAATATTGAATGATATGTCTACTACTGTATGCTAATTTATTTGTCACTCAAAACATTAGTGGGCTGTTGCTAGCAACGATATTGTTTTCCTGTTGTAAGTGCTTGAAACATTCTGTAAATCATCGTTAGCAAAAAAATAAACCATAACCTGATTTTGTAAATAGGAGTGGATGTTTCTACTATCGTGGAGGTTACTGTAATTATTTCATTAATAATTAACCGGAATGCTTGCCAACAACGCTTTAGGTATATTTTCTATTTGTACAGTAGTATCTACAGATGTCTCCTTTGGCTGTAAGACAGTCGATCTTCCAGACAGATTTCAGTCTCCATCTATATTTCCGGATAATTTAATTTGAAATGCACACATTATATCAGTATTGAAGTCAGTTGCACATCTGTAAAGTAGATGCATGCCGTTTGATGTGGAAGAAAATGGTCTTATTTCTATATATGTATCTTCATTAATACTTAAAAAGGGAATATTGCCGTTCACTACTTTTGCTTCGCCGAGAAGTGCTGAACAGTCCCATACGGTAATACTGATATGTACAATCGTTCATTTTCAGTATATGTTATTCCCGATGACCACGAAAAGGAAACTGCTTTGTTGTTTTGAGATAGGAATAACAATGTAATTTGATTTGATTCGGTGTTTTACTATCCTTTTATCATTCAATGGATTTTCTGTTCTATAACTGTTCATGTTGTAGCGGATTCTCTTCACTATCATCCAAGCCAAAACAATCAAACAGCATATCGTTTCCTGGTGTCTATTTGCAGTAGAAAAGCGGATAACTGTTTTAAATGTACCATTGCCATTGTTTGAGAATGTAATTGTATCGGTGGACGACCTAATAGAATTTGGAAGACATTTTCGCACTGTGATTATTGCATAATGATTTAAATACTTGCCTAGTAGCACGAAATAGCTGTGTAGTGCAGTGTTCTTCAGCATCTGATTCTATTGTTCCTTATTCTAAACTTAAGGGCCTGTTCTTATGCCCATGACTTTCATTCAAGGATTTTAATGCTTATTGAAAAACGCATAACACAGTTTGATAAAAAAATTATGAGGAAGTTTTACAGTCGTTAGAGTGATCTTTTTGAGAAATGTTCAATCTTATTTCTTTGTGTGATATGAAGCTGGATGTGTTTGATGCTCGTTAGTTTGCCTGTTGGTTCCATTGCTGTATACATAGTTCTTTGAGAACTTAAAATTACTTACTTTGATTGACCAAGATTTACATGGCTGTTGTCATTGCTGAATCAGTAGACGGTTACTCTTCCGGAACAGTTTGTACATTTTCTGAAGTCTCCGTTCAAGACTTTCTTTTGTTCAAATTGCTCCTTAGTTTTATTGAATTTGGGTCTTTTGTTAAAAAAAAAAAAAACCAAAATTTGACTTCTTTCTTGTGTGAAAAAAAGACTCCTGTTAAGGCTTGACATTCTGATTAATTTTAATAGAATGATATTATGATGTTAAACTTTGTTACACTTAAATAATTAAACTCTTGCTTGTAATTAGTTAGAGAACAAACAAATCCTGTTGGAATATGTAGTAAAGGGTAATATTTCTTTTAGAATGTAAATCTTCAATGAAAAAGACATTAGTTTAATATGAAATACTTCTCAACGCCGACACATTTCCCGGTCTGATTTGTTCATACATATACATACTTGTATTTGTTCTCCAATTGTCACAGAAAGATTTTCACTAAAAATAACAATCAAATGTTGTAAATATAACTTTCGTCCCATGTGTGTTTAGAGATGTAGAGACATAATCCCCCCAACCCCAACCCAACCCAACAACCCAACCCCCCCCCCCCCCCCCCCCCCCCCTGCGTTTCATGTCCCAAATAAGTGGAGACTTTCTTCCTTATATAAGACGAAGTAATAATTTGAATATGTTCATATTTCTTCCATACATTAATCGAGAATATCTCTCCCATATTGTCGAAAATTGTATATTTCTTATAGTGTATACATATTTCTGTATCCCTCTACAGATGGAGATAACCAATTCATTATCTACGGGTCTCTTTTTATATGAGTTGAGATACTACTTTGGGTATGTTAGTATTTCTTCTTTATAAGGATGGAGATACGTATTTGAGTATGTAAATTTCTCATCACAATATGCATTGAGTTACTACTTATAGTATGTAAAAAAATCTCTTCCGTATATGGATGGAGAGTTTGTTACTTTGCACGGATTGGTATGTGGTGTATATATCCATCTCTTACTTATAAGTACTTACTTATACTTTGTGAATGTATACATTTCTCCTTATATAGGCGGAGATGCAACTTCAAAGAGCTTACACATCTCTTCCCTATATGGGTGGAGAACCTACTTTGAGTATGTACATATTTCAATCAGATATCGGTCTTTGTACCTGCTGCAGTGGCACTGCATCACATGGAGAAGCGGGGAAGCCCGCGACCCCACCAAGACCTTACACGGACAGATCACGTATACAGTCTCTCCCATCCTGAAGTCAATAGGTGGAATTCTAGGAATTTGCACAACATTCATGAATCACGTTTTGGATAATACACGTCATATATTCTCTCAAAATGCCAAGCCGAAGAGATTCTTCAATGCCACTCGTGGACATGAGCTATGTGTAAGTATGTTTAAGTAGAAAATGTTTTACGCGGGCTTATTTATTTATAGTTCTTGCATGTTATAATAAAATTTGTTCGCATTACTTTCACGTTAATTACACAGAAAGTAAAATCTGATTTTCCTGTACTGTAGGGAGTTGCGTCATATGTGATCTGAGTGAAACAGATACAAGCCATTATCGTAAAATGCCGAAAAAAAACCCGCAAATATCATGTTTTGATTCCTTTTGCTCTCGCTTGTGCTATTACAAGACGATGGCTTTATTTCCGAAACTGTCTCACAGTATAGGAACAAGAGGGATAGAATTTCGCATTGCGTAAATGTCAAGTAGTTTATGACATAACCATGCACGGACAATTACACATGTGGTACAGCCACTTAAAAAAAGTCAACTGCGTTGTCTTATCATTGGGGCCATGTCGCAATGCACGTGAAGGAAAAACAGAATAAAAATATTGCTGTGTAGCAAAATAATAACCTGGGCCTAAACCCAATCTCCTTTAAAATTGTTTGTACCATACAACCCGTACTGATATAAGAATGTTTTCAATACTTGTTTGTGAGGATATTAAAGAATCGAAATCGGATTTTAAACACCTTCAATAGGTGATTATCCTGTCATAAAATGTCGTGATACGAGAAACTACGGAACGCGAATCCTCTTTTACGTCCCTATTTGGTTTAATGTCGGTATGCTGGCATTCTAATTTCCAACTAATTAGATCGCTTGTTATTGTAATGATAAAGTATTCATGGCAAATTGTTGTTTTACCAGCTGCGCTGAACATTTTCAGGATTGAATGCTAAGTGCTCTGTTATTTTTCTGTTGTGCAAATCCTTCAATTACTTTGCAGTTGCTACTGACAATCAGTACTAATTTGTTTCATTAGAAGAGCAACAGTGATCACATATGATGACTGACGCTGTTTTCTCTGTTACAAAACCGATGCGAACCATTTTGAATAAATGCGATAAATATTTAAACACATCAGAAAAGAAATCAATAGGTCTTGCCGGTAAATACAGTTCAAGCCATATAGACAAAACCCCGTCGAGAAAATCACGATCGAAGGAAGACAGACGGGAGTACTATTGTATGCATATCCACGTCTTGTAGATTATTGAGCAAGGAGGCGACAAAGGGGCGCGATACCTTTAAATAGATTTCCAACTTCATTTTTTTCTGTATTTTTAACCATGCTTCAAAGTTGCATCATTGCAACTGTGATTTACATTTGAACAAAATCAACTTTTATTGCTTGAATTTCTTAAACATTTTGCTTTCAAATGCAATCATTACTTTTTTTAATATCCAAAAGGACCTCGTACATCCGGTAATGGGATGTTTTGGTCATTTGCCTTCAGTTACAATTTACTAAATGGTAAGCACATTAGAACACAACGTTATCCTCGTTGCCCCATTTCAGCATGTTGCCTTTTCCATCTGTTTTGGAGTCTGTGTTGTGTATCGAGGTGCACTTCTAGCCACACATCTTCAAATGACAGTTATTTCTCAGGATGTTCTTCCGCGAACAAAACAAGATATATGATCGGAAATTCAATAATTAACTAAATAATCACTTTATCAAAATACCCAGCCATTTTTTTTCTAAAGATATACATTTTATATAGTTAGGTTGTATAACACAGGATGCCATTTAATTGCAAAACATTATAGAAACCAATCAAGATGTTCATATCTAGAATATCACTATCCCAAACAAGGTTTCAAAGTAGAAGTGTCCTGAATAGTTTTTTGTTATTAAAATGTAAGCAGGTAGATTATCGTGTGTTCGTGGTCACTTTATGGTACTCCAATGCGAAAGCATTTAAATATTGCCTTGGACTTGCTTCATTATCAGTAGACAATATTTTCGTCTGATATCAACTGATGTGAGGACGTTTTAACCTAAACGCCTAAAACAGACAATGAAGACTTGTAAGTTAGTACATTGCTCACTGAAGGACCAATCCATTGACTGGCAAATCTATGTTGGAGTTCTGCCCATTGTAGCAAGCAATAGACATTGTATACAAAATGAGGTTTAGTTCAGTATCGCGTGCGTGAGTGAGATAGACGTTAAATTACTCCGTAAGTGGTCTTAGTCCATTCTCACGTCATCCTCTCGTCCTATGGAGATCCGTCTAACGCCATAAAGGACCGGCATGAAGAGGCTATCGTTAGTCTTCATCAATTCACAAATCAGATACTGTGGCAAAACAACAAGTGACCTTGCCTATGTCTGTCTGTTCGTCTTCGATCAGTGTCCTGTATAGACCATATTCTACGTGTCGATTCTCCTGAATACATTCGACAATGATTAAAACTTGTATAAAACCTTATCAAATGATATTCTGAGGATTTCCACTGAATGTAAACATTATTTCGACCAATCATATATTCCTACAATAATTCAAATTTCAAGCGCAAATAATGCATAGAGGGGATATCAGAATTTACTTTCTCCTATCTCAAATATTCATAATTGAGAAACTACATAATCTAATTCATGCATGTGAAATCAGCTTAGATAATCCCCAGTCTGAATGAAATTGGACAATCTACCCTGAATCATACATTCTCCTAACATAGGATAGAACATCCGCCATATTGCCGCCACGATATGTCCATGTATAGACAGCTGGCAGTCACCAAACTGGAAGTAAAGTCTATTTATATTTGTCAGATTAAAACGGGAATCCTTCTCTAGATCCAGAGAATCTTTAGAGAAAATGATTACCAATTTGATGATCAGGAAACTTGCACAATGTAACAAACAAGAGTTAGGTTCGATAAAGATGGTATCAAATGCTGTGTTACTGTGAAAAATAGCGAATATCATATCATAAATAACGCAAGACTTGCGATCACGCGGTTCTGACATAATATATCAATATAATGTTCTTCTTAACACCAGAACATTTAATTTCTTACTACAAAAACAAAAAACAAAAAAATAGTCTAACTTCGTTATTTCGAATTCGGCGGAACCGTTTGATAACTTCGAGTTATCCGAGTGCTTGATCTAAGTGAGGTCGGATGTTAAATGCAAAGCCTGGCCGGGACAGACGAAATACTTCGTTCGAATTCGACTGTAACAGAATTGTCCCAGAAAACGTTAAAACTGTTACTCCAGGAAATCAAATTCGACGTGCAAAATGAGATCAAAGAGAAATTGTTCTCAAAACATTCCTTTTATTAATCGATATAGTGACATGATTTACAGTGTGTGTATATATATATATATATATATATATATATATACGTGACTTTTGAGCTTATCAAATAAATGAAAATTATATAAAAATCACTAAGATGCACCCCCTCATTTCGATTTTTACACTTTTTTCGATCATTTTATATTTCCTTCCTAGGTTTCGGCGCTTAGCATTATTGACGTGTCCAAGAAGGACGAATCAGCTGTATGATGCAGTTTACTTAATTACTTGGCTCTTCTATATCTATTTCTGGATATGCAATTAAAGGTGTTTTCACTTTTATGTCTTTTACAAAATGCTATATATAACGTAAGAAAATATATACATTTTATGAATACAAATGCAGTGTTTTATTCATAAATGGCATAAAGTGTTCCCTGATGGTGAGCTACATTTATGATTTCTACGCATTAAAAACGCCATTGTCACATAGGATGACAGATATGTTTGGTTGTGGTATAGCACCGAACAAAAATATGATTAAATGACATATGTTTTGCTGTCTATGACAAAAGCCAAAATGTCGTCAATTGAGAAAAGGAATATTCAAAACACAAAAAAATGAAGATCAGCCCTCAATAGAAAGTAATCAATTTTTAAACTACATAAAAATGCTGTTCTTTTAAATGGTGTTAGGGACTAATAATGGTGGAATTAAAAAAGTTGAATTATGACATCAAAATCACCAATAAGTTATTGGATTTCGGATTATCCGATAAATGTGAATGTGATTAGCCTAAGACACCATGAATTAGAATATTGTAAACATTTACATAGTTCATGTTTGTCAATCATTGAAATTAAAAGTCCATATTTATGGTTTATTTGATATATGACCAAACTTCAGCGTTTTATCTAATCACAGCCATTTGCAAAAGACAACATACCCGTGTAAACTTACGTTAAACTAAAGACATTGCGACATTGACCGTAGCTTCCTTGCTTTTTGAAAGAATCTAACTTTTCATGTGAGTGAGGTTTCACAAAGATTATTGTTCTCTCTCTCATACCTAGATGTACAATTGGGTATTGCTCCTGCTGGGAGATACGCTTGTGAAGTACGGGCGTTCTCGAAATGGAGAACATACATATATATACTAACGACTAAGTAAAGTAATATTAAACTTGGCTATTTGAACTATGTGGTTTCCATTGACTTTTCTGCAGTGGCAAATTACAAATCCGACGATGCCATAGCTCCATTATAAAATAATGAGTCGGAATTGAAAGTTTAACGCTGTATGCTAATATAGCGAATAAGGTCAATACTAGGTGGATTGTCTTTAGGTACCAGAAGTGACATTTTAAACGACAGAATTGTGTTGTGCCTGCTACTTACCACAAAGCTGTCAATTATTTATCTATTTTTATTCAATTTCCCATTTAACGATGGCGAATTGAAATTTAATTTTTCGTAAGCTTATCCTGCACTCACACACAAAATATCGTCTACCCTTGCAACAGCTACATATATATTACAAAATATTAGTCCTGTATTTCTATCTAGTGATACACAAAGCTGACATATAATCATTACGTTAAGTCTATGATAAGCAAAGCTTCTGGTCACAATAAGCCGATTACATTGACGATGTGACGTCTATCAGAGGTGAAGAAAACCGTACTGACCAGCATTGACCACTGGTCAAACATATTTGTGTTAATGTATCCTTTATGACGCTCGAGAACACTTGTGCCTTTATATGACGCTTGTCATATCCTATCCCGCTGAGTAGGAAATGTGAAGAATTGTCACAGTGTCTTTCTATCATTTCCCTTGTGACAGGCGACGATTCGAAAGGCGCTCTCTCATAAGCTGGCGACTGGAGTCTCCCTCGTAACAGCAATATTACTTTGTGGCGCTTTCCAATCACATGGCCGATCCTAGGATCCTAACAAGTAATTCCATCGCAATTTATTCTCACCTATTACCATATAAACACAACGGAGAAGAAAAGAACAGTGAATTACTGAAAGTTCTCGGTTTTCTATCTCTGTACATCGTTATACGGGAAAATCTATAGACTGCTCCGACACCTGCAATGATATCAAAACGAAAATATTGCCTTAGCAATCTGTTGAAATAACCGAGTAACTGATAATTGTGTGAAAAGTATTTACGTTCATGCACAATTGCTTGTAACATGGAGAGTCATGGCAGAAACTGATACACTTTGGATAAAATCGATCACAAAATTACAATCACGGTTCGTTTGAAGCCCGGGGTGTATAGCCAAGGATACTACAATCCTTCAAAGGAAGAGTATATATATTGCTATATGACGCCTGAACATTAATATCACACTCGCCTCTCGATCCCTGGCTTAAAGCAATAAGCAGCGAGATTTTTTCAGCCTCTGTATCATTTTTCGATATGTTCATGGCGGGAGAGAGAAGCGATGGTTCGGGTGTTATGTCCGCATGTAACCTGTAGCCGCCTTCGCCATCAATAGACCAGACGTCTTGTATATAACTACCACATGGCAATATCTATACATGATGTGTTTTTTCGTTGAGATTGATTTCAAAGGGGAGCTCTGGCTGCCTTCTTTTCTCACGGGTCATTTCCTTTCCTCGAGTTAAATGCAACAGGAATTCGGTGTTCACCAGATTAACTGTTGGGGAAAACACTGTATTTTTAAGTTGTTACCCTAATGGACTATATTGTACAGCGTCAGACATGTAGACTTTCTGGATGTTTTCATTGCTTCACAATCACTTAGAGGATACAACTCATCAGTGTTTTGTTTTAAAAAGTCATCTAAAAGTACAAGTATATACTTATATATAGATGTATCTTGTGTAATCAAATTATTACCATACAAATAAACGTCTAACTACAGTGGTTTGTTCAATCATACACACTTTTTAGTATAAGCCGTTTTTAATTAACTTTATAGCTGTACACAGAGAAGGTAAATTTTATGCATACTTAACTGACACACGTGCTTCACATAAGATCTGCTACATGTGGAATTCTATTTTTGGAACGGTTTTAATTTCAATTTCTCGATGAAGGAGGCAATCATTATACCACAAGAGGAAGTGAAATAACATGGTGTCGGAATAAAAATATCATTTTCTGTGATCACTTTGAGATTCTCGGAGTTGTATGAGCATAATTAATTTGGATATGGAGTAATTTCAACATGTACCGGGCTACAGGGATTCACCATGGCAACAGAACAACTGCAGTCATTGGGGATTAATACCAGAAGAGTATCGACAATTTTTCTATAATATTTTTCTAAAGAGATTGGTGTCTGTATATTTATCTTGATATAGACAAAGTGACATTGTTTGTTTACTTTGCACATGTTTATCGATGACATTGATGTGTTTAAGAATTTGACAACTGTATATCCGGGTGCTTATAAAAATTGGAGATGTGAATCGGTTGAAAATTGATACTCGAAATCACGACAATTGCAGAATGGAAATTAAAGATTTTATTAAAAAGGACTGGAAACGGAACAACACATACCTTATTCATATATGATAAGCGGGGCTTCTTTGTCTGTTTAAACGAAACAAAACCAGTTTTAAAACTGAGCACCATGTAAGAGAGAAAACATAAACAAATTATGGAAGATACGACTTGACATTTGATACTGAAGAGCATGTGTGTAGGCGTATAGAGGATATACACCTGATATTTATACAAGATTAACATCACATAATTCTGCGAAATCAACAGACACGACGATGCTGTGGGCTGCGCATGGGCATTACTGGTATGTAACATCTGTGACGCGTAGTCATTAGTTCCCTGTGGTGTGTATTTTGTCGTTGTCGTAATAAGTCACAAAGGCCAAACATTGTCAATTAAGCTCATATTTACCGATTGGTAAAGGTAAGGAAGGAAAATATTACCCGTCGTTCTTTATTATAGAATATATAAATGCTCGCCCGTTGGCTGGCGTGAATAGCTGTCGATTGTCAATTATACGTTATCAATTCTGTACATACAAATGCTGCTGACGTCATAAGGAAAATTTGTTCAATTGCGTTTCTTCTGTTAAGGATTTGTACGCCTGTTGTGTGAGGTCCTATCGCTTGTTATATCAGAACAAACTATACATACCGGGGAGCCATCTGGTGTGATTATTTATTCCCTGTATGCATATGTACTGTACCTAAGTGTCGCCCGATCGTTAAAGCACACACTTATCGTACCCAGGTGTTTCAAACGAACGAAACGCAACAGCTATACAAATGTCACTAAAGTGTATATACATTTATGCTGTAACTTTGATAACAATTGTAGATAAAAGTACTGTATCAGTATCAGTTGCTCAGTTAGACATACTGCTGAATAGTACTTAAATGACTAGATTTATCAGACAATTTGTTACTGTTTACAAAAACACGATTTACGACTAGTGCAGGAATAATCATTACTTGAGAGTACATTGCATAAACAACAAGAAAATACCAACATGTCAGCATAACTGTAATCCAAACTCAAATCCGAATCAACTAAGGCAAAATATAAACAAACGAAAAATTTACACAACAGTGAGTTCTGACAGTGTACAAGAAAAATATGACCAGATGTTCTGGAAGAGTATGCGTCTTCTGCTTTATCGACGACACACGCAATGTAAATCTTGGTCAATCCAAGTAAGTAATGTCACTTTCCCATTTACGAATAAGGTAAATGATACAACAATGGAACTTATAAGCAAAGTAACGAACATCAAACACGCCCATCTTCATATAAAACACGCCATCTTCATATAAAACAAAGAAATTGTTCTACAATGCATCTGCGAAAAAAATCAAGGATTTCATAAGACACAAAATACAAAACAATGAGATACAATGCAGAAGTATAGAAAACTATATAGAATTAATCAATTTTATTTGAACAACAACAAAGAAAATACCAATAAATCAACAGACTCAAATTCAATATAACTGGACAAAATATTAATATTAGACAGGTTTACACAGAGGTTCTCGATTTGAATAAGACCAGATGACGTAAGACGTCTTCGATGCCAAGTGATATGCCTTGAGGTTCTGTTGTCTTTATTCGCATAAGTCACGTGACGTTTCTATGTTTGGATAGTCCAAGATTTACAATGCGGGTGTCATCGAAGATCCTTTCCGGATCACCTCGTATTTTTCTTCTTGTACTTTGACAATGACTTTCCTGTATTTTCTCTTCTTTTCCCCTTATTTTGCCATTACTTATAACATGACATCATTTTTGGCATCCGTATATTTGGCGTGGAAGATACATTATTCGTTGCTATTAGTACTTGGCATACATAGTTGAATGTATACAGATAACTGTAAACATTAAAAGCGATCAGTAAGCATTTTAGTTTCTGGTTTAAATCATCTATCATATTTGTTAAGGCGTAAATATCGTTAAACCAATGTCGTGTTTTTGCATGAATATATTCACGATTTTCGATTAAAATGTTCTGGAAAAGTCGTGCACTTGGAAAGTAAAGAATTTTTGCGATACAGAATAAAGACAGTTTTATCCTTTACACACAATTATATATACAAAGATCCATTTGCTTCGACAATATAAATATATGTATATTATTGTCTGTCAATTTTCTTAGTAAAATTCTTATTAACATTGAAATCTAATTTTTTTTTTCCTATTTCATAAAAGACAGATAATACCCACGATCGAATAAAGCTATGTTGTCATGTACACCATTCTTAATCATCTAAGCGCTTAATCTTGGCCTCGTTAGGGACTGTTTACACATGCATATCAAAGACAGAGATAAGCACCTGTTAGTCAGCAAGAACTTTTGGATGTCTTTGATAAACCTATATCTTATAACCTCAATATATCTTGTCCTTTTAATGAAGCAATCGATTGAGATCCAAATGATTGGATCGTTTACAAAATGGTCCATACCCATTTTTTCTCGAGGGATATTCAGGTTAATCATACTTTATTCTTAGTTAATTTACATTATTATCCGTACAGTGTAAATTTTCAATTCATTGTATTCTGTAATTGATAGTTGTTGTTGTTTTTTTCCTTTTAGTTTCTTATTAAACATTTGACCTTGGAATTATGACCTTCGATCTACTTTAATGATTTGTTGAAATGTTCCATCTGCTATTATCTTGAGGTGATTTATTATTTTGAAATAATATCTATATAATAAAAGTTTTGTTTTCATTTTTTAGTCTCTTAAATAAACAAAATATCAATAGGCAGGATTTTTTCATCCAACAAGACCATGCAATATCATCAGAGTAATAATGGCGTTCGTTAAAAACAAACCAGAGATAAAACACTCAAGAGGTATTTTTTTCCTGCTTTCTCATGTCGAGATAATGAATCCTTTAGACAGACAAATATATATTCAATAATTCATGTTTTGTTTTGCCTACTCGGTGACACATGAAGTGATGACGTCACTGGATTTGCTGTGTTGTATTTGCACGTTACTAAATGTCCCGCATGGAATGCATGATAGATGTCTCCTTTATTTTGACAAATGCATCGCCCATTCCATTCGCTCGTCGTACATCTATGAATCCTGTTTTAAAATACAATGCAGATCTACGGCACGCAGATAACAAATGCCCAGCGTAGTGTGTTTATTTTTTAACCTATCAATAACAAAAACAAATCTGTTATTGTAGATTTGGACTTGGATGTTGTTAAAACTTTTTTCAGTGCTTTAAGTCTTCTTAATCAATATCATTTTCAAGCATCTCTCGTTTTGAATCATTTAATTAATTACTAGATCTGCAACTCTACAAATTACCTTTCCCGTCATTTATGTCGTTATTTTTTATTACTATATTTTGTATCAAAATGATTAATTTACCACAAGGTCAAATACCTATATTGGGAACCACCCGTCTTAAATATGCCAACCAACACACCGCTATATCACATCTTCTTAAAATACATTCGTTCTAATTGCAGATATAAAACTTCATCGAACACGATTTGGCTCTAAATTTATTTTTACGTTTAGTATAAATTTCTTGAGTATTACTCATGATTTGTGTGGAATGTTGTTTCTGTCGGTTGCTGTGAAGCGTTATATTCGGAGGCAAGGTGGAGGGTTTGTAATGGGAACCAGACAAAGATGTAAATAATCACGTCACTGGACCTTGTGTTTGATCATAATGGATCTGGCATTCACACACGTGTCTTTGAAACTCACACATCAATATGATGGAACTTTTAATCAAAATTCGAAGAGGTTCTCTCCTTAAACATACAATTTCTGAAGTTATATATTTTCCATATGTTGGTGGTACGTATGTATACTATATACCATGCATTAAAATTCCAAACTTCAATTAAACCTGTACATTTCTAAAGGCATATTCATATCACAGAATTCGTGTTTAACGTCGTAACAGTCGGTGTCCTATGATTATAGTGCAAGCACACTGAAATGCCATAGCATAATTACAACCTACCAGTCACATTATATTGACTTCCTGCTATCAGCTAATAGGAAGATGATATTTGAAATGTATACAGATATGTATCACATGGAAAAAAAATATATATATATATATATATATATATAGATATCTTTAGTAATACGTTTAAAATCTTAAAGTGATTTCCAATAAATGAACCCAATTTGAGCTATGAATACAATCTCATTATCGCGGTAGATTTTACGGAACCATAAAATGGAAAGATTTTACTTCTTCCAGGCAAGAACTGCTAATGAATTTCTCTGGTGATAATTTCCCCTTTCTATTAAAGAGCAATTTCATGTTTTATTAATCGGATATTTTGGATGAATATGTATCACAAAATTTGTGACAAGAACCTGTTTGTTCTAAATGTCGAAATTTATTGTCGTATTGCTTGGACGAGAGTTGAATGTCATGCGCTGTAAAGAGATTTCTGACATCACAGGAGGACGAAGATCTGTTTTGTTTAATGTTTTTATTGTCAAGGAAGAATCAAACGTTGACAACGGTACAAGATATTAAGGCCATTCCAATTTTCTGCAAAGGTTCTAATGAAAATACCGGAAACAAGTCAGTGAATGGTGCCATCGATGATTCATTGACGTTACAGAGGCCAAGAAAAGATGTTTTCGGTGTCATAGTTACAACAATAGTGTTTAGAGTCGCCAAGACAAAGTATGACCTAGTGTCAAGGTTACAATCATAGCATTTATCTTACCAAGGCCAGGCCAATGTATGGTTTCTGTGTCATGACCCATACATTAGCATTCATCTTACCAAGGCCAGGCCAATGCATGGTTTCTGTGTCATGACCCATACGTTAGCATTCATCTTACCAAGGCTAGGTCAATGCATGGTTTCTTTGTCATGACCCATACATTTGCATTCATCTTACCAAGGCCAAACCAATGCATGGTTTGTGTGTCATGACCCCGATATTAGCATTCGTCTTACCAAGGCCAAACCAATGGTTCCTGTGTCGTGGTAATCACAAAAGTAGTGTTATGGCATTAACCTGGCGAAGTAACTCTCCATTTCGGGTGTCCTGGTCACAAAAATAGTGTATTGACATTACCGATGCAAAACAATGTTTTGTTTCTTGTGTTATATTCACAATAGCAGAACATTGACGTTCTAACGACAAGCTAATAAATCGGTCCTGTGTAACGTTCCTTATGATAGTGCATAGATGTCATCGAGGCCAAGCCAATGTATTGGTTCCTGTGGTATGATTACATAATGATATATTCCTTGACTACGGAAATGCACTTTTGTTTATTGTGGCTTTTTTATTGTTGACCAAGTAATGAGGCCATACCAAGTATTGCAATGGTTCTTATCTCTATCTTATTGCTTGATTAGTGATATTGAAAGCCTGACTTCGAGAATACAATTTTAAATCAGTATTATTTTGTTGATCAAGTTAATACCACATTGATAATACAGAAATATGGTTGAGGCCGTGCCAATGTATTGTTCTGGTTCTAATGTCTATGTTATCAGTGCTTGTTTAGTGATATTGAAAGTCTGGTGACACGTGTACGATGTCATTGAGTGTAGTGTAAAAACCTTATGGATTACACAATAGTTAAAAACCATTCAGGATTTATATCATTTGTTTTTGAGGTATTGTGTCAGCTGAAATTAAAATCGGCCTGTTTCATTTGAACAGAATAAGAATTTTTTAATTATCGCTCATTTCTGAAAGCCCAATTATTTGAATAGAAGGGTTAAGATTTTTTTCTTTTTTTAAAAAAAAAGAGATAACTTAGCATACAAACATATGCTTGAATACGGCAGACGGCGTCAGCATTCAATTTAGCAAGATGTTTTAAATTGTTTGAATTGATTCACGGAAAGAAAATTTTAATTGCCTGCAGCAAAAGAAAAAATTCCTAAATGTCATTAAATAATCTAGTGTTGTATTCCCCGGACAAGACATTGGAGAGGTATGCAGAGAGAGAGAGACATGAGCAGCCGTCAAGATGAAGTGTTTTAAGTTTAACTATGTAGCTTAATAAAAGATATACCGAAAAGTTTCCGGATAATTTCATTCCTTTAATAAAAAAAAATCACAAGTTGAATTTGCGTGACATGTTTTAAGAACAACTTTGGTAAAATGACAGGTCCTGAAACGAAAAAAAGAAGTAAGACTAGCTATTAGTGTTTAAATTGTTTCTTCATGGTTAAGATAACAATGCTTTTTGGACGTGGAACGTGGCACTGATAGCGCTATACTGAACATCCTTTGCCTTGCCGTGCCACTGAGAAGTGTGTGATACAATTAATGGCGGGGTATGGCACGCGCCAGTCGATATGTACATTTAAATTACCGAGGCAGGTGCTACCAACAATATGTTATTTCTTCAGAGGTTGTTTTGGTTAAATGGATTACATAAATAATTTTTGATATATTCCTCCCAAACTGAAGAAAATAAGAGGTTTTCAATGAGAACGGTTTGCACTCATTTTTTTCTGTTTGTGTGTTAATCGAAGATCTTTATATTAAAAAACCAACAAGAATATTTTAAACAGAATTCTTTGACATTTACTGTTGATTTCTATTGGAAACTATCAACCAATCACAAAGTAACTGTTCTGTTAAAACATTCGGTCATTAAGTTGTTCTTTGATAATATGATCATAAAAAAGATATCTCCCCTTTTTGGCAAATGTGATTTATGGAATACAAATATTTATCAAAATCGTACAATCATCTTAGTTTACTAAGCAAATATTTATCTAGCGATGAGTCGTAATAAATAAAATAGCCCCCGGCGGATGTTTCCATGACGCACTGGTCCACGGAAACTCAAAACGTTCATCTGATTTTGTAAATACATATACTGTGTTGTCAGAAAATAAGATTATATCAAACTTTAGGGACATGGTTGACGTAAAAGAACCCCCTGTCAGCGTTATGACAAGTATCCTGTGTGTGTCAGGTCTTCCAGTACCAGTTTGTCCCATGATGCACTACATCTGCACTAACTTCCGGTTTAGATGCTGGTAAAACTTGTATCAACCGTGCTGCAAATGCTGTTCTTCAGTGGCTTTGCTATTTCTTATCAAGCTGTAAGTTTTGTTTTCAAGGGATGATAAACCAAAAGATTACAACTAGAACTGTGGTGTATACAGTGAGATAAATAGTGTAATATAGTTACATTAATTGGCGTTAAATGAAAGTGTAAACAATGACTTTACGTTATTGATAATAGCTTAGCATACAAATATATAGAAACAAAGTTTACTTAAACTTAATGCATAGAATATCGAAAGTGTTAAAAACGCATGCCAAATTGAACTGAGAAAAAATATCCCTGAATACCTTTTCCTATTTCCAATTTTGTATTTAGAGTTGTTTCCGTGTAAATCTGTTCATGGTTTATACCTTGCCCTCTTTTGATCTATGTGGAGTCAGAAATCCGATTTTATAAACTTATAATCTGCACGGGATCCTACCTTAAATCACGTGATTGTGTGAAACATAATCGGATCGATGATTTATGTACAGAACACTGTATAACAATTTAGAACGGTAAGACAATAAAATTCGCTGAAGCCAGGCATTCTGCGCACTGTATTACACACACAGAAAACCGCGTACTATTGCTAGATACTTCCCCAACCCGGTTGTGTAGAGATTTTCTCATTCAAACGATCAACTGTAAGGAAAACAATGCAATTTCCTTAATACAAATCTCGAAACGATAACGAGAGAAGCGTTAAAAAGGCCTCACTACCTATACATGTCTATAAATAGCTACATATTGGTTCGTAGAAATTTGAAGGTACATTTCCATGGAAACAGTTCTTAGCGGAGATTGCACAAACCTATCGTATTTCAGATTTACAGTATTTTCTCCTGTATCTGTAAAGGTTAACAACCGCGTTGAAGAACTCCGCTTCTAATTAAAAATTGAGTACGGGGAATTTACGCGGATTTTGTAACTTTATATAAAATTATTGTAAGGCTTCTCTGATAACTTCGAGGAATAAAAACATCATTGTGTTGGGATAAAAATCATTCTTTGGTACGGTGTAAGATAGTCTTCTCATTTCCATAGTAACGATACTTCCTCTTTTGTACACTGTAGATATAAGAGGCATGGTTCGGAAATAGAATAACCCTCAAATCTAAAATTCGTCCTTCTAGATATAAAATTTAAAAAAACCTGTTAAACCTTACATTAGGTCTCTCAAATAGAACAACTGAGTGTGCGACGTATGTGTTAGCGTTATGATTTCTAAGGAAACCCTCACGCCGTTCCATATGTCTGTGATCCTTTTGTTATCACATAAAAAGAACTCCACGATTATGTTGCATGTGTTTCATTAAGAAAATTTATTTCTATCAACAAAATGTCAATTTGTCATTTGTCAATTAGTCAATAGCCTGTTATCAGGTAGTGACAGATCCCCCAAGTTGCGGACATGAAAGACATGGAAAATTAAATCTTCGTATTTCGAAGTAAAGTTCATTTTAGATGCTAAGCGGCCACAGATGTCTTACTGGGGTATATGTGGCGATGACAACGGAGGTCAATGAAGGATGATATTTGGTGTCACCGTGTAGGAAGATGATGACCAACACAAAAGCACAAGTTGTCGTTGCAGTCTGTTTGCAAATAATTTACCTTTTTTCATATTTAAGATAACTTTGAAAAGTGTTTAAAACCGACATGTACAGTATGTCTTGGTGATACAAGACGATGAACGAAAAACCTGATCACCCTCCGTTGTTTTTTACAGACAACTTAATATGGCCTAATATCTTTCTATGTAGATTTACTTTCCAATTTCTGTTGTTTGTTATTTCATTTCATTTTCGTCGCTCTCTCTTTCTGACAAAGCCGATATATACAGGACTTCTAAAAACTGACCCTGTTACCCTTAACTAGTGCCGATCTATAATCAGATGGGAACTTTTATAGCTAGTTGTTATATTTCTATTACAATTTTTCTACACACCAGAACAATATCACGATCGAGCCAAAAGTTTACGGGCAAAGTACCATTAGGTCGCGATATGTTTAGTGATAATTGGGTCCTGGTGACGAGATAATGAGGGAATGATATGGTTATGAAAGGGATAACGGCTTGTTATTTGCTGGATGACGATAACCCTAATTACAAATCCACAAATATATACAGCGGTAAAAAGGGAGAGAGAAAAAAATAGAAACGAAAGAAAGATAGATAGAAAGGAAAAAAGAAAAGAGAGATAACTGCGTTCAGTATTAAGGGTATGTCTAATTGGCAAGATTTTGTCAGTACATACATTTTAGGAATAGATATTTACAACCGGCGCATACGATAAACAGTAAGATAATTCCTACATGTCAACAGAATCATTATCCAAATTCAAATTAAGTAACACTCAGGCACAATATTAGCACAATGATAAAGTACAATGAGAGTAAGACCAGGTGTTAGGGAAGAGTAATCGTCTTCTGCTTCATCTACGACACCGTCATGTTAACCTTGGTCAATCCAAGTAAGTAATGTCACATTCTCTTATCAGAACAAGTGTACAATATTCTAGATAAATGAATTACATGTATAGCAAATTATCCTAGAATCGTCTGCTTTAATCGTGTACATCACAAGCGAATCAATTTTTTAACTTTTCTTAAAGTGATTTTAATCTGCGACTATCAGACATATATCTGAATTTCCAAAAACGTGCAGATTCTTCTTAAATTCCCTTCCATGTATGTTTCCGCCCCTCAAAGCCTACCATGGTAATTTCATTATGCACGTGATTGATTATAAAAAGTTCAGAACGTGCACGGATCCTATCCTCATTATTTTGGGAGTGTTTGACAAAGTTTGCATCCCATATCCTTGTTTTTTTTGTTTACAGTTTAAGTAATTCCAGATTACGTCAATCAGAGCTTAAACATAAAAAGTAAGCGAAGCTGCATTGTGACGTTAAAGAAATCAAAACTGAAGTAGATGTGTCAAAATAATCATTGGAGTCAGTTTCATCGAAGTTACTTACCCATAGCTTGAAAATATCGAATCATGCGGATACGAACGATTTATATTGCGTTATTGGGAAAACAGCAAGGAAATATATTTAGATAAAATCTCATAAACTAAGATAAATAGAGGATATTAAGTCGCTTCTTGTTCAATATCGTATATTCCACTCGAATCAATATTTCCACGCGTATATCATCACTGCAGTAATTAAAACAAGTTTATTCGTGAACTTGATAATTTTCTAGGTTATAAACACTGGTTTGTATCATAACACAAACTATTGTTAACTTGCTTGCCGCCATGATCGACACCACTTGTAGGTATTGCTTTTCATGTCACAACTGAATTCTGGGAAGATTCTCTCTAGTCTCCCTTTTCTAAGTTTTGTTCTAAAATGTAATTTTTAAAAATGTAATAATTAACCTCAAAACCTTGCCATCAATGTTTACGATGATGGAAAGCCCACACAAAACGTGCTGAAACTCAAACAGTTCAACACCAGACCTTAAAATAGATTAATAAATAACTGAACGATCATCAGCCTGAAAGATATTGGTTGTAGAAAAATTATTATGCATGACCACGCCGATTTCTCAATGATAAGCCAAGTTATTGAGTATATCTGAGAGAATGTTACGCGAACTGAATTTATACACTTCTATTTAAATAAACTGGCTGTTAGGGGTTGTAGATCATGCTTTCTAACGTCAGACTGCAGCGTTTCTACAGTTCCACTCCGTGACCAGCGGCCTATCTATCTGTCTCTGCAGACTACATGGCAGAAATCGGTGGAAAATCTGCATGAGAGACGGTTTTTATATGTCTTTATCTATTGGCCTCACGCTAGGAGAACGAACAGTCTGTCATACTTCATACTCAATAGACAGGCCCACGTCTTCTGTAGTGAAATTGATTTTTCTTTTCATATTTGACAAGAAAGTTATTTGTTTAGTAAGATTTGTCATTCAGAGCTGACTATTCTGTATTCAGAAAGCTGTAATATGAGAGTTCTTCGCTCCTAAAACCTTACTACCCTGATCTTAAGCATGGTAACAGTGTGCTGGTGTTAACGGTGTTCGTTTCCCTTGGTACCAATAGACTCCATACTGATACATAACTCGATATGATTTGATTGATAAAGTCTACGACGGACCAAGTATGTATATAAAAAGGAAAATATATCACTCCTGTTGACCCTGTAAATAACTGTAGCCGAACCCAAATGAATCATAAATAAAGATACCATTTATGACTCGAGGGAGACAGGAATTATGTGTTATTGGCACTGTAAATAGTGTGCTGGAAATGCGGGGATTTTCTAATAATGGTTCCGGAATTGAACTGTATTCTCCGGACAGTTGTCTGTCTCAGCGCCAATAGTTTTATATATTCTACCAATCAAAACTTGGATTAGTACACATCGAAATGTTGTGTCTGTAGAAATACACACGATTAAGTCAGCACGTGATTTTGATTACAGATGTCCTTCAGCTCGACAAGAAGTTGTTTGGTTGAAGACAAGTATAATTCTGCTCTAAGGCAAACTGTATATTATTGTTAAATGTATCGAACGGTTCTTTTCACATATTTCTAGGTTTCTTAAAGTTCATTAACATGCTTTGTGTTTTTCTTTCGAAAAGGCATAGAAGTTTGAAACGAAGGTAGACAAGGAAAGGCAGCTGCTTTTAAAACTGAGTTTGTGCGATATGAAGCTGGACATGTTAGATGCTCGTAAGCTTGTCTGTATATTCTGTTGTTGTATTCCTTGTCCTCAATCGAGTACATAACGTAACATACTTGGATTGACCAAGATTTGCATTGCGGGTTTCTTCGATGGAACAGAAGACGTTTACTTTTCCGGAACACCTGGTTTTATTCTCCTATTACTTAATCAGGAGCATCCGCGAAGATCTTTCTTTTGTTTATATTTTGTCCTAGTTTTACTGAATTTGAGTTTGTATTATGATTCTGTTGACTTGACAAACTGGTATTTTCCTGTTGCTGTTTTTTTTTTTTTTTACTATTGGCAAAGTTCGTCTGACAAAATTGCTCTTGCAGATAAGTGGCAATAAGAAAGTTCAAATGAAATATTCATTTTAGGTAGCTAATACAATGGCGAATCAATAAAACATAATTATAAAACATTGCAAGAATTCTTCAAAGCCTTGTTTCTACACAAACCTCTGCAGAATTGCTTTATACTGGAGTTTCATGTTAAAATCGATTCGGAAGAAAAACGTTGATCAATGAGGGCTCCCCTAGGACTTATAATCAGGACCCCATGTACAGTAACACTGAGGCAGTTACTCAATAGTCTGTGTCAACCTCAGATCTTTGTACAAACAAAGTGACCACACCATCTGGCTATCACTGACCTTTTCTATAGCCAAACAGGCAAAGCCAACGAATAGAATTCAAATAGATTTCAGAAAACACTTCTTAAAACATTGTAAAGATATCGATTTTTCATTAATGTATCGATGTTATAATCGATATTTAATTTTCAGGACATTGCAAACTATATTGCGGTTTTTTTTTTATTCCGTCATCCTTAATAGATACACTATTATTGCAGAACAAGGTAGAATGTATTGACGTAATAAATATCATGTCCGGTCGGGGAATCTAACTGCATGTACCATACTTTATTAGAGAAAATCATAGATTTCCTCACCTCCGAAACAACGAATGATATATTGTTATTTGTGAGTTAAAGGTATAATGAACTAGGTGTATAGACTTTGGCTGTAATCACGAGCCGTGTGTATGTGAGTTAGACAGTTTAAAATGTTTTGACGATTAAAGCAATTAAACTGACCACCTGAAACATATTTATTTTGCTACAACGTAAATACCGAGGTCAAGTTATACTGCCGAAAATTAACAAAGCTCATCTGTACAGGCTTTACAAATAAGTTGTTTTTTTTTCTCTTAATTTGATAAATTATTAAAATATGTCATTGTACGAATATAAATAATTTAGAATTCCATAAATCCTGAACTTCTCGTTATTAAAAGCTTTGTTTTCTTTTTTTTTTTTTTTTTCAATTTCATATATATCTATTTATATGTGTGCATATATTTACATATTCAATTTTTAGATATGTTAAATATTAATTTTTATTCTTATACTTGGAATAGTCTCCCTTTCATTGGTGTTTATATCAATACATTTAAAAATGAAAAAAATCTCGAAATCTGTTCTGAACGTGATTGATTTTAACTTGATGCAAATTAAGTAAACCCAAATATCTTTGATACCCTGAGGACCATTAAACATATTCTTAATAATGGAACCTCGCTACATGGAAAGTGTTTCAGTGAAGTTTCCCGCTCTAGATTTTATTAATATGACATTTAAATCTTTGTTTGATATATATAAATCATTGTCTGAGATTGATTTTCATGGTTGCAAGAAAGAATCATTGAAATAAAAACCATCTCAATAGAATCAACCCGACCCGGTATGGGAGTCAAACCCGTGTCTACACCATCTCCAGGGGTCATGCTCTTTTTATCTGTATTTGTGAAATCCCTGGGTCCGGAGAGTGTACATAAGATATAAAAAGGCAGTTATTCGTTCAGTTGATATTATTACAATATGTGGTGGGCTTATTTCTACTACTTTGGGGATAGGGTGGCGCGGGGTTGTTGTTGGGGGGGGGGGGGGGGGGGGGGGTTGAGGAGGGGGGGGGGGGGGGGGGTTGTATGGTGGAGGAGTTCCTGCAAGCGTAAAACATTCGGACGTTATTTCAAAATGGTATGTGATATGCGATAAAACGGTAAAATTTCTATTACCAATTGATTGTGTCTTCAGCTCGAAGTGGTCACCTAGTGGCTTCGTTCAAAATCAAAATTCATATTATCTTATTTTTTCCATTAAATTATTTACATCTCGCTCTAATGTATTTTGCGTGTCAGAGGAATAAACCTCATAAACAAACCCCGTCGCTTTATAACATGGCGTTATTCAATACACGTTTTAGATATATATCTTATACATTCAACCGCTTGATGTTTTCTGAGTCATCTATTTTATATATAAAATAATTTGTCTATATTCAGAGACAACATATGCGTGCTGTATCTTACTACATGACGCGAGAGGCGCCAAAAAGTTGAGCCGAATATGTCTCAGCTATCTGTAGAGCCTTGACGAATACAATTCGGTTTTTCTGTGTTTCGTTATAAAATATACGCTTATTTATTTCACAACGATTGAGAAACAAGCTATGAGTTCATACCAATCAATCAAAGCGGAGTACCCGTGAAAAGTTGAAGAGGTGGGGCAGGTGACCATCATGCCTTTCCACGTCCAATCAGAGAATCGAACCCTGGGCGTCTACGTGAAAGGCAAAAGTGTAACCACTGACTACTGAGGACCACGTGCAGGTTCGGGAGTGGTTTCTTCAAAATTCTCTTGAATATGGCATCGAGAAAAAAACGGAAAAAAGT
Source organism: Ylistrum balloti (assembly GCF_031769215.1). Lineage (NCBI taxonomy): Eukaryota > Metazoa > Mollusca > Bivalvia > Pectinida > Pectinidae > Ylistrum > Ylistrum balloti. The sequence continues at coordinate 192,065 of NW_026782421.1, read as the reverse complement.
TCTGCTGCACCATGCCGTCTGCGATCGAAACAGACGAGTGGTTGTTGTCTTATAAGTGTGTTACATTGGATTGGAAACACAAAAAGTTTTTTTATCGACATTTGTATCTTCCGGTCTCTAACACCTTTCTTTTTTTTTTTTTTTTTTTTAATTTTCGTCCGCTCGCGCTTCAAGATACTCTGCCGTATATAACATTTAATTCCAAAGATCAAAAGTAAACGACGAAATGATAAGGAAAACAATCAGTTCTGCAACTGTTTCAATATTGTAAGGAATTGAGCTTACGTCTTTTTCGTTGAAAAATGATCAGTCGTTTACTCTTAAAGAACCAATACCGTTGGCACTAAACAGTAGCTGTCTCGTAAGATTTTTTTCTCTGTTCATATTGATGTGAAATTGAACTGTTTGCATGGGACGATTTGAAGAAGCAAACGCCAAGCCATTAAGTTCTGTAGGAGTAGAGATTGTGTAAAGTTATTATCGATTTGAACGCATAAAAGTCTCCGACAAATTGGATAGCAAAGTGTGGTCTAAGAAAAAAACTTCCTTTAAGATGCCAATTGTGTCGTAAACCCAAAGTTCCCGCCAGCAATCAAAGTTACGTCATCATGAGTTTGATGGCTGCCTGGGCATTTCCTGTTCAACGGAGACTGGAAGCTCACAAAGCTATTCTAAAGAATTTACGAGGGAACGCTTGAAACATCAATACTTCCAAAATGATGCAGTTTTGTAGCAATTAAGGCACATTGAGATAACAGAATATCGACGCATCGATATAAAAGGTATATTTCTGTAAGGATCCTAGAATTTTGGTCAACTTGAAAATAGTCGCGAGTGCATTATCTTCTTTGAGACTATCTTCAGATAAATATCCGCATCATCTCTTCCAAGATTAATTGTTTCCAAGAATGAGAACTACCTAAAGAAATGGCAAAATTATAAAACAAGCTATTTACGTACAATAAAATGGCATATCACTTCTGATCAATGTTTTAAAAGAATGCCGTCGTCAAAAGGAGAACAAATTGAAGGCAAAATCGCAACTTTACTTGCAAATAATTTAACCTTCTTTTTCATTTTCAATCGTCAGTATATACTGTGGTGTCTTTTAGTGGTATCCGCCAATTATGTCAAGGAACCGATGTGGAGCATTACAAGAACGAAATGTGTTTGGTACAAGCAGCATGATTGGCTCACAGACACTCACGTGGTCACCAACTGTATCACAAGTTTGCCCAAATAAGGATTGATTAGATGTAATGCTTTTGAAAAATGCCAACGACACTATCTTCTCTTGTGTGTGTGGTTTTTTTTTAAATTTTTATCATCAAATTTGAAATTAAGTGCTTTAAAATTGAAATGTTTCGCCACTGTACCGAGAGTCCTACCAGGACAATAACATATTCACTATATAATTAAAAGTTCTGATACTAGTTAATGTACAGAAGAACATACTCCTCTGTACTCTCAGTTTTATAAAAGTTAAAAGTATATAATTTGAACCTTTAGATGCTTGACTAAAAAAGATTAAATTGTACAGTACGAATTCGTCGGAGTGTCCGTTATCCTGAAGCATTCTTTAAATAGTCTAATTGTTTCTTTGTAAAGTGCTGAGACACAGCCTTAATCATAATATCACGACTTCTTTTAGTAACGTTTGTCCTCAATTCCATAAGTGTGCATGTACTCAGAATATCTGTCTACATGTAATTTCCTTAAAGCGTTTTATTGAGCGTGATTTGGCGGAAATTGGCAGCAGTATCGCCGATATGGCTACATCCATGGTGTATGTAAGACATGTAATGGATTTTCTTTATAGGTAGGAATACACTAATGTCTGTAGGACATGTGTCTGGTCCTGTTGGGCTTACATCAGCGTTCAAATGTCCATTTAATGATCATTGTTTTGATCCATTGTATTGTACAAATTCGAATAGCCAGTAACGGCTCGGGCTTTTGGCGCTCGAAATGTATTTGAATGTCACACCTTACTTTATTTTGTTTACGATGTTTTGTCTGTTTCATTATTATTCTATCATAGACGTTATATGGTTATTGTAGAATCCAGATACCGATCATGGCATGTTGATATTGTAATACAAATCTCATGTTTATATCTTAATTAGTATTTCTAATTGACGTTCACCAGCCTAGGAATGTACCATAATTGTAACACTCGCATAAACTATTGGAAATATAAAGATAATCTCACTTGGTCTCACAGATGTGTTCATAATATATTTTATCAAATAATTGTCTTGTTATTATACAAGTGTAATATAGCTTATTATGACGTCACTTTAGAGAATGAAATTATGTCACATATTCAAGTTTGGCATTGTGACGTAACATAAGAGACCACGTATATAGAGCAGACCTGTTTGTTTTCTACAACACAAGTCGAAAAAATCTATCTATTTCATATGCTATGTGGTTGATGAAACTCATCGCCAAAGGTTCTCCAAACAATACATTCTTAGACATGTTTCATATATAAACATATTAAATGGAATCTCATTTCAGATCGTGTATGTTTTTCGTATGTAAATCTAAGCGGACATATTTCGGTACCAGCATTCTGATCTCTCGAGTTACTTCCCTTCGCCTCATTAATAAGATTGACAGTCGGCACAACGAGTTTCGGCCCCCTTCGGTTGTCTAGCTCATTGCTATACCATCTGAAAAATCAAATAAAGGGCGGTAACTCTGGAAGATCAGAATGGACCAACGCTGCCGAGAACATAGTACATCTTAAGTGTCTTCAGTTACACCACATGATAACACCAGTACATGCTTTCGTTTTTTTCGACTTAATCACTGAATCTCAAGTGATTCTTATGGTATTCCGAGATTTTTCGTCATTGTATGTATTCAGTTACATGTATTTGTTAAAGGATAAATTTATTCATTAACATTGATTGGATACAAGGACCATCATTTCGGCATAATTGTCTTGAAAGATGTCATTTACAACAACAATAAATGTCACACCGAAACTTTTAGAGAAGATAATCTTGTAAGTACATAGAAAATATTTTAATTTTATTCAAAACGTGGAAAAAGCCAAATCAACAAATTTTAAGATATGTAAAACAATTATTTATGCAGGTTTACTTTTAACTGGAAACACCGAACTTATATCTGTGAATATTTAGACGATATAACGCTGAACGTACAATCTATTACACGACTAATTCACTGTTGTTTACCGCTGTGTGAGATGTCAATCAAATTGTCTGCCATATTATCGAGCAAACTAAGCATACCATCTCGTCCCTATATAGTAAACGCATAGACGGATCAATACCATCTCGTCCCCTATATAGAAAACACATAAACGACTCTATACCATCTCGTCCCCTATATAGAAAACACATAGACGACTCTATACCATCTCGTCCCCTATATAGAAAACACTTAGACGGCTCCATACAATCTCATCCCCTACAAATAAAACACATAGACGGCTCCATACCATCTCGTCCCCTATATAATAAACGCATAGACGGATCAATACCATCTTTTCCTCTATATATGAAACACATACCATCTCGTCCTCTATAAAGAAAACACATAGACGGATTCATACCATCTCGTCCCTATATAGAAAACGCATAGACGGTTCCATACCATCTCGTTCCCTATAAAGTAAACACATAGACGGCTTCATACCATCTCGTCCCCTATATAGAAAACACAGAGACGACTCCATACCATCTCGTCCCCTATATAGAAAACACATAGACGGCTTCATACCATCTCGTCCCCTATATAGAAAACGCATAGACGGTTCCATACCATCTCGTTCCCTATAAAGTAAACACATAGACGGCTTCATACCATCTCGTCCCCTATATAGAAAACACAGAGACGACTCCATACAATCTCGTCCCCTATATAGAAAACACATAGACGGCTTCATACCATCTTGTCCCCTATATAGAAAACGCATAGACGGCTCCATACAATCTCGTCCCCTATATAGAAAACACATAGACGACTCCATACAGTCTTGTTTGTTCACACTGAAGTTGTTGGACTGCAGCCACTTTGATGGATCAGTTAACTATAGACAGTTAGACTGGTATCTTGTTTCACAGCATACAATACATACATACAGCCACGGTCGATAAAGACATAGACCTTTTATTATTCTTTATGGTTTTACACAACGAAAACAGAGGCGTATAGCTTAAATAAATAGATAGCACATAGGCATACATTATGATGTCATGAATTTATTTATTAATTTTTTTATGTGAGTTATCAAATCACAGGGGACTGAAGTGTGGTTAGTAGGACTTCGATATACCCTGTATCTCACCTTAAGTCTTTAATTACAAATGAATAGATATTTTGGGAAATATTAATTCAATGCAAACACGTAAAAAATGCAAGTTTACGAAACAACTCACATTTCAAATGTAAAATATTTACAATGCAAATACATGAAAAAAAAAATTCATATTCAACAGAATAATGTACCATTTCGTCGACCAAACGTGCTAGAAAATCGATACTGGTTGTAAATCTGTAGCTTTACAATAAAAAGGACATCGTTATCAATTGTGCGTTTTTTTAATGCAAGGATTCGATATCTTATCGACAATGTCCGATTCTTGTCAGAGAAAAAATGGACGCCAACAAGTCGAAATATAAATTACACCGTAAATTGTTTTACTTTTTAAAAATGATTTTGGATCATAACAAACAATGTGACCATATTGGATGTTTGGGACAAGTATTGATGCATCCGTATATGCACAATCGGTCAGTCCGACACATTATCAGATTGTGTCATAATTATCTCCCTTCGACCACTCGGAAGAAAACAATTCTAAAATAGATGTTGACAAGAATATTTTTGGTGAATTTCGTTCAACAGAAGAAAAAAAAACAAATAATTTCTGCTACGTGGACATTAGAAATTAAGGGATCTTTAACAATCATCACACATCTACAGAACAATAAAACATCGGATCATGTTGAATATATCAATAAAAAAATTACGTTTGATCTTGTAGAAAACAATATTATATGGCAATTTATATACATACGTATACCCATTGTTTCTATACGTGTTTGGCATGAATGCCTTGCACGCATTAATATGGATTATGCAGGTGAATTAAGTGAATTAAGCCACTACAACGTTTATAAGTGACTCTGTATACACACATCCTTTCGCCTATGTTTTACCTCGGTGACCCTTGAAGGGCATCATCCGATACACGAGTCCTGTGTGGTTCTAATCTTTCCGACAAAGACACTGCCCTACGCATGTCCTTGGATCATCCAAGGCAGCAAACAATGCATTTACTGCTCGGTTTCCGAAAGAACGACCAATGTATGTACCCTGTAGTGCTATAGCGGCACAACCCATTGTTCTGGACCTGTGTACATCTAACGTCCCAAAACATTATACAACTGTTTAATTACATTATCAAATTGCTAAAGGTCGGTATATAACATTCTGATCTTCCAGAGTTACTTTCCTTCGTTTTTGTCTCTCATTACATATTATTGCGATAGACGTGACTGACGATGTGGACCAACAATGGTTTATATCGTCTATCACAGTTAAAAGTACACGGTAGGTAAAATCATGTCATATATATGCCTGCTTCTAAATATAAAGTGTCTAAATTACATACCTATCCCCACCACCCCCATCCCCCACCCCCAACCCCGCCTAAAAATAACCCCCCAAAAAGCCAAAAGTAATACATAATTTCAAACTCCAAATCTAATTTTAATTGCCATACTGGAATATTGAGTTGAAAGCTGGTTAGCTGGTAAGACGTCAGTCAGATTTATCTGTTTCTGTCTACCGTCAGTATGGTTTCTTCATTAGAATCTCGCTCATCAACACTCGTACTAGTCGAACCTACAGCCGTAATGTGTGGATATATTTAGCGCTTCTGTACTTGTGAAGTGCAACCTCTAATTAGAAACAAGCATGGAATGGACATCTTATGTTTTGAAAAGTGTCACATATTTCTACCATCGTGTTACATTGTGCAGGAACGCAATTTAAATGAGTACACGATCTCATAGTAACGATTATAATTCGTATATGTTACATACAAACTGTATATGTTGTACAGAGCCAGGAAAAATAACACAGCTGCAAATTCTTTGGCACTTAAAATCATAAACTGATATTTTCATTCTATATACAAGCACCAAAACGTCCTCTTAATCATGTGTAAACGACCAGTTTTCTCGGCTACTACGTAGTTGCAGTAAGAACACGACTTGTTTCACCTAAACACAGATAAATTTAATTTCACACATTTTTGAAACAACTGATTTGCTCAATCTTTTTAACTTTGACAAATCAAAGTTAAGAATAACATTATACTACATATATGTAAACTAAAAATCGACACAACAAAGGAAATATATAAACATGACCAGGTGTTTCAGAAAAGTAAGCGTCTCCTGTTCCATCCAAATTTGCGTTAATGGTTAAAATCGCTGTAATCAAGACTGAAGGTTTCGATGAAAATGCATAATTTCGTAGTTTTTTTATTGACTTGAGAACAATTCTTACGCGATAATTTTTTTACATAACAAGACGAAGTTGTTATCATGCGTTTTGCTTTTGGTGTAATTACAAATGTAATGAACTTCAGAGAACTATGATGGTCTTTGTATAAAGTAAGTCAGTAGTAACTAGTAATATTGATTCATCATTGGATAGATTAAAATTGTTACATTTGTATTTTGGGATTTCGACATTGTTCTCGGAAAACAATATACAGTATACTAGATTCGACGAAAAATGTGGCACTAAGATGACGATTATGGTGGCGACAACGACAATTAGGTATAAAAAGCAATGATTGTTGTTTACAGAAGGATGAAAAAGGTCGAGGAACTTAATTCTTAAAATGATTAATAATGTACAATATCAGTAATGTTTTGTGTTATCGTGTCCGACATGTTCACAATAAGTCTTATTTACACAGTTCAACGTTATGATTGGACAAGAGCCCAAATAGGGACATATTGGTCATAAAACACGCAATTATGACCATTGATAACGAAGCCCACGCCTTATGGCGTTTTCTTTTATTTGTCTCGAGATAATGGCTTCGGTCAATAACATGCACACGGACAGATGCAGATGTCTGTTTATAAATGTCTAATAGCTAGGAATGACCTTATACGGACATAGAGCTTAATCATCCCTTTAGCCATAACATCGTATCAGGCCTATTGTGTCCAATGTATTTATAGTGTTCATCATTAATATTGTGTGGACAGGTTATAACGGATTTACCGGTCTAATGGGAGGGCGCCCGCCCGATGGGAAAGACTAGCAATCGATAACGTTATATCATATGATGGCGCGGAATGGACCAGGCGGGATAGTGTTAATTTGTTTTGTTTACCCCGGGCGGTCTTTAATTGGCTATCTATTAGATAAAGATAATATTAGCGGGCTATCTATCACGTTACAGAGTGTGAATTCAACTGTGTAGACAGGCTTTTCTCGGACAGATGAAAGTGGATCTTTAAATATTATTTTATCTTTATTTTGATAAATTCGTGATTCATGTAAGAAAAGATTACTAATATTCATGTTAAAAATATTTAAAAAGTGTAAGAAAAATATTTAGTATATAAGCTGTCGTTTTTCGATATAGATACAAGTTGACAGATCTCCGTTTAAGAATTGTCTCGTGTTCCTTCTCTAATGAGAGAGATCGATCACAGATCGATCACTGATCGGGTATATATTTGTAGGTTATAACCGGCGGGCCGACTTTTAAACAAATGGCCTTAAATCTGACTGGGAGTGACACACATTCTCAGATAGATTATCTATAAACATCTAAAGAAATCACTTACAACTATCTGTGTCATCACAAACAAACAAAAATCTGTTTACAAATACATCGAAATAGTTATCAATCATCAATATTATTATTCATCAATTAATAATGTCTATTATTTAATACATTTATCTTAGGATAACTTTTGTAGATTTTAGTTCAATATTTAAAGATAACAATTGCCCACGTCGATAAACCATTTGAATCTTTTTTATTCATTGTCACATTTGAATTTCGAAATCAAAATATGAAATTAAACATCGCAAATATGTTTCACGTGTCAATTTTTTTAACAGACAGGATAATTGTACAATGCTTTTAAATCATGAGTCCACACAATAAAATCACACGATCCCGTTAATAAATGGTAGATAATTAGATATGATGTTGGGCGTGTTTGATGCTTATTATTTTGCATGGTGGTTCCGTTGTTGTATATCGTGTTCTTAATCAAAGATATCACATTGCTGATCTAGGTTGACCAAAAATACATGTCTCGCCGATGAAGCAGAAGACGTTTACCCTTCCGGAACACCCGGTCTTATTCTCTTTGTTCTTTTACATGGATCTCTTTCCAAAACCCATATTTTGTAATAGTTTCATCAAATTTGAGTTTATGTTAAGATTACCTTGACATGCCGGAATTTTCGTTGTTGGTTTTGTCGATGACGTCAAGGCCAACGACGTTTCTGCTTTTTGGTGAAAAGCCGAAATGAAAGAAAATATGTCCGATAACTGCAGACATAAACAACGAATTTTTACTGCTATTCTGACAATCTTTTACTTAAATGTCATTTTTCGTTTCAGAATGTGTAGACTATTAGTATAAGTACAGTATGGAATTAAATCATATCAATGAATCACACCCGTATTGAAGATCACGTGTATATATGGGTGTGTCAGCCTCTGTACCAAACATGTGGTTCTCTTACGCAAATCTGTGTTGTTGTCATTTGATGAGACCTCAAGCAAGTTATCGGTGGAAATCAAAGATGGCGTCACTAGGGGTAAATATGTAAATCCGACGACGGATTTTTATCACGGATAAGCTTCGGATCGATACTTGTACGTAATTAATAACGTAATATTTTCCAGTGAGGTAAATTGCTAACATGAAATATATAAATAAATAAACAAAAAACAAGACAACAAATATATAAAAAAAAACAAACTAATAATAATAATAAAAAAAAAAAAAAAAACTGACAACAAACGAAACCCTGTGGAAGACACTTTTTCAGTCGTATGCAGTCGTTTTACAATAATAGTGGAAGAAATCGTCACCAGATCAATAACAGGAATATTAATTATTTGTTTAAATCATACACGACCTGGTGTGTCACAAAGGCGATTTGGTGCAATTATCTCCAGCATTGTCACATAATTACAATGCAGTTGAAGACTGCATGGATTGGCAGAGGTTATCAGTATACATAGACTACGAGCGTGGGTAGTGGTATACAAATATTGTAAATTTCCTCGAAATTTAAGAAAAATTGCTTCATATATTAGGTGAAACAAACTTTGGTTTCATGTACGTCTTTTTCGTAGGTAAAGTTCGATTTTTTTCTCAACAAAAGCTTCGCTCCGGTCCGTGATAGTGGAGCTTACATTGACCTTGGTGCATGATGACTGTCCTTCAGTTTCCTCATCCATATCTAGTACACGTATAATTTCGATAAATACCGGAAGCAGATAAACGAAATATTTCTAATATGTCATAATTTTCTTATCTCAATTTCCGTTTCTAATTGCGTTTCGACAAGTACAGCCAATGCCGGGGTCCCGACTAACTGTAGATATAAATAAAAAAAACCTATACAATATATATATGTACATGGTAGATCGTTAAATCAAATGAAGTAATTGTATTATCTTCTAGAGTAAAAATGTCGGTGCAAATCCCATCCGTGGTGTTTCTGGAAATCTTCATTCTGGAAACAGAATCCGAATATCCGCAGTAGGCTATGGTCTGGTATAGTGTATTTAGGCTTCATGTAAGCATGGCTATTACTTCGCGAATTAATGATGCAGGTTTGTTTTCTTCGGGTCATACGTTTGCCTGATTTTTTTTTGCAAGGAACCGAGTTATTTCCCCTTACAGAGAGAAGTCTTTGTGTAATCAGGTTGGTTGATGATGAAGACAGATCTCTCTGATTAGTAGTTACTGGCTTATCTTAACCCTTCACCTTTTATAAATATTTGATAAAGTCGGATCGATCCCACTGTGGTTGTACACCTTTGCAAGGTATAGGAATTATTTGTAAGTGTACCTATATATACCATAAATGAGCTGATTTAATTATAGTAATTAACACTAATCTAGTGTATATTGGCAGTTCTTCTGATCTGGTATGCATTGGCTTATGTGGATTAGCCTAATTATGAACTAATTGTTACGTCACACCGTAGGGTTGTTCGATTACGTCTCAGTAGGGTTAGTGAATTACGTCACAGTGTATGGTTAGTGTATTACGTCACAAGATAGGGTTAGTGAATTACGTTACATTGTGGGGATAGTGAATAACGTCACAGTGTAGGGTTAGTGAATTACGTCACAGCGTAGGGTTAGTGAATTACGTCACAGTGTAGGGTAAGTGAATTACGTCACAGTGTAGGGTTAGTGAATTACGTTACAGTGTATAGTTAGTGAATGACGTCACGGTGTAGGGTTAGTGAATTACGTTACAATGTAGGGTTAGTGAATTACGTCACAGTGTAGGGTTAGTGATTTACATCACAGTGTAGGGTTAGTGAATTACATCACAGTGTAGGGTTAGTGAATTACGTTACAGTGTAGGGTTAGTGAATTACATCACAGTGTATGGTTGATGGATTACGTCATAGAGAGGGTTGGAGGATTATTAAGCAATGATGTTTTCCTGTCGAAGCTCTGTCATTTATATCACCATGAATTCCTTGACAGTCTTCTTCTTAGTTTTATACCAGTGAACTAGAACTATTCGTTATCGACAGCGTAACCTGTTAAGTTGAACAGCCATATTCATTATCGACAGTGTAATCCGTTAAGTTGAATAGTCGTATTCATTATCGACAGTATGATCCGTTATGTTGAACAGCAGTATTCATTATCGACAGTATAATCCGTTAAGTTTACAGCCATATCCATTATCGACAGCGTAATCCGTTAAGTAGAGCAGCCATTTTGAACGGAAAATGTCATCATTTCTGTACACACAATAACGATGTCATAATGGTCATGTGTGGGCTGGTATTTATAGACTTTGTTTCAGGTATGACCTTGCGAAGTTAAACATTATGTTATAGGTCAGTTAAACAATTAGGGACATTTAACGATATGTGTTAAGCCATACACTGACATTTTTTAAAGCTACGCCGACTTGATGAACGCTGTGTTAAATAACAGAAGCAAACATTATGTTGTGATTTGAATAGATGTGATTCCTTTAGTCTACGTACTTGTATTCAAGGAATTTTTAAAAATGTAATTCATACAATTAGGTATACCACAACGGTTGCGAAATACCGTTCAAAAAGACACGGAATAAATTATCAAGTAGGACAGAGAGAATTTCAATTAGGGTCCACAGCAGAATGATTTGTCATGAAAACTTCCAACGACAAATATATTTTGTGTTCGCAGTGCATACATTCGAGTTGTCAGACATCTTACGTCTAGACTTCCTACAAGCTATCGAAACTTGTGTATGATTATCTCCCTTAGTTCAAACTAAAGAGTTCACAATTAGTCACGATTTATGTTTAAATATGGGGTTCTAGGCCTAACAATAGGGACAAACCTAGCCATACGTTAAACAACAAGGTACATTTTGTTGGCAATAAATGCACAAGTTTATATATAAAATGATCCGATGAAGACAGAATACAGTTTGATCAATCCCAGCTCTATAGACTATAATGAGATGCTCTCTGAAGTCGTCAAACGGGATTATAACTGTACAGACAGACCACACAGAGTTTCCCCTAACGAGCCCGGCGGTTCACTCGTGTCAGTAAACACGGCTTATATTCTTATATCTATCTTGGCTAAGTTAACAAAATAATAATTTAAGACGTCATTTTTTTATTTATTTTTTTATCTGACATAAATTTTAATAAGGTATCCTTTTTTCAACACCAGTGGAATGTTTCGTTTAATTAAAATTTTCTTCAAATCAATCCCAACCGCATTACAGACAGGCTGCAATCCTGCCAAAACATGCCAAAGTAAGGAAAATAAACACGAATGAAAAATCCGACAAATAACATATTTTAAGTGGTTAATATGTAAAAACCTTTCATAGCATAAAAACAGAGAATTGTACCTATCGGTGTTTGATAACTTTGCGGAATCATGGTACAACTGCTATATACAACAGAAGCAAACAGATTAATGCACGTCCACACACGCGCACTTACTTGTCCATAAACACAAGCCGAGGATTTATAAGATTGGACAAGCGAGCCATTTACTGAGTTATCGTGCGGTCACCATCTGTTCTTGGTCTGTCTTCCTCACTATAGACTCGCCAATAACAACGATCTGTCTGTTAACGTGCCTGTCTGGTTATGCACGTCCATTTCACGCCTCGTGCCATAAAAATATTATTAAGGCATCCTTTAGAGATAGTAGATTATCGCCATGAACAGTTGTACCCACACAAAGACGGATGTTTTTTATGAGTGTAAAACTGATTTAATTTTTTAAATATCTTTTTAAATTGTTAACAATAGACATTGCTGTTTTCTGCTGTCATTTTTTCATGTTTGACGTAATATTTCATCGGTTGAGTGATCGACTGGGTTGTGTTTATACGTCATTCAAACAAACGGTCTCTGTGTTGGGTTTCATGGTAGACAGAGGACGTATATTTCCACGAAGTTTGCCTATGTATTTTTCACTTATTTATATATAATGACACATATAAGTTATTGAAACATACGTCACTATGTCTCTTTGATCAGTGAAGAGTGATATCAATATTTTTTCAAGGATTATAGTGCCATCGTTCGTTCGATGTTATTACGCGTAAGAATAATTTCATATGGACCTTTGTGTGTGTAGTATATGGCACAATATAGGTATTTTTACAATGTACATGTCAACCGTATTTATTTAATATGGCGCAATTACATTTGATGTTGCGTTTGATCTGAAGTAGATTCATTAGTTTGATTTTTCTCCTTTTATCTCTTTTTTTCATTCTTACTCATTTACCGCCAGTTCCGTTCTCTCTATTTAATTTCTCACTTTGTCATTTTTTTTTTTTTTTTTTGTATTTTTAGAATAGGTACCACAAGTCATGTTATTGATAACGTGTACATGTTCGTCGCCAGAAATCTTTTTTTTTTTCAAATACCACAAACGGGAATTTTGTGGTGAGAAAATCTTTTCACCCATCGATGTTTTTAAACAATATACCATATTCTTCTTTTTATCTCACACGGGGTTCTAACTCCTTATCTCGCGTGCTTTGTAAGCAGCCTACCAGCTGTTCACTTTTCTGTACCCCCACAAAGAATAACTGCACCGAACGACCCTGGTGGTAGTTTAAATCAATATCCCTCGTTAATCTTTTACCATCACCGTGTTCGATCTTATTACACATCGCTGTCATGAAATTAGACAGGAAGAGGGATAAAAGGAGGTAGTTCCAAATTAGCGTGTATATTTTGTATGAACACGATTTTTTAAACCGCCACCGATTCACATTTGACTAAATCCTTATGCATAACAAGTCTTATATTTTGATGTTAAAGATACTGAATTTTGATTCCTTACTGAGGAAACAACTTTGATTATTAGGGGATGGTGTTGGGGATAGTGTTGGAGATGGTGTTGGAGATGGTGTTGGGGATGTTGTTGGGGATGGTGTTGGGGATAGTGTTGGAGATGGTGTTGGAGATGGTGTTGGGGATGTTGTTGGGGATGGTGTTGGGGATGGTGTTGGGGTTGGTGTTGGAAATGGTGTTTGGGATGGTGTTGGAGATTGTGTTGGGGATGGTGTTGGGGATTGTGTTTGGGATGGTGTTGGAGATGGTGTTGGAGATGGTGTTTGGGATGGTGTTGGGGATGGTGTTGGAGATTGTGTTGATGATGGTGTTTGGGATGGTGTTTGGGATGGTGTTGGGGATGGTGTTTGGGATGGTGTTGGGGATGGTGTTTGGGATGGTGTTGGAGATTGTTTTGAGGATGGCGTTGGGGATGGTGTTGGGGATGGTGTTTGGGATGGTGTTGAAGATTGTTTTCAGAATGGTGTTGGGGATGGTGTTGGAGATAATGTTGGGGATGGTGTTGGGGATGGTGTTGGAGATGGTGTTTGGGATGGTGTTGGAGATTGTGTTGGGGATGATGTTGGGGATTGTGTTGGAGATGGTGTTGGAAATGGTGTTGGGGATGGTGTTGGAGATTGTGTTGATGATGGTGTTGGAAATTGTGTTGATGATGGTGTTTGGGATGTTGTTGGGGATTGTGTTGGAGATGGTGTTCGGGATGGTGTTTGGGATGGTGTTGTAAATGGTGTTTGGGATGGTGTTGGAGATGGTGTTGGGGATGGTGTTGGAGATTGTGTTGATGATGGTGTTTGGGATGGTGTTGGGGATGGTGTTAAAGATGGTGTTGGGGATGGTGTTTGGGATGGTGTTGGAAATTGTTTTGAGGATGGTGTTGGGGATGGTGTTGGGGATGGTGTTGGAGATGGTGTTGGGGATGGTGTTTGGGATGGTGTTGAAGATTGTTTTCAGAATGGTGTTGGGGATGGTGTTGGAGATAATGTTGGGGATGGTGTTGGGGATGGTGTTGGGTATTGTGTTGGGGATTGTGTTGGGGATGGTGTTGGAGATTGTGTAAGGGATTGTGTTAGGGATGGTGTGTGAGATGGTGTTGAGGATGGTGTTGGGGATGGTATTGTAAATGGTGTTGGGGATGGTGTTGGAGATTCTGGTGGGGATGGTGTTGGGGATGGTGTTGGGAATTTTGTTGGGGATTGTGTTGGCGATTTTGTTGGAGATGGTGTTAGGGATGGTGTTGGGGATGGTGTTGGGAATTATTTTGGGGATGGTGTTGGGGATGGTGTTGGGGATGGTGTTGGAAATGGTGTTGGAGATGGTGTTGGGGATGGTGTTGGAGATTGTGTTGATGATGGTGTTTGGGATGGTGTTGGAGATGGTGTTGGAGATGGTGTTGGATATGGTGTTGGGGATGGTGTTGAGGACTGTGTTGGGGATGGTGTTGTAAATGATGTTGTAAATGGTGTTGGAGATGGTGTTGGGGATGGTGTTGGAGATTGTGTTGATGATGGTGTTTGGGATGTTGTTGGGGATGGTGTTGGAGATGGTGTTCGGGATGGTGTTTGGGATGGTGTTGTAAATGGTGTTGGGGATGGTGTTGGGGATGGTGTTGGAGATTGTGTTGATAATGATGTTTGGGATGGTGTTGGGGATGGTGTTAAAGATGGTGTTGGGGATGGTGTTGGGGATGGTGTTGGAGATGGTGTTGGGGATGATGTTTGGGATGGTGTTGAAGATTGTTTTCAGAATGGTGTTGGGGATGGTGTTGGAGATAATGTTGGGGATGGTGTTGGGTATTGTGTTGGGGATTGTGTTGGGGATGGTGTTGGAGATTGTGTAAGGGATTGTGTTAGGGATGGTGTGTGAGATGGTGTTGAGGATGGTGTTGGGGATGGTATTGTAGATGGTGTTGGGGATGGTGTTGGGGATGGTATTGGAGATTCTGGTGGGGATGGTGTTGGGGATGGTGTTGGGAATTGTGTTGGGGATTGTGTTGGCGATTTTGTTGGAAATGGTGTTAGGGATGGTGTTGGGGATGGTGTTGGGAATTATTTTGGGGATGGTGTTGGGGGTGGTGTTGGGGATGGTGTTGGGGACGGTGTTAGGGATGGTGTTGGTGATGGTGTTTGGGATAATGTTGAAGATGGTGTTGGGGATGGTGTTGGGAATTGTGTTGGAGATGGTGTTGGTAATGGTGTTGGAGATGGTGTTGGGGATGGTGTTGGGAATTGTGTTGGGGATGGTGTTGGGGATTGTGTTGGAGATGGTGTTAGAGACGGTATTGGGGATGGTGTTTGGGATTGTGTTGGAGATTGTGTTGGAGATGATGTTTGGGATGGTGTTGGGGATAGTGTTGGGGATTGTGTTGGAGATGGTGTTGGGAGCTGTGTTGAGGATGGTGTTTGGGATTGTGTACGGGATGGTGTTGGAGATGGTGTTGGGGACTGTGTTGGAGATGGTGTTGGGGGCTGTGTTGGAGATGGTGTTGGGGATTGTGTTAAAGATGGTGTTGGGGATGGTGTACGGGATAGTGTTGGTGATTGTGTTGGGGATGGTGTTGGAAACTGTGTTGGGGATTGTGTTTGAGATTGTGTTGGGAACTTTGTTAGGAATTGTGATAGGGACTGTTGGGGAAGGTGTTGAGGATGTTAGTGGGGACACATTGAAATCCCAACATACGACAAATAAACATATTGAAATCCCAACATTCGACATAGTAACAAATTGAAATCCCGACATACGACATATAAACATACTAAAATCCCGACATTCGACATAGTAACAAATTGTAATCCCGACATTCGACATATAAACATATTGAAATCCCGACATTCGACATAGAAACAAATTGTAATCCCGACATTCGACATATAAACATACTGAAATCCCGACATTCGACATAGTAACAAATTGAAATCCCGACATTTGACATATAAACATACTAAAATCCCGACATTCGACATATAAACATACTGAAATCCCGACATTCGACATAGTAACAAATTGTAATCCCGACTTTCGACATATAAACATTTTGAAATCCCGACATTCGACATAGTAACAAATTGTAATCCCGACATTCGACATATAAACATACTGAAATCCCGACATTCGACATAGTAACAAATTGTAATCCCGACATTCGACATATAAACATATTGAAATCCCGACATTCGAGACCTTTAGACATTTAATATTTCCCTTGTCAGATTACTGTCTATAAAAACCCTTCTTTTTTAGGTAAATACTTTTATATATCTTCTTCGATATGGTGTACTTCTAAGGTCGGGACATTCATTGTGTATAACTGCGGCCGGTTTTTACCGATAGATGTCACTTCGGATGAAGTAAATAGGCTGCCCTGCTGTTATCAGCTAAACCTGTTTCCACTGACACCAGTACCGTCCATTGCTGTAGAAATTTCCCCGATTACAATCGAATTATTCTCCGTTATGTATCATGTTACATTTATCAGGTGTCAGCAAAATGTTCGACATAATCTAAACAGCTTACAGCACACATTTCAAAACGAGGTTGCGTCGCCTTGGGGATGGTCCAAATGTTATCGGGAACACCAGGTACATTTCAAGATACTTTGTATACTCAAGCAAATAGATTCCATGTTGTCTCGACGGTTCTTTCTAAATCTTGAATCCATAAAGATGAAGTGGATAGTGTAGTTACAAAAATATCAATAGAACCATTTAATCAACCAAGACACCACACGTTATATTTAGATGTTGAATACATGCCCTTTTGATCGTTTCCATAATCCTAAAGTGCCAAAAAGTAATGATATGTGTTGGTATTTTGGGAACAGCCACAGTCACTTTGAAGCTCCTTTTAGAAGCCGGTGGCTACCTCAATTAAAACCATACATATAGCCTGTCAGACGTCATCTAGAACAAATTGTATCTCGTCCAAGGACACAATCGAGACAGCCCGCAAAGGTCTCTTTCTTAGCTTCCTGAGAAACACACATCGTCATGGGTAATGAGCGAGGAACACACACTGTCAAGGCTGGTGAGCGAGGAACACACACCGTCAAGGCTGGTGAGCGAGGAACACACACCGTCAAGGCTGGTGAGCGAGGAACACACACCGTCAAGACTGGTGAGCGAGGAACACACACCGTCAAGGCTGGTGAGCGAGGAACACACACCGTCAAGGCTGGTGAGCGAGGAACACACACCGTCAAGGCTGGTGAGCGAGGAACACACACCGTCAAGGCTGGTGAGCGAGGAACACACACCGTCAAGGCTAGTGAGCGAGGAACACAAACCGTAACGTAATGAACTCGGCTATCTCCGGTTAAAAGAACGAATGGCAGAAGACACAACAGCGAGTATCGACCAGAGCTAGTTTGAAGCTGATTACTTTTACAAATTTTCCTCAAAAAGTGGTAGAACTTTGTGAATAGTATTACATCGCTTGTCCGAAATCAGACGCATGGGGGGAAAACGAAATCTAACAATTTGGTCCCTTTAATCTCTATCTGTGCAGCTTTGTTTTGTCCAACATTTGTTCTTTTCATTGAATTCGAATTAGAGTTAATGTTGACCTGGCGTGTATTTTTCACTGTGTTGTTTCATTGAGGCTTTCCACTTAGTTGTCTGTCTGTTGTACACCTGTTTCTTACCTGGTGATGGATGACAGAAACAAAGGTCACAAACCTGAAGTATTTATTAAATGAGGTCACTGTGACCCTGAAATTATTTGTAGACGTATTGAATTTTAGGGTTTTTGTTTTCACTACAGAAAAATGGAGGCTGGTAATTCTCAAAACGAGTTAAATTTGTCTCGATAAATCTTTAGTGACAATAATATTGTAAAGTTCAGAGTAATTTGTTTTGTAAAAGAATGTTGTGATGTAGTTTGAATTCAATTCATAAATGACGACATTTAACTGACATTAATTATTTCAGAAAACAGTTTCATCTCAATTTGAATTTTTGACGATTTTAATTGGGAGAGAAATCTAATATTACGGGCTGTTTTATAAGAGCACTGATTCACGAGCTCTGTCCGTAATTTGTTCCTTGATCGCCTTGTGTCCTGGCGCGATCACCGCACGAGAATCCTTGTGTTTCTCTAATAAAACTCTCCCGTTCAGGGATTCGCTGGAAATTCAATTTAAAACGATAGAAATTTGTCATTTTATGCTGTGGTGATTGGAGTGTTTGTTTTTTTCCTGCCTATAGTTCACTGAACGCTCATGAATAATGAAAATGCTCAATTAAGCGAGGTGAATCGTATTTCATGCTGCTACTTAAGAATCTGTATTTCTCGGTGTTTTATTGCTTTCGATTTCATGCCTTCACTCGCAAAATACCAAACACAATTAACTCAATACTTAGTAAGCTGATTGGCAAATTAGCAAAGGCTTCCACTGGTTTCCTTTACAAAAATAAACAAAGCTAACCGACATTTCAAAAACCTTCCTTCTGCAAAACGAACAACAAAGCAAACATAAAACATTAAAGAGAGAAAACCTTTTTTGTGTACATCTTGCAGGCAGTATAGTTTATAAGACGCTAAATCTATCTTGGCACTATAGAAAGTTCCATTTCGAAATAAGTTTATGGTGAAAATCAGCGGATATCAAAATACATTTCAATTTTACGCTGCTGTTCAATGTACACATTTGACCAGTTGTTTTGTATTATTTATGTCGGGGTAAAGTAATAGAAAATGAAACAACTTTTCTGATTGTCTATTATATTTAAAGTACAGCCTGTTATCTTGATATTACACAACCCGTCAAACACACTCAAGTATGTCAGACGCGACCCAGAAAACAGAACAGGACGGGAAATCAATAGACTCCGACGTAACAGTTATATGAATGTGTTATGTACGGTATTTGTCTATTGGGTGTTAACTACATGGCAGGTACGTGGGAACTACAGGCAAGACAACAGATCAGTATCATAAAAAGTCTGTTGGTACCAATAAACACATAGGTGTCACTGTAAAGGCACAAAACATCCACCTAGTGCTATCTATTACACTTTTCTTTGTACCACATGTAAACTTCATAGTGCCATACATAAAACTTCCCCATTGTGCCATACATAAAACTGCCCATTGTATCATACACAAAGCTTCCCCATTGTACCATACACAAAACTTCCCCATTGTGTCATACATAAAACTTCCCCATTGTGTCATACATAACACTTCCCCATTGTGTCATATATAAAACTTCCCCATTGTGTCATACATAAAACTTCCCCATTGTATCATACATAAAACTTCCCCATTGTGTCATACATAAAACCTCCTCATTGTATCATACATAAAAATTCCCCATTTTGCCATACATAAAACTTCCCAATTGTGTCATACATAAAATAGTAATAGGTGATAAGTTTAACATTCAGGTTAAATGCGGTTAGTGTAAACATTCCGGTTAAAGGTTGTTAGTGTAAACATTCCGGTTAAAGGTTGTTAGTGTAAACATTCCGGTTAAAGGCGGTTAGTGTAAACATTCCGGTTAAAGGTTGTTAGTGTAAACATTCCGGTTAAAGGCGGTTAGTGTAAACATTCCGGTTAAAGGTTGTTAGTGTAAACATTCCGGTTAAAGGTTGTTAGTGTAAACATTCCGGTTAAAGGCGGTTAGTTTAAACATTCCGGTTAAAGGTTGTTAGTGTAAACATTCCGGTTAAAGGCGGTTAGTGTAAACATTCCGGTTAAAGGCGGTTAGTGTAAACATTCCGGTTAAAGGTTGTTAGTGTAAACATTCCGGTTAAATGCGGTTAGTTTAAACATTCCGGTTAAAGGTTGTTAGTGTAAACATTCCGGTTAAAGGTTGTTAGTGTAAACATTCCGGTTAAAGGTTGTTAGTGTAAACTTTCCGGTTAAATGCGGTTAGTTTAAACATTCCGGTTAAAGGTTGTTAGTGTAAACATTCCGGTTAAAGGCGGTTAGTGTAAACATTCCGGTTAAATGCGGTTAGTTTAAACATTCCGGTTAAAGGTTGTTAGTGTAAACATTCCGGTTAAAGGTTGTTAGTGTAAACATTCCGGTTAAAGGTTGTTAGTGTAAACTTTCCGGTTAAATGCGGTTAGTTTAAACATTCCGGTTAAAGGCGGTTAGTGTAAGTTTTCCGGTTAAAGGCGGTTATTACTTGATGGTTGGCATAGCAAAGCCACGTTTCATGTTGTAATGTATTGGTGCAACTGACCATTATTCCCACACAATCCACTCTTATTAAGCTACTCTGGGTACTGTTTCCTTGCTTATTTCATCAGTGAGAACTACAAATAGCCCGCTTCAATAATTTAACAACAATTGTGAAGTCGAAGGGGAATAAAACGATACGAACCAACATTAAATTTTATCGCAATATGTTCATCAGAGCCATTATTAACGCCCCTTTCGTGTCAAACACAGATGTCCTTATTTCTTACCTGTTATATAACATTACCTGTACAATTAACTATTATTGAACGTACATACATTTTAGGTCTAATTTGACAACATTTTTCAGTGGTTACCGAGTTTCAAGAACTTTGAATTTCGTCTGAATAATTTTGTGGCTGCAATATATGCATATTCCCGAGTGTAACTTTAAAAAGATAGCTCATCCTTTCATAAATGAATAAAATGGTAAAAACGAAATTAAGAAAAAAAATGAATAGATCTGTGAATATGAGCATACATTTATATAATTTGTATTTTGTTTCAGCGCAAACTTTACTTATACTTGAGGTTATAAAACAAGAACACAAAAATGGAGTTTACTAAAAACAAATCGCGAAGCGTTTTTTCAAACAGTACACTCCGTTTTGTGTTATGGGTCAGTAAAAAATAGAATTAATCCTGATAATTTATTCACAGATTGTAATATTCTGACGTCTATGGTGGACTCTTTTCTTTTATAATTTCTTATATCGCCGCATTAGCCAATCAAACGTGACAATACAAAATGACGTCGATTTTTCATATCATTGGATGAAAATGCATTTTTCATACAGGGCAAACTAAATTTTACATATTAATACGGATAAAATGTCGCCATGTTTCGCGTGAATCCTCTGTAGCGATGCAGCAGCTGTGTAGCGTAGTACGACGGGATCAGTACATTAGACAATTCACTATAGATAGCATAGTCAGGAAAGGCCAACCGTGGTAGGAGCTGATGTTTGTACTGTAACACAGAGCGGTACCACCATACCACAAAGCCGTGCACATACATCAGGATTCCAGATAAAAGTGGCTTCTAGCACGGTGCTCGGATGTACGGATTAAAATACAACATTGCGTGATTGTCATCAATTGTGTTTTCAAATCTTAACCGAGGTGACTACAAATACACAGATTGATGCAAAATAGCAGTTTCATCTGATCTGCTTGACTATATGAAATATGGAGTGATATTACATGGAATGGCTGGTTTAACCGAACGAATATTGACTTTATATTAAGCAAACATTTCGGATATTAAGTGTATCAAATGTGACGTGATATTAAACTAAGAATTCATAACAGATATTATGTCATAACACGCAATCTAGCCGCAAACACAAATGTGACGTGATATTAAACGAAATTTTTGACGTTACCTCGGAATGAACAGTTTACTGAATATATAGTTACGTCCGTCATGTGACATAACTTTTGCAAATTACTTATGGCGAAAGTTGACAATGTCGAATTGTGTATGACGTCAGCTTAAGATGGATAATGTGACTCATGTAGGATACCGAGGGTGTAAGGAATGGGACATGGATCGGGGCTATAGTACAGCTTATACAGGTAAGATGCGAGGAGTTAGAATTATTTCAAGTGCATATATCTGGGAGAAAGGTTGGTTGTTAAAACGGGAAACGGGGCCCTCTGAGAACAAGGTTGCTACTATGGAAGATGAGGCCATCTGGGAACAAGGATGGTTGCTGCAATGGAACACGGGGTCATGTGGGGAAAAGGGTTGGTAACATATATGGAGTATAGGGTTGTGGAAGAAGGAGAATTTGAAGGGACATGATAAACTTTGGAACCGTGAAACACAAAGTCATCTATTACCTCTCAAATCAAATCAAATTACCCCGTGTTCCGTATATATATATACATACCCCGTGTTATATATACCCCGTGTTCCGTATATATATATATATATATATATATATCCCGTGTTATACAAACCCCGTGTTCCGTATGTATATATACATACCCCGTGTTATACATACCCAGTGTTCCGTATATATATATATATTTATATACATATATATATATATATGTACCCCGTGTTCCGTATATATATATATATTTACACCGTGTTCCGTATATATACTTTGATCGTATGACGCCGGAATTAGACTAAATAAATTATACGTAAGTTTTTGCAGCAATTGATTTTGAAACATCTTTTATATGAATTAATATATGTATTTTATAACAAAAGATAAATGTCCGCGTGAATGCTATTCGTTACTCATAAAGGTTATATACCAAACAAAGATTTTTTTTTCAAAAATAGATCTTTCAACACATGATTTGCATATCCTTGGTAACAGCTGTTACACTTACAAAGCCTGTCTTTCAGGTACTTGGACTCGTATTAAATTTTATTTTGTGACTTTGTGATCGATATGACACTGAGACATATTGGTCGTGTTGTCTTGTGCGGGTGATTATCTTTCACTGGCATGTGCATACATATCGATGCGTTTACCGAGCGGCCCACGTGTAAAACATCGCCTCGTGCATATATAAAGCTATATATGTTTATTCCGTTAAATAGTAAAGAAATATGAAAAGTAAATGACTATCTTATAAATCAACATACCATGAATTATCATGTAAGATCCTGTATTTACTAACGGAATTCGAAAATATGACGTAAGCCAGTCTTTATAACTGGACGCGTAGTTTTAATATTACAAGGACATTTATCTTGCATATTTATAATCTCTTACATCAATTTTTTGTTTTAAAAGTATGAAAAAATGTATTCAGCTATCAAATTCCGTCTTAAGTGGTAGGAATTGTAATGATGTCTATCATGTGACGTCATTTATTTATAACGTCATGAAAGCTTTTCTATACGCCTGTCGGACGATATTTTCGATAAAGAGAATTCTATATGTGGTTCCATTTATATTACAATATGAGAGGAGTATTGGAGTTTTCATTCTACCTCGTCTCGGGCTAGTTGAATTGAAAAAATGTGTGGTTTTTCACTTCTGGTTGATTATACAAAATCTGATATTACAACTTTAGTAATCAGAAAATTTCACGAAAGTTATTACAAAGTCAAGCGTGTAGAAACAGAATCCTAGTTGACAAACCTGTTCTGTTACTGGACCATTAACTTCCTCGTTTCCGGATTTCCAGGAAAAGCGTCTGTTTTGCTCATTTGATTTGCTGGTCATGAAATTATAAGGAAACCATTGTATTAATCCATTGGTTTGTCTCCTGATTGTGCTTCAATGCGATTTGGATGTTAAAACGCGAAACAAATAGGAAAGATATTTATCAACCAGAATGACTGGTGGGAGGAACAATTCAACACATTTTTCTAGGTCGCTGATCTTGATCTTTTTTTTTTTTTTGTTTTTTGTTTTTTGTTTTTTTTTTTTTTTTTTTGTTTTGTTTGCTTTTTTTGGGGTGGGGGGGGGTGTTTAAAATATGACAGAAACAAATCTTTCACACGTTGCATTTATCCTGAAAATACAGACTATGAACAATACCGTGCTTTTGAAAAATATTTGCACAACTTTTGAAAATCAAACTAACCTTAATGTCCCCCGTATAGTTACAGAAAAAAGTTTACATGCAAATATGCCGAATGGATTTCCATTCGGAATCAAGTTACAGACCATAAAATGGAGGATATTCATTCATATCCAGGAAAACATTATTGACATTATGGCAAACAATTGGCAATAAGTGGAATTCAAGTATATTGCTCAATTATAAAAATTGAATTGAAGGAGTGAGTTTGGGACCGATCTGATCGATTATATGTGTACTTTGTGATGTCACAGCTGGTAACAGAATGAGATACAGTGTATGGACCGGCTAAAGTAATAGAGTGGTTAAAATAGATTACTATTTCCGATATAATACGCAAACAACCACGATACATGTGTTACCTGTTACCCCATCAATGTTTAGATATAAAGTGTACACATTGTCAACGATATTATACTTTGACTCCTTCTGTTCTTTACTATATTTCTTCAGTGTGTAAAGCTCTAGGCAGAAAATCGTTCCAAGTCAGACAATCCCGCCAGCTTCCCCCTCCCCTTTCCTGGAAGTTCACCCCCTTCACAGCAATCCATCCCTTACCACAGCAGTCAATCCCTCCACAGCAGTCCATCCCCCCACGGTAGTCCATCCCTCCACGGCAGTCCATCCCTCCACGGTAGCCCGTCCCTCCACAGCAGCCTATCCCTCCGCGGTAGCCCGTCCCTCCACAGCAGTCCATCCCTCCACGGCAGTCCATCCCTCCACGGTAGTCCATCCCTCAACGGTAGTCCATCCCTCCACGGCAGTCCATTCCTCCACGGTAGTCCGTCCCTCCACGGTAGTCCATCACTCCACGGTAGTCCATCCCTCCACAGCAGTCCATCCCTCCACGGTAGTCCATCCCTCAACGGTAGTCCATCCCTCCACAGCAGTTCATCCCTCCACGGTCGTCCATCCCTACACGGTAGTCCATCCCTCCACAGCAGTTCATCCCTCCACGGTCGTCCATCCCTCCACGGTAGCCCATCCCTCAACGGTAGTCCATCCCTACACGGTAGTCCATCCCTCCACAGTAGCCCGTCCCTCCACATCAGTCCATCCCTCCACAGCAGTTCATCCCTCCACGTTAGTCCATCCCTCCACGGTAGTCCATACCTCCACGGTAGTCTATCCCTCCACGGTAGCCCATCCCTCCACGGCAGTCCATCCCTCCACGGTAGTCCATCCCTCAACGGTAGTCCATCCCTCCACGGTAGTCCATCCCTCAACGGTAGTCCATCCCTCCACGGTAGCCCATCCCTCCACGGTAGTCCGTCCCTCCACGGTAGCCCATCCCTCCACGGTAGTCCATACCTCCACGGTAGTCTATCCCTCCACGGTAGTCCATCCCTCAACGGTAGTCCATCCCTCCACGGTAGTCCATCCCTCAACGGTAGTCCATCCCTCAACGGTAGTCCATCCCTCCACGGTAGCCCATCCCTCCACGGCAGGCCATCTCTTTATTGAATCCTCCAAGGCAATGCCATCTCGACAACCTGCCGTCGACGCACCTCATTCCTCCCACCCCAAACTCACAGCAGCATCCAATTCAGTTTATTTCCGAATGAAGTACAGCATATAGGATTTACAAATCAGGGTACACAACAATATCAATACAGTTTATGCAACATGACGGTGGAGAACACTACACACAATTAAAACGTAAATAATTTCATCAGGTATTCTGACAGTAGCAATTGTTTCCCAATTAATTTCGATTTGATCTCACAAGTTTTCTAACTTATGAGATACAAAAAATTGTAATCAACTTATTGGATACAGACAATTTTACGGATTTATAATACAGTTATATAATTTGTAGTTAAATTACAAAAATAGTCAAGCCTTACATCATCATCATCATCATCATCATCATTGATGTCAATTCATCATCATCATCATCATCATCATCATCATCATCATCATCATCATCATCATCATCATCATCATCATCATCATCATCGGTGTCAATTAATCATCAACATCATCATCATCGATGTCAATTCATCATCATCTTAATTATCATCATCAACAACAACGTCAATTATCACCATCATCGACGTCATTTCATCATCATCATCATCATCATCGATGTCAATTCATCATCATCAATTCATCATCATCATCATCATCATCATCATCATCATCATCATCATCTTACTTATCATCAACAACAACATCAATTATCATCATCATCGACGTCATTTCATCATCAACATCATCAGCAGCAGCAGCAGCAACTTTTATTCAAATCAGTTCAAATTCAAATCAGTCGAAAAAATTAAAACCAATATCATAAACATGGCGTAGAACACAACAGACACAGTTAAAACATAAACCTCTACATTCATTTATAAACACTCAAATTTACTAACTTGTTCTAGCATTAAGAAGTAAAGTTCTTCTTGTCAAAGCATAACTTAAGTATTTACTGAGGTTTCTCAGCGTTTTAACATTTTTAACTGCCAATAATTCAGTTAATTTATGTACAGATGGACGTCGATAATAATACGGTTTAATATATAATGCTCTTAAATCTGAGTATGTTGGACATAATAAAATAAAATGAATCTCGTCCTCCATTTCTCTTTTGTCACATAATATACAATACCTTAGAGCTCTGGGTATACCATGGTATCTACCGGTCTCAACGTTTAGACTGTGTGGCTGAATCCTAAACTTAGAGATTACAACCCCAAACCCTCAGTGCCTTGAAATAAACGAAATATAAGTGATGAATATAATTATATCAGCTAAATTTTTAAACATGTGTTAAATAATATGGTATTCATACATACTATTTACATGTACTTCAACGTCTCATATCACTTTTCAGTCTAATTTCTAAATGTTGGTTATGAATCAAAATGTATATGTTTTCATGTTGTTAACTTGTGTAAGTCTAAGTAATGATTCTGTTTTACATTTGGGAAGATAAGAAGAGATATGGTTAAAGCTGTTATCATTCCAGTTCAAACATAGTATTACGGGAATGATAGTCGTTCCAGACACCGTACCGGCTGTATATATAATATACAGGTTGAAGTAGGCAAAATCGGATATTTTGTACACTCGTAGATTTATCGGGTTCCCCACTTACCAACGTATACACGTGTTGTCTATTTATAAATAAATGCAGATCAAGTGGTCGTAAGTACGGATAGCATGAACGGCGATAACGAGTTATCTCCCCATCTCAGATGTTTTGAGTATTTCTATCCGAAATCATATTGACTCTGCTCACGCGATCCAGTGACGGCCCCGCTAGCAGCACAACGGGGAACAAACACCATAACGCCCGCTTCATATATCATATAACGTTGACGCACGCGCACTCTTACGTATAAACCAAGTTTTAACTAAGTAAATGTTTGCTAGACTCTGTGGAACCGTTAGAAAAGTGACAAGATGCGCTTGAGATACTATAGGTGGCGCGATATTGTGATATGTATAGGTTGGCCGTCTCCACCATACATTCACTACTAACAAGTGGTTTGCTCTCAGTATGGCGACTGTAACCAAATCATCGGCGTTTACCTACAAAGTAGGATTACATTATTGTGCCTGATTTCAATATGTACGGAGTTTCATTCAAGCTATAGTTTAGTATATATTACCAATACCCTTTGTAGTGTTTGATTTTTAATATTCATCTTGCGAGACTTTACAACATCTTTGTTCAGTTTTGATGAAAACGTTCATTCAGTTGTAGTTTTCAAAAATCGAATATCTTCAGCTGTAAACAAATATTCAGTTTCAAGATGGCCGTAACTGAACATAAGGGGCTCTCATTTGATCTGAAGTGTTAAATATTTAATTACCATTTCGTCAATGTCAGGTTAACACTGTCAGACTCAGATATCCCAGCTAACAAAACTAGGGGACACGCGCAAATAGAGTACCAACGTCCTAGTGTCCATTACGAGACAAAGCCCTTTGTAATGTCGGACGTGACTTTCCAACTCGGAGAATTCACTCGTGCCATATTTTGAAGTACATAACAGGATTCGCTTGTTCGGAAATCTACATAACAACGAAAATCAATGAATCTGGTGATACGGTGATTGACATATTTCCCGCCAACTTGTAATCCAATCACAAATTCACGTCTGCTCCAAACCGAGGCACGAGTGGAGAGGTTACTCACAGGGGTACATACTCCGTCTGATACAGGTCACTGATGTCAGTTTGAACTCATCATTCCGTCAGGTCAGTTTTTTCCCTTACCTGTATACGATGAAATATCAGAAGCAATTTCTGCCGGCATTAGTCCTCCCTGAAATAGTTCAATATATACAATATAATACACTTTTTCCTTTTCTCATCCCTGTCTTTTTCAAGACCAAAACATACATATAAGTACCATTTATTTACTACGGTACAGTAATGAAGCGAGAATGGATTGAATTTTGTACTGGATAACAGTTTGTCCTTATTCTTTTTCATCCGTTTTGTATATCTAGGGTTATTATTTTTTCTTCCTATTAAGTATTTATTCCAGGTGTGCGTAGCTTTTGTATTCCGTATTAAAGAGTACTTTGTATTACGTGTGTAGAATCGCACATCTGTGCGATAGAACCGTACAACGTGCGACAAATATGCAATTTCTTTTTCATTCAGTTTTTCCTATCGTGCAAAAACCGTGCTAACATCGTGTAACGTCGTGCAATTCCACAACTGTACCTGCCACAGGATACAAATGACATAACTTAGTAGGTTAAGTGGCATCTCGGACTACCATCGCCTTCAAAAGTCAACAACCGGCAGCTTACAAGTGAAACTAACTACCCACTAAGGGAAAAAACCCGTCATTTCACACCTGTGTAAATCCGCCCACAGATATTAAAATTTGTTAAATCTATACATTTCCCCACGAACCAAAATACCTGGATATTTCTTTCATCTGCCAGCGGCTATAAGTGAAATATCCCCAGCGGACACCATATTTTACCAAATCTCAATTAATTAGGACAAGTTCTATTTAGATGAAACAGAATTCCGGTCACTCATTTGCTGATTTGATAACTTCGGCAAGGTTTATTCAGATGCCGTTACTATGGTTACCTGAAAGAGACACCTGACAATATGTCTAAAATCTATCATTGACCGAAAAAATAATTATTGTTTTTATTATTTCACAATGCAGTTATATTTTATGGAAATTGTTTTCCTCTGAAATCTGTCATAACAATGGCGGGTTACCATAACAACAGTTAAAAAAGCCTACCGTTATCTTTGGTATGTTTTATACGTGGGACATTTTATTGTCCTCGTACCTATAAACAGTATTACATATTGTTCCTAACGTTTCACCGCATACTATTCTGACAGGGAAGCTAGCCGGAAGGTTTTTTGCTGTCTACCTAAAGGAGATTCAATCTTCAATGAACGTAATTGTGTCACTGATTATAGAATCGTGCCCAGTAGAAATGAAGGGGATATTTGGTAATATTTTTATAGGTAATATATTGTTTCGCTTTGTATATATATATATATATTGCTTCGGTTTTTATCATCGCCCAAATCAGAGTTATTGGAGAAAATCAGTGATATATACACCTCTTTGCTAACGGATAGATAGGCAAACGAACGGTGTTTTCAAAATTTAAATCGGTTTCGTAATGAGTGAGCTACATTTACTGGAACGTTTTGATAAGAATTCATGCCAATGTGAAAGATTTAGAATTGTCCTTACATCTTTTTCAGTCGAGATTTTTTGTAAGACCAGATGAATACATAAGTGAACAACATACAGGAGGTCCGACACATCCCATCTAGAACAATTTAAGTGAAGCGTGTACGATATCACAAGTCCGTGTGTTAGATCCCTAAGAAACACAAACCACTCATTACCAAAAAGGGTTTTTCGTTCTATCTAACAACATGACTTTCCCGGTTTCTGTGCTATGAAATACAATAAACAAGCTTTTACCGAAACACAAAACTGATATTAAGTGAAAACTAGGGAATCTGGAGCTTAGATGAACATAACATGCTGAAAGAGAATAGGCCATTGAATGAAGATCCTATTATAGAATACTAAATAGTTTGGATGTTGATATCATCAAACACTGAAATCCTATATAATTGTCTGAGTGAGGGAGACGTGGCATTGTGAAGTACCCATTAATAAACCAATCATGAATCCTGCCTGTTTTTGACACGTTTGCTTCAAACGAATATTGAAACTGAATAATAATAATAAAAAAATCTTCTTTGACGGGTTTCAAATAGTTGAGTCAAAGAAAAAACTCATTCCTTACTGTTTTATCAGCTCACTTTATTTGTATAACCATATGGTGCCATTTTTATTCTCGGAAAGCTCAGAATCTGACATGCTTTAGCGCGTTTTACAAAGAGCTGACTCCTTAGTTTTTATATTCCGTTGATGGTTGCTTTGTCTGTAAGCTTCCTCTGCAGCCCTACAATTATATTCTTGGTTCTAGGCAATCTGTTTAACCCTTATCGATAACTGTATGTATTGAATAAATTAAGTGTTTTATGACGGCAAGACAATAAAAATAGGTTTTCGTAATTCCGTTGTAAGACTACGGGAACGCCGCCGTAATACCGTGTCCCTATTTACATTGGCCCGTAAGCAGAAGATCAACGCTAAACGACATCGGATTTTATAAATTGTCTTTTTTCCCTATCCGTTTGGCTGCCCTAGCAAGCACAGCAGTTCCGCGATAACGGGACAACGGAAACCTCAACACAAATGAAGCCTGTGTTTTGATAACAAAACTAGAAAGCAGGCATTTGGTTAGCTTGGCCAAACAGTTCCAAACCATTGCAAATTGGAGGAAGTGATTTAGATATATTCAATTGTCGTAATTGTGTACCTCCTGTCTTAGAAAGCTTAACCACAATACATTTCCCCGGTTGTAATAATATCAAACAGTCACTGATTGTTAGAAGGAAAACAGCAATAATTTTATGTAAAGCTAACAACCCTGAAAATTAAAGCGTTCCAGAGTAATATTGGCGTTGTCATACAACACACAGACTGGACTATTTCCCGTCAGCGACGTGGCGGAAGCTTTATTGGCTGTGAGCTTCAGACATAAAGCAGCCAAAATATTGCGCGGACGTCATATCATTTACCTTCCTTGGCTCCCGTTGGGCCTTTCATTCTGAAATGAGACAGTTGCGTTTTCTTTGGCACTCTTGACTTCCTTGCATTTCGAAAGATTTGATCTCTGACTGCTTACATACCGTGGCGTTGTCGAAACTTTATCGCTTTATATTACTAATGATTTTTTTGCTCTCATAACAACATAATTGTGCTGATTTGTTATCAGTTTTATTAAAAATATTGACTTTCATGTTTTTTTATTCAGTACAAAAACTGGGGGTTTCATATCAACGATGATGTCACGCACGCGAAATGTGCCTGGTTAAGTACTCGTCTATTCCAATCCTTTGTTTGTCAATATTATTCACTCAATGTGAAAATGATGAAAGACTTTTGCCAATTGTTTCTGGTCCTGCTCTTCAGACAAACGGCAAATACATCAACATGATATTTAGACGGCGATTCAATGCCAAACCGTAATCGTTTTGTTTTTAGAAATCTTCTATATTACAAGTACTTAATATATAAAGCAAACCTTTTAAAATTCCAAAGAGTTCTGATTATCCTGAACCAGAAGCCATCGTTGCGTGCGTCTGTGTGGTACATTTATTTTTTTCCATTATGTGAAGTTAAACGGTTGTTTTTTTTTTATTGTTTTCAACACCATGAGGTCCCTGGGCAAGTGTATCACAACGGGGGTGGTGAGTGTAAACGGTATATAGACCGGCAGTTGGTTCGGATGAGAAAAATAATTTTCAAATCGAGCAGCTTCACCAAGTTTTATTCCCGGTAATTTGCGTAGCTTTGAAAATATTTTCATCCGTAATGTGCAAATTATAAGATAAGAAATCATTATACAGATCCTTATACACTCGGTACGTAATAGATAAGTATAGAAAGACATTGCATCATATCGTCGGCCATGCTTAGGGCATAGGATACCCAATACATATCCAGTATGATTTCCAAATTGTTTTGAGGATTTCTCAGCTCGAGTTGTTATCTCCCCTGAGTACACAAGTTTCAGAAATTGTGCGAACAAACATCTAATCCAATTCTTTTTAAGACAAAAATCAAAACAAATCCAATGAAATGTTATCTAAACATGTCCGTTTTCATTGGGACACTTTGGTTCTTTTGTCATCGCATGGATGGCATCAGGTAGGGGTTCACGTGTAGGTTTTTCACGGGTACTCTGGCTTTCTCTAGGAGTAAGAACCCTTGTGCTCTTACATACGGACCAACAAGAGTGATTAATATAAGTTGCAATATGAATAACGTGTTTCGGCGTTATTGTTAATTAAAAGCAGTTTATTTACAAAGTCCAGTGCCAGCTATGATAGCAGGGAATATCATATTTCGTTCATAACAACTAACTGGTCCAATGGTGATACGTAATGTATAAACTTTACGGTTGAATGTAACCGAGAGGTGTTGTGTCGAGGTGTTATTGTGTGTAACCAAGTGGCACTATATCGAGGTATTATCATTTATTAACGAAGGGCACACTATAAAGAAATATTTATTTTTATATAAATAACAGTGAAAACGTCATTGTAATGAAATATATCAAGTGGTTATCGAATTTTATAGTAAAAATGACAGCAGTAACATCAGTGAGCAAAATAATCATAAACAAGGGACATTATATCGAGGTTTCACGGTTTATTAACGTGGGGAAATGACTAGTTTGTTTACTTTAAGATGTATAAACAAACAAAGTGTCCGATATTGATATTTATGTGCTATTAGGTAAGATATTAACTTTGTATCTGTCTACAAATAAAGGTCATTACATCAATATTTCCCTATATGTAAACAAAGTATGTCTGCGTTGTGTATATCTACTCACAGAAGATGTACACGTATGTAGAAAAATAAATCGTTAAAAATACCCTGTGTTTATTAACTCTTCTGAATCATTGCTTAGTTAGGGAAACACGTGACCATATTTGTATAGAATTAGGATGGCTAGACGCTCCTTGTGGTCGCACATATGTTTCCATGAGCAATATAAAAGTTACGAAAAGTGACGTCATCTGCTTATAAGCTCGAGCGGATTCAACTTAACTTTTGTGTATACAAATGCAGGTATTACTTCTAATCAATAAAGCCTACATGTTTATCTAAAGGATGCAGTTTTTAACCAAACTAATCATATTTATACCTTAAGGCAGTATGCCACATGTAACAAATAATACCTGATTGTGCAGAATACAACTTAGTATTAAGTTTTCAGTATTAAACTAAGGGTCTGTCATGGCCAAAATTATAAACTTTGCTTATACAGTAGTTACAAATGATGTTGAAAATAAACTAA
This sequence comes from Ylistrum balloti, assembly GCF_031769215.1. NCBI lineage: Eukaryota > Metazoa > Mollusca > Bivalvia > Pectinida > Pectinidae > Ylistrum > Ylistrum balloti. The sequence continues at coordinate 158,320 of NW_026782421.1, read as the reverse complement.
TTATGATGTGTTTATGAAACACTATGCCCCGGTTGCAACTAAATTCTGAAAAAAGGCATTTAAACTGTGCTGTGCAAGGCATGTGCTAATTGCATGCACACTTTGTGAAACACTTATGTCTTCATTATGGTAATGTTTTTATACTCCAAAATGTAGGTCAAAGGTTGCGGACAAGGTCACATAATTAAAAATTTGGGTACCATCGGAAAGGCCTTGTCACTAGGAACACACGTGCTGAATATGATAGCACTAAACGTTTCGTACAAAACTGGTATCTATAGATAAATATTTCACTTGTAGTTCTGTGTGTCCTTTAATAACATTTACCCTAATGTCTTTTCCCGATTAGTTCATTTTTGCAATCTTACCGAAATTTTCATTTCCACAAAATATGCATATTTAGATTGATTAAATAATACCTGTTTTCGTTATCGTTTTATTCTCCTGGTTTCCCTGATTTCTGTTTTTGCGCGATTTTATTCTGGCTTCGGAAGCAGCAAAAAAGATAATAAAAATATGTATATTCTCCTTGATAATAAACTTTGCTGTGGATTTATAACCCATTTTCTCTACCATTTCGTATTATTGATCTGAAAGTTGCTCGCTTTTGCGCGCGACTTGATCCATCATAGGGCGTAGCCACCCCGTATAATCGGGTGGGTTTATATTACCATCGCTCTTTACGACTAGATATACATGAAAACGTGAGCTAACTGTCAGGCTTTGTGGGTAAATCGATAACTCTCAGATCTATTTTCTACGTAGGATTATGTTCATGGTCTGTACAGCAATTCTTTTGGTGAATACTCCAGTAATCCAGTACACCATTGGTATGCACTGTCAGGGTTGCAGCTGCTGCAGTTTGTAACAAAACTTCGAGGCCGCGAGTTTAAGATAGGTTCTACTAGCTGTAGACTAGGTATGACGTATGAACTGCAGATCTATGTGTATCTACATGTTAAGAAAACGTTGTATGTAACAGTTGTCGGTTTTCACACAATTCTAAGTTTTGAGACGGCAGTTCCAGGTCCCGGCCAATGCAATGTGTGGTTTTTAAAACTAAATATTTGTGTGCCAAACTCCTTTCAATCACTTTAGAACAACGATGTGTAATGTTGTTGATCGTTGCACTGTCTGTCACGGTCGTGTGTACACTATGATGGTAACTATCTCAAGGTGGTTCTGCCTTTCGTTATCACTGTGACGTCACAACATACCGTCACACACAAGGAAATTGTTAACATAGCAAAGTGTATGTACTATGTGTAGTTGGCTTTGACGAATTTCTTGATAATATGTACACATCAACACGTGTCTTGTTTGTTACGTTCTTTATAAAACGTGTTTTCAAACAAAAAGTTAGATATACTATTTATCGATATAATTAATAAATTAATTGCGTTCCTTGACAACCTTGATTTGATACAAAGAATATCTACTTTACTATATTCATGAGGTGTTTTTCAGGATTACATATTGCGTCTAGAGGTCGCCTAGACTACTGTTCACTAATCGCGATTATATTTTCGGCGTATATTTTTAGTTTTGATAAATATATTTTAAAGATGTAAATAAAGTGACTTTGGAACTATATCTTTAGACAAAATAACAAATTTAACAAAAAGGGATTTTCTATTTCTTTATTGAACTACTTTTCTAAGAAATTGCTACGCCGGTCTATTAACCAATAAAACAAACATGAACAGAGTTTTATTTGCAATCGATGATAATTCATACAATCCTCATGCAAGTTTTAGTGAAGAAAATAGCATATTGTTTTATCACATAATTTTCATTTTGTGAAGAAACAATAAAATTGAAAACGGTTTTCTTGAAAGTACTAGTACAATTACATGTATTCATAATATATTTTAACACTGGACTGGTAAATGTTGGACAACGAAAGTAAACAAAGAAATGAAAGAAAACAGTACCATACATATAAGTATAAAACGGGATAAGAAACATACGTCAGCTCAGTTACAGTTATACCTAAAATGAAAAGTGACACTGGGAAATTATGTCTTTTTGGAACAAATCGACAGCTTTAAGGTAGTCTAGTAAGTTGTGTATATCTATTGTTATCAGTAGATATCTTAGGCGTGTTATATTATTTCAAAACTCGTCCGGTGTTGTATGAAAGACAACACATGCCTAATATCATGGATTGAGACTAGTTATCGTGCAATGACGGTCATGTGACATATCAATGACGAAACTGAAGACAGACAAAGACAAGTTTGTCTTGGAACACCTTTCTCTAACAACATTAAATGTTATCAGTTTGATATGTCCATTTCATTTTCTGGACTGTTCTGATTATGTTGGCATTGGACATTAATATTTTGTTAACAATAATTTTACATAGGTAAAGTTGATTAAAGTTGAGTAAAGTGTAAAGTTTCTATAATTTTCCCAGCGTAACACATTACATTAAGTAATGAGATACTTTCACGATATATTGATGGTATTCATTTTTGCTGTAAAACTCCAGTTCGTCTGTTTTCATAAAGAAGGTGATCGAATTGTACATAAAACAAGAACATCAACATGCCAATATAAGCATAATCCAAAGTCAACGTCAATAAAACATGGGTAATATATGAACAAAGGAAAGATTAAAACGGGCACTCCTGAACAAGTACAAGAGAAAAATATGAACAGGTGTTCCGGAAAAGTAAGCGTTTTCTTAATCAAGGACACCTACCATGTAAATCTAGGTCAATCCAAGTAAGTACTGGCACATTCTCAAATGAGAACAAGGTATACAACAACGGAACAAACAGGCAAACTAACGAGCATCAAATGCGTTCAGCTTCATATCACACAAAAATATAGATTATTTCACACAAATATATAGACTATATCACACAAATAGACTATATCACACAAATAGACCATATCATACAAATAGACTATATCACACAAATATATAGACTATATCACACAAATATACAGACTATATCACACAAATATATAGACTATATCACACAAATATATAGAATATATCACACAAATATATAGACTATATCACACAAATATATAGACTATATCACACAAATATAAAGACTATATCACACAAATATATAGACTGTATCACACAAAGAGACTATATCACACAAATATACAGACTATATCACACAAATATATAGACTATATCACACAAATATAAAGACTATATCACACAAATAAATAGACTATATCACACAAATATACAGACTATATCACACAAAGAGACTATATCACACAAATGTATAGACTATATCACACAAATAGACTATATCACACAAATATATAGACTATTTCACACAAATAGACTATATCACACAAATATTTAGACTATATCACACAAATAGACTATATCACACAAATATATAGACTATATCACACAAATATATAGACAATATCACACAAATAGACTATATCACACAAATATATAGACTATATCACACAAATATATAGACAATATCACACAAATAGACTATATCACACAAATGTATAGACTATATCACACAAATAGACTATATCACACAAATATACAGACTATATCACACAAATGTATAGACTATATCACACAAATAGACTATATCACACAAATATACAGACTATATCACACAAATGTATAGACTATATCACACAAATATATAGACTATATCACACAAATAGACTATATCACACAAATATATAGACTATATCACACAAATATACAGACTATATCACACAAATATACAGACTATATCACACAAATAGACTATATCACACAAATATATAAACTTTATCACACAAATATAAAGACTATATCACACAAATATATAGACTATATCACACAAATATACAGACTATATCACACAAATATATAGACTATATCACACAAATAGACTATATCACACAAATATATAGACTATATCACACAAATAGACTATATCACACAAATATATAGACTATATCACACAAATATATAGACTATATCACAAAAATAGACTATATCACACAAATATATAGACTATATCACACAAATATATAGACTATATCACACAAATATACAGACTATATCACACAAATATTTAGACTATATCACACAAATAGACTATATCACACAAATATATAGACTATATCACACAAATATACAGACTATATCACACAAAGAGACTATATCACACAAATATATAGACTATATCACACAAATATATAGACTATATCACACAAACATATAACTATATCACACAAATATATAGACTATATCACACAAATAGACTATATCACACAAATATATAGACTATATCACATAAATATACAGACTATATCACACAAATATATAGTCTATATCACACAAATAGACTATATCACACAAATAGACTATATCACACAAATATTTAGACTATATCACAGAAATAGACTATATCACACAAATATATAGACTATATCACACAAATAGACTATATCACACAAATATATAGACTATATCACACTTATGGACTATATCACACAAATATACAGACTATATCACACAAATATATAGACTGTATCACACAAATAGACTATATCACACAAATATACAGACTATATCACACAAATGGACTATATCACACAAATAGACTATATCACACAAATATATAGACTTTATCACACAAATATATAGACTATATCACACAAATAGACTATATCACACAAATATAGAGACTATATCACACAAATAGACTATATCACACAAATATACAGACTATATCACACAAATATATAGACTATATCACACAAATATACAGACTATATCACACAAAGAGACTATATCACACAAATGTATAGACTATATCAAACAAATAGACTATATCACACAAATATACAGACTATATCACACAAATATACAGACTATATCACACAAAGAGACTATATCACACAAATATATAGACTATATCACACAAATATATAACTATATCACACAAATATACAGACTATATCACACAAATATACAGACTATATCACACAAAGAGACTATATCACACAAATATATAGACTATATCACACAAATATATAACTATATCACACAAATATATAGACTATATCACACAAATAGACTATATCACACAAATATATAGACTATATCACACAGATATACAGACTATATCACACAAATATATAGACTATATCACACAAATATACAGACTATATCACACAAATGTATAGACTATATCACACAAATATACAGACTATATCACACAAAGAGATTATATCACACAAATATATAGACTATATCACACAAATATATAGACTATATCACACAAATATATAACTATATCACACAAATATATAGACTATATCACACAAATAGACTATATCACACAAATATATAGACTATATCACACAGATATACAGACTATATCACACAAATATTTAGACTATATCACACAAATATTTAGACTATATCACACAAATATACAGACTATATCACACAAATATTTAGACTATATCACACAAATAGACTATATCACACAAATATATAGACTATATCACACAAATATACAGACTATATCACACAAATATATAGACTATATCACACAAATAGAGACTATATCTTAATGAGATTACTATGACGACTGCAATACTTCAACATAATTTTCATCAGCTTCTGTCTTTCATAACGTCATTGTTTTCTCTATTGTACGAGACCCGGTTTGTCTCTTATACAGCAGAGTTTCGTGACATGAAAATTCTCACTTACCAAACTAGGAGTGCCAATTGTTTGAAAAGAATTTCAGTCTCCCAGCTAGGAGAGCTATATTCTATAACATGTATTACTGTAACATTTTTACAGAAGTTAACATGTGTACTACATAACATTTTGTTTATAGTCCATCCCAATCGATTGTTTAATGATAAAACACACGTGTTGGTTCTGTACACATCGTGAGAGAGACGGAGAGATGATCAGGCAAACAGAAGAGTTGACACAATGCTAACACTGATTCGGGGTCAGCAGCCGAAACACAAAACATCTTTCTGGCATATGTTGCAGAAGAACTGAACAAGGATTTGAACAGAATTGCCCTGTACGTTTTATGAAATTTGAAGAACACGTAACAGAGGTTTAATACTTCATCGTGAACGAGAAAAACAGAAGTAAGTTAAATAGCAAGCGTTGAGTTTCATGTTTGTAACGCTGTGCATCACAGACTAAGGATGTAACGTTGCATAGACCTGGAGTACTACCACTGTGTTGTGGAGTAGAATTGTAAACACAACCACTGTGACGTAATCCTGGCTACGTGTAGGGTACTGGCTTAGATCAGCTTCGGCAGTAGTGTTTTGACACAGAATATTCAGTACATACACACATTACTGTTAATGGAGTACAGGACTGCACGCTAGCCACTGTGATGTAATCCTATGTCTAGTACGTGCAGGGGTAGCGATATTCCCGGTTTATCTCATTTGAGAATGTGTGCGTTCGATATGCCCACTCATGAGTAAACGTCTCCAGTACAAGAAAGCGTGTTTCGAGACGAACCATGAGTAACGTAAATTATGTATTTCGTAAGAAAAGTTTCGTTATCAAAGGAAATACTGTGTTCTAAGATGAACACTAATGAATAAGGGGTGCGTTCGATATGGACCACTCATCATGACCATAAGTTGCGTTCCATTGGATTATTCCAGTCATCAACACGAAAAGGTGCGTTCGATGTGGACTATTGAGAATTGACTAATGTAAGTGTATTTGGACGCTTACTGTGATGCAATCTGCCCTACCTTACACGTTCGTAAGTCTCTGTCAGACACAAGCGTACCACCGCTATGCAGTACAGAGATAAACGAACATCATTTTTACTCAACTGGTGTGTGCTTGTGGTACAAGGTTCCATACCCATACGCTGATTCACAAATGGAGATTTATTTGGATTTACTCATTTCTGATTCTGAAACTTTACACAAAGGTAACACATTCTTAGACTACTGTGTAACAATAACCAATGTGTCTGATTTCTATGGAAATAATTACAGTACTGCTTAGTACAACTATTACCGTGATTTACCAGGACGAACCCACGCTCATATATAAAGTATAATATTATTCTGTAAAAATCTATATCATTACGATACTATAGAAACACGGGACAAGTTTAATCAAATTTCAATTTTCAGGCTATTGTTGTAATCTAGATATATAATGAGTCTCGAGAATAATTTCAAAATAAATCATGTGCTATTGTAATTGGTAAGTCACACGTGCCAGTCATATCGACAGTTAACTGGTATAATTATAGAAAACAGATACATTGTCTGCTGTTAATTGCATGTAATTTTATTGAAACCTTAACCCCAGGCCTCGCTTACAATCAACATTATTGTAGTTGATTTGGATGAACTGACGGTCTTGCTCAGGGATGACAAAGTCATTGCGCTCTTGGGTGAAGTCTTTACACGCGAGGTGTGCTTGGCCTGTATCTGCTAATGTGCATTTGTCTAATTCCATACCATGTTTGTGTTTGTGGAATCCTGTTCCTCAGGATCCTGGAGTGTTTTTTATAACCGTTTACCTCACCCCTACGTATGGAACTTTACCTAAAGTGCAGTTTTATACTCCTGGATTTTCCCTTTATGTGTTTGCCGGGATAAAAAACCAAGGAAGTTCCGAATGGAATTCTGGTAAGAACTATTATCATAATTCCATTATTTTTATTGTTTTCTTATCGATGTTTAGCTGTTTCTGTTTAAACATTTCTTTATTAATATCATATTGCTAACAAAACATTTTTGAAATGTTGCAAATACAGTTTAAATATGAAAACCGTGTATTCTCATGCGCTAAATCGCTTTTATTTTTATTGTTTTCTTGTGTTCTTGAATTTAATGTTATTTAAACTAAAACAGTAAATGTAAAAAAACACATAGAATGATAATTAATTTTTGAACACTCAAAGATTTGAATACACCACCTGGATATTTATTCCAAAGGAAGAACAAATAAAAATCAAGACTTTTCCAAAATATCGAAACATACATGTGAACCCATTGTTAAACAAATCACGTGGAATCGCCCTCAACCACTGCAACACAGCGGAAATACATGCATGACTTAAAATGCTTTGTTCTGATGGTTATTTGCAGTGGGAGGCATGCATTGTCTGGTTGATATCCCGGAATCTTTCCCTACACGCCCGATAACAAATCATCTGTACATACAGACACATGTAAGGGAGACCATAACCAACAGACTAGTCAGCAACCCTGTTCATGGAATATTTTATTCGCAATGCATTCATAAATATTTATTTTCATCATACAACGAAGTGCCAAGAGTTGGCCTTCAAGTTGATGAAAACGAGGCGTAGGTGATTTTTTTATCAGCTGTAATTTAAATTTTCTTTTTAATTATGGCTTTTCCGTATCAGGTACAAGATGGCATGGATTTGAATAATTTGTTGGCGTCATCGCCCCTTAGGATCACGTATCATGCCCGATCGGTTGGGTTGGAACAGTTGCACATGTGCGTTGTAGATAAGACTCGAACCGTTGGATTGAAAATATTAACATCGTGTTGAGAGATCAGCTCACTGAAGAAAAAAATGTATTGTTTTTCCCTGTATTTCAATATCGAATACTTATCAAGTTTGAATCAAACTAGCATTTCTTTGTGAACAAAATCGAGGAAAAATAACGCTGTATTAAAACACTTTACAATACTGAGGGATTACCTTTACGAATTAAAGGGAGATAATTCAAATGGAAGTAATCGATTAAAACCGATGGGAATGAAAAAAGTTTTTTAAAAGATACTCTTTCAGTTTCTTTCTTTTATATATACAATACAATGCATATTTTCCATTTCATTTTTGCTTATTGCCTGTTTTGTTAAAGTTAATAAATCAAGATAAATTGATAGGGTAGGATGTTGTAAGCAGACGGTCATGGAATATCAGATATTGGAGGGTAGACAATCGTTATTGTTGATCAGGAAGATGTTTCTATGCAACAAGTGGCATACAAACCTAGATAGGTTGTCTACAAACACGTGTTAAGTCACTCGTGTGAACTATCGGAATGTCACACACAGCCAGTGCTAATTATACCGACATGTTTACATGTATTCGTTTTTGTCATTCCTGTTAAGATCATAGCATTGTTAATTGTCGAGAGAAACAGAATACCACGTCTATACACAAACGAGCAACAGTCCTCACAGGGAGGACGTAAGCCCTCAATGTGTACATAGGCATGTGTGACTAAGTGTACGGACGGATGGTCCCAGGGAGGAGGGTACTCACCCAATCGATTGGTATCCAAGTATATACGTTCGGTCGAGTAATATGTACACTGGAAGGGTGAATAATCACGGACGGGGTGAATGGTAACGAACGGGGTGAAAGCCATGGGTTTTGTTCACAAACCGTGATATACCAAAGTTTATAAGTAGTTTCGTTCTTGTTGTTCAACATGGAAAGTGTTGCACATGGATCGGTTTTATCCTGTCGTGTCCATGTTATGTCAGTATGATTCATCCAGCGGATGTTACAAAGGCGCAAAACTTGAAAAGTGCCCCCCCCCCCCCCTCCATCACCCCCACAAACAAAAATTACATAAAGAAAAAATGATAATACTGATATATATATATATATATATATATATACTTTGAGCAACATTTGTACAATTGTACACATTTTTACAATTTTTCTGAAAGGTGAAAAAACCCGGACACTCTAGAATGTACAGCGTGTTTTTATTGGACTGTTCCCGCGGAAGCCTCGGGTTTAATCTTTATTCTAACATCGCTAGAAATATGCAATGATTCCCGTAAAGAGACCTAAGTACTCTCTGCTTAAAATGCCTCGTTGACCAATAGAAAACTTGAAATTGAAATACCATCTTTGTAATACACGAACTCTAAACTAGAAAATTATCCCCCCAAAATGTTTCCTCCAGATAAATCATGGAAGTGATACAAAAGGAATAAACAGTACCCCAGAAGTCTTAAAAGTGGACAAATCTCTCTTATGACGGAGACACATTTTTCCTTGCTGGACGACATAAAGTTACCGGTGTTTGAACTGGTTCGTCTGCTTGGTAGTTTCTTATTTGTAAAACACGTCTTCATTCGCGAAGGTAATTGAAATGGCGAATGTCGTCAACTGAGTAGAAAAGCCTTACCTTTCAAATAATTATAGGATATCTAGAATAATCGTTTAACCTTATCCTTAATAACATTAATGCTTAGCATATTTATCGTGAAATGTCAAGGGGTGCATTTGTCGGATATTATTAACAATATTACTAATTGATGGGTTTGTACAATATTACGAAACAGTGTAAAACAGGTATTCTGGCCTTTGTTGACACTAACCGGAACCACATTTATTTACATAAGACGAGCCAACACGTGGCGGTCATGTGACGTAAGGCGGGGGCGATAGGAGAAGTCACTCAATAACTTTTTCTAGTAGAAACACGTTAATATTAACAAGGGGATGGAAGTTGTGTGAGCGCGGGGGAGGAGGGGTCATATGCCAATTGACGTTAGTTATATTTAGAATAAATATTATGTAGACATTGTATATCATTTTTTTGATAAATGCGAAATAAATTATTTCAACTTATGTTTAGTAATCGCTCGAGGACGGCCGGTGACCCCGTACCTTTTCACTTCCGTTCTGGGATTTGACGCCCTGACGGCTTTTTTCGGAAGGCGAGTCCCTAACCACTGCGCCAGCTCACTATCTTTTCATGTAGGGAAGGGATCATATTGAATAGAATTTAAAGAGACAATCTAAGAATCATTGAAAACTATTTGTTTGGGCAAAGATCTTAATATAAAGAATTGATACCACTCTTTAGAGACGGTCGTGCTTTTCATCAAAATCTAGAATGTTTCAAATGTGTATTGATGATATTTCTAAGAGATATTTATATGAAAAATTAAATTTAAAAAAAAGTTAAACCTAGGTAAAATATCAAACCTGTTGCGTTTGATATGTTCGCAACCCCAGTATCATTATTTAAATTTCCTATCATCAGAATACAATTTCCTGGACAAGATAACATGACCACCTGGATGGCGATTTCTAACTGATCTTTGGTTACCCTGTAAACATTGATCTGTGACGGTATTAATATGATGGTAACGGACCTTGTTGAGATATCCTCAAGAAATATGCCTGTCAATGTGGCAGAATCAATAAGAACACAATAAACATCAATTTGAACGAAAGCCAAGGTATTCATGATGCTCACAGTATGAAGATACACCCCAAGGACTTAATCAGTGGTATTGGGTACCATTGAACGCCCGGGACCAAATATCCTATACATCGCTGATTATCAACTTAAATAATCTTGTTTTGGCCAAAGGTTTTCGTAGTTTGATTGTTTTTGTAATAATATGGTTATTTTGAACAGGCGGGCCTTTGATTTTTTTCATAGTTGTTTACAATGTCCAGGGGTGTTTACTTAGTAATCAAACATATAGCTGTGTGGAATCGGGTTCGAAATAAACTAAATGTACTAGCTGGTATCACGTATTCCGTTCTATTTAATGGGGTAACGGTAACATTATATACTGTAGTGGAAAATACTTGTGGTACTCAAATACTATCGATACGTACCTTCACTGATATTCATAGCTCTCGTCACGGTAAATGGATGGTTACAAATCTAGCAAAGATAAAATGAAGTAACGTTTTACTATCAAGTGAATCGATAAGCAGATGACCAATGGTTTTGTCATACTGACTCATTGGTCTAATACCAAATGAGTAAATGTCAAAGTAAGGATATATCTATCTTGTTATATAACCACACCGACAACGTACATGCAAATGTCTACTTTTGCCTTTGATATCAACCATTACACACAATGCTGACACAACGAGGAGCGGAAAGTTTGGTTCTGGGAAGTTTGTGAAGCGAGATTCCGCTGCACGGTAGTAAGTTCCTTTACCTATATACGTAAAATACATGTGCTCATTAACGCTGATTTAGAAGTGCAATTGGTTAGTTTAAATGTTGTCGACTTGTCGATTGGTGTAAATGTCTGATTGATAAGATTTCACTAACAAGTCTATAAGTTACCATACCAACGTGACTCTCTCAAGCTTACGTGAAATTGAATAAAACTTAAACGCGTTTTGTTTTTATCTATATGTCGTATGTATATATGCCTGGTGGTTCGGTATTTGTTTACGTAAGTATCATTTCGGAACATACATGTATCATTTCGGAACATACATGTATCATTTCAGGTATCATTTCGGAACATACATGTATCATTTCGGAACATACATGTATCATTTCAGGTATCATTTCGGAACATACATGTATCATTTCGGAACATACATGTATCATTTCAGGTATCATTTGGAACATACATGTATCATTTCGCGTATCATTTCGGAACATACATGTATCATTTCAGGTATCATTTCGGAACATACATGTATCATTTCGCGTATCATTTCGGAACATACATGTATCATTTCGCGTATCATTTCGGAACATACATGTATCATTTCGCGTATCATTTCGGAACATAATTGTATCATTTCGCGTATCATTTCGGAACATACATGTATCATTTCGCGTATCATTTCGGAACATACATGTATCATTTCGCGTATCATTTCGGAACATACATGTATCATTTCGCGTATCATTTCGGAACATACATGTATCATTTCGCGTATCATTTCGGAACATACATGTATCATTTCGCGTATCATTTCGGAACATACATGTATCATTTCAGGTATCATTTCGGAATATACATGTATCATTTCAGGTATCATTTCGGAACATACATGTATCATTTCAAGTATCATTTCGGAACATACATGTATCATTTCAAGTATCATTTCGGAACATGCATGTATCATTTCGGAACATACATGTATCATTTCGGAACATACATGTATCATTTCAAGTATCATTTCGGAACACACATGTATCATTTCAGGTATCATTTCGGAACATGCATGTTTCATTTCGGAACATACATGTATCATTTCGGAACATACATGTATCATTTCAGGTATCGTTTCGGAACATACATGTATCATTTCAGGTATCATTTCGGAACATACATGTATCATTTCGCGTATCATTTCGGAACATACATGTATCATTTCGCGTATCATTTCGGAACATACATGTATCATTTCGCGTATCATTTCGGAACATACATGTATCATTTCGCGTATCATTTCGGAACATACATGTATCATTTCGCGTATCATTTCGGAACATACTAGTATCATTTCGCGTATCATTTCGGAACATACATGTATCATTTCGCGTATCATTTCGGAACATACATGTATCATTTCGCGTATCATTTCGGAACATACATGTATCATTTCGCGTATCATTTCGGAACATACATGTATCATTTCGCGTATCATTTCGGAACATACATGTATCATTTCGCGTATCATTTCGGAACATACATGTATCATTTCGGAACATACATGTATCATTTCGGTTATCATTTCGGAACATATATGTATAATTTCTAACTTTTTGATTGTCCTAGATTTATATATCAGATGACGTCGAAGAAGCAGAAAACGTTTACCGTTTCAGAAATCCTGGTTTTAATATTTTGGCACTTTTTCAGGGTGTTCCGTGTTTATATCTCTTTTCGTTATATATTGCGAATTTGAGTTTGAATTGTGATTCATTTTTCATGTCGGTGGTTTCTTTGCTGCGTTTGTATAACTTTATATAAATCAGATACATAATTTAATGGGTATTATGTTTTCGGTCAATTTAAATTTTCAATGATCACATGATCAGTTTTCTCTGTACAAATCCGTTCCCATGTCGATAAAACTTTTTATGTAATTCGGGGAAAATGAATAGTCTGTTAAGTGATTTAGTCAGTAAACAGTACACGTCTATGTGTAATGTCTTCATGCATGTATGAACGAAGTAAATATATATTCTGATATTTTTGAAAAAAAAATGCTCATGCTTGTTTGATATTTCAACCAGTCATATTTGTATTTCAACATATGTCCTTCACTTTTTCAAAACATGTTTGCGTAAAAGAAATATTGATTAAAAATTTTCCTAATTGTGCTCGCACGATAATTACCCGAAATTGAATTGCATAGAAAATAAATCCTTTATGCGTGTTCTGTCATTCATATATGAATGTATTGACACAAGAATGATGGGTCATAGGACCAGCCGTCACACTGTTGTAGTGTGCTTTCCTTTGCCTGACTTTGCTTTTAATAAACGGAAACGAATTGATTTAAAACTTTTTTTCAAATCGAAAATATAGCAAATATAAATGTATAGATAATAACTGCGAGATTTAAATAAGACGATTTATTATTTATTTCAGTTTAAATTGTACCAATGATTTACCTGATGCAGTAACTAGTAAACATAAAACTCCCGGGTCATTTTAAAAAAAGTAATGCGGGTTTAAGTTATCTAACCACTGTAAACGTTGAAGAGTAGCCCCTAAAAACCAAAATCTAGCATTGTTTTATTCGTTATTTTTTCTCGCTCTGATGGATTATTTATTGTCTTACCACAGCGAATAGGATGTAAACAACCACAAGGTTTATTGGCACGAAGGCAAACTATAATCCCAAATATTTAGGCAGAGGTCTTACAGAGACCATAATAGAAACGAGTCTTACCTTTCTGTGTCCATTATTGACGCATATCATTCACATTTCTATAGCTGAACAAAGAACAGACTAAAAGTCACGTGAGTGGTTAGTCTAGTTTTAATGATAAGGTTATACAAAAGACACACCAATAAATGTCCTAGTTCGGATTGAGATTAAATGCTAAGGTCAGAATCCTCTTCGTCTTCCAGTCCATTTTCTCATTCCTTGAAACCAAAATTGCTTGTCTGTTTATCAGGTGTCTAGAATAAGTCACGTGTCATGTCGCGATAATCCGTACATTCTGTGTACGTGATGAATACTAACGATAAACCGAAAAGTGTTGTCCGGACGTGTGAATTTATTCCAGCAAGTGTTTGTTAACGGTAAAATACATATACCTTCAGATCACAGATCGTGTTGCCGGTTGCCTGTACAAGAACTGAGGATATTACCGACAGTCTCCTTTACGATAACATGAATTGTATTATGCTAGAAACGTGCCAGCACTATTCCTCATGTACACTGTATGATGCAAATATCGTAGATAGTAGAAGTCCTAGCAATATTCTTGTGATTGTGTTATAGGAACTTCTGTTGACATAACGAAGCCGAAGAGAACGAGTCAAAATAAAGATATCTTTATGAAAGGTTTGTCGATCAAAAGAATTATAACTCACTCGAACCCCGGTACTTCTGACAGTAGAAACGTTGTTTATTCAAAGAAAAGACAGCTACATTTGTTGTTTAATTGAAGATAATGTCATTTGAACATTTAAAGCACTATTCACTCAGAATTAGGATAAATCGAAGTAAGCATTGAAATTTCAAAAAATATAATGGAATATTGATGAACAACATTATTTTTCCGATTTTGAATATCAACCAAACCTGACAAATTTAATGTTCAAAATTTCATGGATTTATCGTTAATGTTCCAACTTTTAAAACGCTAAGAGTTGATGATAAAAACCTGTCTTAATTTCGCAACATGTACAAGTTTCAACACTGTTAGCCCCAGGCCCAAACTGGTGTATGATTCAATCACATTGGCTAAACTCTATCGATAACTATGTACTATTCACTTAAGTATGTGTTGTACAATCATTTCACATATGAACGAGAGAGAATAGCTTGCTTTCAGTGACTGTTCACTTTACGATTTCAAACATGTTGCGAATATTTTTTCTGGTACAGCTAAACAAATCAATAGTTGTTGATGGTATCTTCGGGAAATTCTCGCAAAAAACCTCATTTGTTCGGATAGAAAATTTCACAGCAATATCTTTTTAATCTAACCCGTTTTCACACTCATTTAAACATGGATTTTTCTTCCATTACTCCGTCAAACACCGACTGGCAAAACAGATGTTCTCTGGCACGAAGGAATGAATAGTTTACACGGTCGACAGATTTTGAAAATAAAAGTTTAGCACGACGAAAAAGTGCTTAATAGCAAGTACTGATGATTTGTAAATAGCCATAATTATTAGCCTTTCTGAAGTAACGTGATAAAAAAAGTTGATTGTTGACATCACGTAGTTGTACTGACTGACCTATGTAAATTTACGTAGGTTAAATTTAATTATAGGATATACTATTAAATAAGGATGGGAGTTCCAGATCAAAAATGTAAACAAAACATTCAACATCAAATCAAACTTTCTAATTATACATATACATGGTCGAGGCGGAAGAATCACGTAAAACTTTACGTGTTTAGGTATTGTTACAACAAGGCTTTGAGTTCGGACTTATTAATACCAAAATATTTATTTCGGTGTCAGTCGTTAAGCTGAGGTCACACAGAAAAGTATTCACAGCAATGGAGTCATCTTTACGCATAAATTACCTCTGTCTTATTGAAAGTGTTAAGAGACATGATCTAATAACAATCCTAGTGGAGCGATATAAGAGGAAATTATGTTGTCTGCGATTGGTGTAGGCATAACAACCTTGATGCTATTAAAGCTTTCATTTGGTATTCATGGACTTATGAATGCCAACTGGACTAAAATTTATCTTAAAGCGCTCATGCCAAGCGAAAGCAGTTGTACTTATATTCTTATGTTATCTGACTTCCAAAACTAAACATTTCTCACGGATACAGTGTCAGTGCCAAAACTTCGTAAATATTAAACCAATACAAAACACTGAGGAATATTTTCACATTTTTAATTTTAATATTGTAAATTCGAATACGTCAATAGTAAATGATAAACTAAAATTGAATCACAATACACGGTATGGTGGTTAACAGAACTGTTGATACAATAGGGCCTAAACTTCTATTTCCAATGTACACCATCAAAAAGATCATATCAGCACAATCAGGACCCAAAATATAACTCAATATAAATATAGCAATATATCAACAAATGGAAAAACATTTCGTTATTAATTCAATTTTTGTGGTTTTATTCAAATCTTGAAAATGATATTTAAAAAATCTCTAAAATTGCAAATTTTATAGTAAATGTGTTATGACAGACCAACATCAGAGTTTGAATTACATCGCCATCACACTGTTTTTATGATGCTGTGTATTTCATTGTTTGCCTTTACTCTATCTTATAATCTTGGAGATTACTGATGGAATTTTGTCCTCAAGATTCGCCGCATCGTCCATGACATGTGTTAATTCATTCGAAAAGTGGGATGGTTCAGAATTTTTTTATATATGAAAATTGCTAGCAAAAGTATTGAATCATCGGACAAGGCCACCTCCCAGTCTAGATATTTCTTTCCACCAGTATTGGTTGTGCGGTTGCCACAGTCTAATTGTTAAATGCTCTTCACACTTATACCTTCTGTATATTATTTACTGTCATGGCTGACAGTACACGGACTTAATGATATTAGATATAACAAATTAGTAAAACAACAAGCCAATGCTTTCCAAGCCTAGGTCAATGGTAGACCTATAACAAACCGTTACAGATTACTTATTTGAGTGTGAGCTTGTAATGTATTCTACTGATCAACACTTGTATAGAGTGCAGCATAGGTATATATGTTCAAGATTCTGCAGTATTTTTCCATCACACTGCAGGCATGGTCACAAAGTTGATATGCTAAGATTTCAATATCTGCCTAATATTTCGGAAGATAAAGAAAACGGAGATAACAAAATTGTAAACAAATGATTAGGATAATCTTTATATGATCTAGTTTTATTATGATTAATATCATTTAAGGGCAGTCTCCCTATGTATACCTGTGAGTGCGTGTGTTTAAGGAAGGCTGCGATATATTAGTGTAAGCCTCCTTTTGTTTTGCGGACTGAAGCCGACATTAAAGTGTTTTTGCATACTGAAACATGCTGCGGAAGGCTCCAAGCTGGAAATCCCACCGGTCACTTGATACTGACAAAGGGCGCACCAGCCGTTCTCTAGATACACAGTATTACGTATCACAAATGGCGCACTAGCTGTTCTCTAGATACCCAGTATTACGTTTCACAAAGGGCGCACCAGCTGTTCTCTAAATACATAGTATTACGTATCACAAATGGCGCACCAGCCGTTCTCTAGATACACAGTATTACGTATCACAAAGGGCGCACCAGCCGTTCTCTAGATACATAGTATTACGTATCACAAAGGGCGCACCAGCCGTTCTCTAGATACATAGTATTACGTATCAGAAAGGGCGCACCAGCCGTTCTCTAGATACACAGTATTACGTATCACAAAGGGCGCACCAGCTGTTCTCTAGATACACAGTATTACGTATCACAAAGGGCGCACCAGCCGTTCTCTAGATACATAGTATTACGTATCACAAAGGGCGCACCAGCCGTTCTCTAGATACATAGTATTACGTATCAGAAAGGGCGCACCAGCTGTTCTCTAGATACATAGTATTACGTATCAAAAAGGGCGCAGCAGCCGTCTCTAGATACATAGTTTTACGTATCACAAAGGGCGCACCAGCCGTTCTCTAGATACATAGTATTACGTATCAAAAAGGGCGCACCAGCTGTTCTCTAGATACATAGTATTACGAATCACAAAGGGCGCACCAGCCGTTCGCTAGATACACAGTATTACGTATCACAAAGGGCGCACCAGCTGTTCTCTAGATACACAGTATTACGTATCACAAAGGGCGCACCAGCCGTTCTCTAGATACATAGTATTACGTATCACAAATGGCGCACCAGCCGTTCTCTAGATACACAGTATTACGTATCAAAAAGGGCGCACCAGCCGTCTCTAGATACAAAGTTTTACGTATCACAAAGGGCGCACCAGCCGTTCTCTAGATACACAGTATTACATATCACAAAGGGCTCACCAGCCGTTCTCTAGATACATAGTATTACGTATCACAAAAGGCGCATCAGCTATTCTCTAGATACATAGTATTACGTATCACAAAGGGCGCACCAGCTGTTCTCTAAATACATAGTATTACGTATCACAAAGGGCGCACCAGCCGTTCTCTAGATACACAGTATTACGTATCACAAAGGGCGCACCAGCCGTTCTCTAGATACCTAGTATTACGTATCACAAAGGGCGCACCAGCCGTTCTCTAGATACATAGTATTACGTATCAGAAAGGGCGCACCAGCTGTTCTCTAGATACATAGTATTACAAAGGGCGCACCAGCCGTATCACAAACGTATCACAAAGGCGCACCAGCCGTTCTCTAGATACCCAGTATTACGTATCACAAAGGGCGTACCAGCCGTTCTCTAGATACACAGTATTACGTATCACAAATGGCGCACCAGCCGTTCTCTAGATACATAGTATTACGTATCACAAAGGGCGCACCAGCCGTTCTCTAGATACATAGTATTACGTATCAAAAAGGGCGCAGCAGCCGTCTCTAGATAC
Organism: Ylistrum balloti; assembly: GCF_031769215.1. NCBI lineage: Eukaryota > Metazoa > Mollusca > Bivalvia > Pectinida > Pectinidae > Ylistrum > Ylistrum balloti. The sequence goes on along the minus strand of NW_026782421.1, from coordinate 138,866 downwards.
ATAGTTTTACGTATCACAAAGGGCGCACCAGCCGTTCTCTAGATACATAGTATTACGTATCACAAAGGGCGCACCAGCCGTTCTCTAGATACATAGTATTACGTATCACAAATGGCGCACCAGTCGTTCTCTAGATACACAGTATTACGTATCACAAAGGGCGCACCAGGTTCTCTAGATACACAGTATTACGTTACAAAAATCTCGGAGCAGACGTCTCTAGTTAGATAGTTTTACGTATCACAAAGGGCGCACCAGCCGTTCTCTAGATACATAGTATTACGTATCACAAAGGGCGCACCAGCCGTTCTCTAGATACGTATCACAAAGGGCGCACCAGCTGTTCTCTAGATACACAGTATTACGTATCACAAATGGCGCACCAGCCGTTCTCTAGATACCCAGTATTACGTATCACAAAGGGCGCACCAGCCGTTCTCTAGATACATAGTATTACGTATCACAAATGGCGCACCAGCCGTTCTCTAGATACACAGTATTACGTATCACAAAGGTCGCACCAGCCGTTCTCTAGATACCCAGTATTACGTATCACAAAGGGCGTACCAGCCGTTCTCTAGATACACAGTATTACGTATCACAAATGGCGCACCAGCCGTTCTCTAGATACATAGTATTACGTATCACAAAGGGCGCACCAGCCGTTCTCTAGATACATAGTATTACGTATCAAAAAGGGCGCAGCAGCCGTCTCTAGATACATAGTTTTACGTATCACAAAGGGCGCACCAGCCGTTCTCTAGATACATAGTATTACGTATCACAAATGGCGCACCAGCCGTTCTCTAGATACACAGTATTACGTATCACAAAGGGCGCACCAGCCGTTCTCTAGATACACAGTATTACGTATCAAAAAGGGCGCAGCAGCCGTCTCTAGATACATAGTTTTACGTATCACAAATGGCGCACCAGCCGTTCTCTAGATACATAGTATTACGTATCACAAATGGCGCACCAGTCGTTCTCTAGATACACAGTATTACGTATCACAAAGGGCGCACCAGCCGTTCTCTAGATACACAGTATTACGTATCAAAAAGGGCGCAGTAGCCGTCTCTAGATACATAGTTTTACGTATCACAAAGGGCGCACCAGCCGTTCTCTAGATACATAGTATTACGTATCACAAAGGGCGCACCAGCCGTTCTCTAGATACACAGTATTACGTATCACAAAGGGCGCACCAGCCGTTCTCTAGATACACAGTATTACGTATCAAAAAGGGCGCAGTAGCCGTCTCTAGATACATAGTTTTACGTATCACAAAGGGCGCACCAGCCGTTCTCTAGATACATAGTATTACGTATCACAAAGGGCGCACCAGCCGTTCTCTAGATACACAGTATTACGTATCACAAAGGGCGCACCAGCCGTTCTCTAGATACACAGTATTACGTATCAAAAAGGGCGCAGCAGCCGTTCTCTAGATACATAGTTTTACGTATCACAAAGGGCGCACCAGCCGTTCTCTAGATACATAGTATTACGTATCAAAAAGGGCGCAGCAGCCGTCTCTAGATACATAGTATTACGTATCAAAAAGGGGCGCAGCAGCCGTCTCTAGATACATAGTATTACGTATCAAAAAGGGGCGCAGCAGCCGTCTCTAGATACATAGTATTACGTATCAAAAAGGGCGAGAGATAACTTAGTTAAGAGAAATACAGTTTTAGTTGCTTCTCTAGAAAACTGAACAACCAAAAATATTTTTGAACTTAACTATTTCAAATTGAATTAGTTAATTTAACCGTTTGTGTATGCTTTATTTCCTTTTGACTTTAATGAAAAAAAATTCTGTTTATCGAATAAAAATATCTTTCGTAAAAGCAGATTTGTAATGTTACGTTACATATTTTACGTGATGCGTATCTGGTAGTTGTCATTACATTAAGAACTGACGTCATACTTCTGAAAGCATGCCAAATGATATTACATACGATCGAAATGATCCGTTAATATCATTTGCTAAAATTGCAGTGAAAACTTAACATAATTTGATTTTCATACAAGTGGTATTTGATATTTGTAAACCACTAAGGATCCAGCATCTTCTTTACAGTGTTTTTGTATCATAACTTAAGATAAATACAGTATTCCATTAAGATATGGATTTGAAAACTTTGAGGATGCATCCAGAGGCTGTTGGTTGCTTGTAGTCTATGAACACACATACTTCACGGCAGTGATAACATCATAGCGTGGGGTCGTGCAGAAGGGCGTATATTGGTTTGGTCTCGGTAGGAAATGCTCGCTTGATGATGATGTAAGACCTCAAAATACACCACATTGAGTAGACTAGAAAATAATTGTTAACGAAATATCATATCTGATTTGAATTAAATACTAACATAACTTTTTCCAGATAACACTTTGCAGTTTCTGATTAAGAACGATCTAGGGTATAAAACATTTGCCCCCTTCCCAACTCAAGGAAAGTGAAAACCGCAATACAAGTTCAAATCTTTTAGAAGATACATAGTACTTAAAACTGTTAAATAACACTAATACGAGAATATCTATTTTGGCAGGCAATGCTGGTATTGTGATTTTTCGTTAAAGGCGTATGATTTAGCAAAGGAGGTCACAAAAGGAAATCTTATGTGTGCAACTTGTTTGTTAAAGCATGATGTATTTTAAAATGGTTTATTGAAAACAAACTTTAAAAAGGAATCTTTTTCTTTTTTACGGAGAAATTAAGAGGATGGGGATGTTATCTCATGGCTATTCTTTAAACTTGAATGTATATGTCCACGAACTGTTATAAGTAGTATACGTTGAGTTAATTAGCTATAATTATCCACCAACTCAATTGTCCACGAATCAGTTATAAAAAAGCAAAAATAAGGAAAGTATCAACGAAATTGTTCCTAAAGAAAAGATATGGATGAACAGTAGTCGATATACTGTACTCTTATATAACATGATAAAGTACAATAAGCACGGGCAGAATCTACGACAGTAAACTGATCAGACCCAAGGCTTATCTAAACACGACCATAAATGGTAAATGTAAGTTCAATAGATGTTACACCATTGTCCATCCATTTGTTGGGCTTCGTCACCTTTCGGAGTGGCTTATACTTCAGTAGGATGGTTGTATGGGTTTACAAGTATGTTATCAAGCCCAGTTTAGTATGCATGTGTAATAGTGGTTCACATTTGTATCAGTTATACACACTTGTAGATCGGGCTTATATACTAGACGGTAGAACTAGTTACATGGATAGGAGTGGTTCACTCTGTACCAAGAAGTTTTTATATTCTGTGTACAAGTATGAACGGTGATATTACTTTAAGAAATTTTTTTATGCTCGTAGGAGTGTTATTTTCATATATGCATGAAAGTGTAGCTTTTTTGGTATACACGTGCAGGAATGTTATATCTTATTGTAGGAGTGGTGTACGTCAAGGAACGATGTGTATACATAGATAAAAATAAAATAAATGTGTAGAAGACTTGTTTCACGTATGGAGTGGTTTATGCACGTGTAGGAGTGTTGATTGAGTGAGCTATATACGTAGTCAAGTATTGGTTGGTTTAGGAACCAATGTATATCCATGTTTTTATACGCCTACCTATGAAACCAGTGATGCAATATATCTACAAATTGCACATTTGTGTAGAATAATATCAAAACCTGATACAGACCTTACATGTCTAAAGTACAGTTAGAATTCAGTTTTCTGTTTTGTAAATCACCAAAAAATTTTGATATTCTATATGCCTTCGGACTAAAATAAATATTCTTTGTTGGATGAAATATATCTTACAGTTCTCATTGAGTGCGGGATACGAGAGGGTTTTTTTATTGAATTAAATTTGACTCTTTTGTGTCATTTCAAATATAAAAATCCCCAATCGGCCATCCAGCCTTCCTGTAATTATGCATTTCCGTTGCAAATGTGTCTAAAGCATCAGACTTATTACCAAGGTTATGTCAATGTAACATACTCGTGTTTGTCTGTAGACTGCTTTATCACAATACCTCCTCAATGAACTAACTGTCCAAGTAACAGAGATGAAAGTAATGATGTTTGTCTTACTGAAAGAATCGCCTTAAGGATAATAAGTTTTATAAACCTTCAACATGTTGTAAGGATTGCTGCCGCATACTGTACCAATGATAAGAAAACATAGCGCTTGATTCAAGATCTAAACAAAGGACCTATGTTTCTTTAAACATCCACATCCTGCACATGTCTGGAACTGAATCAAAGCCTCTGTGTATCATAAGTTAACACTCAAACATCGCCTAATCTTATCTAGAATTGACATATCGACCACAAACAAGGCAGCATGCATGTCATTTTCTATATCCATAAAACGCATGAATGAGAGCACATTATGTATTATAAAAGTTTGGTAAATTTCGACCAATATTCAAGAGTATGGCGTATGTAAAGTAAATCTGTTTCATGTATATCTTGTCAGAACACCATTCAAACGATTCTCATTCAACTTCCACAACGACTCAAAATAAAAAAGAGAGAATGAGGAAAACGATAAACAACAGACCCATTCAAAAGTTCAGGTCAAAAACCTCGGTGTCTTTGGATGTGAGGGGTACAGAGGCCAGTTTTATACTGAAATCAGCTATACGGACAATTGTCTGGACATCGAAACTCTCAGATAGTTACAGGAAAGATTTTTAACGGAATAGAATTTCTCCAAATATTTAAACAATGTCTAGCCAAGTCAGACGTGTTATATAGGTGTGGAGATTAATAATTCAACATGGCGTGTTTCCTGAAATATATTTTCTGAAAGAATACCATAATATGTGGCAGCTCTCATTCTTCCCTTTTGACGTGATTGACATACATATAAGGCGATGCGTGATCGTTTTCCTAGCCAATAGATATTTCTATGTGTATCTGTTAAATATTTATTTTCCTTTTCATCATTCACTGGGATGCTGGCACATCCGGAAAGAACCGATATTAAATATACAATGGATGAACACAAAGAGAATCAATAGGAATCGTTGAGTTATGTAGAATATTCAAGATCGGATTTTTTTTTAATTTTCGGGAAACAACAATACCAGAATGATCAAAAAGTGCAATTATCACAATAACATTTTAGCGCATTTATTTCACAAGAAAAAAGCATCGCTGAATTAAGATTACCGACAAAATGATCACGTTTATAGCATGTCATGGTCGTTGAATATTGGCTCTTTAAAATGCAATCGTAGCAAGTGTCCAAAACAGTGAGAATTTATACAAACTATTTGAATACAGGTTTTCAGAGACAGAAAACAGATATAAACAAAACAGGAGTTGTTTGATTCTATCGCTTTAAATAGGAATTTTATTTTGGGTTTAATCACCGCCACAATGTAATCCGATGAATAAGTGATCATTAAACAGCCAACACATGCTATAAACATAAAGAAATCTCATGGAACAACACGACAAAAACAAAGCACCTTTATCTTCCGTGTGGTGTTAGGCAATTTAGCAACTGTCCGCAATATAGCTGATGGTGTCCCTGACTTCAAGCTTGGGTTAGCTTCTGGCACTGCACTTTATTTATCAGCGTACGGATTTCTGTGTCTAGACCAAAGGCTTATTTTACCAACACCAGCAATTATGGAAATTCTCTGAGAAAATAACAATTATGATAATGATCGTCCGCAGGGTTAGAGCTTCCAGACGACTGAAACTGATACCGTCGTTAGCCTACGGACCTTGTATCTTTAAACGTTAAATGGCATAGCAGGTTATCCGTTAACTTTTGCCGATGATGTAATGCTCTTTTAGTCGATATTTCAATCGACTATTGAATGATTTAAGAACTGGTGTTTTCTACGCTTCATATTTCCAGTAAAGAACCCATTACAAAAACGTAATGCTGTAAACGATACGACGCATGCGTCGATATGGACAATCATACTTCAGGCAGTATGTAATACCTGATCAATTCAAATGTAAGGTTGTTGGTTTTTGTTGTTGTTGTTTTTTTGTTTTTTTGTTTTTTTTTTTTTTTTTGGGGGGGGGGGGGTTGGGGGGGGTGACTTGGTGGCCTGTTCCAATTACGGGCTGTACTCTTAATCTGTCTATCATGTGACCGCACTCGTACGTAAAAACAAATGATTGACACCACAAGTGCTATGCAAATACGATTATGCTGTTTGCTTTAATTGCCGGAAAACTCTTCACACACATGCTCTTGGTTTTATGAAATTCATTCAAACCCTAACAGCTCTTGGAGGCTTCTGTCATATTTGAATTCTGCGATTGTGTCGAATGTTCGTTTTGATAACTTACTTTAAACATCGTCTGCAGTATTTTTTTTTTCATTTTTATCTACGAAGGGCGTTAGTATGCAATAGTATGATGTATCAGTAAACTACATATCCACTACAGATAAACACATTGTATAAACTTACACGAATCTGAAGCGACTGTGAAACCGGTACCGTGCTGACCAACAGTAACTACACTACAGCAGTATGTATGTGTCTAGGCCATTTTTGTAATTGCTTGAGAACTTTGTACATTAAGAGACCGTCAATAAATCAGTCTGTAGCTACATAAAATTTGCACGCCATCGTATGAATAAAAGGCTGATATAGTAACAACATTGCCGAAACGTTGTATCATGAAGGTAAAATCATCAACATTTACGAATTAAAGTATGATACAGTACAGCATTGCCTTGTAGAAGCCTTGTATCCTTAAGGTTAAATCATCAACATTTACAAGGTGATGTTGAAAATTGTACATTTTCCCAAAAATCAGAACTTAATATCCTCCCTCCTCATCCCCTCACTCTTTAAAAAATGCCATATTTGTGTATATATATCATAACATCGGAAATTTACACCTTACACCTAGTTGATGAAAGGTAGATCTAGTATAAAGGTCGTTCAATTTTACAATTTGAGTAAGCCCGATTCAGTATTAATGTGAGTGGTATATCACGCACGTGGCGATTGTAGTTTCCGTATGACTTTGAAATGCCTCTTAGAGATTATTTGCCGACTGTCAAACCTAACTTCATGTTCCTCTTTTATATGTCTAAGTCATCGGACTCGCGTGTTTGTGAATTTATAGAATTTCTATAGATTTATTTGCCGAGTAGAAGTTGTAAGCTTTTAATGATGCAGCTTAGTGTGCTTTCATATTGTAACTATCCTGTGCACACACGAAATATCCATTATTGTGATGACCTTGACAAGGTCGATTCTGGAAACAATAATTTTTGAATTATAACATATGCAAGTTAAAAGCAAGTTTTGTTTAATTCTGGTTTGTAAGTTCATGGAAAATCATGATATTTTTAACGAGAATACTATTTACATTGAAAAATATCATTCATGGAAATATATAACTGTGTTCATTCATTAGCCGATAGAAGATATTTTGATGATGTCAGCATTTACACTGACCGCGATCGAATTTTAATTGATATAATAAAATCATATTTTGTTATGAAATTTGCTTTTTAATTTGATTGCTAAGATATTATGGATTCCAACTGTAAGCGATGTTTAGAGTTTAAGCTAAGGCATGTTGTTATTTACAATATTCTGCTTTGAGTTATTGCCATTTAACTCACGCGGAATGCCGCTTGCTTTTTATTAATATTGATTAATATGTTTCCTATTTCTATTCGGGAATGTTAAGAGCGAAGGGCTTTTAGAGAGTGTTAGTACGACGCACATGTCTATAGAAAGCTTCTCTACCCTTATGCTATAAATCAGACACCTCTGCGTCCTTATACGACACACACAACAAACATATGTGCTCGGGGAAGTATTTCTTCGTTCATCTCCCGTCGTTTAAGATTTTACAACAACAAAGTAAAACAGTTCCAAAGGGTAATTTGACTTCTGACGGGGGCGTGTTTAATGTCACCACGCTGATATTATAGCAGGGCATTGCATACCTATACTTAAGTGAAGAAGAATTGATAGAAAATCTTTATCCCTCATTATCATTGAACATTGAAGAGAACAAAAGTGACCTGCAGAACGCATTGCGTCACAAAAATTAATATGTACCTATTCGTGTTTTGTATGAACTGAGGTGATACAGGGACGAATGCATCAGCTAAGATATGATCAAATGTGAGAGGAGTGGATGTGCTTACATTCATTAGTGCAAACATGTTGTACATAACATGCAATTGAAGAAAATTATTGAAAGGTTATTAGGGAGTAAATAAATAGATGGTATTAGAAAGAGGGACGGCGGGTCGAAAAGGAAGCAGGACAAGAAAAAGAAGGTTTGTGTGTGTGAAAGAGAGAGAGGATAGTAAGGAAAAAGTGGGAAACAAAGACAGACAAACAGATAGATAGACAAACAGACAGACAGACGGACTGACTGATAGACAGATTGAGAAAGTATTCTCCAATGTGTTTCGAACGCCATATAGGCGTTATACTGAGTAGTTGTACATTTATATATTACGGAAGAGCTATTAAAAACAAAGCGGCAGTTATAAATAAATGTATAAGATAATAAAATAAAGATAACATGTTTTGCTTTCCATTAGTATATTATGAAAATATACAATTAAAAAATATGAGACATTTTGTGATAAATAGCCGGTTTATTATTGAGATAATGTTGCTATAGACATCTATTGCTGTAGATGAATAGGACTAGATTAATTTCGCTTTTCCGTTGCAGTTTGTTTCAGTCACCTGTCTTTATTCAGCAACGACGTTTTTTTCCGAAACGTGAATAGTTATGGTTATCGAATGATTGAAATTGGTGAACAAAAGTGTTTTCGTTCAAAATGCTTCATAATATCCTCACGAACATATTTATCATTCTAATGCCCTGTACCTACCTTTGTCCCGAGGTTATTAATATATCCTATGTTTTGTATTTTTCAGGATGGACAGTATTATTGGTTCGGTCGGTCGGGTAGCTAACGTTAAGGTCCGAAACGATGACGACATTGTGGATCGTGTCAACCATTTCTATACGACAGGTATTTTCATAATCTTCACGGTAGTGGTCAGTGCCCGCCAATATGTGGGAGATCCTATCAGGTGTTGGTGTCCGGCTCAGTTCCCCAGCACCCACGTAGACTACACAAACAATATCTGTTGGATCTCCAACACCTATTACATCCCTATGAAGGACATTGTACCACCCATAGAGCAGCTGCACATGCGCAAAGAGAAAGAACTGAACTATTACCAATGGGTTCCGGTGATGCTTTTGGTACAAGCTTTGCTTTTTTATTGTCCTTGTATCATTTGGAGATTAATGAATGGGAACTCCGGAATAAACGTGGATCGGATTGTGAGTCTGGCTGGAGATGCACAATATGAAAGTCCAGACAATCGCATACGGACTATAAAGTATCTAGTCCGACATATGGACAGGTGCTTAGATAATCAAAGGGACACACGAGGATGGTGCTGTGTGACGTTACGTCATATCCTGTCTGCCAAATTATCTCTTATATGTGGCAGAAGGTATGGAAATTACCTTGTTGCTATATATCTGCTTATAAAGGCCTTATATATTGCAAATTGTATCGGTCAATTATTCATGCTCAATTCTTTCCTGGGGACGGATTATCATGTGTATGGATTTCAGGTCATGGAAGAACTCATTGACGGAAAGGAGTGGACAGCTTCTCATCGCTTTCCGCGAGTCACGCTGTGTGACTTCCAGATTCGACAAATTACAAATGTACAGCAGTATACCGTCCAATGTGTATTACCGATCAACTTGTTTAATGAGAAAATCTACATATTTATGTGGTTTTGGTTAGTATTTGTAGCCATTGTAACTTGTTACAGCTTCGCAAACTGGATCTGGCATATGATGTTTCCAACAACACGTATACAATATATCAGAAAATTTTTGAAACTGATGGACAGACTCGGTACAGGTCCGGACCGGAAGCTTGCTGGGCGTTTCGTTCTGGAATATCTAAGACATGACGGTGTTTTCACGTTGCGCTTGATAGGTAAAAACTCGAGTGACATCGTCGTCGCAGAAATTGTAGCCGGACTGTGGGACATGTACCGGAATAAAAAATCTATACAGATACGCTCCAATTTAAATGGACACGAGACAGAGGGCGAAGATGTATGACTATGTAACGGAGGGTCGCACGTTGTGCATGAGAGGGATTATGGGACAGTTTAAAGGAACAATACTCGACCCCCAAAGGGATATAACTCCAAAAGTAACATTCAGCCAAAATAATTGCTCCTTTTACAACGGAAAGGTATCATGTTTCGTCAGAAATGACCAGAAACTCTTACCATGTAATATTCAACTGATGTAACTATTCAAATACGTGTGTGATGGACCAGAACTTACTGTTGTGTGATTTTCGGAGATGAAGTGTCAGCAGACACATCTCGCAGAACAATCAGGTTGAATGGAATGCGAGGAATACCAACATACCCATTTTCTGCCTTTATTCAAATATCAACGCCAATGCCGTCCTATTAAGTGTCAAGGAAAACAATGCATGTGCGCCATGGTGTGTTTCTATAAATCAGTCTTTCAATCACGGAATCAAAAATAACAGTGACATGTTAGGCTTTTCGTTCAAAGTGATATCCACTTACGCAAATATACAAGTGTTCTGAAAGGCTGAACGGCATCTTGAGGCCTTTTGATCGCAAGTAAAAACTCGACTTCGGTTATTTTTCCCCACCTGAAATCCGGTCACTGATTGCTAGCCAGGATTAAGTTCAGTATTTTCGTGAAGACAACTCGAAATCGAAATATTTGACAAATGATTAATTTCATGGCCATAACCTGATGTTTAAAAAACGTCCAGATCGTAAGTTTTGAATGACTTTTCTAACCATGGTTGAAATCATTATGGTTAATTGTATGGCTAACTTGAACTAAACTCAAAAGCTTTGTTAGCTGCTTTGCTCACCCAATTAGGTGTTAACGTATACCCGCAAAGAATTAGCGTGAATTGTAGGAGGAATGAGCAAATTCCTGTCAAAGTAGTCTGATACCCGTTATATCGGTTTTCAATATCTCCCTCAAAAAACACTTGATACGTGGGTACTTATGACAATTGAACCCGTCCGTGCAAGCTATGCCACCAAATTGAATGAAGAACAATCGTACGTAGCTGTGTTGAATCGGAGTAATGCATAGATCCCTCTCATGACAAAATAGTGACTCTCCGTTGACCGAAATTTTCATCATATCATTCTTAGTGCTTTGACTGGTATGTCGAGGTCTGGAGTCTTGCAAAAGTACTTTTTATTGAATTTCATGATGAAATTAACGTTTTGGCAAAATAACATTTCGTGGACTTTCATAATACAATTAAAAGTGAACTGTAAGATGGAATTCAATTGACGATAAATGACATGTAAACATCCATGATAAAAACTTATACTTTCCTAATAAACAAGCAGAAAACATTTTAGAAATTCTTTAAATTTCTTTAAACTTTTAACGTTTCAGTTATTAGCATTTCATACACAAGATTTGGCTTCAAAAACACCAGTCATTAAGAATGTGAATTTATATACAGTTTCAACTGTCAGAGCAAAGAATTTTCAGACCTTGGTGTACCTTTTGCATTTTGTATATAATACATAAGCTAGTAGCATTGATAGGCTTTTTCGTATAGTCCTGTAAAATCTAGGAATACTAAGTCATGTGTATTCCATTGTATTCTGGTGTATTATATCGTATATTACGTTATACGACCGGAGACATCATACCAATGGCCTATGAACCATTAAGTATTTGTGAAAATGACCCGTGTTATGTGCCTGTGTGATGAAACATTGGAGGAGAATTGACAAAGCACAAGCCCAAATATGGAAATAGTAAAAAAAGCCAAAAGACATCAACAAGAAAACGGAACCTACGATTTCTTGTGCTATTTAATTGTTATACGAGTGTTAGGAATTTTAATGCTCTGTTTCAGAGCCAAAGAATGCGATGAAATCGATCAAAATAGTTTGTATGATCATCTTTGGCCAAAGAATATTCGCATGCTATACCTTCTTAATTTTTAACTGATCACAACAAAGATAAACATATTTTTTTCGACTTTTCTTCCCAATCTACTGATTTTTAAAAAAAATATGTATACGTTAAGCTTGTTTAACGAATATTTAGATAACACTCGGAAAATCCAGTAAGTCCACAACTTTATCGGTAAATGCAATGATTGATGTAAGGGAGCGAACACACCTTTTTAAAGAAAATATTGTCACTACTTTTCACATGTTGGTGTCCCTAATTTTCGGTGAGGAAAATACATCTTCAGATCCATGTAAACTGTCGGTTTGAATGCTATTGTAATAAAGGATAGTTTCTTCTTTTTTTCCATTTCAAAACATGAACGATTCCCTTTTCAATTTACAGTTAAAATAAAAAGTATTTTTTCGTTTACTATATCAATTTTGTTTCAGTCTTTAGCTCCTGGAGTGTGTCGTATAGAAATTAACCGGTTAGTTTCCAAGACAACAAAATTACCCAAACAAACTTACCAATACAATAGAGTTGTCGCAATTTTCCAAAGTTTTCACCCATAACCCATAACCCATAACAAATTTTTAAAAAAGATGATTTGTTTTCCTTGAATAAAGTCTGTATTTTGAACTGTTATCTTCGAGATGTTCAAAAGTTCAATCCTTACTGATGTAGTGGTACACGATACCAATAAGGAATAGTTACATGGTATTTAGAAAAAAATAAGATCTTCTCAACATTTTTGTACAGCAGAAGACCCTTACCTTTCCGGAACACCTGGTCTCTATACTTTTAAAAGATTTCCATGTAATTCTTTCTTTTCTGCCTGACATTATTTTTATATTAATTAAGAATATGTTCACGTGTCGTTATCATCTTTATTGAATTTGATTAAGTTTGAATTTAAAATGACATATTAATTCTCATCTCTTTATACTGATTTGGTATCTGCTATCTGCTTATCGACAGTAAAGATAACACTCGAATAGACCTTGACCTTGTAGATCTAGTTGGTGTTTGATAAATAACTTTGAATAATGTCATTTTATTTAAACATTTAAGAAATTGGAGAAATTATCATAGGACGTAGAGAAAATAACACAATTCAACGTTTCATACATAAATACATACAAAATTCATATTAATTTGATATGTTCTTTAGAAATAAACAATTGATAATAGAAATAAGCAATTGATAATAGAAATAAACAATTGATAATAGAAATAAACAATTGATAATAGAAATAAGCAATTGATAATAGAAATAAGCAATTGATAATAGAAATAAACAATTGATAATAGAAATAAGCAATTGATAATAGAAATAAACAATTGATAATAGAAATAAACAATTGATAATAGAAATAAGCAATTGATAATAGAAATAAGCAAGAAATAAACACAAATGATATCTCACGCTACTTGTGGTTATCTTAAATGCAAACGCAAATATAATTTCTGTTTAGATTATATTAAGTGTGATTTAAAAAAAAATGCGTTTTAGAATTCACTCTAAGGAACAAGGGATCCCAGGGGCCTATGGACATCGTGATAACTTATATACAACTCTATGCCAAATGGTGGATTCCGTTATCATTCCATGTTGTGAATGGTATGACGTGCGTTAGAGCGAATGAAAGTTTTTAAGTCGTCTAATTAGCATTAAAAATATTCACAACTTCACATATCAAATATGCAACTTTGATTAATATCAGTCGTTTGAAGATGTGTATAGCTGCATGCAAATTATATTATTGTAAAAAAAACGTTCTGATGTACATCATCTTTACCTTCGTTTGCTTGCCAACTGAAGTTACGTATGAAGGGACTTAACTCTTACCCGATCTCCGCGGAAGTTTTACTTCCGAGAAAAGTTGGTGTTCTGACAAATGTTGTCTTTTAAGTAATATTTAAGGTAGAAGTGCAATATCGACGATATAATTACTGATTAAAAAATCCGGAAATTATGGGTCGTTTTATTATAAAAAAGTTAGTATTAACGGAAAAGTCCCGTTTTACATTAAAAAAAATCATTATACATGTGTAATATATACTTATTCATTTGATTAGGCATTGTTGAAGAAAATAAATATCTAAATTTATCCTATTAATGACAAAAATACATATGATGAACGGAATAAATGAATTAAATGGCATCACATTCTTGTAATCTAAATAGTTCATTATCCAAAGAACTTTCTATATGAAGGTAGACTTGCCACATGTTGTATAGTGTATAGATAGATTTAGAATACAGCTGCCGTGTTAAATACATGCTAAAGTGTACCAAAAGAAAAACATATTAATACCAATAAAACAAAAAACAGCGGAAACACATCTTTGAAAAGCATCGATATGTATTTTTTTCTTTGTTTTTTCTCTCTCTCTCTGTTGTTTGATATCGCGACAGTATGTATTCGGTATCTCGACAGTATGTATCTGGTATCGCGACAGTATGTATCTGGTATCGCGACATTATCGCGACAGTATGTATCTGGTATCGCGACAGTATGTATTTGGTATCGCGACAGTAGGTATATGAGGATATCAGGGGATTTTTCTCCAGACGGTGCTGAGGTTATCGTGTTGTTACTATAAACGTTTCTGTTGTTTGTGATAGTTGTTAGTTAAAATATTAGTGTTTCGTGTTAGAATGATCCGTTTACACAAAGACTAGCTGTAATTCGAATCTTGTTAGTTATTGTTCTATTGAAAGAATGATTGAATTGGTTTATTTACTACTTGTTATTATTGCGTCTATTGTTACAATGTATTTTTTCACGTTGTCAGCTTTTTCTTTAAGCAATTTCTTACTCTTTTTGAGAAAGTTTCGATGTTACAGCAGATAATATTAATTGAACATTTTAGTGATGGATTGCTTTTATGTACTGTTCATTTTTTATTATGAAATTTTCAATTGTGAAATATGTGAGCTTAAAACACGCAGCTTCATAACGGACAATTTCAGGAGATAAATATAATCTTATCGTGCCACTATCATACTAAACGACTGCAATTCTTAATTTTTAAACTTTATATTAAACATGGCATGTAATTAGTTTTTTTTCTTTCTTTTTTTTACTTTCTCTGAATATTTTTTTTTGTTTATTGTAAAGCGACATGGCTAAGAAGGAATTATTTAAACTGGAAATAATTCATCACGGCCAAATTATGATACACTGCTTGTCTGTCAGGGTTGTTAGAATAATGTAAAAAAAATGGTTGTTGGTGTTTTTGTTTCTATTTGTCATACAAAACGTGTTGTGATTTTGATCTAGTGATAATGACTTGTTTAAAACAACTCTTGTGATACATTTCCCCTACTTTTTAATGATCATTTAAATCCTCTTTTCGATATTTATAAAACTGTTTGTTTCATAACGTTAATTTGGGAAACAACTTTACATCTCTATACATGTATGTATATAGAATGTTGAAACTTTGTGTAATAAGACTTTTTCAAGATATTTTATTATCGGTATCAAATCCTTGTAACGTAAAATAGTACTTGGCATCTTACCATTGAAAGGAGTGTGTATTTGCTGTCAATGAAGTAATATCTCATTAAAAAATGTCTAATTATATTCAGATGTTTCGATCGATAACGCAAACTCGATAAGGTATAATCTATGAAACAGAATATATCCTTTCATATAAGCATATACATCTAATAAATTACCATTTTATTTCTATATTCTATATAAAACGATATGAAAAACCAAAACGCTTGAAGACAAAACAAAATCATAACAATTTATTTAGCATTTGTAATGTGATGACCTATATATTTCAGAAACATTTTATGTTTGAAATAATATTTCGCCCAAGTTTGAAAAAAAAAACCCTCAAAATATGAGGTTTCGAAATATTTTCGATATTGTAGACATATCATTACAAAAAGGTTTGCTGAAATTTAAGTTTTGGTTTGAATACATACGAGTCATTGCATGTTGATTATAAGATATAGATCTCACTTTGTACTTGAGCACATCGTTTTTACATTTCATTTTTTTATTTAGCAACATGCACGGTTATATATCCTTAATAGCACGATATGAATTGATAAACCTTGGGAGTAAAGGGAGTTCGATAAGATTTGTGTGATGCTGATGTCCTGGATAAGCTGTAACAACATGCGCTTGATGATTTAGAAAAAAAAATATGAAGTTGTAAAAATGTCAAAATCCGTGAAA
Source organism: Ylistrum balloti (assembly GCF_031769215.1). Lineage (NCBI taxonomy): Eukaryota > Metazoa > Mollusca > Bivalvia > Pectinida > Pectinidae > Ylistrum > Ylistrum balloti. The sequence goes on along the minus strand of NW_026782421.1, from coordinate 122,706 downwards.
CCACCATACAATTTTACCATCTCATCAATCAGAAACACAAAACTCAAAGAAAATGATAAATTTTCTTGTTAACAGTAAGAAATTGGATTTAGATGTTTCCACTGGAAGGATAAGTAATCAATTCATTCAGATAAAACAATATTTCTCAGCATGTTTTGTATCGTTTCAGATTAACGCGTTTATATATTGACAATTCTATGTATATATACCGTCGAGATTTCGACGATGTAATTTTACATCTCCACGGAATAGTATGACTGTAGCGCGTATGGGCCCCCTGTATATAAAATAAATACCATTGTCAGTAATCAAACTAAATAAACATATAAATCACCTTCACAAAATGATTTTGTATAAAAACAAACTTCCAATTGTACCCGATGCCTAGTCATTCTCTAGTTTTACTAGAAAACACTGCATGCGATTGGAGAGAATGTATGAGTGAACCTACACATGTATCTATATATATATGTGTGTGTGTGTGTGTGTGTGTGTGTGTGTAGTTAAGGGGATGTCTGTGTAATTCACGTAAGTGAGTACTTGATGGTACGTGTGTGATTTAGTATAACGTTAAACATCTCTTTCTACATTGTATCAACCACAGTTCATTTGTTTGTATATATGGTGCATTTTGGAGTTGAATGGGTAATAAAGTTTTAAATTATTTATTTATATTCATTCTTATGTTTGTTTATTACCGAAACGATATCTAGCATAAATATATCAAACGCATACTAACATAGAACTACATAATGTAAAACAACTCCTTATTACATGATACATAAAATTTATACTTCTCATCATTTCATCTTGATACAACTTATAATTTGTCATCTAGATTATTAAACACAAAAGTATTTAGACTCTGTATTTGATACGGTAAGGAATTTCAAAACAAGCTGTCAGATACAATTTCATATACAATAAAATTCAGCGCTAGGACAATTGGTGAATAAACAGATAAGTGCTTGTTTGTGGTTTAAACAGCGAGGTCATATGACGACAACGGATGATGGGCTTAATCCAGAGGCACCTAAGAAGTACCGACTCGATGAAATATAGACAAAATATATACCAATAGCATCGTTGTTTTAACAGAAAACCACCACAAATACACGTACAATTAAACAAGCTACTGAACCCACTGTACTTAACAATCCTTGTCTGGCAATTTAATGATTTGAATAATATTAATACGCGGAAATATAGTATGACTCAGTGAAAAAGGAGAAATTATCATGACCAATTATCCGGCATCGCTCCCGCACAATGATGAAATCTCGAGGCAATTTAAGACACCCTACATCAAATAAAGTCAACGACTGAAAATACAGTAAGAGCTCTTTAAAGGCAACAAAAAAGACAACAGAAAAGCATAAAGTTGACCAAAATATATAATGAATTCTCTTTTAATCCAGAACATGTGCATTACGTGTCACGAGGCGTAGACGTATATTACCAACCTATATAAATATAAGGTCTATTTTAATGTGAAAACGTAACAACAGCGAAACGAAGTTCTACTAATGGCTAAAATGAAATAAAAAGACCGTAGTAAATGTAAAAAAATAAATGGATAGTTAGATAGATAAATAAATAAATAAAACGATATTTTACAATGCCGATGATCACCCCGTCAGACTATCAACAACAAGTACCTGATCCTGTGACAAAATAACCTTGAATAGCGTAGGGTATCACATGACATTTTAGGAAAGCGAAATATCTTTTTAATTGTTAACAGCTGTTAGTGTGACCAATAAATAAATCAAAACGAATCGTAACCAAAAGAATACATTTTTATCTGGGACAGCATTATCGTATAAAGATATTACGTCTATGTTTCAATAGTGTTAGAAACATCAGCTTAAAATCAAGAGTATTGTGTTATACTTTTGCATATTGTCACACCGGAATTTTCACCGAAATGGCAATTATTAACGAGAAAAATGAGCTGGTGTACAATATGAGTGAACACTATCTTATTAAAAACTATTATCATTTACAACAATTTCAGTAAGATTTGAGAAAAATATTCTTCTCAGAAGGCGAAAACGTTCATACCGCAAATCTTTCAAACGTCAATGGTAACATATGATACAACACATCCAATCCTTGACAGTCCATTATTGTGCCGATTTTGTTCGTTTTACTGAAACAAAAAATGAAAGAAAAACCTCTCAATTCCATTATAAAATCCCACTTTTGATAAGGTGGAACAATATTCAATATCCAATTTCAATTTTTCTGGTATAACTGTATCATTTTCTTGCATGGAAAGGGATGTAATCGACAGTATTGGCATGCATTTGCATAGTCAACATATCTGTATATAAATAAAAGCTCTAAAAAGATTTCAGAATCTTGTCATTTCACTTTGGCTACCAGAATATCATACACTTAAACTACGTTGTATCTGAATGACAATATTCAACATCAGAAATAAGACTTGAAAAATTATTTCAAAATTTATTAAAATTATATAGACATGATCCATTTGCGCACGAAGGGATTGACATAGAAATGTCATTAAAACATGTGTTTGATTTGATTATAGTATTTGATTCATTACCATTTACATAATACAAATTGTGTAATAAAACACAATTGCGGTAATTAAAGGAAACACAAATATTTGGTGTTGCGAGACCTAAAAATATATTCCGGTATTATAATAATAATAACAAATTTATTCAGGATAAAGATGTACAGATTTGTATACAAAACATATGATAATATGGCACATATAACATGTTATACATAATCATTAATAAGTTGTTTGCTACATCTTTAATGTATTAGCTAGTGATATTTATAAATCCATTCTTTTGCGCCTGTAATGTAGAATGTTGTAGATTCTTTACCTTGTACTGATGGGAGACTGAAATTATATGCCGAGGATCGAGTATTTTGTAGACATGGATTCTTGTTAAAAGGAAATATACATTTAGTTTGAAGCCTTTTCATGGAAAGCATTAAACATATGATTCATTCTGATTTGACTAACCCTATAATTAATGTCTAACATGTTTGTACGCAAAAAATCACCGCATCTTATACTGTGCCTACAGTCAAACCTCGTTAACTCGAAGTCGATGGGACCACGAAAATACTTCGAGTTATCCGAGTCTTCGAGATAGCCGAGTTCATGAGTTTTGGTGCAAAGATTTTTAATGTTCCTGACGTTCCTTGTACTTTTTGTCACTTTTTGGCTATATACGAGCTTGATGTAGATTCCGGTAATAAGCAAACATGTTTTGTTCTTGATCGTTGAAAAACCAGAATTGATAATTAAATTAGGTGCAGTTTGCTTATTAATGACGCGGAGGTCGTCGGCCCACTTTGTCATTGCATCACTGGCGATGTCTACAGATTTAGCTTCGCCGCAGATTTTCTTAAAGCTGATGTTGTGTCGGTCTTTGAATCTGTCTAGCCACCCTGTGCTACAGGCGAAGTTCTGCTCTCCAATCTTTTCGGCCAGATCCTTGGCTTTAGCTTTCAGCATCGGGCCGGTTACCGGAAGATAGTTGTCTCGGGCATGCGTGAACCACTTAAGTAGCGCAGTCTCGGTGTCTTCATGTTTGGCTGTTCTTACCTTCATTCTGCTGGGGCTTATACCATCGTTGCTGTATGCAGTCATGATCTTTTCTTTTGCTTTCAACCATGTCGATAAAGTATTTGCTGGGATGCCGAATTCTCTAGCAATGTCAGATTGTGACCTGTCTCCCTTTTCCACGGCTAATATCGCTCTGTACCTTGTCTCGACTGTCTTCGTCTCTATCTTCCTCTTCACGCCGGTCTTCGCCCTATCAATCGATCCAAGTATCCCCCCGGATAAACCGGGTCCTTCGTTGGATTGCTCAATTGACTTCGACATTTCGAAACGGGTATGATTTCGGTGAGAAACACCCCTGCTTTTATCCCTATGTGACACTCATGACATCTCCTCACTAATTCTGCCCTAAGTACTTCGACGCTAATTAAATAATTGTTTCACTCATTTGTCGGTTTAATTGAGCACAGGTGACCGTTTCATGCGTACTCCTGTAAAAACATTAAGCCTAGTACCGGGCCAGTGTTGTGATTGTTTTCTATAGCTTAGTTCCGCTTCACTGAGTGTATACACAGGTCGGTGTTTGTTATGGCTGACAGACACGGAAATTACGCAATGTGAGTAGAACTTCACTTTTTATCGCCGATATCTATCAATTATAAGATCTAACGGTTACCTTTTATCATTCAATTAAATAACAATAAACACTTTTCTAAAACATGAATATTGTTAATTACAGTATTGTTCATTAATATTCACTTGTAAAGCCTATTGTCGGTAAAATTGCAAAACGGCGTAGCGCATCAGCAATGTAATTGACCGGCACAAAATTTATACTTCGAGTTTTCCGATCATATTCAGTATATGTTTTGTTGTTGGGACCAAATTTTTACTTCGAATTAACAGAGTTTTTCGAGTTTTCCGAATTCGAGTTTTCCGAGTTTTGATTACTAGAATAAAGAGAAGATTTTGCCGGGACCGACAAAGTGCTTCGAGTTAAACGGGGTCTTCGAGTTTTCCGAGTTCGAGTTAACGAAGTTCGACTGTATTTTGAATATTAAAAATAAATCTTATTAGTTTGTTTTGTGCTACCTGTAATTTATATTTTAGTTTTTTTGACAAACCTTCATGCCAACATGCACTGGCATAGTCGAAATGACAAAGAATCAATGCCGAGCAAAGAGTTTTTCTTGACCTGTACGATAGACATTGCTCGTTTCTGTAGAGAAATTTTAGTCGTTGATTTACTTTTTAACAATGGAATCTACCATTTCTTCACCTGATAGCAAACCGTTAACGTCTATACCAAGATATTTTTATACACTTCACAACTTCAATGTAATGATTATTGCAAGATATTTTAAAATTCATATTTGTTGTTTTATCCAATTTTCTTTTAGGGCCAAAAATAATACTTTCGGTTTTACCTAAATGTAGAGAAAGCTTGTTATCCACTAACCATTCTTGACAGGACTCTAACACCAAAGACTTTTTTTGCGATATTACTGCTGAGTTTAGACGAGAAAAAAGTATAGCAGAATCGTCTGCGTACAACATCAAAATGCAGTTAGAATCAATGTAGATTTGCATATCATTGACATATATCAAGAACAGAAGAGGACCTAATAATCTCCCCTGAGGTACCCCACATTTTATCTTACATGACACAGATGTTACTCCATTAATATCTACAATTTGTTTCTGTCCCGATTGGCAATTGGCGATGGTTATCTTCCCTGTGGCTGTAGCCATCTGTTTCCGGTTTCTTAGGCGGGCGATTCAGGACAGATCTTCTCAAGTTCATAAGTATCAGATATTGTTTTTGAAGCAAAATTTTCATAAAACCCCACCCATTCCCGACCCTTTATTACAATATACTGCTGGTGTGCTTTTATTCTGAATTTCAGATTATGTATTAACAAATCTTGAATGAGGGAGTGGATAAAGAATTCTGGTGAATGTGGACATTAGCGGTTGTGATATGTGCTTGTCGGAAATGAATAAAACATCGACAACTGTTCAAATGAGGAGTATACATATAGCATTGTCGTAATAGGTTATGGCATATTTCGCAGATAAGTTATTTTTAAGCAGGTTTCGAACTATTTGTGGTATCTGCCAAGAATTGTCATACTTCATATTCAATATTATTAAGTGCTACATGTCTATTTGATAGTAGTATGGACATTTCATTTATTGTAATTTATATATGATCATTGATCTGTGTTTGATTGAATGCATGTGCAGCTTGATATTTGATAGCTGATTTTCAATTTGCTTGATAATTAACAGGGAGCTGATACCCAGAATCTGTTAATCATTGATAAACAGGGAGTTGGTCACCCCCAATCCGTTAATCCATTAATGCACACAATAATAAGCGGGGAGCTGATACCCAGAATCTGTTAATCATTGATTAACGGGGAGTTGGTCACCCTCAACCCGTTAATCCATTAATGCACACAATAATAAGCGGGGAGCTGATACCCAGAAACTGTTAATCATTGATGAACGGGGAGTTGGTCACCCTCGATCCGTTAATCCATTAATGCACACAATAATAAGCGGGGAGCTGATACCCAGAAACTGTTAATCATTGATTAACGGGGAGTTGGTCACCCTCAATCCGTTAATCCATTAATGCACACAATAATAAGCGGGGAGCTGATACCCAGAAACTGTTAATCATTGATTAACGGGGAGTTGGTCACCCTCAATCCGTTAATCCATTAATGCACACAATAATAAACGGGGAGCTGATACCCAGAAACTGTTAATCATTGATTAACGGAGAGTTGGTCACCCTCAATCCGTTAGTCCATTAATGCACACAATAATAAGCGGGGAGCTGATACCCAGAAACTGTTAATTATTGGTTAACGGGGAGTTGGTCACCCTCAATCCGTTAGTCCATTAATGCACACAATAATAAGAGGGGAGCTGATACCCAGAAAGTGTTAATCATTGATTAACGGGGAGTTGGTCACCCTCAATCCGTTAATCCATTAATGCACACAATAATAAGCGGGGAGCTGATACCCAGAAACTGTTAATCATTGATTAACGGAGAGTTGGTCACCCTCAATCCGTTAATCCATTAATGCACACAATAATAAGCGGGGAGCTGATACCCAGAAACTGTTAATTATTGGTTAACGGGGAGTTGGTCACCCTCAATCCGTTAGTCCATTAATGCACACAATAATAAGAGGGGAGCTGATACCCAGAAAATGTTAATCATTGATTAACGGGGAGTTGGTCACCCTCAATCCGTTAATCCATTAATGCACACAATAATAAGCGGGGAGCTGATACCCAGAAACTGTTAATCATTGATTAACGGGGAGTTGGTCACCCTCAATCCGTTAGTCCATTAATGCACACAATAATAAGCGGGGAGCTGATACCCAGAAACTGTTAATCATTGATTAACGGGGAGTTGGTCACCCTCAATCCGTTAGTCCATTAATGCACACAATAATAAGCGGGGAGCTAATACCCAGAAACTGTTAATCATTGATTAACGGGGAGTTGGTCACCCTCAATCCGTTAATCCATTAATGCACACAATAATAAGCGGGGAGCTGATACCCAGAAACTGTTAATCATTGATTAACGGGGAGTTGGTCACCCTCAATCCGTTAATCCATTAATGCACACAATAATAAGCGGGGAGCTGATACCCAGAAACTGCTGATTAGTGATTTACTGAGAGTTGGTCACCCTCCATCCGTTAATCCATTAATGCACACAATAATAAGCGGGGAGCGGATACCCAGAAACTGCTGATTAGTGATTAACGGGGAGTTGGTCACCCTCAATCCGTTAATCCATTAATGCACACAATAATAAGTGAGGAACTGTATCCAGAAACTGCTGATTAGTGATTTTGATTGTTTGTTGATTGTGGTCTGTCAAATTAAACCCATACTGGCTTATTGGGTCGACGGCCGTTTAGAAAGGTGTGACCAATAAATCCAATCAAAACTTATTTCTTGTGTTTGTCATGTCTTTATCTTCGATAAGTGAAAATATACCCCACAGAAAATAAAACCATGATTTTGATTACTTGTTTTGTCTGCGTTTACTTACAGTGGTTGCAGTTTTCATAGTTGTGACCGACAGGTGTCTTTTTAATTACATTTTCGTATGTACATGAATCCTCTCTATCTGAAGTAGAGTCGGAAAATCGCCTTCCTGTGGATAAAAAGGAATTGATGTAGTTCACAAATGTATATTCATAAATCGATCAAAGCTATGAAATATAAACAAACAAAAAAAATATTCGACTTTTGAGCTTGTGAGAATAGAATGTTACTGCAATGCATACTACCAGTTAGGGACGCAGAAATAATTCACTAAGATACAGTTGTGGTAACGCAAAACGCACCAAAACCTTCGTGCGTACTTGGTGCACACACCACGCGTAGTATAGGGTAGGATTGCACATTTTGTGTGATTTTGTAAAAAATGTTAGTTATTATTACGGATTGAAAATTAAACGGAAATTCGTGAAGCTGTTACTAAATATCGACATTATAAAAGTAATTTTCAATTCGACAATTTTCGAACGCTGGACGTGCATTAATAAGTCTTATCGTATATAGTTTCACATCTCATAAAGTGGCGAGTAGCGATGCCTCGGGCAACAAAAGTTTACCCGTTTACGTGTATATACCTGACAGATCCGGATCCGTACTGGCAGAGTCGCCTTTGTATCTAACATAACATTTAAAATTGGCCTGAGCGTATATTTTTTGTTTACATGAAATGAAAAATGAGAGTAATGAAAATGAACTTTCCTTTCTGACGATTTTAAATGACTCTTTGGTGTGACATAAAGAGAGCTCCATTTAATGTTTAGATATATAATGTATACATAATGTGTATCCGTACACTAAGGCTGGTCATGTATGGCTTTTTGTAAAGATAAGTACGAGTGTATCTAACTATTCAGTGTGTATCTGATAAGTGCCTAACCTATATAGAAATGGCTTAATTAGGAAATATACTTGATATATAGTTGATATAATTAGAAAATAAATAAACCTTATCCCACACTTATTTCTAAGTCATTTATAAATCTATATCAACAACGATAGAATCGCAAATGTGCGTTAGCTTATTTCGTCCAATTTTCATATCGTGCAGACATTGTGTAACGTTGTGTTATCCCTCAACTGTATTTCTAGTTTCAAAATTTCCAACCTGGTTAGGCCTAGAAAAAAGGTCTGTGTTGATGTATTGTTTCTTCCTTCATTTGAAACACAATAATATACTTATGTTAATCAACATGTATTTTTCAGGCATTGTAAATAAATCTTTGACATACCTTTATTTTGTTTCTTTTTGTACGTTAATTTTGGGACAGATTTTAGCAAACTTGTAGGATTTATACCAGATGTAATAATTAGATTCGCTTCACCGTATGTGGTATTGGCTGAAAATGAAATAGACATGTTCAATATTATAATCTAAACAAAGGAAAGTAGATGGACAGAATAAATTCAAATTCTCTCCGACAAAAATTTGATTTAATTCTAGAATCAAAAGTGAAAGTTGAGAAACTGATGTTGTAGATGTTTTCTAACGTGCTAGTTTACTTGACAGAGACAAGTTATCCTGATACAAGATGGTTGATAAAGGCACTATCAGAATGAATTGTTGAAACTTGAAACAAAAATGTTGAAAGAATATGGCCAACTTTCGTGGGGTTTATTAAGATAATAGTATTAAGAAAATTGATCCTCACCAAATGCGCCCGTGGTTTTCTTCCCAGTTTTCGTCTTTGGTGCCACATTATTGTGTACAACTGAATCATTGTATGCTCCGCTATTAGCTGTTATAATTATATACAATAACAATTTATTACTTTTGATATAAACTCAAAAGTGGATTAAAAAAAAATGAAAAAAATGAGCCAAATATATATATACCATTGAGACCTTTAAAAAAGTACAAATGAAATTGGACTAGGGAGGATGGTGGTGTGGGTCAAGGAAGCATCGTTTCAAAATTCTAGTGCGGGAGCACGTTTGCTGACGTTCCACCTTGTCACTTAGAAAAGAGTATCTAATTCTTGTTTTGTACAGAAAAAAAGTTTGAGGAAATGAATGTCACTGTGTCCTCGCCCGATACGACGTTATCTTACTGACAACATGTAGAAAAAAACTACTAAAAATGACTAAAAGAAAGATTTACTTGGAGACTACGTAACAAAGCATTGTTGAATGGTGAGAAAATGTGGAGAATATTTAGCTCTGGACGAAATTCCAAGTAAAATGCAATGACATAGGGGAAATGCATTACGGTTCAGGTAATATTGAAAACGAAACATAATAAGAATATACTGACATTTATAAGAATAATAAAGCAGATCTTTGTAACTCTCTCCTTAAATGTTTTGCAATATTCTATTAACAAAATAAAATCATATTTGTTATTTGAGATAAAACGCTATTTCCTGAACCTCTTGAAGACTCATAGAAACCTACCTTTAGTGTTAATGCGTGTCGTCATATACTCGTGATTATCTATTTTTTCACCCAAACCTTCGTAACCGGTGGTAGAATGAACGTCAGTGTAGTGATGTGAAGATATGGATATTCCCCCGCTATTGTTATCCGATGGTATGTCTCTAGAAATCGAAACACATTTGCATTGCAATTTTGATCTTCAAGAATTTGAAACACTAAATTCAAACGACTTCAGTTTAATATTTCAAAATAATTTCGAAGTTGCTTATCATTGGAAATGGAAAAAAAATCGGGATTTTTGTTTTGCAGCAAATATGACGATTTGCTTTGAAGGGTGAGTGTTGAATAATCAAAGTATTGCCTCTTTTCCATGTTAGATTACCAACGTTATACCAGCTGGAAACTGGATGTTAACCCTGTTACATACTTTGAATAAACCTAATGGAATGGCAGAATCATATCCTGAGGACAGAATATACCTAAATGTCTTACCATAAACTGCTTACAAATTTGCATTCGAAAAATAATGGGTTGGAGGGTTAATTTTTATACTTGAATGAGAATCACCCGAAGAGCTTTGATCGCAGCTGTATTCTACATTGTAACAACTAATTAATCCGCGAACTGTAACTTCCGTGTATACACACTTGAAAACATCACACTATAGTGTTATGCCCTTATTTTTGTAAACAATAAATACTCATAGTAAACGTCAGACCCTTATATGTTTTGTTGTTCAAAATTATTTTACAAGTAAAACTGATAGCTAAACAAATCGTCTATCTAATATCAACTAAAATAGTTGTGTTTATATGGAATTTGGACAAAACATGGAACAAATCCAGAAGAACAATAAATTGCTTGTGCTGAGTCTGTGTCAACTTTTATTTTTATCAATAAATTCGATTCGGTGTATAGGAGTTTGTACATAAAATGTAAGATACTCACCCACGTGATTCTGACCGACCTGCAATAGATGTCAACCATATTAGTTGATTTCTCGAAATATTTTTTAACCAAATTTCAATGTTATCAACCACTATCAATTTTTGAAAAGTAAAAATGTATTTCTCCGTCAGTCTAGCGTTTGTTTGATCACGGAATATGTGTACCATGTTCATAATTATAGACGATACCAAATGCATTATAAACGTTATATTTGGTTCTTAATGATCTATTATCCACCAATACATTAAAATAATCTATATTGTTAAGTTATTTTGTGAGAGTAACAAGTTTAATTTTAATGTACATACGTCTTTTTGTCGTCTTTATCCTGATGACTATAACAACTGATATGAGCGCCACGACCATCAGTATTCCTACTGCCAAGCCCACCGCTATGTAAACCTGACTTTTAGAAAAGTCGAACCGGTCTTCTTCAAGAGAAAAAATGTTTATTTTGAAAGTATCATTTTCCATTTTTTTGCTTTAATCTTTAATCAGAACACATGCGTAATATTAAAGATAGAAATATGAAAGGGGTATGTGTATTGTTTTTAATATGTTGTGTTGTTACCAAGCACAAGCCGACAACGCGAGATCGGAAAGTATGAAAGGGAAAAAAATAACACAATAATAATATATAATAGCAATAAAATCCATACCAGAGAAACGTAGATTAATTTATTATATAAAATGGCAATTTTCCTTGTCATATCAATAACCAATAAAGATTTAAAACTGTGGAAGAATCTACAAAGGTTATATATTTATTTAAATAAAAATACAATCTCTTATACTCACACTCATTTTAGGACATTATCAATCTATGCAAGAAAAATTGTTTTCTCTTTTTTTCACCTTTGATTTCATGGACAGAGCCTATGTTTCCTTTCTATTGTTAAAGCCGTCTACTCCTTCTAAACACATATCAAGCGAAAATGTATGAATATAAATAATGGCTATGAAAGCATAGGGATTATAATGTAGAGTGCTTACAAACAGAATCAAACAGATATTTTCACTAGGATAGGGATGCTGATGCAATGCCCATACCTTCATCTGAAGCAGCCTGTTTTTCACTTAAGTCTGTAAAATTACAAATTCATTATTTTGGAATCAGTAAACATATTGTCTCCCAATTTTGATGAATTGTTTGCGGGTTTGGAAATATACATTTTCAAGTTAGTTTTTAGAAAGAAACAACATGCTGCATTATCAAAAGCAAAAGAGCATGTAACAATGCTGAAAAATGACATGGATTAAGTATTTTTGTTCTCCATTACATGCACTTTCGTATCAGGAAAAACCGATCTTTCCATGAACACAATCAAACATAGCCTTTTCTTGATCTATTTCGGTACAATTTTTGTGTTCCCCATGCAGAAATGAGCCATTCTCACAACGTACACGTTTTGGAATTGGATTCCTTTCCATAACTAAAAGGCACACTTAAAATTCAAACGTACATGCATGCAAAAAATAACAGTCGAAGAAGAACGTACCATCCAGTGTTTTATCAATCATTTCGTTGACGGTGAAACATCGTGTCAGTGTGGAATTTCCATTGACTTCAACTTTATATTCCCCAAACATGCTGCTATTGATGTTTGAAATTTCTAATCTGACGTCAAATGGCCAGCCACTTTCAGTTTCGACGACGCCACGTGTCACAGATTCGTGAAAGTTATCCATCGCTGGATGTTTCAATAGCTCGTATTGGCTACCCGATTTTATAGACTTCCTCCACCATGACACATCAGGCGTTCGTCGTAGCGTCAATGTGTAGACCAATACATAACGGTCTTTGTTGAGCAAAACCCATGTGTCAGCAGATTGTGGTCGTTGGCAGGAAACTGAAAAAATAAAATAAAAAGAATTGATGCATTTGAATGATATAACATAAAATGTGAACCTAACGTTTTACATCACCATTTCCTTTCATTAATTCTGCTGATGGTTTCACGTCAAACTAACAGCAATGATAAGAAGAAGCGGTCATCATTGGGAATCCGGTAAAATTAAAAAGCACAAGGGATTTTATGTTTCCAACACTACAAACAAAAACAAAATAGTGTTACGTTACGGAATTAACGTACAGCAAATGAAACCCAACAGCTAGGTTTACAATTCAAAAATTTAATAACAACAAATTAATTCTACAATAAAGTTACAAATATTGTGATGATGTACAGAGCAAGCCACTAATTAATCTAAAGTCAGAACTTATCTTGCGATTGAAGTTCTCCAAGTCAAGCTGAATTCACAAAAGATTGTTCCGAAAACAGGGTATCCGAAGAATAATCCAAGAAGTTTTTTCTCGTTGGGTACATATAAGTGCAAGTCCACAAGGCACTATCACTGAATCACAGTAAAAGTCCACGCTTCACAGACTGAAGTCTCAAAGTAATCTTACTCAAAGCGTTAATATTTCAAAAATGCAGCTCAGGCTCAGTTCCATCATGTTTATATACACTAAAGGCTTCTAGAAAGTTCATTTCTAGATGATTCTAGACTAGCAGGTACCTAGCTTGTTTACATGTGTCTCTAGAAACTTCCGGAAACACCCAGGTAATTCTAATAATCGACCTTTCAAGATTTAGAAACTTCCTGAAACATACAGGTCATTCTAGTAACAGAGCTTTCTAGAAAAATCTGCCTAGCACTATCTACACAAATTGTGACAAACAATTATAAACAGGTTTTTATGTAAACAATCAATATGATACAAGTTATGTAAACATGGCACATATGAATTTGGAATTAATACACAACATTTGTACATAAGAATAGTATGTGTTTAAAAAAATAGCTTAACAAGGGCTACACAATATACACTCGTTCGATGCCAAAGGGAAATACACCATTGTATTTAAATTTAAACGAATGATATTATTGTCTTGTCAAAAAAGGCTACAGAGAAATCACGATACATGTTATCACAAAAGCTAATCAGTTTAAAAGACATTGGTTGATGACTGAAGGAGTGGATTTGTTAACACGTTAAACAAATGGGAAAGGGCAAAAACTCTTTCAATTCCGTTGGGTGAAAAGCCACTTGCTAAAACAGTGTTTTGATGATAAAGCATACGTAGTGTTACAGAAATATTTCAAACATCAAACGTAACATATGGACAAGGTTAAAACGGTTACATACCAAGAACAATACTTGTCTAAATATGTAAAAACATAATTCCAGGCGGTGGTTTCCAAGAGATCATTTGAAAATGGCCGGTTGAAATCAGAGAGATCGATTAAGAATTACAACTAATAATTTTGGAAAATCAGTTTACACTTTCAAATCAGGTAGTGAAACAGCTGTTTAGGGAGTTAGATAATTTTTAAACATAATATTTATTTAAGATTGTCTAATTTGAAAATGACATAAAAGACAAAAGTCAATAGCGCTTTTGAAAACGACCATAACACTTTTGATCCGGTGTTCCTGTACTGATAAGTGTTTATATATATATTAGAAATTTACATTACAGTGATTCAGTACAATCTTACGATATGCTTTTGCTATTTATTGTCTACCTCTAAAGAAAACTGTAAATATCGGTATTTTTTTTCACAACAGCTGTCCTTACAAGAAGACTCTGTACATAGATTTTAATGCAATTATTCACGATGGGAAAAACCCTAAGCAAGATATTCAAACTTATCACCATGGAAATGATTCCATGACAATTTAATTGTTTGCGTATTGTCGTACGGACCATTGATGCTTGTAATTTTGTGTAAGACAACAGCAGAAAAATGGCAATCATAAAGAAATATATAAAACAGCAGTAAAGATAATAAACATCCTACAGCAAACGGAATGGCTGAAAAGCATGTCATATCGTATGCCAAGGTCTTAGTATTTGTATGTAAATGAAAAATGTACAAAAGACACAAGTGTATAACACATTTTAACCATTTTAGAGTAAGATATATATACAGAAGTGACAATCAATGAAACCACTTATTAAAAGAATATTGCTATGAACATATAGCAATATTTTTCAAAAATTTGATTAATCAAATATAGTATTTAGGTTGTGATATATTTCGAACCGTAGTGAAAAACAAACAAATAAATATTGACAGCATTTAAATTAAGTTTTTCAAAAAAAGTTTTGCTGGTATTGTGCGTTTCGCAATTTTGCCAGAATAAATGTCCAATGGTTTGAACAGTTACAAACATAGTCGTAGCAGGTTCAACAGCAGATATGGCCTTGGTATAAACACATAAATTTTGCTGAAGTATAGCAAATTATCATTTTCCTGTGGTAGTTTAACTAACTCAACATTATTCATCTTAAACCCAGAAACATTTCTAACTACATCAACATGTCAACATTATGATCATATTTCATTTATATACAGCGATTCAGACACGAATAGACATTGTAACGGTTATCAAACATTATATACATGTACGCCTTTATGTAATAGAAAAATGCATTCTGGTTTATTGTTATCTAAAAGCACAAATATGGGTTCCTGCACATATTTTTATGCTACAACCTTAACAGCTTAGATAAGTGATCCAAAATAATACTGGCGCCCACCATCCTAGGACCTGTACTGGATTTATGCGACTTATATCTTACTCTTAATATATTTATTGTATCAGTAGAATGATTGTTATACAGCAACTTTACCACACAAAATAAATTGACAAAAGAAGTAATACAATGAATGATTCCGAAATGTCCAAACAAATAAACAACAAGAGAGTAAGAGAAATCTGCAGTTGAGATGAAAGAATGATCTATGCAGCGTTTATGTAAAAAAAAACCCTACATCATAATTATCAAAGTCTAACATGGTCGACACCGTCAATATTTTAAAAATCATGATTTGTACAAAAATAGAAACCGCACAGCTAGCGACCAAGGGAAACCTACATATGACATTTGAAAATGTTCAGGAACTAATGATAATAATTGTTTCACGGTCAGATATGATAGTGAAGGAATAAGTGATAATACGTTAAGCAATACTTACTGCAGTAAATTGTGAAAGTTAACACAGTTAAAACCGCCTTCAGCGAAGCATAGGTCATTTCCAGTTTGTCTTTAAATCTGTAAATAGTAATAAATTTGTCAATCATGAACACTCAAATGAAACCCTACATCAAAACGCACGACTCAAAGATACATGCTGATAAAAGCGGTTATCGTCATATTTACATAGACATGTTGACCTTATTGGGGAAATATTTCAATATCTGGAATGAAGTGAGATGTGCCCGTTGTTCTTTATTACTTGCGGTGGTTTCGTGGTTATGTGATGTAAGAGTGGTCTTACCTGAGAAGGTCTGACATTACTTCATTGATTAATCAACAGGGGATGTCGTCCAAGACGCAGAAGATACTGAACTCACCAGAACATTTGGTCAAATTAACTATGTTCTTTGTCTCCATGCAAATCCCTACGGCATATGAAACTCCCATAGTGAAACGAATACCAGAATCTGACATAGGTCAACATTATCTCAACCTCTGTGTAAGTTGTTATGACAACTATCCATTGTGCCTTTATCAATTTCTCGAAATTGATGACGTTATCAATTTGCAACATGGTTACGACACATAAAATGAAGACTCTATCCTATTTTGAACAGCATCATAGTGCTTGTAACCTGTCTTTTAGTACCCAGTGTGAGTTTCCCCATCTATAGAAACTACGTGATCACTCTGTGAGGTATACGGAGGAAATGGAATAATTTTTTGTTCAATTAGGTAACCATTGATAAAAATCAGTGTTTAGTATTTCGTGTTAGAAATATCTTTAAAAATTAGATATATCTTAATCTCGTATTGAATTATTTTCGTGTGTAAGACACTACGAAACTATAAGAAATGTGTACTGACAGTGACCTGTAGCCTATCCTTCAACACGGTCGTGTAAACGGGAAATATGACTTAGATAGCGGTACAAACTGAACAGATGAACTTCCTTCACGGGAAATTGTACAGACACTGGTTAGGATGGACAGACCAGTGTTAATCGTTATAGTATCATGTAGTTGATTATTTCATATTTTTTCTTCTGAATATTAGACTTTTATGGGAGTCTCTTATCAGAGTATTCAGGAATGTTAGGGTCTCAAATGAAATAGATAGGATGTTTAAAAATGATTAAGGTCTTATTTACAAATATGGGTATTTAAAGAATTTTTATTGATGTAAATTGTATGCGAGCCGAGTACACACGTTTCTGTGGAGCTGCGATATAGAAGGATTTAGCTTGTGCAGAACTGAATTTCTTCTAAACTGCTGTCTAATTGATAATGGCAACGGACAGCTCAAATGATATTTGTTAAATTAATAGCATTCAGTTTGAAGGATAAATGTCGTCACAAGACCTTATACTACTATGTCTAGCAGACATAGATATTCATTGATATGATCACATCTAATTTAATTGCATTACAACATCTAAGATCCTAAACAGAAGGAACATTTCGAGAGAAACAAAGAAGAATTCTACAATTGACCACGTTCTTATGGACTCTCGGTATATGGTTAATTATGAAAGTCTTTTAAGCAGTTTACAGAAAAAAGAGATAATAAAAAGAAGACAACATGCCATTATAATCTTAGTTAAAACTCCAAATCGATGAAATGGGTTGACCTGTGAATGAATTAGCAGGGAGACACCAGAGGAGATTAAAGCATTACGAGTCCTGAAAAGTATTTTTACCACTTCATCACAGACACCCGCCATTCGAATCTTAACGACAATAAAACACATATTTATACCAAAAAGGAAAAGTGATACCCCACAGCGAAATATTTGATACCTCCATCAGCATTCATGATTTTTGTTTGTTAAATCAACACCGGGGAAACAAACAAGCTGGTCATTTGTAATTCTACTCGGATTCAATACATGAGTAAGCAATAAAATCAAGACGAATTTTATGGTTTCCAAGGCATAACTATAAATGCAGTTAAGCTCATCCATGCTTAGTATATTTTCTAAGCCTTATTGTTTATTTAAAACAAAAATTGATTTTCATGTTCAAACAGCATTTCAGTATCATTTTAGAACTCTTTTTCTGAGAATATGTTCAATTTCTATAACTGTAAAATTGATGTAAGTACAAGTTATACTCATAACGTATACAGAAACAAAGTACAGAAGCACTCACCTTTTATTACAAACAATAACGACAGTTCATTTTACACCATCCATTTTAGATCAATCATCCGTGTACAATATCCAAGGCAAAATTAGTAACGGTCAAATGAAATCCTTACCGATGAAAAAGCAAGACGGGTAAACAAACGTTGTAACGTGTGTTGTGTGTGTATAGTGTTAGCAATAAAGTTCTCAGTACAACACTTCCGTCTTTATCAGTAATAGGACCAGTCATATCCTTTGCAGAAACAGTAACACATTGTTACTAACTTACAATACAACCAAGTATGATCAGGTTGCTTCTTTGTTGTGTTGCATTTGCTTTATTTATTCTGGAAAAAAAAAATCTTCATGTTTTTTTTTCTTATATCCGCGTACGAAACACGCACTTTCCTGTAGTCAGACACATCGCTTGTAAAAATGATCAATCCGGCCAGTTACCATTCAACATACACCTCTATTTCCCCCTACTGGACCCGCGGTCCTGGCCCACAAAGTACATCTACAATACCCTTCACTAATTTTGAACAGAATCCTGTCATTTATACAGACGAAAGATTTTAAAGATGAAAATTACCATTTCCTCTACTTTTAACAGTCGGTATTGTCCTGGAGGACGTATAACCACCATTTGTATAAAATGCAGTCTGCTTTAGCAAGTGGTGATCTTGGCAAAATCGTGTGAATCCTACTTAAGAATACTTTTGACACTGGCCTCTCCCTGCAGTAAATTTGAAAACCTGGGTTTGTTGGGGGCAAATTTATAGTGCTACCACACTGAAATATGCTGTCAAAAGAACCAAGCAGAACACTCCATCCTGTTATATTATAGAATGATTCAGCAAAGGAATAAATGTCCAAAAGTAGTGTCAAGGCAGACATTTCGAAAAATGTATATATCTATCAAATAACTGCAAGTCCTAATATTATTTGGCGAACTGATATTGAACTCCCTTAACCAAGATCATATGTGATATACAGATCATAATGGTTTAACTTGCTGATGTAGATTCACTGATCGCACAGTATAAGGCTTACACTAATTTCCTTTTTTGTGTTTCTCATATAAGGTAAACTTTTTAAAGATCTATTTTCCGTAACCCTCTTTTATCGTTAACATATATTTGATCTTCGGTTGTGCGTTTGCCTCTGTAAAGAGGACTACGAATTAATTTATTTGAAATTATTCGACCCAAATCCCTTCCCAACCCAAGAAAAGCTCTATCATATAGATGCCATGCCAACGCAATGTTTTAAACCAGATCGAGCAACAAGTGCCTTACTAACTAAGGGGAAGCAACTCTTGAACATCATGAAAAACTTCCTGTACCCAAACATGACATCCATTTTGAAGCTGTTCTTTCTTCACACATTCTCGCGATCCTTCTACGGTATTGTCTTTCGATAGTAAGAATTACTGATTTTTGTAATATGTCATTAAACTCTTTACTCTTTCCTAGGTGTTAGGTGTTGCCCATGAATGTTATGGGCTGTAAGAGGCGACTGAGATAAATCTGAAATGATCGAGAGAAAAGGTCAAAACCTGGATTGGGAGGTGCAATTATCTCAGAATTCAGTAAAATATCAAACCTTTGACATAACTGGTAATCTTAGAAGTACATGAATTAACCTATCACATTCATATGCGTTATAGTATGGTGTTAACCTCGAAACAAATGGTCTACCAACAGTGTCGAGTTTGTAAATAGTTTATTGCAGATGGAAAGTGATCAATGTTTAGGATTTTTCCTGGTTATAATCAACATTAATAAAATTCACATTTCATAGAAACTCATGTAAACATTTAATTCTGTCATTTCAGCTTCCAACAGAGAGACCACCGATATAAAAAAAGAAACAGCTGATTAGAGATCACCTATACAAACAATACAGATTAGTACAGAAGGTCACATACGGAAGCATATAGGGGACATATGATCCTAACATAAAATGCACTATACATATTTATACCTATTTATAAAACGATTTCACTTTAAGTTATGAAGATTACCAATTGACTTAGCTATCTAAAAACCAGAAATGATCACACTAAAATGTATTTTCATTGTTATTGTCCTGTTCTTATTAATTCGAAGTGATTTGTTAGAATTAACAACACATTTTGTATCGTTCTTTGGGAATTCTTGTTACATGTTGATTTTAAAAGGATTGGCCCCATCAGATCCAGAAAGCGTTTTGCCAAAGCATAAGATATTACTGAAATATTGAACAAACTGTGGTATATCTTAAACCATTGATCATACTAGAACGGTATTGATTCGATATTCCTTCTCAAAAAGATTACAGTGTTTTAGCTTGATGGAGTTCTTTGCAAACCAACTAATGAAAATTGAAACACAGTATCAAGTAATCTTAGCTAGAGCATGTTTAAGTTAACTAACACGTCTCGTTACACGAAAAACTTCAAGAAAATACCAACATGGCAACATAATCATAATCCAACCCGAATTCAATAAAACTAGGGCAAAACATGAACAACAATAAAAAAAAAAAAAAAAAAAAAGGATTTACAAGAAGACTCCTGTATTAGTACAAAGAGAATCAGACCAGGTGTTCCGGAAGAGTAAGCGTCTTCTGTTTCATCGATGACACCTGCCAAGTAACCTTGGTCACTCCAAAAAAGTAATACCTCGAAATACGTATCAAATATAATGTTGAAAGCTTTGTAACATTTCCACACAGTATTACCAACACTTCCGTTACCAATATTCATGAACATTTCACTAATGATTTAGATGTAAGTATCAATCCCTACAGATAGCGACCATTGTCTGAATGGACTAAACGTACTTGTACGTGATTTTTATCAATGATGTTTTTTTTCTAGAAAAAAAAAAAAAAAACCACTCACACATACCTTCCTCATTAAACTTACTATTAGACCACAAGACAAGCCATGTATGACAAATGAAATAAGAACATGTTTACTGACAAAACAGATCACATATTACAGCAGACGTAATTGAGATCATGACTTAGCAATATCCTACAGTTATCTGTAGTGGATCTCTCGACCTTATCATGTCATTTAAAATTGATATGTTTCACAACTGCAGAGTTCTCATAAATTTACATTCATCCCTGGTGGTAACGAATTGATAATTATGTCTCTAGGCTGAATAAATAAAAAAAAATCATATCCGTTAAAATTTGATAATTGTTTTACGTTTCACTCACCTGTTTTATAGCTTTTCTAATTCCATTAATGACTCAAGGCAACACGACTTACCTCCCCTTAGTTATCTTAAAATGTCTTATAACATGATTGCTGAAATTGACAATTCTGATGATCATCGATAATAATAATAAACCTGCCGGTTGGGATGGCGATGCTCTTAAAATGATCCAATAACCATATTATTCTGACGATAAACATCTAAAAACCGTTGTGATTAAGCTATCTCTACTGGTATAGAATCATCACCATAAGAATACCTTATACCAGCTTACTCAGAGACTTTACATATTAATTACTTTGAGTGTCTTGTGTCATCATAGCTATTCCACGTCCTGTGATTCATGAATGTATATATCGTTTAAGTGATATAAGTATAGCTAAATGCACAAGACAACACTGACAAGTAGGCTTTTAAAAAGGCATATTTGATTTGTCTTCATATGCTACATGATGTGCATGCTCAGACATCCTATATCGGAAAACGGATGTTTCGCAAAACGCATAGTCATAAAAAAGTGTGCTTATTTTCATGTAGAACAGAATAACTCTGCGGGTTGCAAAATCACTTCAGAGGACAAATTTCCATATTCTATTAGTCATTCTCACAAAAATTAAAAAAGTTCCCTTATAACTGAGCAAATGCATAGCCGGCCAATGTTCGTCTACGGACAGACGGACAAGCTTATTCCAGTATACCCTTCCTTGTGATGGTTATTCCTTGGAAAACAGCTAACCTAAAATATTCTGAATTATCACTTCTCCTGCGCCACCTATGATCAACAGCATATTTTTTGTTTTTGTTTTTTGCTTTCAATACACAATAAATATTGCTATATTTCCACTAGCATACAAACATATTGGTGCTTACTCATGATGATGTATCCAAATACAGTCGAACGTCGTTATTTCAACTCCATGGGACCGTGGAAAAACTTCGAGATAACCGAGGGTTGCTTTAAATGAGTTCGGATGTCTTGTGTAAGTTAAGCAGGGAAATGCTTCGAATTAAGCGGGGTCTTCGATTACACGCGTTCGCGATAACGAGGTTCGACTGTACATCACATCGAGATTTTATGAGATCTAACTGGTAACATTAAGTATGATCTAAGTGATGACATGATCGATTGTTAACCAAATTTTCTGATAGATAATGATATGATGACAATTGTGCTATATGTGATCAATAATATACGTCATACATTGGTGTAAAGTGGCGGAACATGACCTGTGTGTGTGTGTATATACTACACTGTATGCGCTATTATTTTTCAATCTGTATGCTCTGTTTAGCAGGTGTGTACTGTAGACATATGAGTGTTGCCATTCAGTATGGGTTGATATTTAGTTGCCAATGGAGTACATGTGTATATGTCAACTGACATTTTTTATGTCGTTTTTTGGTGCTTGTTTGCTAATATATGAGTATATTTTATCTTCTATCATGTAACTATGGAATGTAGTATCATTGTAATGTTAATAGTACATGTTTATATTATACTGATATTCGGGATGTCATCTTGTTCTCCGTTTTGGTTTTTGTTAAATAAAATGATGTCATCCTGTTCTCTGTTTTTTGTAAAACAAAATGATGTCATCCTGTTCTCGGTTTTCGTTTTTCTTGAAAAAAATGATGTCATCCTGTTCTCTGTTTCTGGATTTTGTTAATCAAATGATGACATCCTGTTCTCAGTTTTTGTCAAATAAAATAATGTCATCCTGTTCTCCGTTTTGGTTTTTTGTGAAATAAAATGATGTCATCCTGTTCTCGGTGTTGGTTTTTGTTAAATAAAATGATGTCATCCTGTTCTCGGTTTTTGTGAAATAAAATGATGTCATCCTGTTCTCCGTTTTGGTTTTTGTTAAATAAAATGATGTTATCATGTTCTCGGTGTTGGTTTTTGTGAAATAAAATGATGTCATCCTGTTCTCGGTTTTTGTGAAATAAAATGATGTCATCCTGTTCTCGGTTTTCGTTTTTGTTAAATAAAATGATGTCATTCTGTTCTCGGTTTTTGTGAAATAAAATGATGTCATCCTGTTCTCGGATTTTGTGAAATAAAATGATGTCATCCTGTTCTCGGTTTTTGTTAAATAAAATGGTATCATCCTGTTCTCGGTTTTCGTTTTTGTTAAATAAAATGATGTCATCCTGTTCTCGGTTTTGGTTTTTGTTAAATAAAATGATGTCATCCTGTTCTCGGTTTTCATTAAATAAAATGATGTCATCCTGTTCTCGGTTTTCGTTTTTGTTAAATAAAATGATGTCATCCTGTTCTCTGTTTTTCCTGTTCTCTGTTTTTGTTAAATAAAATGATGTCATCCTGTTCTCGGTTTTTGTTTTTGTTAAATAAAATGATGTCATCCTGTTCTCCGTTTTCGTTTTTGTTAAATAAAATGATGTCATCCTGTTCTCGGTGTTGGTTTTTGTTAAATAAAATGATGTCATTCTGTTCTCGGTTTTTGTGAAATAAAATGATGTCATCCTGTTCTCGGTTTTTGTGAAATAAAATGATGTCATCCTGTTCTCTGTTTTGGTTTTTGTGAAATAAAATGATGTCATCCTGTTCTCTGTTTTGGTTTTTGTGAAATAAAATGATGTCATCCTGTTCTCGGTTTTTGTAAAATAAAATGATGTCATCCTGTTCTCTGTTTTGGTTTTTGTGAAATAAAATGATGTCATCCTGTTCTCGGTTTTTGTGAAATAAAATGATGTCATCCTGTTCTCGGTGTTGGTTTTTGTTAAATAAAATGATTTCATCCTGTTCTCGGTTTTTGTTAAATAAAATTATGTCATCCTGTTCTCGGTTTTCGTGAAATAAAATGATGTCATCCTGTTCTCGGTTTTCGTTTTTCTTAAACAAAATGATGTCATCCTGTTCTCGGTTTTTGTTAAATAAAATGATGTTATCCTGTTCTCGGGTGTTGTGAAATAAAATGATGACATCCTGTTCTCGGTGAAATAAAATGATGTCATCCTGTTCTCGGTTGTTGTGAAATAAAATGATGTCATCCTATTCTCACTTTTTGTTAAATAAAATGATGTCATCATGTTCTCGGTTTTTGTGAAATAAAATGATGTCATCCTGTTCTCGGTTTTTGTGAAATAAAATGATGTCATCCTGTTCTCCGTTTTCGTTTTTGTTAAATAAAATAATGTTATCATGTTCTCGGTTTTTGTTTAATAAAATTATGTCATCATGTTCTCGGTTTTTGTTAAATAAAATGATGTCATCCTGTTCTCGGTTTTTGTGAAATAAAATGATGACATCCTGTTCTCGTTGTAGGTTTTTGTTAACTAAAATGATGTCCTCCTGTTCTCCGTTTTGGTTTTTGTTTAATAAAATAATGTCATGCTGTTCTCGGTTTTGTTTCTTGTTAACTAAAATGATGTCATCCTGTTCTCAGTTTTTTTTAAAATAAAATGATGTCATCCTGTTCTCGGTTTTTGTTAAATAAAATGATGTCATCCTGTTCTCTGTTTAGGTTTTTCTTAAATAAAATGATGACATCCTGTTCTCGTTGTAGGTTTTTGTTAACTAAAATGATGTCCTCCTGTTCTCCGTTTTGGTTTTTGTTGAATAAAATGATGTCATCCTGTTCTAGGTTGTTGTGAAATAATGTCATGCTGTTCTCGGTTTTGTTTCTTGTTAACTAAAATGATGTCATCCTGTTCTCTGTTTCTGGATTTTGTTAATAAAATGATGTCATCCTGTTCTAGGTTTTTGTGAAATAAAATGATGTCATCCTGTTCTCGGTTTTCGTTTTTCTTAAATAAAATGATGTCTTCCTGTTCTCGGTTTTTGTTAAATAAAATGATGTCATCCTGTTCTCCGTTTTCGTTTTTGTTAAATAAAATGATGTCATCCTGTTCTCCGTTTTGGTTTTTGTTAAATAAAATGATGTCATCCTGTTCTCTGTTTTTGTAAAACAAAACGATGTCATCCTGTTCTCGGTTTTCGTTTTTCTTAAATAAAATGATGTCATCCTGTTCTCGGTGTAGGTTTTTGTTAAATAAAATGATGTCATCCTGTTCTCCGTTTTCGTTTTTGTTAAATAAAATGATGACATCTTGTTCTCGGTTTTGGTTTTTGTTAAATAAAATGATGTCATCCTGTTCTCGGTGTTTGTTTTTGTTAAATAAAATGATGTCATTCTGTTCTCGGTTTTTGTTAAATAAAATGATGTCATCCTGTTCTCGGTTTTTGTGAAATAAAATGATGTCATCCTGTTCTCCGTTTTGGTTTTTGTTAAATAAAATGATGTCATCCTGTTCTCTGTTTTTGTAAAACAAAATCATGTCATCCTGTTCTCGTTTTTCTTAAATAAAATGATGTCATCCTGTTCTCGGTCTACGTTTTTCTTAAACAAAATGATGTCATCCTGTTCTCGGTTTTTGTTCAACAAAATGTTGTCATCCTGTTCTCCGTTTTCGTTTTTGTTAAATAAAATGATGTCATCCTGTTCTCGGTTTTTGTAAAACAATATGATGTCGTCCTGTTCTCTGTTTTTGTTCAATCAAATGATGTCATCCTGTTCTTGGTTTTGGTTTTTGTTGAATAAAATGATGTCATCCTGTTCTCGGTGTTGGTTTTTGTGAAATAAAATGATGTCATCCCGTACTCAGTTTTTTTAAAAATAAAATGATGTCATCCTGTTCTCGGATTTTGTGAAATAAAATGATATCATCCTGTTCTCCGTTTTGGTTTTTGTTAAATAAAATGATGTCATCCTGTTCTCTGTTTCTGGATTTTGTTAATAAAATGATGTCATCCTTTTCTAGGTTTTTGTGAAATAAAATGATGTCATCCTGTTCTCTGTTTTTGGTAAAACAAAATGATGTCATCCTGTTCTCGGTTTTTGTTAAATAAAATGATGTCATCCTGTTCTCGGTTTTCGTTTTTGTTAAATAAAATGATGTCATCCTGTTCTCCGTTTTCGTTTTTGTTAAATAAAATGATGTCATCCTGTTGTCCGTTTTGGTTTTTGTTAAATAAAATGATATCCTGTTCTCGGTTTTTGTTAAATCAATTGATGTCATCCTGTTCTCGGTTTTCGTTTTTGTTAAATAAAATGATGTCATCCTGTTCTCGGTGTTGGTTTTTGTTAAATAAAATGATGTCATCCTGTTCTCGGTTTTTGTGAAATAAAATGATGTCATCCTGTTCTCGGTTTTGTTAAATAAAATGATGTCATCCTGTTCTCTGTTTTTGTTAAATAAAATGATGTCATCCTGTTCTCGGTTTTCGTTTTTCTTCAATAAAATGATGTCAACCTGTTCTCGGTGTAGATTTTTCTTAAACAATAAGATGTCATCCTGTTCTCGGTTTTTGTTAAATAAAATGATGTCATCCTGTTCTCGGTTTTCGTTTTTCTTAAACAAAATGATGTCATCCTGTTCTCGGTTTTTGTTAAATAAAATGATGTCATCCTGTTCTCGGTTTTTGTTAAATAAAATGATGTCATCCTGTTCTCGCTTTTTGTGAAATAAAATGATGTCATCCTGTACTTAGTTTTTGTGAAATAAAATGATGTCATCCTGTTCTCGGTTTTTGTGAAATAAAATGATGTCATCCTGTTCTCCGTTTTGGTTTTTGTTAAATAAAATGATGTCATCCTGTTCTCGGTTTTTGTTAAATAAAATGATGTCATCCTGTTCTCGGTTTTTGTTCATCCTGTTCTCGTTTTGGTTTTTGTTAAATAAAATGATGTCATCCTGTTCTCGGTTTTTGTTGGATTTTGTTCTCGGTTTTTGTTAAATAAAATGATGTCATCCTGTTCTCGGTTTTTGTTAAATAAAATGATGTCATCCTGTTCTAGGTGTTGGTTTTTGTTCACTAAAATGATGTCATCCTGTTCTCTGTTTCTGGATTTTGTTAATAAAATGATGTCATCCTGTTCTCGGTTTTTGTGAAATAAAATGATGTCATCCTGTTCTCTGTTGCTGGATTTTGTTAATAAAATGATGTCATCCTGTTCTCGGTTTTTGTGAAATAAAATGATGTCATCCTGTTCTCCGTTTTGGTTTTTGTTAAATAAAATGATGTCATCCTGTTCTCTGTTTTTGTAAAACAAAATGATGTCATCCTGTTCTCTGTTTCTGGATTTTGTTAATAAAATGATGTCATCCTGTTCTCGGTGTTGGTTTTTGTTAAATAAAATGATGTCATTCTGTTCTCGGTTTTTGTGAAATAAAATGATGACATCTTGTTCTCAGTTTTGGATTTTCTGAAATAAATAATGTCATCCTGTTGTCCGTTTTGGTTTTTGTTAAATAAAATGATATCCTGTTCTCGGTTTTTGTTAAATAAAATTATTTCATCATGTTCTCGGTTTTTGTGAAATAAAATTATTTCATCATGTTCTCGGTTTTTGTGAAATAAAATGATGTCATCCTGTACTTAGTTTTTGTGAAATAAAATGATGTCATCCTGTTCTCTGTTTCTGGATTTTGTTAATAAAATGATGTCATCCTGTTCTAGGTTGTTGTGAAATAAAATGATGACATCCTGTTCTAGGTTTTTGTGAAATAAAATGATGTCATCCTGTTCTCAGTTTTTGTGAAATAAAATGATGTCATCCCGTACTCAGTTTTTTTAAAAATAAAATGATGTCATCCTGTTCTCGGTTTTCGTTTTTGTTAAATAAAATGATGTCATCCTGTTCTCGGTTTTGGTTTTTGTTAAATAAAATGATGTCATCCTGTTCTCGGTTTTTGTGAAATAAAATGATGTCATCCTGTTCTCGGTTTTTGTTAAATAAGATTATGTCATCATGTTCTCGGTTGGTGTGAAAGAAAATGATGTCATCCTGTTCTCGGTTTTTGTTAAATAAAATGATGTCATCCTGTTCTCGGTTTTCGTTTTTGTTAAATAAAATGATGTCATCCTGTTCTCGGTTTTTGTGAAATAAAATGATGTCATCCTGTTCTCCGTTTTGGTTTTTGTTCAATAATATGATATCATCCTGTTCTCGGTTTTTGTTAAATAAAATGATGTCATCCTGTTCTCGCTTTAGGTTTTTGTTCAATATGATGTCATCCTGTTCTCGGTTTTTGTTTTTGTTAAATAAAATGATGTCATCCTGTTCTCCGTTTTCGTTTTTGTTAAATAAAATGATGTCATCCTGTTCTCGGTTTTGGTTTTTGTTAAATAAAATGATGTCATCCTGTTCTCTGTTTTTGTAAAACAAAATGATGTCATCCTGTTCTCTGTTTCTGGATTTTGTTAATAAAATGATGTCATCCTGTTCTCGGTTGTTGTGAAATAAAATGATGTCATCCTGTTCTCTGTTTTTGTGAAATAAAATGATGTCATCCTGTTCTCGGTTTTCGTTTTTCTTAAATAAAATGATGTCATCCTGTTCTCGGTGTAGGTTTTTCTTAAACAAAATGATGTCATCCTGTTCTCGGTTTTTGTTAAACAAAATGATGTCATCCTGTTCTCCGTTTTCGTTTTGTCATCATCCTGTTCTCGGTTTTTGTTAAATAAAATGATGTCATCCTGTTCTCAGTTTTTGTGAAATAAAATGATGTCATCCCGTACTCAGTTTTTTTTAAAATAAAATGATGTCATCCTGTTCTCGGTTTTTGTTAAATAAAATGATATCATCCTGTTCTCGGTTTTGGTTTTTGTTAAATAAAATGATGTTATCATGTTCTCGGTGTTGGTTTTCGTTAAATAAAATGATGTCATCCTGTTCTCGGATTTTGTGAAATAAAATGATGTCATCCTGTTCTCGGTTTTTGTTAAATAAAATGATGTCATCCTGTTCTCCGTTTTGGTTTTTGTTAATAAAATGATGTCATCCTGTTCTCGGTTGTTGTGAAATAAAATGATGACATCCTGTTCTCGTTGTAGGTTTTTGTTAACTAAAATGATGTCCTCCTGTTCTCGGTCTAGGTTTTTCTTAAACAAAATGATGTCATCCTGTTCTCGGTTTTTGTTCAACAAAATGATGTCATCCTGTTCTCCGTTTTCGTTTTTGTTAAATAAAATAATGTCATCCTGTTGTCCGTTTTGGTTTTTGTTAAATAAAATGATGTCATCCTGTTCTCGGATTTTGTGAAATAAAATGATATCATCCTGTTCTCCGTTTTGGTTTTTGTTAAATAAAATGATGTCATCCTGTTCTCTGTTTTTGTAAAACAAAATGATGTCATCCTGTTCTCGGTTTTTGTTAAATAAAATGATGTCATCCTGTTCTCGGTTTTGGTTTTTGTTAAATAAAATGATGTCATCATGTTCTCTGTTTTTGTAAAACAAAATGATGTCAACCTGTTCTCTGTTTCTGGATTTTGTTAATAAAATGATGTCATCCTGTTCTCGGTTTTTGTTAAATAAAATGATGTCATCCTGTTCTCGGTGTAGGTTTTTCTTAAACAAAATGATGTCATCCTGTTCTCGGTTTTTGTTAAACAAAATGATGTCATCCTGTTCTCCGTTTTCGTTTTTGTTAAATAAAATGATGTCATCCTGTTCTCGGTTTTTGTTTTTGTTAAATAAAATGATGTCATCCTGTTCTCGGTTTTTGTTAAATAAAATGATGTCATCCTGTTCTCTGTTTCTGGATTTTGTTAATAAAATGATGTCATCCTGTTCTCCGTTTTGGATTTTGTTAAATAAAATGATGTCATCCTGTTCTCGGTTTTCGTTTTTCTTAAATAAAATGATGTCATCCTGTTCTCGGTGTAGGTTTTTCTTAAACAAAATGATGTCATCCTGTTCTCGGTTTTTGTTAAATAAAATGATGTCATCCTGTTCTCCGTTTTCGTTTTTGTTAAATAAAATGATGTCATCCTGTTCTCGGTTTTGGTTTTTGTTAAATAAAATGATGTCATCCTGTTCTCGGTTTTTGTGAAATAAAATGATGTCATCCTGTTCTCGGTTTTTGTTAAATAAAATGATGTCATCCTGTTCTCGGTTTTCGTTTTTGTTAAATAAAATGATGTCATCCTGTTCTCGGTTTTTGTGAAATAAAATGATGTCATCCTGTTCTCGGTTTTTGTGAAATAAAATGATGTCATCCTGTTCTCGGTTTTTGTGAAATAAAATGATGTCATCCTGTTCTCCGTTTTGGTTTTTGTTAAATAAAATGATGTCATCCTGTTCTCCGTTTTTGTTAAACAAAATGATGTCATCCTGTTCTCCGTTTTCGTTTTTGTTAAATAAAATGATGTCATCCTGTTCTCGGTGTTGGTTTTTGTTAAATAAAATGATGTCATCCTGTTCTCGGTTTTTGTTATATAAAATGATGTCATCCTGTTCTCGGTTTTGGTTTTTGTTAAATAAAATGATATCATCCTGTTCTCGGTTTTTGTTAAATAAAATGATGTCATCCTGTTCTCGGTTTTTGTGAAATAAAATGATGTCATCCTGTTCTCGGCTTTTCTTAAATAAAATGATGTCATCCTGTTCTCGGTTTTTGTGAAATAAAATGATGTCATCCTGTTCTCGGTTTTTGTTTAATAAAATGATGTCATCCTGTTTTCGGTATAGGTTTTTCTTAAATAAAATGATGTCATCCTGTTCTCGGTGTAGGTTTTTCTTAAACAAAATGATGTCATCCTGTTCTCGGTTTTTGTTTGTCATCCTGTTCTCGGTTTTTGTGAAAATGATGTCACTGTTTCGTTCTCGGTTTTTGTTCAATCAAATGATGTCATCCTGTTCTCGGTTTTCGTTTTTGTTAAATAAAATTATGTCATCCTGTTCTCGGTTTTTGTTAAATAAAATGATGTCATTCTGTTCTCGGTTTTTGTGAAATAAAATGATGACATCTTGTTCTCAGTTTTGGTTTTTGTGAAATAAAATGATGTCATCTTGTTCTCGGTTTTTGTTGAATAAAATGATGTCATCCTAATCTCTGTTGTTGTTGAACAAAATGATGTCATCCTGTTCTCGGTTTTTGTGAAATAAAATGATGTCATCCTGTTCTCCGTTTTGGTTTTTGTTAAATAAAATTATGTCATCCTGTTCTCCGTTTTCGTTTTTGTTAAATAAAATGATGTCATCCTGTTCTCTGTTTTCGTTTTTATTAAATAAAATAATGTCATCCTGTTGTCCGTTTTTGTTTTTGTTAAATAAAATGATATCCTGTTCTCGGTTTTTGTTCAATCAAATGATGTCATCCTGTTCTCGGTTTTCGTTTTTGTTAAATAAAATGATGTCATCCTGTTCTCGGTGTTGGTTTTTGTTAAATAAAATGATGTCATCCTGTTCTCGGTTTTTGTGAAATAAAATGATGTCATCCTGTTCTCGGTTTTCATTAAATAATATGATGTCATCCTGTTCTCGGTTTTTGTTTTTGTTAAATAAAATGATGTCATCCTGTTCTCGGATTTTGTGAAATAAAATGATGTCATCCTGTTCTCCGTTTTGGTTTTTGTTAAATAAAATGTCATCCTGTTCTCGGTTGTTGTGAAATAAAATGATGTCATCCTGTTCTAGGTTTTTTGTGAAATAAAATGAAGACATCTTGTTCTCGGTTTTGGTTTTTGTTAAATAAAATGATGTCATCCTGTTCTCTGTTTTTGTTAAATAAAATGATGTCATCCTGTTCTCGGTGTTGGTTTTTGTTAAATAAAATGATGTCATCCTGTTCTCGGTTTTTGTGAAATAAAATGATGTCATCCTGTTCTCGGTTTTTGTGAAATAAAATGATGTCATCCTGTTCTCGTTTTTGTGAAATAAAATGATGTCATCCTGTTCTCAGTTTTTTTTTAAATAAAATGATGTCATCCCGTACTCAGTTTTTTTAAAAATAAAATGATGTCATCCTGTTCTCGGTTTTCGTTTTTGTTAAATAAAATGATGTCATCCTGTTCTCGGTTTTTGTTAAATAAAATGATGTCATCCTGTTCTCGGTTTTCGTTTTTCTTAAACAAAATGATGTCATCCTGTTCTCGGTTTTTGTTAAATAAAATGATGTCATCCTGTTCTCGGTTTTCGTTTTTCTTAAATAAAATGATGTCATCCTGTTCTCGGTGTAGGTTTTTCTTAAACAAAATGATGTCATCCTGTTCTCGGTTTTTGTTCTTCTTCGGTTGTTGTGAAATAAAATGATGTCATCCTGTTCTCAGTTTTTGTGAAATAAAATGATGTCATCCCGTACTCAGTTTTTTTTTAAAATAAAATGATGTCATCCTGTTCTCGGTTTTTGTTAAATAAAATGATGTCATCCTGTTCTCGGTTTTTGTGAAATAAAATGATGTCATCCTGTTCTCGGATTTTGTGAAATAAAATGATATCATCCTGTTCTCGGTTTTCGTTTTTGTTAAATAAAATGATGTCATCCTGTTCTCCGTTTTGGTTTTTGTTAAATAAAATGATGTTATCATGTTCTCGGTGTTGGTTTTTGTTAAATAAAATGATGTCATCCTGTTCTCGGTTTTTGTTAAATAAAATGATGTCATCCTGTTCTCGGTTTTTTTGTTAAATAAAATGAACTCATCCTGTTCTCTGTTTTTGTAAAACAAAATGATGTCATCCTGTTCTCGGTTTTTCTTAAATAAAATGATGTCATCCTGTTCTCGGTGTAGGTTTTTCTTAAACAAAATGATGTCATCCTGTTCTCGGTTTTTGTTAAACAAAATGATGTCATCCTGTTCTCCGTTTTCGTTTTTCTTAAACAAAATGATGTCATCCTGTTCTCGGTTTTTGTTAAATAAAATGATGTCATCCTGTTCTCGGTTTTTGTTAAATAAAATGATGTCATCCTGTTCTCGGTTTTTGTTAAATAAAATGATGTCATCCTGTTCTCTGTTTTTGTGAAATAAAATGATGTCATCCTGTTCTCGGTTTTTGTGAAATAAAATGATGTCATCCTGTTCTCGGTTTTTGTGAAATAAAATAATGTCATCCTGTTCTCCGTTTTGGTTTTTGTTAAATAAAATGATGTCATCCTGTTCTCTGTGTCTGGATTTTGTGAATAAAATGATGTCATCCTGTTTTCGGTTTTTGTTAAATAAAATGATGTCATCCTGTTCTAGGTTTTTGTGAAATAAAATGATGTCATCCTGTTCTCGGTTTTTGTTAAATAAAATGATGTCATCCTGTTCTCGGTTTTGGTTTTTGTTAAATAAAATGATGTCATCCTGTTCTCGGTTTTTGTGAAATAAAATGATGTCATCCTGTTCTCAGTTTTTGTGAAATAAAATGATGTCATCCTGTTCTCGGTTTTTGTGAAATAAAATGATGTCATCCTGTTCTCTGTTTTTGTGAAATAAAATGATGTCATCCTGTTCTCGGTTTTTGTGAAATAAAATGATGTCATCCTGTTCTCCGTTTTGGTTTTTGTTAAATAAAATGATGTCATCCTGTTCTCGGATTTTGTGAAATAAAATGATGACATCCTGTTCTCCGTTTTGGTTTTTGTTAAATTAAATGATGTCATCTTGTTCTCTATTTTTGTAAAACAAAATGATGTCATCCTGTTCTCTGTTTTTGGTAAAATAAAATGATGTCATCCTGTTCTAGGTTTTTGTGAAATAAAATGATGTCATCCTGTTCTCAGTTTTTGTGAAATAAAATGATGTCATCCCGTACTCAGTTTTTTTTTAAAAATAAAATGATGTCATCCTGTTCTCTGTTTTTGTAAAACAAAATGATGTCATCCTGTTCTCGGTTTTTGTTAAATAAAATGATGTCATCCTGTTCTCGGTTTTCATTAAATAAAATGATGTCATCCTGTTCTCGGTTTTCGTTTTTGTTAAATAAAATGATGTCATCCTGTTCTCCGTTTTCGTTTTTGTTAAATAAAATGATGTCATCCTGTTCTCGGTTTTTTGTGAAATAAAATGATGACATCTTGTTCTCGGTTTGTTCTCGGTTTTTGTTAAATAAAATGATGTCATCCTGTTCTCGGTTTCTGGATTTTGTTAATAAAATGATGTCATCCTGTTCTCGGTTTTTGTGAAATAAAATGATGTCATCCTGTTCTCGGTGTAGGTTTTTCTTAAACAAAATGATGTCATCCTGTTCTCTGTTTCTGGATTTTGTTAATAAAATGATGTCATCCTGTTCTCCGTTTTGGTTTTTGTTAAATAAAATGATGTTATCATGTTCTCGGTGTTGGTTTTTGTGAAATAAAATGATGTCATCCTGTTCTCGGATTTTGTGAAATAAAATGATATCATCCTGTTCTCCGTTTTGGTTTTTGTTAAATAAAATGATGTCATCCTGTTCTCTGTTTTTGTTAAATAAAATGATGTCATCCTGTTCTCGGTTTTTGTTAAATAAAATGATGTCATCCTGTTCTCGGTTTTTGTGAAATAAAATGATGTCATCCTGTTCTCGGTTTTTGTGAAATAAAATGATGTCATCCTGTTCTCCGTTTTCGTTTTTGTTAAATAAAATGTAGTCATCCTGTTCTCCGTTTTCGTTTTTGTTAAATAAAATGATGTCATCCTTTTGGTTTTTGTTCATCCTGTTCTTTTTGTTTTTGTTAAATAAAATGATATCCTGTTCTCGGTTTTTGTTAAATAAAATTATTTCATCATGTTCTCGGTTTTTGTGAAATAAAATGATGGCAT
The DNA here is from genome assembly GCF_031769215.1 of Ylistrum balloti. NCBI lineage: Eukaryota > Metazoa > Mollusca > Bivalvia > Pectinida > Pectinidae > Ylistrum > Ylistrum balloti. Next base: position 87,874 of record NW_026782421.1, on the reverse strand, counting down.
CCTGTACTTAGTTTTTGTGAAATAAAATGATGTCATCCTGTTCTCCGTTTTGGTTTTTGTTAAATAAAATGATGTCATCCTGTTCTCGGTGTTGGTTTTTGTTAAATAAAATGATGTCATTCTGTTCTCGGTTTTTGTGAAATAAAATGATGTCATCCTGTTCTCGGTGTTTGTTTTTGTTAAATAAAATGATGTCATTCTGTTCTCGGTTTTTGTTAAATAAAATGATGTCATCCTGTTCCCGCTTTTTGTGAAATAAAATGATATGATCTTGTACTTAGTTTTTGTGAAATAAAATGATGTTATGATGTTCTCGGTTGTTGTGAAATAAAATGATGTCATCCTGTTCTCTGTTGCTGGATTTTGTTAATAAAATGATGTCATCCTGTTCTCGGTTTTTGTTTTTGTTAAATAAAATGATGTCATCCTGTTCTCGGTTTTTGTGAAATAAAATGATGTCATCCTGTTCTCGGTTTTTGTGAAATAAAATGATGTCATCCTGTTCTCGGTTTTTGTTAAATAAGATTATGTCATCATGTTCTCGGTTTGTGTGAAAGAAAATGATGTCATCCTGTTCTCTGTTTTGGTTTTTGTGAAATAAAATGATGTCATCCTGTTCTCGGTTTTTGTGAAATAAAATGATGTCATCCTGTTCTCTGTTTTTGTAAAACAAAATGATGTCATCCTGTTCTCGGTTTTCGTTAAATAAAATGTTGTGAAATAAAATGATGTTATGATGTTCTCGGTTGTTGTGAAATAAAATGATGTCATCCTGTTCTCTGTTGCTGGATTTTGTTAATAAAATGATGTCATCCTGTTCTCGGTTTTTGTGAAATAAAATGATGTCATCCTGTTCTCGGTTTTTGTTTAATAAAATTATGTCATCATGTTCTCGGTTTTTGTTAAATAAAATGATGTCATCCTGTTCCCGCTTTTTGTGAAATAAAATGATATCATCTTGTACTTAGTTTTTGTGAAATAAAATGATGTCATCCTGTTCTCGGTTTTTGTGAAATAAAATGATGTCATCCTGTTCTCAGTTTTTGGATTTTGTTAAAAAACGATGTCATCATGTTCTCGGTGTTGGTTTTTGTGAAATAAAATGATGTCATCCTGTTCTCGGTTTTTGTGAAATAAAATGATGTCATCCTGTTCTCGGTTTTTGTTAAATAAAATGATGTCATCCTGTTCTCGGATTTTGTGAAATAAAATGATATCATCCTGTTCTCCGTCTTGGTTTTTGTTAAATAAAATGATGTCATTCTGTTCTCGGTTTTTGTTAAATAAAATGATGTCATTCTGTTCTCGGTTTTTGTGAAATAAAATGATGACATCTTGTTCTCAGTTTTGGATTTTCTGAAATAAATAATGTCATCCTGTTGTCCGTTTTTGTGAAATAAAATGATGTCATCCTGTTCTCGGTTTTTGTTAAATAAAATGATGTCATCCTGTTCTCGGTTTTTGTGAAATAAAATGATGACATCTTGTTCTCGGTTTTGGTTTTTGTTAAATAAAATGATGTCATCCTGTTCTCTGTTTTGGTTTTTGTTAAATAAAATGATGTCATCCTGTTCTCGGTTTTTGTGAAATAAAATGATGTCATCCTGTTCTCGGTTTTTGTAAAATAAAATGATGTCATCCCGTACTCAGTTTTTTTTTAAAAATAAAATGATGTCATCCTGTTCTCTGTTTCTGGATTTTGTTGATAAAATGATGTCATCCTGTACTCGGTTGTTGTGAAATAAAATGATGACATCCTGTTCTCGGTTTTTGTGAAATAAAATGATGTCATCCCATAACCGAAATGATTCAGTATTAAGAGAGATGTGAAATAAAATGATGTCAAATGTTCTCGCCATTTTTCAGTGAAATAAAATGATAGTACTTCGACATCATCGCCATTAGAAGTGGATGTTGCCATAGTGAAAACCAAACTGCCTGACAGCACTGACATGACGTCATCAACGTCTGTGCAAGTTAGAAAAAGAAAAAGAAAAAACAAGAAGTTATATTGGTTTGATGATCTGTTGAGAGACAATGGCAGTGAAGTCATGAATTACAATGTCTTGTATCATTGGAAGCGATCAATATCCTTCTTATCGTAAACAAGACGTGTGACTACTTCTCGAGCCAATAGGGAAGGAAGTAAACTCCACTCCTCGCGTACGATAATTCACATATTGCGAGGTCTATGATGTAACTGAAATGTAGTATAAAGTGTCATGTGACTTAAAGCCCCTATACAGCGGGTACCTAATCCTAATCATTGCAATGTCCCCTCCTGAGGTAGCATCCGTGGAATTAAATACTCATGTCTGTATTTATCATATGCAACTGATGTTCAAATGTGCAAGAAAATGTCTAAGAAAATATGAAATTAATTTCTTTTTTGAAATCCGTAAGTGATTCAGATTATATCAAAAACTCATCAAAATTAAAAATCACTTGTCACATACATGTATGTAACAGGAATTATCTATTCAATAGACTACACTGGACAAGAGTGATTGACTTAGGTGATGAATTTCTCTGCTTTGCAATTCATTTTACAGTTTATTCATTCAGGATCATATGTTTTTCTTTACGGAAAAAATCAGTAGCTGTTCGTCTTCACCCAAGTTTGGTTAGACGCCTAGTTGCCAACATATTTAAAACAGGCATAAACTATTTTGTTCTGTGATGCAGAATGTCTCATTTCTACAAAGCCACATCACGGTTAAAACGATGGTTTGCTATTTTATAGCATATATATATTTATCTATCTATACCAAGTGTATTACCTAATGAACAAAGACAGTTGCTTTTAGCTGAAAGATGCACATAAAGAGTTTTAAAGATATTTGTGAAAAGGAAAGCCTGATATGTTGATCAACAGTCTGGATTTGAAAATCCTTGCGTCATATGTGATAACGCACACGCACATAACACTGACACCTATAGATAAAATGGCTTCCTGCCTGAATTAGTCGCGACAACGTTAGCTATTAATGACATTTCGTTTCGTAATTCTGGAATGTCTTAGAATTGTCAAATAACAGTGAAATCCGGTGCTGAAAAAATTGTACTTACTGTATATCGCTACTGTCGTTGTCATTTCTGCTTACATTGTTGGTTTTGAGGTCCTTTTCTTATATGTCTTGTTTTTGTGTTTGATCTAATCTTTTTCCTTTATCTGTGCAAAAATCTCAGCCATTATTTAATACAATTGGCAGTATCTAAAAATTCCTTGAATTGTTTATCTCTATTGAGCACTACTTTTTGTGATTTCATCCATATGATAAAATACTTAATTCGGGTTGATGATTACATTTTATTTTAGTTTGAGTACAACTTTAAACATCAGACTTCTTGTACAGCAAAGTGGCATATAAAAAAAAAAGTCTTTTCTCTCCTATGACTTATAGGATAAAGATTGTACAAAAGGCACAAAAGTGAATAGCACATTTCAATAGCTTAGAGTTAGAAAGTGTAGAGCAAAGCAATGAATTACACCTCATCATACAGCTGTTTCGTCCTTCTAGGACTCGTCAGTAATGCTAAGGTCATAAATTTTAAAGCCGAGGAGGTGAGTGAAAAAAAATTGAGTGATCGGAAGAAAAGTCAAAAAGTAGACGGAGAGGTGCAGCAGCCCTTTAATCAAAGGAAACTGCCTTTTGATATATAAAATAATTTTCGAAGCAGGCCAATACATCAATGACTATTCAATTGTACATAAAGGAATATAAATATTGCTTACATTTCTAATTCAATTTAGTTGTCTGTAACATGGTATTGTTTAATATTTTCAATCAGTTTTTGAAGTATATGTCTTAAACTATATAAAAGGTAAACTTTCAGACAATTTGTTGTTTTGGTATACATACATTTACTTATATATTTACAACGTTTTAAAGTATGGTACTTTTGGCAATCATGGATTGAATTACATGTTTTTCCTGAAGTAACAAAAAATATTATAAAAATCTTTGCAGGGTCTTTAGGACAAGTCCATGCGTGACCAAAGGATAACATCGCTAGTGTCAGCCTAATATATAGCATTGTATCCATTTCCAAACTACCTCCCCTATTTCAGGATGTCGTTAACTAAAACTCTTGGGACTGCTAGAAGTAGTATTGATTGGTCGATGACATCGGTTTCTAATGTTAAAGTTCCACATTAGCTGAATGGAGTGTTTATTTTTACAGTGTCGATGTTTCAGAAATTACAAATGTAAAAATGTCTGCTGTGGAACTGTTAGTAGTAGATGCTTGTCTGGTGTAAGTACCTCCACCTCTAAGAACCTGCCCTGAGTAACTACACCTTTATCAAATCAAGTTGCGTCCATGTTGTAAATCAGAAGCGGTTCAGTCTCAGTTCCTGAAAGATATACAACTTATAAAGCACATGTCTTTAGGAATCTCTTTCAGAAGTACCTTTATTGACACTGACTGTCAAACAACTGTTCAGTCTACCCAAGGATACGGATCTCTCTTTGTTAATGTATATCACCAAGTGTCTTTCCTCATCTTGAGTAAGTACTTGGACAACCTTTCTCCTTGGCTTAGGCCTTCAGACTCGCATTGTCGCCTGTATCACTGCCCCACTCTCTGTCTTTAATTGAACGTTCACCCTTGTTAGGAAGCGTCTGGTGCTGTCCCAGACAGAGACAACAGAGTCTGTCAAAATGATACTCACTACTTCTTCGAAAGACTGGTGTGCCCGTTGTCAATACAATATCACCGGGTTGAGTGCCCTGTTGTAACAGAAGGCTTAAAAACATATCACATCCTCTAAAAATCACACATTCGACACATACACTCACCTCGCAAACTACGGGATGCCGTTTTAAAATGTAACTAGTTGCTGATAGGACGTTTATAGATATAACCAATCAAAAACCAGTCTAGAAATGAAGGACAAAGCCAAATATTTCTCTGACGGGGGCAAACGCCTTATCAAAGGCAAATAGTGAGGTAGTGTTTGGACAAAATTAATAAGTTCTCATATAAATGTGTTAGAGCACTGTAGTGACCATGCAAACCTTATTTTGAACCAAAAGCCAAAGTGGAATGCATTTGAGAATCCTTTACCTCTCCTAGGATGAGGAAACAGCTGTGTGATACACCTTTACCTACTACTAGGATGAGGAAACAGCTGTGTGATACACCTTTACCTACTACTAGGATGAGGAAACAGCTGTGTGATACACCTTTACCTACTACTAGGATGAGGAAACAGTTGTGTGATACACCTTTACCTACTACTAGGATGAGGAAACAGCTGTGTGATACACCTTTACTTACTCCTAGGATGAGGAAACAGCTGTGTGATACACCTTTACTTCCTCCTACGATGAGGAAACAGTTGTGTGATACACCTTTACCTACTACTAGGATGAGGAAACAGTTGTGTGATACAGTTCACTTCATTCTCGCCTCTATTGTATATGATATTAATTATTTTTTCTCTTGATACAAATGCATATGTTTAACCTGATGCATACAAATCATTATCTTTTGGGAAAAAACCTTGCATATCAACCTTGATAGGTTAATCTCTTCACATTGATATATAACATCCTCAGTATCAAACGATCTCAATAGATAAACATCAACATTGTTAACCCATGTCCTTATTTTCTATGAAACAATTGTTTCTCCTTTTCCTAAACATGATCGATTTGGGAACTTCTCCATTTCATTATTGACGTTTCGTTCGATCAGTTTGTATTTCAAAAGTTTCAGTCTAGATCCTAAGGCATCCCGGATCTGTTACTAAAGAACAATATATATATATATAAGTTAAAACACTGGAAAACACATGACATAAAACATAAGCGCTTTCATTTCTTCTTAAGGTGTTTAACGTCGTCGCAACTACCAAAATAGTAGGAGGAAAAGAGAGAAAGAAGAACTGAAATCACTTATATTTTAAATCATGTGTTTTCCAGTGTTTTCACCTTTTTCTTTATTTACATGGCACGAAGAATGTGTGTGTGTTTATGTGCGTTTGTGAGAGGAAATTTAATTTACTCATATACACTGTTAGCGAAAGTTATCGTTTATTTTCTTTGCAAGAAAATTTCGAGGCAAGCTGTTGATATACCAGAGTCACGTGTCTCTTTTACATTATTTAGGGCAATTTCGATGTACATGATCACCACATTTCTAATTTCAAAATAAGACATCAACTTAAATATATCTAGAAAATCAGATATTGCAGTGGTGCTTTTTAGACGCAGATGTTGACGGTTATCCGAAGCTTTTTAGACGCAGATGTTGGACGGTTATCCGAAGCTTTTTAGACGCAGATGTTAGACGGTTATCCGAAGCTTTTTAGACGCAGATGTTGGACGGTTATCCGAAGCTTTTTAGACGCAGATGTTGGACGGTTATCCGAAGCTTTTTAGACGCAGATGTTGGATGGTTATCCGAAGCTTTTTAGACGCAGATGTTGGACGGTTATCCGAAGCTTTTTAGACACAGATGTTGACGGTTATCCGAAGCTTTTTAGACGCAGATTTTGGACGGTTATCCGAAGTTTTTTAGACGCAGATGTTGGACGGTTATCCGAAGCTTTTTAGACGCAGATGTTGGACGGTTATCCGAAGCTTTTTAGACGCAGATGTTGGACGGTTATCCGAAGCTTTTTAGACGCAGATGTTGGACGGTTATCCGAAGCTTTTTAGACGCAGATGTTGGACGGTTATCCGAAGCTTTTTAGACGCAGATGTTAGACGGTTATCCGAAGCTTTTTAGACGCAGATGTTGGACGGTTATCCGAAGCTTTTTAGACGCAGATGTTGGACGGTTGTCCGAAGCTTTTTAGACGCAGATGTTGGACGGTTATCCGAAGCTTTTTAGACGCAGATGTTGGACGGTTATCCGAAGCTTTTTAGACGCAGATGTTGGACGGTTATCCGAAGCTTTTTAGACGCAGATGTTGGACGGTTATCCGAAGCTTTTTAGACGCAGATGTTGGACGGTTATCCGAAGCTTTTTAGACACAGATGTTGGACGGTTATCCGAAGCTTTTTAGACGCAGATGTTGGACGGTTATCCGAAGCTTTTTAGACGCAGATGTTGGACGGTTATCCGAAGCTTTTTAGACGCAGATGTTGGACGGTTATCCGAAGCTTTTTAGACGCAGATGTTGGATGGTTATCCGAAGCTTTTTAGACGCAGATGTTGGACGGTTATCCGAAGCTTTTTAGACACAGATGTTGACGGTTATCCGAAGCTTTTTAGACGCAGATTTTGGACGGTTATCCGAAGTTTTTTAGACGCAGATGTTGGACGGTTATCCGAAGCTTTTTAGACGCAGATGTTGGACGGTTATCCGAAGCTTTTTAGACGCAGATGTTGGACGGTTATCCGAAGCTTTTTAGACGCAGATGTTGGACGGTTATCCGAAGCTTTTTAGACGCAGATGTTGGACGGTTATCCGAAGCTTTTTAGACGCAGATGTTGGACGGTTATCCGAAGCTTTTTAGACGCAGATGTTGGACGGTTATCCGAAGCTTTTTAGACGCAGATGTTGGACGGTTATCCGAAGCTTTTTAGACGCAGATGTTGGACGGTTATCCGAAGCTTTTTAGAATCCTTTACCATCAATTCCACTCATGGAAATAGAATTGCGAGAATAACAGATATAAGGCTATGTTGACAAAATGCACTTAGACATATCATGTTCTTCCTTGGAATGTCCATTGCAGTCATAACCTGATCCTGAAATAATTTAGTTTTCACGCAATATGGCGGGGATTAGAAGGCGCGACCGGGATTCTTACGGCCAATTACTTGTATCACTACGCTATGCCTTTTCATTAAAAAGAAGAGATTGCAGGCAAATTGCTTTTCTTATAATCGTATATATAAAACGCCCAGAGTTAAATGGCTATATATCGACGTCTGATGATACGGTACAGTGTGTACTCTTGATAAAGCACGACCAATTAACATACTTAATTCATGACGAAAATACAAGACATTCTGTTTACTCTGTTCATAACATATCGGAACATGAACTATGTATATAAGAATGTTACGTTTTCATGAGCTGGCATTCAAAACAAACCTCAGTTATCGCACATATTACCGTACAATCGAAATCTACATGAAATATACATTTATCAGAACCGATTTTCTGTCGCAAGCTATCAAGAGAAACTGAGGTAAACAGCCTTGCTCAAGGACACACACACTAGAACAAACCGGTGAAGTGCATTTCTGTTGAAGGGCAGGCTTTTGTCTGTTTGGGTGATGGAAACTTATTTTTGTAAACAAATAGGGTTCTGGTGGCTGAGTGTCGTTGTTATGTAGGGTAGACGCTATCGTTTAAATCCATCTTCTGTTGAGGTGATCAAAATTTGCATTAAAAACACAGTTTTATGTGAATCAAAATCTATTGAGGGGAAGGGCCAAATGGACAAACATGGGAAACATGTAAATAAAAAAAATTCATATCATTTTGATTCTGCTTTGCTAAAGGCAAAGTGTCTAAATTTAGTTTTGAGCTTTAAAAGCTAGAAATGTATCAATATACATATGTAATTGTACATGAAAATGTTTAGGCTGAAAAAAGCGATACAGGCCCTATGGGTCAATTGTTTTAATGTCTGTTGTAAAATAATTAAAATAAATATTTTTCGATTATACCAAAGATTGCTGCCTTTCGATACAAACAAAACAGATCCGCATTTTCACAAAAAATCTTACAAGAACATATCACTGTATTCACTTACACTCTTCTCTGATATATCTGGAAGCCTTTGCTTAAATACCCTGGCTTTTGATGTTGAGCAATGTATACCAAACTTCTTGACAGGGAGTATAAAGTATGGTTTTTAGTAACACAAGTGTTAAAACAGGGAGTATAAAGTATGAATTTTAGCACACCCAGCTCAGACAGTCAATATATAGTGCGGGTTTTAGTACACCCAGCGTTAAAAATGTGTATGAAATACGGATTTTAGTACAACCAGTGTTAAAAAAAAAGTGTATAAAGTACGGATTTAAGTACAACCAGTGATCAAACAGTAGCTATAAAACACAGTTTTTAGTACGACCAATCTGAAAACAGGGAGTATAATGTACATGTTTTCAGTACACCAAGTAATCATACAAAGAGTTTAAAGTAAATATTTTAGTGCACCTAGTGACCAAATAAGGAGTGTAAAGTAAATATTTCAATACACCTAGTAATCATACAAGGAGTGTAAAGTAAATATTTTAATACACCTAGTGATCATACAAGGAGTGTAAAGTAAATATTTTAGTATACCTAGTGATCATACAATGAGTGTAAAGTAAATATTTTAGTATACCCAACAAGCAGGTTCAAGTAGTGATAAAATGATTTTCATATATATTTTGATATATGAAGTTTCACATCTGCCGTTATGTAACATTATTTTCAGTGACCTGTGAACTGTATTGAACCTCTACAAACTGTGCTTGTAAGCAATGGAGATGTTTTAGTTCGTGCCCCAACAAGTCTTGTATATTGTAGGCATTGTAGAATACAACAAAACAGACTTCCTACCTGTCCGAGTGTGATGATTACGTACCTTTATCTGACTATATAATTAATATTGTAGACATAATTCTGGCGCCTTCACTTAGAAGTAAAAATTATTATGAATTATGAATTGGCGAATGTCACAAATGACTGGCATGATTGCGTGATTTTCTGACCCATCTTTTGATAGGGCACAAGGTCAGGTCGTCGACACATGATGTATGTATTCGCTAGACAACATTCATACGTTGTAAATACGTGGCGAACCGAGCAACACAGCTGATGTGTACAATACGCAGATAATTCCCATACAAAGTCATTTAAATTGTGGCCTAGCACAATAACCATATTGATAAGTAAATACTTCTTAGTGTTCGAATGGTTTAACATGTCAAAAAGCTAATCACACTTATCCTTCCGAAACACCCGATTCTTTATTTTACTTTTATATATCTTTCCGAAAATCGTTCTTTTGTTCACATGTTTCCTTGTTTAGTTAACTTCGAGCTTGAATTAAGATTTGTTTATATCAGTATTATCCTTGTTGTTTAGTGGGCACATCAACATATTCACTATTTGAATTTACTGGTAAATTTACAGTTGAAATAATAAGATATAGCATACAGACAACATAAGCATTTAATTTACCCGACTTTTTTTGGAACTTTTCTGGCTATAAAGACAAACAACGAGAGGTTCGATGTAATGTTATATATAACAATGAGTCTAAAAGTAAATTTTAAAACATATTTGAAATGCTGGAAACCTGTAACCCCACGATTTGTATTTCAACATATAATTTACAAAAGACAACTTGCTATATTTAACTTTGCATGTGAGTATGACAGACCTACCAACATTTTGTGTTTGTTTGTTCTCGTTGTTGTATATCTTGCTCTCACTTGAGAACGTGATATGATTTACTTGGATTGGCCGATGTGTATATGGCGGGTGTTGTCGATGAAGCAGAAAACGGTTACTCTTTCGGAACACCTGAGCCCGTATTCATGAAACCGTTCTCATGCTCAAGCATGAATTTTGTGCTCAAGCCTTATGACTTGTTTAAGTTAAAATCAATAAATAAGGCTGGTTTTGCTAAAGATTAAAAAAAAATCAAAGGGCTGCAAGTCAAAATTATATCCAATGTTTATATTTGACATTTGTATTATTTTATATGATTTAGGCGAAACATTAAAGAGTTAGCTTGAGCATGAGAATGGTTTCATGAATACGAGCCTTGGTCTTATTTTCCTCGTACCTTTTCTGGAGTGTCCATGTAAATATTTCTTTTGGTAATAGTATGCCCTGGATTTATAGAATGTTAAGTCAAAACAACAAAAAATTTAATTAGAACAACAGCGTGCTATTGATACCACACGAACTGGTATGTCAAATTCGTGACTAAAAAGAATCGATTATCTTGGGCTTGGTAATATTTCTCTTATGAGCGAGTTATCAGTCTTGTGAAACAAGCAGGGAAGGCTCCATGAGATTAGAAACCAGATTAATACTTGATATTTAAATTAATTAGGAGTAAATCAATATCGCCAATGTAAATCATGCGAAATAATATACCTTTTAACAGAATTAAGACAGCACAACGGTAAACCATCAAAGGAAAGAACTATATTTGTCGCATGTAAGGAAGTAAATGTAACAGGGATAAAAATGTTTCCTTTTGAAGTCATGTGTGCAACAGAGTATGTTACAGAGTTACTATATATTAACGTTTACTGAACTCCATAAAAAAGCAAGTACATTTGAACGTGAACATTTTTGTTGTGTCTTTTGTATAACAGATTGTTGTGTCATGCAGGCTAATCAATGGGGTGGCGGCAGCGTGATGGTATGGGGAGCCTTCAGTTACCACCATCGGACACCTCTTCACGTCTTCCATCAACGTGTAAGTGTGGTATACAGGGATGGCCTTTTCAGGCACTAAGTTGTTCCCTTGTTTGCTAAACAGTCGCAACTACATTTTTATCAGCGTGACAACGCCCATCCCAACACTGTTCGAGTACATACGGATTTCCTTACGCAGAATAATGTGAATGTCGTCCCTATGCCGTGTGTTTCACCGGATATGGCACCGACTTAACATGTGTAGGATTAATTTAGAGAAGAATCGCTGCCAGTGGAGCTCCGTTGACGTTGGCACAGCTAGAACAGAGACTCTTCCAGGAAAGGAGCAATTTGCCCCATGCATTCTTCCAGACTCTCAGTAATTCCACGAGAAGACATTGCACAGCCTGCTTCAATGTCCAAGACTGACACACACTTTATTGACTGATTTGTGATTTTCCTTTTATGGGGGCACCTTCGTTAAATAGACCATATAATTGAAAGTTTTATAAAACTAATCTAGCCACATTTTGTTTAATTTCAAATTTAGCAAATAATTGAATAAATCAGTAACAATTCAATTCCTAATTTTGATTATTTTACAAAACGTACGTTACGTCGGACGTTTCCTTTGGGGCTCAGCATACACTGACGTAAATTTGGTTCTATATTGGCCCCATGCAGTTCACTTCGTTATTTTGCTCTATGGTAGGTATCTTGTTTTAAATTTGTGTTGAAATTCTTTTTCTACATCTTTCTGTCTTGTACAATCTTTTAGTTGCAAATGATTTCATTATTAAGTGTACGTGTATATCTACTTGTGTTTGATGGTTACTTTATTAAACACAAAACAGCCAAAAACACATAACACATATCAAATTGATTTGTAACCGCTTGGAATAAAAACTATCAAATCATCAGCTGTACCAATGTACTAACAATCTAAACGATACGATGTCCCCAACTTCTTTTAAACATGCTCTGCACGCTGATCTGAATATTGGCTGTGACAACGTAATATTCCGGAACAATCTAAACACACTGCAAACAATAGAAGTACATTTGTAAGTGAGTATTTATATCGAGCGTAAAGCAGGAATGTCAACCTAAATTTAGGAAGATATATGAAAGTTGGAGGATGGAATGCCATCAATGTAATCCTGTTTCTGACTACTGTCAATAACGGCCTTAAGAGTCCATTTCCCAGAGTACGATAATCATCCTGATAGGAAAAACGAATAAATGAAGTGTCTCTCCATGTTAGCATTGCTCGACATTAACATTAGACATGAATGCACTAGCTATTTATAAACAAGATTAATCACAATACCAGCATATACACGTATCTTAACGTTTTTGAAAACGTCAATCTATCCCTCATCATATAGCATATCCTCTATCAATATCCGCCTGTTATATGTTTACCACGAGACAAGACACTGCATACCGAAAAACCATACGTGGTCCTAAGTTTTTTGTGGTTTACAATTGTTGGCACTTTATTTCATGGATAAGTTAAGTATACCTAATCTACTAGTGCTATTTCTCTTGTCTTTTTGAGGGTCTTTTTACTTGGTGGATTTAGAATACCATTGGATTACACGAAAATAATTCCCCACAGAAAAAGTTGTCGTTCAGCATCTGAATGAATACAAAACTATTGTTCAGCCTGTTGTTGGTATAATGTGAACGGCTGTTGTTACGTGTTATCGTATCCTTGTTATACCATTTCATTATGGTGATACTTTACCAAAACGTCAATAGTCGTATTATATTTTGCCATCTTTATGCAGCATTTGTTGTCTCAAAAAAAAAAACCACGAAAGAGTCAGCTTTGAATGATTGAGGAATATAAGTATAACTATACCCATCTTGATCTCTGTATGTAGACGTAACAAGCTGATTGATGAATGTAGAAGTCTTACATATATACAAACATGTACATTTGTATCTCGTCAAATTCTTTTGTCTCTGTAACATTAAACTTCTGAAATGAAATCACAGAAACGGATAATGATGACATAAATGTGTTATCTATTTTGTGTATGGAATCCTTGTGTCTCCATGTAAATGTTGCTTTATGATACAATCCCCAACTACGTTATTGTTCCGTATAGAAATAGATACGGCGATAGATTAGAAACAACTCATATTGTTATTGTTGACATGTGATTAAGGTACTGGCGTTATGGAGATTTTTCTTCGAATTGACAACATAAATGTGAAACTTTTGCAAATGAGAACACAAATAAAAACAAAAACAAATATCAACAATTATATTTTTGTTTATATGTGCTTATTTATAGTTTTGTGTTCCGTAGCCTTGTTATACAGAGTTTAGTAAACACGTTTTACATGTATGTGTATAGAAGTAAATAGATTCTTCTGTAAAACATGTCCTCTGCGGCAAAGTTAGAATATATCAATTCTATAGGAACTCATTACGAGGGATAACATCAGTATAAAGTATTATTAGGCCTTTAATTACTTCCCATTAGTTTTTATATGCACTTTCAAGTAATCAGTCTAGCGACAACATGGGCAAGCTAACGTACATAACAGCGTATGTGAAATTAATTAAGAACATACAAGTACTTGTTTTAAAAGTTCTGTTAGCTTGAAACATAAATGGTACTTAGTTCAGATCACATGTTTTGTTGAATTGTGGTTGTAAATTATAGAATAATTTTCGGTCCTTTACGTTTTAGCGACTTGGAAGATATGGTTGACAAAATTAAGGAAATAAATATCAATTTTAAGGTCTAATAAACAAAGATATGTAATTGTAACTATTAATCTTTAGAACAAAGTTAAAATGTGATGTAATTGTGTTAGTTTAATTAATCCATTGCAGTCCTTCGTTTAGATTTCATAGCATTCTTTTTTTTAAAGATAATTAATCTCCGACAGCCACGATTCTCTATCAAACGAAGGTTCATTTAGAAATTAATTACAATAAGATTCAGTCGTTAAATAGGTTTTAATTCCATGGCAAGATATTGATTAAGTTCAATTGATTGTTAACAAAACGCCTTCTATCTACAATTGCAAAGCGACAACGTCGTCCTTCTGTTAGGTCGTGTTGTTATCAGTTCTGATAAATGCTGCGACTATGTTATTAGGGTTATTCTATCTTGTTTGAACTTCGTGATCGACCGGAAGTAAGCACTGCATATGGCACAAAAAGGAACTGTCCAGACATCTGTTTCATCTTGAATATTTGTCATTAATGGTAGCACAGCACCTGGTGTAACAACAAAAGTTAAACTGTTCTTCAAGGGACTTGTTTACAGAACATAGTTTTTCTTTCTTCGTATTCTGAAGATTAAAATTCATCTATGCATGTTCAGCAGTATCATTTACTTTGTAAATCTCTCCATACAAGATTTGTCATGTATTTTTTCGAAACATACCTGCATCATATCTTTCGTTGTTTCGTCTTTCTAGGGCAAGGCAGAATCCAAAGGGCCTAACATTTTATAAGCTTGGAGGATGCCAATCCAAATTTATCAAAGCCAGATGAAAAGTTGCAATAACCAAAACTGCAATGAATTTTGTGCAATATCTCATGATTGAAAAAAGGCAAGTAGAGATGTTAAATTCAGTATTCCGAACCGTGCCGCTTTTCAGATATATTGAATAGTAGTGCATAGGTAACGATAAACGTCAGAGACTTATGTCGTCAAATCAAATCTGCGTCATACATGTATGTACATAAGGTTTAATAGGGTTGTAGATTGTTGCCGAGATCTTCTTAGATATATCATGTCATTCATTTCAAATGATTACAAATGCAAAAATGTCCCCCTATCCCTGTTGAACTCGTTCAACTTACCGCCGAAATCTGAATCGGTCCCTTGACTTCAGCCAGTCAAAGGAAATGACCGGTCGAAGGTAGCATTATTGATAGATCGGTCATTTAGAGTGACCATTCCCGATGAACAACAAGTATTCCCATCTCTTGGCAGAGTCAGGAGTATTTGTTTTTAGTCATCCAGCTGACTTCGTTTATATTCAGCTTTCCTATATTTTATGGTTGGTTGACCCCGTGGCCTGCCATAAAACCTAATATTGTATATATACACGCATATTACGAGCATTTATGATAATGAATGGCAAGGCGCGGAGTATGCTATCAGTTGTAAAGCATCCCATTACTTTCAACTAGACAAGTCTGGATCCTTCGCTATCTGTTGTCTAAACCCTATCAGCTGGTGGCTTGTATCTTCAGAACAATTATCAGAAATTGTGTTGCTGTGCTTGTGCGAGGTTTTAAGTGAAAAAATGCGTGTCCTTGTGGAATGTTTTGGTAAAGATAACACCATATTTATTACAGCCTTCCCCACAAACTTTCTGATGCTGATTGAAGGAATAATTTGTTATTCGTAGAAAAAAGGGGGCAAAAGAAAACTTAGATACTTTGAATAGTCCACTTGTGAATGAAAATTGAAAAATGAAAAACGATGTTCAGATGATCAAATTTTGATATTCCTCTGCGAATCATTTTTACAGTTTTGCACGTCACCAAATACGTAATGACTAAACAATCGCCAAGGAGAAGAAGATGAACAGTGAAATCGGATTTCAGTATAAATTGCAATCGGATATATACATCTTTCAAGAAATCATGTGGTCAGTAGCATATCATGTGATTTGGTAATACAAATACATGTGTGTGTCATTAATTGTTCTTTCAGTTCAGGACTTTTATAGGAGTTTAGAAGAAGAAAACAAATCTTATTTGGATAAATATAATATTTCACATACAATTAATAAGTAAATAAATAAAATATAAACGAATTATTTATTGGGAACTTATTACTAATAACCAGGGCCAGTATAGTTCTTAAGTGTTTAAAGACATACGGTCTGTAAAGTTAATATATTAGTTTATAAATATTTATATTTCTCAATTGGACAGGAATCCGTTCTGTTTCACAATATCGCTTAGAGCTTTGATCACTTGCTAGACTAAGCATGGCAGGAGGATCATGGTGGGTTAATATCATCTTAATCATGCTCAGATTTATTTCGAAAACTACATTCAGTTACTGCCAGACTACTCTAAACCATACCATAACCTAAGTTATGCATAACGTCATACTTAATTCCTAAGCCATACAACAACCAATATCATTTGCTCGACTTTATCAATATTGATATTTTTTCAGGTAAAAACAGCAACTTATTATTGGATAATCGTGAAATAGAGCAACCATTTAAACCCGTGATCAACAAAATACAAGCTATTATCGCATGTTGTACGTGACTGCAATACGTATCACATTAATTCATCTCATAAAATATTCATTCAGATAGAAATGTACGTGCACTAAAAACAACGACCTTTTAACTATACGATAAGAGAACGGATATGTCTAGAACGGTGGTGTTGATTCCTGGATATACCTGACAACTTAGCACACAAGGAGTGCGCAGGAAATTCGCAGGACTTCAACTTTAATCCACGTATTATTTCGTTAAATAAGATTCTCTAATGATTTAAAAAGAACAGAACGTGGTATATATAGAAAGTTCATATACATGTGATAATACGGCAATGGCTAAACAGTAGTTATGGAATGACTTGTTTTGAATACTCTAAAGTTGTTTGTCATCAGGCAGGTGTCAATCGGTGTGTATTTTTATAGACTGAGAATACCCTACCTATATCAGGATGAACAGTACGGAACGTTCAGAAGGTAAGTGTGATAACTTCTATCATCACTAAACTGTTATGACCTACTTTTGCTCCTGTTGTAAGTTAACTAACACTGAAGTGAACAATAAAGGAATGAGAAGGAAGAATAAGTTGCTGAAATTGCTACCCAATATATCCCATAGTTTTATTTTTAAAAACAATGTTGTTTATATAATCACGTTTTGAATAATAGCAGGCAGCGTCAGCTTTTGAGAAGTCTGTGTGGCGTTGTCGTGTCGACCAATATCAGAACAAAAATTTAATTTCGTTGCCCCACTAGATTAACTTTTTTGTGATGACCAAACCAAGATATTATTTATTGAAATGTATTGTATTAATTGAAATAGTGGCAAAACTCCCTATCAGGTTTTTTATATTTATTTTGAGCAGTTTTGATTTCTTCAAATGAGTCATATAATGACCAAATAGCTGTATGATGCAGTATGCTCAATCTTGATCGTGAAATGCAAATTTACCAAGTGTACACTGATGCCTTTTTCATATATGTATACTTTTAAGGTGATGGATCTTTGTCGAAGTCACTCAGATTTCGATGTTTTTTGTTTTTGAGTGTGCAGACTTTCTGTACACATGTGAAATAATATGTTATTAATTATTATGGAGGTAGGTGTGTACGCATCAACTAGGACGATTATTTATGTTTTGAATCTCACTCTAGTGACGTATTCAGGTCAAGTTACAACAAGATCAAAACGGACGTTACATACATATCATCAGTGATAGTCATAATTATATATTTATATATTATGAAATGTTCGATTTACACTTTGGTGTCATACAGAAATTTAGCTACAAGCTTATCTATCAGATCATATGTAAACGCCAGGTATAAAATACGTTACAATATACCTCAATCTAGTAAATATGCAGCATTTGACGAATTGTCTCACTTTCATCACACGATGCGCTCATTTTACTAAGGACTTTGTCCAATGTGTAAAACTCCATAATGTCTCATTTTACATGTAACTGTAATTCCATATATAAGTGGCTTAGCAACTGACAAGCCTACCAAATGTTACAGAATACATGCAAGCTGTACTCAGTTAATGGATTGAAAAGAAAGAAAGAATTGTGCCAATAAAATGAATGTGTTACTCTTCACTGCTTAAATGTCTAATGCAGTACGAGATCTGTCAAGTATTTTAGCATAAAATACTGCTGTATATGTTCCACAAAATGCAGTTAATACACGACCTTCACCTCACACCATTTAAAGGTTTCAATAAATTTGACCATAGTGAACTGAATATGAGTCAAGGTCATATCTTCTCTGTAACTTCTTTCAGAGTTCCTTTCTGTCATTTGATATATGCGAAGAACTTCAATGCTGAAAATTGCATTATGCAGCTGTTTGGCCATTCTATGACTCTCCCTCATTTTGCGTTATTCTAGACCGTTATGGTATTGAGACAGTTTAAATGGAAAAATGATGACCTACCTTTCGAGATAGGTGACCTAAACAAACCATCAAAGTACGCAATAACCACGTACCTTATGTATAATTAGAGAGTCGTTGCTTGCCCATGAAACATATTTGATGCTTTTGCTACTTTATTATTATTATTATCTGAAATAGTTGCTGTAAAAGTATCTTTAATTCAGGTTTCTCAGTTTTATTCAATCTTTGAAAATAGCAAATACGTCACCTTGCACACATGTCCTTGGCGTTCTTCTACAATTATCAGACATGTGAAATTTACATTTCTTTCAAATTATCTGGCTAGAACAATTCCAGTCTAGATTTAAACCTTTCACTGGACATAATTTTGGATTTTCATCAGTCGCTTCCTAGGTTTAATGTTAAACACTTAGCATTACCGACATATCGTAGAAAGACGAAACAGCTGTAAGATGCAGCTTATTCAATGTTTAACTCGATTATATCTTATTCTGTATGATAAACACTATTCACTTGTGTTTCTTTTATACAAGCTGATATACCTCTGTTGAATTGGTGCCCTCCGACAATGTTCTTGATGTAGATCAAGTTATCGACACATCTCTCACGTTTCTTTATGATATTCTTCGATGACCTATGGTTTCAGTTTTTCCAATGCATTTCAGTATAATTGTTTTCTAAACACGTTCGTATGTGACCAAATCATTCGTTGACACCGTCTTCATATGTCATTTGCTATTGCGAAGACGTAAGCAAGTAAAACGAAAAGTCTCCATCTTTAATAGTCTACAGAACATAGGTGACATTTGCAGCATTAAGGGATTAAACCCCCGCCTTCCACAACTAATTCACTTTATTGATTCTTCTTACGATATCACTTGATTTCATTTCTGTCCTAATGTGTCTGTGTATAGTCAACTCAATCAAAGACTCTCTTCAGAACCTGGGGTTCTCTTCTTTCCAAATAATACAAGAAAAAAATGCAATTATTCCAACAACATCAAAGATCCCACAATCACATCAGATATATAAGAGCGGCCACGAGGATACAGTTTAATCACTGTTTGTACGGCCCGTCAACAGAAATGGTATAAAAAGAATAACAACAAAGCGAAAATGTGTCTTTGTCAATACACGATCAAACACTACGACACGTACTTGTACACCGAGAGATGAATGTTTGTTGCATATTTTCAAAATATCTAACAAATCAAAGGAAGCCTTCTGTGCCCTCTGCAGATCAATGCATTCAAATAAATAGTATTGCTTAGTAAATTGTTAATAGCAAGTTATAAGATATGGAAGTCTTAATCCAAGACAAACAAGGGCAACAAGGTAAGCGGCACCTTTGATAAATATCATGAGGAAGTTTACAGTCGGCATAGTGATCTCAATGAGAAATATTACATTTGCGTGATATGAAGCTGGACATGTTTGATGCTCGTTAGCTTGCCTGTTGGTTCTGTTGTTGTATATATTATTCCCATTTTAGGACCAGACATTTGCTTGGTTAACCGAGGTTAACATTACAAGTGTTGTCGATGAAGCAGAAGACGCTTACTCTGCCGGAATACCCGGTCTTGTTCTCAAAGTATTTTTTTTCCATAGATTTAGTGAATTTGAGTTTATTGTTTTCTGTTACTGCGACAAAATCGATAATATTATGTGTACTGTAAATTGGTTTAATATTTTTCATAGCTGTTCAAATTAATTTGCCAATTTCATAGACAAAAAAAGGCTTAACAAGAAGTATAAAACAAGTAAAGTGACGATTAATATTTGCGTGCTTTATCATTACCTCGTATCGCCACATGTCCAGAGACCGAGCATACTACTGTAAATCACTTATATCTAGATAATTTCAAGTCATTTTTGGATCAACGTTCGCCAAATGATGCATTCGCAATTATGGCTGAAGAGGCAAGTTCGCGAAATAAGGTATTCGGGAAATATTTACAGAATACAGAACAATTTACAGAACAATACAAAAAAAAAATTAAATTGAGAACGTTAGTCGGAATAAATGCCTTTGATACAACATTTCTTGTTAAAAGATGAGGGCTGTTTCTTAACAATTAGATAAATCAGCATATAATACTTATTTACTCAAAGTTTATCAGTCCTCGTGGATGCTACAAGGGCTTGAATTGTGACTTTGAAGATATATGTATAGTTGGAAACTTAAAGGCATGTGCGAATCTTTAATTATTAATGAACACTATTTTTTCTGTGTTTTCTTCTGGTATTATATTTTTTAAATACCACCAGCATAATTGAACGCATATCATAAAAATCTATAAATGTTTGTAAAAGCCGATGTACCTGCATGCTGGTATAGAAACTGAATAAGAATTTTATTATATTCATGACACTCCTCCGCATTTGAAAACTATGAAGCGTTATCCGATATTTATGTGTATTTGTCGAGAATGAGTATGGGAGACTTGCCGGTTTGAATGCGCGTAATCTCATTTTATCTCACAAAAGTATAATAGCATGCAAACGTAATCCTTTTAAATAGTGCTGGAACTTTACGAGATAAGTTAAAGGACATATTCATCACCCAAAAAGAGATTCTCTTTCCGGCGTGATTGATGAAGCTAAAAAAGATTCAATACTAATGGTACACGGCTTAGGTGTTAATGTAGTCTATAACAGTCTAGAACAGATGATAGTTAAATAAACCTTAGTTATCTAATGTCGGTAATTACAAACATATTTTTCTACTGCAGTTGGTGGATGTAATATAAATTCTAAGCAATCACTTAATCACTCCAACCGCTGTATAGATATACATCATATACCACATGTGGTATGCCTATTTAGCATGTTTTGACTGGCAGATAGAATGACCTTTAACCGAAAAGGCGATTCACGCACTCGGGTAAATTAGAACGCAGAATAAGTAGTTCAGATTTGTTTTGTAATAATTTGCTTTTTATTTGGATTTTTATTTACGTAGAAGATAAAAACCAATTTATTTCTAGTTACAATTTGTGAAGAGTCAAAATAGAAAATGCATTCCTGAATGTGTTTGTTTGACATATCAATGAAGGGCTATTTCACTAAAGGTCATATAATTACGCCACAACGTAAACAAAATACACGTGGCTAACAAAACAGTCCAATTCAAATTTAAACTTTTTCGTTGTGGTAAAAACATAGCACTCAAGTATGTGTTTGTTATATGCATGTATAATATTTCTTTCACTATCGTTATTTCATTCCCAAAAGTTACAAAAAAGACTCAGCAACCCTCGCATTTTCAAGAATTTTTGGAAAATAACTAAGTTGGATAACAGACGAACCAAATACAGTACAACTCGTTATGTAAGCTCCATTTTTACCGCAATATGTTGTATTATTCAGCTGTCATACCATCGTGTAACCGTACTTATTGATGCAATTGGTAATTACTTTTTATCAATTTACTCAAATTAAAACAGACTTAATAAGTTGTTATGATTTGTTATCTTTGAACGTAATTCTGGTATTTTCATAAATAAGTTAATATGTCCCAAAGTGTCAGTATGCCATATGGTCATAGTGTTATGGTCAAAGTATTTTGTCCATTGTAGTGCGCCATTTGTAAACTTTCCATTTAAACATGTTTTTCTTATATACAAAAAGGCCAAGTCAGTGGTTTTAGGCATGTAAAGCTACCAAGTGTGTTCAGATGAATGACCTTGACCTTCTATCCATGTTAAGGTGGTTAAACGTGTTATTACTTTTAAACGATTTCTCAACAAATACAAGGTTAAGTGTGCTATTATTACGCCTGTAACATGCTGAGATGAAGTACTATCCAGCGTGTTGAAATGACTTATCTTGACCCACTCCCAAAGGTACAGGAATGAAAAACAGCTATTAAACAACAATATGGCCAGGGTACTGATATCAGGCATGTTGCATACTTGTATCGCTTTTGTCCTATCCTGCATTTGAATGCACAATCTTGTAAGCATTAATGTTAAATGTTGATGTACGCTCTTTGAAATAAACCAGTGTAGATGTTTATGAACTTGTGGGGCAATTGCATGTCCCCATCAGGTTTTAATATCTCTTTGCACTATTTAGCATTTTCCTCGGTAGCCTCCTTACTGTGAACTATTTAGGTAATTAGCATTACTGACGAGTCCTAGAAGTTTAAATATACTGTAGTTCAATCTGTTATCTGATTATGCTGCCTATTATTGTGCACGGCTATTGTGTTAATAATTGTTTTATGTCATTTTGGCTGCCCTATATTCTGTAGTTACCATATGTATATGACATTAGCCATTTACATATGTACTTGACGCTGTCCTGAATGTGTCAGATACATGAACATTCCGAAACGTATTTAATTATGGGGTTCTACACCTCTCAATCTCGTTGTTGCCTTTTTCCTAGATCACGTTGCGTTTTCCACAGACACCTCCTAGATTAAAAAAAAATAGAAACTTGTCATCACGAAGGAGCCCTACAAGGACGAAACAGTTGTATTATTATTGTTTAGCTCTGCTGTATCAGATTCTAAATGATCAAAAGCTGCTTTTCACTTACGTGTTTATTGTACACTCACAAAAGACTTATGATTATAGAATATCAATTAAGTACATATTTCAAAAAGAAATATTGAAAACTAAAAACCAAAAACCTTTGGTAACAATAATAAGTAGGGAGAACAAAATTTCTGTTGTAATTGTGTATATTCATAAGAGCTCTACATGCAGTTTGGGTGCTGTATCAATAATGTACAGTTTCAGAATCCGATATCACACTTACTAATATTGTCATATGAATTATAGCTGCACTGTATGATAATAACAACCTAGCAACTCTAGGACCGATTATGGCATCTTCTCAACGAGGTCTACGACTCATTAGATTTTTGGTTGTTATAGGCCAAAGTAAAAAGTTAGCTTTGACAAGTAATCTTTTTTCACATGTATAATCGTGAATCCATAGAGAAATTAAGTGAATATTCAAAATATAGCATCAACTCAACAGTGTCTGCCATAGATTTGAATTTTATGTCCATCGGTCATGTTAAAATGTAGAAACTTATTCTTTAAGATAAATAAAATCTGCACGATATCACGTAAATTCCTTCACACATTGGTCCCTTGATACATTTAGATAAGACGGAAAAGGATTCGGGAATTAGGTATATGCGTGCCTCATCATTTCTAATCCGCAAATGTTTCTCTTGATAGCCAAGACTTACCAGAAATTATGGTAAATGGTAATCGCTTACTGATGTTCAACATTAAGATTGTGTTTTGACTGGTGTCCCCGATATCTGTAAAGAATGGGATTAATTCCTCTAGTGGCATATTTCATTGTCATATCATTGTAAAGTGCAAGAGAACTCAAACCGATATATCGGAGACTACCGAACACGGATGTAAAGAACGCCTGTCCTTAATGAACCACAGTTGTTGATTGCATGCAAAACAGTATCAGGTGAAGTATTTGGTCTGTAGCATTGATGTGGATGTGTCACTAACCAACAACAGCAAAACTAAACAAAAACTAGAACATTCTCGCCTAAAGATAATTTGTATAACTTGGATACTGGAGTGGCATCATAAAATGATATTTGTTTCTCTTTGTAAATCCTTACTCTATTTCAATGGCTTTGTTTTTGTTGCCTAGATTCTTTGCCTGGGGAAAACCATGTCCATCTCAGAGTTAATTACATCAGTTTATCTATTACAAATCATTTCAATTTTCAGCATCACATCACCCGCACTTTAAATATTGTTTATGCCGTCTCTCATGCTTGAGGCGGATGTGTGCAACGATAACATGATATCGTCAAACTGATATTATTTAAAAACTGGATAACGTTATCACAATTCGCTATTAGAGCACTTCCGGACAAGGTAACAATATTGTGACTTTGGTGGTGTTTTATCAAAGTACCTGTCCATTCATGTTCGATAAAACAGTTCCTTTATTTTTATCCCCAGTGAAACCTGTGTGAATGAATTTCCATTCGTCCGTTAGTCCGTCCAAAAAACAATATTTATGTGATATTTTACCATGTTTTTTATCCACATTTGTGCCTTTTACTATTTCCAATATCTTTTTATCTCCCTCTTTTTTTCTCTTTTTACTATGGTAATTTTATAATTGATCCCGGCCCACAATCTGAAAACCATCGAACATATGGCGTCTGTCCGGTCGGGATTACCCGGACTACAACTTGATATTCGCTCAACTGATCTTGATAGAACTAATATTCTGTCATTGTTTTCTCATGGTGGCGAGGTTTCCATTACTTATGGTTTCTCTGTAACCATGGAACCAAAGGAATACAAACCTTACTGTAAGCTATTCCGGACTGCCTTGCAAAATCTATACACTTAGTTTCAGTTCTCGCTGAACATCAACATTGAAATATATGGAGAATCTACCTGGAAATATAAATCTTGAATTCAGTTAACATGTATACATCTATATGTCTGTTCATTCCAACTGTAGAAAATGGGGGCTTTGTGAACCCTGCTGTCTTGGTTTTTGCATTGGAACTGAGAAAGGCTGTCGTTTCTGTGACTTCTGACCGAATCCCTGCTGTCCTACAGGCGTTTTTATGTCTCATTGTTCTCCCAAGTCTTCGATCAGATTTGAAAATACAGGAATTTGATACTTTGACCAGACAAGCAAAACACAAGCGTCATCGTGTTATTCCCAACATCTGCCGAATTGGTTTGCCTATGTTTAAGCGGTTACAAATCAGTTAAATACAAATTAAACACATCAACCGGTTTGACCAGATATCTTTATCACTGTAATACCATATATGCCTTGATGGCGTTGATTTGTTCGTTGCCTGTATGTACATGTTGAGTAACATAGCAAGACCACAAAAATACGTGATTTGTAAAAGAACAATCATCTTTATGAAAGAGAGAAAGGAGAGATGTCTGAAAGCACAATTTACATGACACAAAGTATACCAACAAAGACCATTTAAACAAACATAAGACTATTAGTGGACCGCATTCATTTAGAATAAATGGATAAACACAAAATGTATCCTTGGGCTTGAATAACTATGTACTGTTAATGGCATTTCAGTTTGTAACTGACCTTAACATTCAATCAAGTATCGCTGATTAACAGATGACTAGAGCTGCAGGCATTAATTTAACTAGTAAAGAATATTTCACTATATGACGTTGTTTTTGTTGTGAACACTGTTGTGACAGCTTGTCGGTGTTCTTCTTCGTGAAAAGCGGACACATTTAATGGTTTGAAAATGGTTAATGTGTGTTGTGCTTAATCATCACATGTTGAACGAGTATAACGTTTTTCAGTTTCATTACTGTAATAGGGTCGGTTTGTTCTATGTGCCGCCGTTATTGGTGCGTCGCGTCGTTGTTTTTTTCCGCGTAGTCTTTTTTTTATATTCATGCAATAACATACAAGCATTCTGAATTTTTACACCTTCACACACTATTAATGTGTAAAAACACATTCGAACAATCCATCCTCACTTTATCAATAACAACTTGTTGTAATAATTAGTACATGTTTTTTTGTGTCTGATGTTGATTTACTTAATTGCCAATATGTATAACTAGAGGTGGTTTGAGCGGTTGTGTCAATATCCACCAACAAAAACTTCCTCCGGTTATATCTATTGACGATACAATCCATAACGTATATTCATACACCTTCACACACTATTAATGCGTATAAACACCATCTTATCACTATATTTTTCAGAAAATACCTTATTCTGTTAATTGATTAATGACATTTTGTGCTACATGTAGTGGAAATGTTTTCTTTTGCTTTGAGTTAAGATATAAGTATAGATTATCTATTAATGAATTACAATTTTTTTTACCTGATTCTGCTATTATATAAACCCGATTTTAGTATTTTAATTCGTTCCTTGTCTTCCAGATTATCCACGTTATAGTTATAATTATCGTATTAAATATAATCGAATCCTTATTTCCATTAAAGCCAAGCATAATGACTTCCTCAGAGATTTGGTGTCTGTATTCTGGAATACCAAAATCTACTAGCTAACAACACCTATTAACAATGTTTTTCACATGTCACATCCATAAAACAGATGGTAAATAGTTCCGTCGCAAACTTTACAAAAATGACATTTCCCATTAGAGTTCCCAGACTTTCTTATTTTAGATTCTGTATATATTATATTATGAATGCATTTCCATTGAAATTCTTTCATTTTCTTGGTAGTAATCGATAAACCAATATTATTGCAAATGATCGTTTTATTCTGGAAAGTCCCGCTATTCAATTTCGCTTATCTGTAAGTAAATTGTAAAAGTCATTTGTTTCATTGTCCCAAATATCGTTGACAGTACATAGTGCGCTTTTCGTAAAGGAACAAAAGAAAATTGGATTTTTATTAAACTGAAATAAATGGTTTCCAAATAGGAACTGTTGTTTTACACGTTGGCCAACTCGATCTTTGTAGTTCTGACCATGCAGATATGATAGACTTATAAAAATCAGAGATATGTGACAGATTTAGATTCCTTAAATCTGACAGTTTGCATAAAAAGTATGGTACTCCGTATTTACTATCAAATGAACATAACCAATGCTTACCTATTGCGTTCCATGCAGCTTAATACATATGATGTTATATCAATAATATCCACCCCTCCTTCACTCAAATTTAACGACATAGACGCACGTTTAACCAGATCTTTCTTATCTTTCCACACAAATTTCCAAATTAAAGAATCAATTTCCTTCAAATACTTTTCTGGAATACCACGAGTCTCTATTTCGTTACCTATAAGTGAAATTAATAAAGACTTGATTAATATCCGTTTACCATAAAGTGTAAGATTTCTACTTTTCCATACATGGAGTTATTTTGTTGATTTTACTCTTCCATATGACGTCATCGGCTTCTAAATATCCGTGATGGACTCCCAAAGTTTTCACAAATGTACGCGACCAACTGATATAATAATAATACTTAGCCATGTCCCACCAGCATCGCTGTAACTCCTGGAAACTTGAGGATGAATTATTTCCTGGAGGGAGGACGAATTATGTAACCCTGGTAGAATACTAGCTGTAATATACCACTCGGCTGGATAAAACTTCTCTTTAGCTCGACTGACTGAGCGTCACACTAGCAAGCCAGGGGTCCCGGGTTCGATTCCTAGCGGGGGCATTGAAATCAATTATGAACTTTGTTACGTTGCTCTACACCATAGTTTACTTAATATAAGAGTTGTTCTATTATCTCTGTTAATAACGGAGTCACGGGTATGCCAATATTTAAGGCTATATCATGCTGATCATTTACGAAATTCCGCAATTAAGGGGAGCTTGACTAGGTGTCTGGTCATTAGGTTATGACATAACTAACTCCCCTTTTTTGGAGATGATAAATGAGACCACGTGTCCATTTTAACGCTTTAAGAAATCAATTTACGCCACGTAGAGTACAACATACAGGAAGGAATTGAGAGTTTTTCGGGCTCCGGGTGTCCTTCATCTAGATCATAACATGGCTCATGTAAGAAATAATAATTTAACCAGAATCACATTAACATATTAAAATTCTGAAAGAGTAAATTAAAGAGGGAAAGGAAAATCAGAAGTTTATAAAATTGACAGCTATTGCTGACAATCAGAAGAATAACCGTTGTTTCGTATACAGTATTTGTACTGAATTATTGGCAGAAGATACTATTGTGTCTTGTATAGCTAGTAAGTGCTCCACCTAGAATTTTAAAACTGGAAGTGTCTTGTCTGTATGTTCTCGATATAATATGACAGGGGTTAAGATATCGCAGCCTCTCGAAACTAAATAGAATCAACAAGAAAATAAAGATGCTACATTTTTTTGTCATAACAAAAACAGCGAACAAATCATTAAATATATGTTTATTCACAAGAAGAGGAAATCAAACATCTGCTGCGGGTTGGCCGCTGTAATGATTGATCCAGTCAGTATCAACCGGAAATCAAGTTTACGTATTAACGCTATGGGGCGGATTTTTGTTTACTTATAATCAGAGCTGGTTTGTTATTTCGAGTGTTCACCTCTTACTTAAGGTTAGAAGAAGTTCACTTGAGGTAGGTGGCCTTCTTTGGTATAATTAAAGTTGGCCAATTTATTCTTTAAAATTCATTGAAAATCAAAACGATACAAATCAATTGTATCAAATTATCTCATTGTCCTGTGTTTAGCTTTATGTTATACTTTAATTGAGTTTGTCGTCGAACTTTCCATTTATTTGATAGTTAAAATGCCCCTTTACAGTTACAGAATACTAAATCCTGTCAAGTTAACCCTACAGCTGAAAGGTGCATTGTATACACTACTCTAACAAATACAAACTCAACATAGACATTTCCAACAGTCTTAACACAAACTTAAAACTCGATCAAACGAGGGTAAAATAGGAATAGTTACATATATACTCCTGATTTAAGTCAAACAAGTACGATCAGAGGTGTTCCGGAAGAGTAAACGTTCTCTGCTTCATCGACGACACTTGTCATGTAAATCTTGGTCAATCTTAGAAGGTAAATTAGGTAAACAACTACGGAACTACTATGTGTAATAAAGAGCATCAAACAGATATACTCAAGTTGTTCCTTTTACTACATAGCAGGCATATTTGGAATTTCATGAAAAATAAATCGTCATTCACAATGAAAATGGCAGCATTTATATACAAATAAAAAAATGTTTTCCTTACAAATTGCACTCATATTTAAGGGATATTCCATTTCTTAATGCGATATCTTGGTGCGTTTGACGCCCATTAGTTTGCCTGTTGGTCCATTGCAATTTACCTTGTTCTCATTTGAGGACGTGACATTATTTACGTGGATTGACCAAGGTTTACATGACGGGTGTTGTAGATGAAACAGATGGCACTTACTCTTCCGGAACATCTGGTCTTTCTCTTGTATACTTTCACGAGTCTCTGTGTAAGTCTATTGCTCATATTTTGCCAAAAAAAAAAAAAAAATGAATTTCAGTTCGAAATTGCCATGTTGACATGTTGGTATTTTCTTGTTTTATTCTTTATAAAGACGTCATATACTTGATTACTGATAATATCCGCGAGAGTTTTGATTTAGCTTTAATCGTGCACATTATGGAAATCCAATACTCGGCAAACATTTTTACTGTTAATCAGATTCTTGGGCCATATATGTTATCCGTGTGTTGAATATCAATTTGTAGACATGCATGCAATGTACTCTCCATGGGCCAGCCCTATCCCAGGCAACCCGCAAATAATCAGCCCTTACAACTACTTCACCTTACAGGTGGAGAAGATTTCATTATGAAATGTACATAGATTTTTTTATATATTCGCTTTCCAAAAACTAAAGGAAAACATAGCATTAAAATTTGCTTAAAACATTCCAGATGTCAATTCTCCCGTGTTCTCTGAAAGGTCGCATTTAAATTTCTCATTGGATGGAATGTATCAGTTCATGCTGAAACATAAACTGTTTGTGATTCCGTAGGGACTGTTTAAATAATCACTGACAACGTGACACGTATATGACACTTGATAATATATTCATTTTACTTACTGCTAATATAGAGCAGGTTGAATTGTGTTTTCAGTGACAATATAAATCATTTGTACTGACTAGTTGTATTGAAATGTGTTTTCAGTGACAATATAAATCATTTGTACTGACTGGCTGTATTGAAATGCATTCGGTTCGTTTGGTTTCTTATTATATCTGTACAATTGTGAAATAAAATGGCCGAAACGTGGCCATATTGGATTGTCATTATCAGAAATACTGATTGATGATCAATCAAAATTTGTTTTATGTAACACTACCATTTGGTGCCTTGGATCTTTGTTAACATAGAGGGGCATTTATCCGCCAAACTGTACATTAACCATCCTACCCCATCCTCTACTGTTTGCCCGTCGTAGTTGGTTCAACATTCAGGAGCTTGTGTAAATATCAATACAAGCTTTCGAGAGATGAAGACTACAGATAATTTTTACGGTAGTCACTACGATCTTTTAGGCGAACAATCCGCTTTCTTGTGAGATATAAAGTCATATATGTTATCGGGTTGCTAGTGTATTCTGTGACCTCGATATCGTTCAAATTCTCATTTGAAAAAAAACTCATTACTTACTTGGAATGGCCGATATCTACGTGAAAAGCTTACACTTTCGGAACACCTGGCGCTTTTTTCACTTTCTCCTAGTCAGTGGTAACCATTTTTGTTTCTCGTTTGTTTCTATTCAGTTCATCATTGTTGAGCTTCAATCAAAATCCAACTAGGATATCTTGTGATAATAATGGATTTTAACAATACTGTATCGTAAGTTGCTATTAATTTGAAAAAGCCTAAAGATTTCTCCTATTTCAGGTGTAGATTACTTCTTTAGGTCCTGTTCCTGTTTAATACATTGGGTTGTCTTTGAAATCTATGTATATCTTTGTAATTATCCAGTCCATCCTACTCATTCTTCACCATTAATGATATTTATGTAGATAATTAACTCTACCAATATTCAGACAAATGTCGAAACATTTTTTCAGCATGAAGTTATCTTGGACTTTTCATCTGAATATTGTTATCTCTCAGTATCTCATCTGTAACATGGCTATCTACACAACCGACACATTTACACCGAACCAATAACTAGAATCACACTATGATTGGCCCTGAGATCCCCTGGGATCTCCTGTTTGTAACATCATTATTACACATTTCCGATATGGTGATCCTTCAGTTAACGACACCCACAAACACACACTCAGTTCGTATACACTGGGATACAATGTCCATAAATGAATATTACGATGGATAGGGCGATAGATATTATAGAGCAATTTATTTTACTATACATTTTCTGAGGTGGTCGGATGGTGTAATGTTAACACCTGTCACCTTGCCGTCCGGGGCTCGATTACCGGAATGGATATGAAAAGGTAGGCGGTCACTTGCTCAACAACAAGCGTGTTTCCCTTATACTCCAGTTTCCTCCCACAGCAAGACCTCTTGCGTTCATTCATACATGACAACAAGAGTGTTAAATTTAAGTTGGAAAAATTGCTGTAAAATACACAAAATTTATCATTATTCTGTGAGTTTGCCTGTACGGATTAACTCTTTCATACACTGGGGTTCAAATATTCACACTGAAATTTCTGTCATGTTGCTCTTGTGACACGATGACATGTTTATCCGATATTATGGTATGATGCTGTGTGTCAGTGACACAAGAGTCATCAGCTCTCCGCAGAGATTTAGAGCGCAACAACTAATTTTCATTTATCTTCTAATGCCCGCGCGTGCCGCTGTTTATCTGTCGCTAGGGTCATTAATGTATTGACCGTGGGTTGGTTTAATAGGTCTCCGGTAAACACTGCAGTAACGGTTCACTCTGGCTGTATGCCAGGGAGCAAATGAAAATTTACTGGTAGTAAAGTACAGGGTAATTTGAGAATATGTGTACACTTTGCAATGAACTGACTCAAGAGACCACCGACAAGTACATATAAATGTCTGTCCCCTACTTTCTTTTTATAAAGACCACATTTTCTTGTCATCGTAAACCTGCATACAAGGAGTAAAATTGCTGCACTATTGGCCACAACATAATACTGTATGTATATAACCACTGCCAATCAACAAATGCATATTACATTATATGTAACTCTGTAACGACCACATGTCAATACATTTAACACTAACTACAAGTGTGTATGACTATTTGACAAATATGACTAGCATATAACGTCCCTAATCTACAGCGACAAGGAATATATAGCATTGATACTGACTGCAATAAACATGTGTGATCATTTAGTAACTATAACGTGTATATAACGTCCACTTATCTACAGCGACCAGGAACAAACATGTGTGATCATTTAGTAACTATAACGTGTATATAACGTCCACTTATCTACAGCGACCAGGAACAAACATGTGTGATCATTTAGTAACTATAACGTGTATATAACGTCCACTTATCTACAGCGACCAGGAACAAACATGTGTGATCATTTAGTAACTATAACGTGTATATAACGTCCACTTATCTACAGCGACCAGGAACAAACATGTGTGATCATTTAGTAACTATAACGTGTATATAACGTCCACTTATCTACAGCGACCAGGAACAAACATGTGTGACCATTTAGTAACTATAACGTGTATATAACGTCCACTTATCTACAGTGACCAGGTATGAGCGTATCAGTTGTTTCGCGTCCCCTGACACTATGAGAGGCAATAAGAACGATGCGTTGTTATAATGAGTAAGGTCATGATGTAGTTACAGAAGATATTAAGACAAATTCAAGTAAGCCTTAGTATAATGCTATGTACTGCCATCGACTGTCCTAAGATTTTGTTTTTCTTTAACACAGTTGGCTATGGTATTCGTTATGGTTATGACACTGGGATGTACTTTGATGTGATTCGCGTTGATGTTAACGATTTCTCAGATTTAACCTAGTTTGAAGATTTGCCAAGTCTTTATAATTTTTTCTCACACGAAGGTATATGTTACGCGTGGGAGTACTTTACAGCTTGTGGTTTCGTTGACACTTGCTTTTTATATTTCATGCCTTTTTACACAAAAGTGTCATGGGAGAGACATTTATTCATCCATCTTGTAAGAAATTAAATCAAAATGATTGCATTCATGCCATATGTACTCTTGGATACTGTGACTTCTTGATTTGTGGTAAAAGCTGCTAATTATTAGATATATTACGTTGTCATAGAGATAACTACAGGATTCTTTTCCTTGTCTGTGATTTTACAAATTTGTTAGAGTTGAGGTAATTTGAAGACTATCTTCACGTGTAACGGAACCCTCGTAGAATGTCATAAATCGAATACATGAGCACAATACTTCATATGACCAAATAATAGTATATAGTTAGTCCTAATTGGACGTGTTTGATGTATGTGTAGTTTGCCGTTTTCATATGCCTTGGTCTCATTTGAGGACGTGACATTATTTACTTTGACTGACCAAGATTTAGATGTCGAGTGTCATCGATGAAACAGAAGACGCATACTCTTCCGGAACACACAGTCTTATCCTCCTTGTACTTTTTCAGGAGTTTCCGTGTTTCCGAGTTTCTTTTGTTAATATTTTGCCCTATCTTTTTAAATTTGAGTTAGAATAACGATTATGCTGATATTTTTTTCTTGTTGAGTATTTAGTTCAATGCGATTGAAATGAACTTAAGCCTTAGAACAATTACCCTGGGCAACATAAGGAAGGGACATGTTTGATAAAGCTGTATATATTTTGATAATGTTCTGTGTTATGTTTCAGCATTACTTTGACCAAATTAGATCTTTTAATTTATTTTATTTTTCAAACATTGAAAAAAAAGTAAAACAAAAAATATTAGAGGATTCTAGCGTTTCGTCTTATCCTCTTTGTGCCTTTTCGGGGGTCACAGAGTGCATCTTCCTTTTTGTTATATATTCTGATTACATGTTTGTCTTTTTTTATTATTGTATCGAAATTAAATCGAGATTCCTATCGAAGGGACGTCATTTTCGTCGCTATGTTTCTGTCGCATCTTTTTCTGTCTTCTTTTCCGTTGTGTACTTATAATGATATGAAGTTCGTTGACATTTTGTCATAGAACAAAGTACACGACAGTTTAGTTTGTTATTGCTTTACGTCCTGTTAATAGCCAGGGTTATTTCAAGGACGTGTCAGGTTTGGTTGGTAGAGGAGTCAGGTCGACTGCTCCACATAGGTCTCGAACCCGCGATCTCCAGGCTGTTGGCATTTCACAGCAATCCTTTTTGTATCAGCCTTTGGGTAGGAAACAAGACATGATTTATGACAAATATTAATTCTCTTTGCACGACCATTTAACATTCTCTACATCGTGAAAACTGTTTTTTCTTTGCTATTTTACTCAGAACTAGTTCATATTTGGACTAATTCTGATAAGGAGGTGCGAGTTTTGATATCCGCCATTGACTGGCTCTATTGATATCGGGTTTTCTTCTTTTTTACATGATAAGTGCTTATTGTTGTGATTTATTTACTCGATTTGATGTATTCTTCTTATCAATAAATCACGCCAATTTCTTCTTATTTACATGGTTATGACACCTTGCGGAAACTCTCGATAAAAATAGCTTCAAATTGTTTTATTTTTACATGTCAAGACCAAACCGGACGTCACAATGATTAAATGTTGACGCCGTGCGCATGATTCAGTGAATACAAACAACTGGTTAACAAGACATTTTTTTAAAATTTGATCTTGTCAGTTTGAAAGAATTCGGTAAACCTCACCTCTTAAGAATAAATTTGTATTATTAATAAATTTCATTTTATTAAGTTAAGAAAAGTATAGATTTAAAGTGGAAATAATGGCATTATACACGTCTGCTAAGAAACATTATCAAAACAAAAATTAAATGAGATGATTCAAAATTGTAATTTCTAAATAACAAAAACTATGATAATGAATGTCTTCTCACCAAAATTAGCCCTGTCTGGCTGACTCAAGCATGCTGTATTACAAGCAACACAGGAAATGTCAGTTAGGAAGTAATCAATCATGTTCTATAAATGTGTATCCTTTCTCATGTCTCCGCACCTGTCAATCATGGACGTCTTCATAGTGGAAAACAACTTACGACATCTTTCGGTACAAGCTTGAATAGTTCGAATTACGAGTTACCTCCCTTGTTACAACAAAAATCTGTTTATGGTGCTTCGGATATCAATGAGACGCTAGCATGAGTTCAAAAGTTTATTTACCTGACTTACTAATAATATATGAACGGATTTATTTATGTAAATATATGTACCTATGTACATTATTGGCTACTGCATCAGCTATTTATACCAATATTTTACGTACGTTTGTGATTTTTTTAGCAAAAACTTCGGCGGATTTTCGACATTAAATCTCAACTCGTTTGAGTGATTCTTTATTAATTTTTTTCTCTGTCTTTTTGTTGTTTTGTTTATGAATGCTGTAGGTTATATTTAAATTGTATTTGTTCGATATCGACAATTTATCATTAAAAAACTGGTTTGTACATTAATCAGTTTGATCTTTTCCTAATTGTGTAAGTTCTATCTTATAATCCATTGTACGGATTGTTGTTTCAGAAGACAATAAAACGAAACGAAAACAAACAAACATGAGAATATTGTCAACATAATTTATGATAAATACTTACTGCATCCTGTACAACTATTAAACATTTCTGACAGCCTATCGGACAGGTGTGGAGATAGGTGTATGTTATAAATAGAGACAAACCAATCACTACCATTAATATTAATACAAAAGAATATGTAATGAACTATGTTTAGATGTAATCACCGCGATCAGAAATCAAGGAAAATAAATATCTACCACAGTTGTGTTAAAAACTGAATACATGTAATTTCGAAACGCTTATTACAATACTTTTTTTTTCTACAGTAAATCCACATTTCCTTTATACTCAATAAGATATGTTTTTAAAAAATTCAATTTTCCTAGATAAATGGTGATTAAATTTCGCACTTAATTAGACTTTAATGAAAAATCAATATTTCTAAACAAATTGTGGTAATATTTCGCACTTGATTTGGTTTTTTTAAGAACATAAATCATGATTTTCGTGTTAATAGCTGTCGGATATATGAAGAATACCCGCGCTATCAAGAGATACGATAAAATGAATGCTATGGGTAAGATTAATGGTCGGCTGCTTGACTGAATCATGGTGCTATATGGTTTAGCATCCAATCAACATCTACGATCGTTTCATGGCGGCCACCTTGTGTGCGTGCAGTTAATTTGTATGTTTTGGGACACCGATGTTTCTGGTTATAGAACAGTTCCGAATACGCTGCAGTACACAGCCGAGAGTCTCCAGCAGGATAACTTCGTAGCCAGGTCGAATCAGTCGCTATATTACCCTACTACTGAGCCTTAACAAGGAGTAATAACTATGACAAAGACAAGATCTATTTGATAACGTGAATCGTTCTGACCAAGCATCATACAGACGGTGGCGCTGTGTAGGCATCAGATCCCTTGGGAAATATTTGGTTATATAATTTACTTTTTCAACGGTTATCTTATCAATTTTTATATATTTTTTTTATTACACCCTTGTTTTATCAATTATTATCTACAGTCCAGATTATGCATCAATTCATCGTATTATCAATGTTTGATTTATATAGATATCGATTATTTAATGTTAATATAACGTGACAGCCAGAACATGTACACCCTTAATAAAAATTAATGAAGAAAATTTTTAAAAAATCAACTTTAAAAATTAAAGCCCCAATATACGTAACATTCACCAAAACTTTAGTGAAGAATTACACATAATTATTGAGATATTCTCTAAGATGTAGTTAAAATTAAGCTATTCAAACAATAGTTACCATGACTTTGTGCATAAAGTATTGATATATGAGCAGTTGAAACTCGCTATTTGTAAACACACCTCCATTTTAAACACGCCGCCATCGAAATTACGATTGTTGTCGAACACATCGGAAAGTTCATGACCTGATCTCGCGAGAGTTGAGGTTTCTACTTATAGAGGAAGCACATGCAGATATGTCTACGGTAAGTTTTTGTTTACAAACATTGTTTGCGAAGTCTTGTCGTAGACTTGAGGTATTCCTGTGATAAACATTCAGTTTTTTGGGAAATTATTAGAAGGAATAATTAGTTTAGAAACGATACGACGCACAATTATAACGTAAGAATTCAGAACTGGCCTGATGTATGATTGGAAAGAAAGGAAGCGACTGGTGGACGTCTGTACTGTGTCTGCCATGTTTACACGCGGAATATGCGCATGCGCAATGTCATCGCTACGAGCGGTAATGTATGAATTATTGTGGGTCCCACATTGTTTATTTTCCGATTTTTTCAATTTTTATTTAAATTGAAAACAGTCAGTTTTATTTTGTTTAATTAAAGGAAAGTATTTATTTTGTTACATATACTACGGGGAAAATAAGATAAAGCTTGTTTTTTTATAGTGATTTTTACGTATATTGGGGCTTTAAGTCTTATTCTTACCGACTATGTTCGGTTCCGAGAACGGTGTTTTGAGGGTAAAGCAGAAGATATGGGCACCAGTAGTCCAATCATCAACAAGCACGTGTGACGTCATAAATTTGTGTAGTTTTCATGCAGTCTCTTTATAAACAACATGTTTGAAGGCAATTCTAGGAGGCGAGTGTCAACACGATGATATTTGGAACTAGACAAACTGTTGTAATAAAGACAGTCAAACCTTTCTATAGAGGTCACCCAAGGGAGTAGTGAAAAGTGGCCATTATACACAGTTGGTCTTCATATAGAGGTCAAATTACTATGACTTTAATTACATAGTGAGCATAATAAATGACCTTCATACACAGGTGTCCTTTATATACAGGTTTAATGAATATGAGTTGCGTTACACAGGGAACCAACAAGTGGCCTTTATACACAGGTGGTCTTAATATAGAGGTCAAATTACTATGAATTTCAAAACATAGAGAACCATAAAGTGGCTTTTGTACACAAGTGGTCTTTTTATAAAAGTAGCCAGTAAGACAGGTTTTACTGTAGTGTAAATTTTACAGAGCCTTTATGGGTTCGGGAAACGGAACATACAATGTAACACGTGAATATAAACCCACCATTGTTGTTTATCATAACTAATACTTTTATCATCAGCAATATGATATTTACAACAGCCTACTTACATGGTGTTTCTGGATGTGCATTTCACAATCTGACTTTTAAAACCATGGTTAACAACACACATCAGTTGTAACTGTTTAATGGACATAGACATGCAGTCTTGTTAGTGACTACGAGTACATCCCCCGTCTGTTAAGGCCTACAATCATGCGCGGAACCCATACCAACAAGCGACCGTTATAAATCCAATTGTATAATTATACATTCTTGTTTCGCATGGCCTCTTTCGTGCTTGTTTTTATCACATGCGTATATATTTTTCTTCGGCGGTTAAGCATTCGTAACATTGACCAATGGCAACATGTAGTTTGGATAATTTTCCTTGTGCTCTTATACGGTACGTTTCCGTGGTAACTAGCAGTTTGAACAGAGTAATATCACTGGAACAGGTTTTTTCGCATTGACATTCTAAAATGGCGGTTAATTTGCAGGGCTGTTTTAAACCACATTTATCACGGTATATGACTGTTCTGCTCCTATGTGACCCGAACGTCTAGGTCGTAGTTCAGTTACGTAGTTAAGACTAGTAAATAATTTTGTTTTACATTAAGTGTTTATTCTCTATGATTTTCTATAATAGGTAATGTCTGAAATTCCAGATGTTTGCCCCAGAACCATGGTTACCGATCAACATCTCGATAGATTTCGTTCTTTTTTTCATTGATGACACTATTTATTCGTGTAGGAGGTATTATGTAACGTCTCA
The DNA here is from genome assembly GCF_031769215.1 of Ylistrum balloti. Lineage (NCBI taxonomy): Eukaryota > Metazoa > Mollusca > Bivalvia > Pectinida > Pectinidae > Ylistrum > Ylistrum balloti. The sequence continues at coordinate 48,981 of NW_026782421.1, read as the reverse complement.
CTGTAAAACACTGCATCACATTAACGTAGATTTATAGCATTGGTAAGAGATCACGATCATGAGAATGGTAGATCAGGTGAAGATCTCAGGAGCGTGGTTTGACTCTGCGCTTTGCTGTTTCTCCGGAACTCGAGGATCAGACTGGTCTTCGATGACGTGGATGTGTGCATGACACTTTATCTAAACTGCTCTGGTTGTTCAATGATGTGACCACTAGCTACCACAAGGCATTTCCGTTTAAAAATAACCCAGTTGTCCCATGAGACGATGAACGAAGCTAACAGACATATTAATCTTTTAAGATCAGTTGGCATCTATCAAACAGCTATAATGTACATTGTTCAACTATTACACCATCACAATGGGGCAATACGTAATGCCCCTAGCATGGGAGGTCAAAACAGTGATTTCAAAATAAAATTTAGGTTTTTAGTAGATCCTTGAGTGGAACACGTTTCATTCTAGAAATTTTGACATCTTACACGACGGCCTTTTAAGACATTCAGTCTTATTTCGAGTAATGTAGACACTAACTTTTACTTAAGTGTTGCTGTTTATTATCTCCTTCTCTGTCTTACTGGTATCGTTACAAATCGATATGTTGTTTTTGCTTTTGTTTTGTTTTCTCTTCCATCCAATAATGAACCACGTCTTTTCCACTTCTCATTATGCCTACAATTTTATTGTACCTTGGCAGGTGATTGCATGCCCCATGCATTCCTGTCTGGTCAACAGTGTTATGGCCGGGTCAGTTATGACAGGGCGATAAATAGTGTCGGAGTAGTAACGGCTTGTGTACATGTAAGGACAACGGGGGCAATATGTAAACACTGCTGTCATTATGGTATATCGTTATCACAGTATTAATAGGCTTCAAGAACATGTATGGAACATCTTATTGCCAGAGAGAAAATATCACTCTGTATGTATCGTGAACGGAATATTCCTGGTATGTTTTGTATCTAGAATCTTAATTGATACAAAAAGTTTTTACTTAGTGTAGCTCACAAAGTAACAAATCATGAGAATAACGGACTGGACGAATTAGCTAGCCATTTTGATAAGGCCATTCCCGTTTTGTAGCTTTTGTGGCATCACCCACCATTAACATCAAAATATTTTCATATCGGACACTTGTCGTTAAGATATTCGACAATATCAAAATATCGTATCGTTATCCTTTGATATAATGGGTTATGTAAAGTTCTTAAATGGAAATTTACGAAACGAATGTGAGAGGTTATTTGTTAGCCTTAGCGAACAAACAAATAAAACTTCTAATCGATTTTCATTCAATTTCACACAGAATGAAAACTGAATTAAAATCTTTATATCATAGCTCTGAAATGACATGTTTTGAAAAGTTTAAAGAAAAAATGTTCAGGACAAAGTCAAACGGAATAACTATGGCAGCCATTTTCACAACGTACATTTGTGAAGTGATATTACACTAAAATCGATTTCTGAGTGGTGCAGGAATTGGAAAGTACATGCTCACAAAATATCTGTATAGAAGAATATGTGGGTGGATTCTGGCGCACCTTGTGATTATTTTTCTTTTATTTCTTAATTTTTAGAAAAAAACCCTGACCACTTGTATTCTCAAAAAGGTAGGAGTTGTACACGAACCCGAGCAGAATGAAATATCATCCTTTTTATTACTGCGCGTGGGGGAAATGCGTGTTTATACTTATCCGAATGGGAAATAATAGCACATTTGTATTGCTGTTCTTGTAGAGAAATACATAAATATACATATATATACACGTATCTTTATGGTTTACTGCAGTGCTACAGTGGTCTTGTGACTTTATATTTGCGTACATCAATACAGACGAGCACTTGGGCGTGCTGACTCGCACTACACGTGGTCATTATGATGACACACTGTTGGATTTTTCCTCCTCTTCAACAGATACAGTAATGAAAGTTCAGGGCTTCGCTGGGTCTATTTCTCTTGAAGTTAGCACCTTCGATTTCCCAGAGGCAAACGCGGTACTTACGGACTGTTAACAGAACATGTAATCATATCACCTTATGCTAAATTTTTGGCTCGTGTCAGAACCCTGGGCGATGTCGTTTTCTGCTGTCATGGACAGAAACTGCGACAATTGTCTGATGAAACAGTGGTTTTAGCTTTGATGAGCTTTTAGTCTAGAGGAATTATTTGTAACGATTACACGTGTTCGTGCTCTTTTTCATTCCTTTTCTTGATCATTATAAAATAACAAATTAATTTCAATGAAACTAGCGTAAATATGAACAAAGAAAGAAATGCACGGAGACTTCCGGAAAAGTTTAATTAAAACGGATATGATGGTAGACGTCATCTGCTTCATTGATGACACCAGTCATGCAAAAGCATCGCTACCTTCCTGAATGGGTAAACAAGAGCGATACGGAAATAACCGTGTACAAATTAAGTCTTATTAGCGTCAGGAAACACACGATTCTAATACTTAAACCTTCACCCGAGTTCTAAAAATGGTGTCGTTGTCCTTGTAACATGCAATATTTCATCTAACACCTTCAAGATTTCTTTAACGTACATTGTACTTATGATACAACACCAACTGCCAGCCCTGGTCCACATGATAACAAACATATAGTGCTCAGAAATGCAGAATGTGCAACAATTTTCATCATGATCGCCTGATCCAATAATACAAACCATCATAAAGGGCCATAACCCTTTTAATTACAAACTAACCCGAAGTCTCATTGATAATATATTGCACACCAAAATACCAAGTTTACCAAACTCTGTTTTAAGTTATCGGGTTCACAAGAAAAAAAATATTTTTGCACGACCGACATTGTCAAATAACGGACGTCGAAAGATGGTAATTGGTCACACCGTGATTAAAACTGAAATGATATGAATACGCTGTGGACACTTGATAAGCCTATTCGATTGTACTTGTAGAAAACCCTGGATACGCCAGTATTATCATATATGATAATAAATGATAGATATTCCTTATGTAAACGAAATCATACTCTACGAAAGATTTCAAGTTTAAGAAACTCATGAGGTTAAGAGTCATCCTTACAGGTTAGGGCATGTTGAGGTGATAACCATTTATGCTAAAGGGCACTGGAGGAATGTCATTCAACCGGAACGTCATGGCATTGTCATGGTGACACCTGATCATGTGATATGCTTTCTTGATCCTGTCCTCCGGGGTATTTACGATTAAGACTTTTGAGCTAGTGCTACAAATAATTTTAGGTAAGTCATGTAATTCACTAGGGCTAACTTCATGTAACCATTTGAATAAAACATTTAGTGTACAGATAAAAGCAAATGCCGTATTTTCCATTTTCACGTATCAATTCCTAGTTGCATTACAGAACTGTAACACAGGTGTTGAAAAGCTGCAGGTTGATGAAAATAATGGGGAAGTTTTATGGTTTTTATTTAGAAATCCTCTATTTCTGTGAGTGACATGGAACCGGACGTATTTGATGCTCGTTAGTTTTGCCTGTTTGAACCGTTGTTGTATACCTTGTTCTCATTCAAGAACGTGGTATTACTTACTTGGCCAAGGTTTACATGGCGGGTATCGTTGATGAAGCAGAAGACGCTTACTCATCCGGAACACCTGGTCTTATTGTCTTTGTACTTTTTCAGGAGTTTGGATTATGATTATAAGGCCATGTTCGTATTTCTTGATGTTTTCTGTTATAAACTACTGATTGTGTGTGCCTGACAAAACTTTATATTATTATTTGTTTTTACCAAGCTATGCGTGCTCGACAAAATTTAGTAATAGATATTCAAAAGCAGTTAAACTGTAACTCTTGATAAGTATTTGGTCTTCCATATATCTAGGTATAGGTCTAGTATATCATATCAATTTGTTGCCGATTGCTGACATATTACAGCTATGCCTGAACTAGTTTTGCGTTGGCCTATCGTTAAACACTGTCTACCATCCTCCCTAATTGATATTCATTGTTTCTGCCAATACGCTCCAAACTAGCTGTCAAGAAAAACATCGATAGGAAGGTTTCTCACAAGTGTTGGCTTATACGGCAGCTTAATTAGGTTAAACAATTGACAAATATTCTTTTAAATGTATTAGCATGTTTATTTTTATCAGGCTAAGTATTTTATTGTTATGCTCTAAGGAATAAGTGGGAATTGCTTCTTTGCCATCAAAAGCGTCTAACTGTTAGTCCGCTTAAACCAAGGATTATTCAAAATCGAAAGTTTTCTTATTTCCATTCGTCAAAGAATATCGATTTTCGGTTAACCGGATCTAGAATATGTTGACAACTGATACAATATTTGATCAATTATGCTGGATTTCTCAGTCAATGAGAATTAGACATAAGCTTGGTCAAAATATAAACTGAGTGGTAGGTGTTTTATACTAGCAAAGTTAATGTAATACTAGTAATGTGTTTTATTTTGTCAAAACTCCTGTATGTGAAAAATTAGGAGTTATACCAGTTCGCTTGCTTGTTCCCAATACTTAACACTACAGGTATCGTCAGAGAGTCTCGAAATGACGAAAATGCATTTTGCTTCAAGATTTATATACCATTTCAGATGCCAAACATTATTCATATGTATATATGTACTTATATTTAGATCTGAATACGGATTTTACAGGTCATTGGCGAATTTACCCTTAACAATGACCCTGAAGTGGACTTAATTGAAATGAATTAGGATGCTCGGCTGGAAAGAATTAATACTGAACCGCTATGTTGAATTTCTTATGATTCTACAACGGCTTTGGTCTTGTAGGTTGAAAACATGACCTTGATTACTGTAACTCCAAATTGAACGAGTCAAGACACAATTTATCATATCATCTAGGACGTATACGAACAGTCTTTAAATGACCTCCCCTGGAGTCTAATGTCCTGCTACTGTAATTAGAGAAACACGATAATCTTAGATAAAAACAAAGACGGCGTAAAAGTCATTGCCAGATTCAACCTCATTATTAGACTGTTTTCTGATGAAACTGTATCGTCTTGATTTGCTGAATTACTTATTTTATGCCCTAAAACACTTATTCATTTTCAATTTCTAAATCACATGTACTCAAATATATAAAACACATTTGGTACAAGATGGATGTGACATATTGCCATGAGGATAGAGCGAAGAGATAAAATAAACGCACATCACTAGCAAGAAAGTCTGCCATGCTGACAGTTACTACTGAGTTGACAAGTTTCGGCGTTATAAGGTGACCAAATGGCCATACATTTAACTAATATATGCTAAAATCAAAAGTCAACAACATGCAAAGCCATAATGCTCGTACAGATTAATTAAGGATTAACTTGATTTGTATTTGCTTCGAAGACTCACAGGATACTTACTAGGCCATGACTTCAAGTTAATATATGTATAAGAAGGTAGGAAATAATGTAATGCATGCATATACTTCGTCTTCGTCTTCATTCTGTTTTTCATGAACATTTTCGGAATATCCTTTTCATTTGTCTTTAGAAATATAACTTACCACGAAAACATAAAGTTTTTTTGCCGTTAATTCTCACGTGGCGGTTAGGATATTGCTAAAACAAGGCATACTGGAATGGGAAAATAGTACACAAAAAACTTCTAGATCTTTATTTTTCTTGTATCATCTATCACAATAACAATTGCATTTTAAAAATATGAAAACACTATTATTCACCCCCAATCATAAAAGGCAAAGACTGTTTCATCAACTGGAAAGGTTTTGTCCTGGGGTGTTCTGGAAAAAAAGAAACAAAAAATGACCACATAATGTAGTTTTAGGGGTTAATAGCAACACACAAAATGTCTCTGCTTTATCGTCCAATCCAAGTAAGTAATGTAGCCACCAGCATCGCTCTCAAAACTGTCTTGTGCATGTCAATGTCAATTACCGACATCATGTTTGAAAATTGTAATATTGGAACAACACTTCCAATACCGAATCGACTGGTAAACACCGTCATTTTCACAATGAATCTAGATGTAGCAACAGCCGCTTGCCAGATACCTCTATTAAATGAGATAGCTAATTGAGTTTTCCGATGAGTACATCTTGAACAGTAAATCCAGTTAACAACGGATTTACTGGGTGGAAAAAACAAACATAGTTGTGTTGAACGCCACTTTCCTGGGAATCTCAATCGCCATGACAATAACATTTTGATAATTAAGCTGATAAAAGAAAATGAAATAAGTATTCGTTTTACTGACCGTTATCAAGCTACAATGGATGTGACGTGGTAATTCTTTATGTCAGGATGACGGTGTTATGTTGGCAGTCGTTAAAAAATCTTCAAAATATTGCTACAAAGGATAAAGGGCAAGATTTGTTTTCCATAATTCTATTTTCCGCTACCATGATGCAATTATAGCTGTGATGCAAAAGGCGCCGCAGCTCACTATTCCTTTGTGTTCGACCTACAACCAACGCATAACCAGTATTCCGATATGCAGGTTTTGTGAGCGATAACGAGGCTGGTGTATTCGTGACGTCACATGTGTAGTCGGCCACTACAATACTAGTAGGATTTGTTTACTTCCAAATATTTGAAGCATGAAAAAATATTGATCACTAAATCAGCAAAATCGATTCTTGTGATACGTTCAGAAAAAAGAAAGTAACAAGCTGATACAAAGCAATACATTTGTAAAAAAACATTTGTCTTTCTGAAGAAATCATTAACCTTTATACTGAACATGTTGATGGAAAAATATATTTTTGTAAATCATGTTATGCAAAGAGAAAACAAAAAGAGCATACCAACGTGAGAGCATAATCATAATCCAGACCCAAATAATTATTTTTTTCATTTTTCATACAAAAAATGCTGCAATCTGATTGAACTATTCCCCCTCCATCCCCTCCCCCCTCCCCCCTCCCCCCACAGAAACCTTTGATCTTCACCTTCAACTCCCGGTTTGCGTCAAACCAACTGTACTTAAAATTGTTTTAAAAGGAACCAAAATATACGCTGCGCTACTGAAAAAACCCAATAAATACATTAAAGGAAAGAAAAAAAATAATAATAATAAACAAAAAGTTTATTCTAGTGTCGTCTGCTAGGTCTAACTGCCGTCTGCTACCTGAGCTTTAAAATATGGAACACATAGATTTTAACCTGGGGGACGCAGATGAACTTTTAAAATTGGAGGAATCTACATGTACTCAGGAAGCGGAACTTGATATGAATGATCACGAAATTGATCGAGTTACAGATTTGTTGGAAAACTCTAATAGATTTTCTACACAAGTGTCAGCAGTACAAGCAAATACTGAAATGGCAAGGTCATGGGAAGATATCATACAAGCCCCGGGACAGGGACGTTTTAAACGTTACACTGAAGAGGAACTAAAATCAATGGAGGATTTGAGGCAGTCCAAAAAACAATACCAAATGGGGGCTGAAAATGTTTAATTATTTTTTTGATAAAAAAATCTGCCCTGGTCAGGAATCGAACCTGGATCATTCCTTTGAAATGGGCTGTTTTTCTTTTAGCTACCAGGACGATGAAATTCGTTTTGTCTAAAGCAGATATAACAGAAACTTTTTATTCCAGTAGCAACTTTATAGGGTTGTAAATATTTACTTTTCAGAATGGAGTCGCCAGGTAGACGGACAGGATGTTAGCATGGAGACAATTACTGGAGAAGACCTATGTTCAAAACTGAGGCGATTTTATGCCGAGGCAACGCCTAAAATGTCAAAAAACGCACAGTTGGCGGGTTCTAAACCAACAGAGTATCACAAAAATACACTGATTAATGTCCGTGCTGCAATTAATCGCCATCTACACGACATAGGTCGGTCAAATATGGACATAGTTATAGATAGGGCGTTCAAAATGGCCAACAATATGTTGGATGTGAAACTAAAGGCGAATATTAGAAATGGGATGTCGCGGCCAACCATTCACAAAGCAATTATATCAAAGATTGATTTTGATAAAATAAACACCTACCTTGCTGGAGACAATCCCGTCCTATTACGTTACCGAGTATGGTTGTACCTGGCAATTCATTCTGTAAGCTGGTGTTTGGAATTTCATGTACAGCTCACCCCAAAATCTTTCCAATTCCTTCGTGATGAAAATGATCGTGAATATGTTGTCATCAATCACGAAACTGTGCAAAAGAAAAAGCAGGATGGACTTGCTAATATAGAAGCTCCGTGCTCCGATAAACGAATGTAGTCGACACAAGATGATCGCTGTCCTGTAGAAGCACTTCGGAAGTTCCTTTCAAAAACCGATCCCTCCGCATAGTCACTATTCAGTCACTGCGTACTGGAGGCAATGTCATCGCCACAGACAGTGTCAATTTGGTACTCTAAAAAACCATTGAAACCGTACCAATTCTCCAGATTTATGGGAGACATTTCCCGAAATGCTAAGTGCACACAACACTACACGGCACACTGTCTCCGCGCCACCGCAATCCAGGCCATGAGATGCCGGATTTGAACTTAGGCACATAATGTTTATGTCCGGTCATCATAATGAAAGTTCGGTCCGGAGTTATAGCCGTGGTTGCACTACCAGACAGAAACATCAGCTCAGTACAGCCCTGTCTTCAGACATACAGCCGAACGCCAGTCAGGAAGTCGTACCCGTAAATTCAACACAGTTTGCTTCTTCCAACAACTTTATGTCCTCTGGACTTCTTTCCCACTCTTCCTTTTCAAACTGCGTGTTTAACTTCGGCCAAAAACAGTTTTAAGTAAAACAATGAACTTTTCCATCCAGCATTCCACGCTTTGGTGAGCTATGAAAGATGGCCGACGTCTTCCCGCTGATCCGATCAGCTGGCACGCGCGCGCTCATTTGCATATAGTTAAGTTCATGGTTATTGCGCATATATAAAGTGCCACTGTTAAATTCGTTTAAAATTACTTCCTTTTATGTTTAATTTTTAAACTCGGTGAATTTAAAATTAATTATAAGCGTTGATGTATTTTTCTTAGTTTCATAGGGGTATGAAAAAAAAAATTGTTTGCAAACTTTTGAATGAATCCGCTACGCTAAAAAAATTACTTCAATGCTTAAATGAAATAAAACTGGGGAAAAAGAAATAGTAACATGGAGACTCTTGGAATGTACGAGGAGAAAAATGTGTTCCGAATGAAGACACGTCTTCTTATTCATCGATGGCAGTATATATCTGGTCAATCCAATGGTAACACAATATGTAGAACTCTTAGTTGTTAATGGTGCAATATGTTGTGATCTATTACTGCACTTGATTTTATAGTTGTACCGTATCGTGCGCATGTGTACGGCAGCAGCCTGACTAAAAAGCTAATCACGAAATTTACAAATATTAGTATTGGAATTTGTCAAATTAGTTACTCATTAACTGCTTTTCGGATATCATGTTATCTCATATTTCACAAATACCGCAGAACGTACATATTTCACATAGTTTGCAATTCTTACATTTTCAAAATTTACAAATGGGAAATTAATAACATTGACGCAACAAAGTAAAGTACACTATTGTGGGATGAATGTAATTTTCCTTCAAATTGGATTGCTATTCATTTTAACTTCTTATGTGGGTCGTGTGAAATATACGTTAAATACATATGTAACATAGTGTCTTCAATAGGATAAAAGATACGTTGTATTAGCAGATTATAGATTTAAACGATTTGAAATATTACTTCATAGAAATATGTCTTGTTGTTATGTTTCTGCTGTAAAATACTGAAGAAACAGGCAAGTCACGTGTTTTATGTGTTCTTTTAAGAATACCGTTTTAGTATTTAGGTTCATCTTCGATACGCGTTCTATGCTACAGTCAAATTATTGAAACTTATTAAGAGGTCGATGAGCCTGCGAAATTACAAAATGCAGAACAATTGTAATAATGATTTGTGTAACTCTAATCTTGAAAACTCTGACACTACGTCCTGCTGTTTACTAAAGGTAAGGAAGATAGTTATGATTTCCTTAGTAAGCACGGATGACAAACTGATTGTTATTATCACCCAGGTATACCAGTTAAACTATCCGGCACAATACAAACTGAATGTCGAAAAGGAGGTTGAAATAAACATTTCTTTTACAAATTTGTAAAAAATGAATGATGAAAATGAACTGTACTGGAATACCAAATAAAAAAAACCCAGATTATGGAGAGACCTGATCTAATCGCAGGTTAAAATTGAAACAAAAAAAAACATATACCCAAGGGGCCGCAGTGGCCGAGAGGTTAAGACATCTGACCGTGTCATTTCCCAATGTGTCTTTAAAAAGTGTTTTTTCAGTAATGTATGCACTATGTTTTCCACCAGATTGCGTAGAATTACATTTCAAAGTTGTTCATAATGCTATATTTACAATGGATAAATTACTGAAAATTGGAAAAGTTGTGTCCAGTTTGTAATTTAGAAACTGAGGCGCTTCAACATTTATTCATAAATTGTTATAAACTGGCTGAACTTTTTTGCTTTCTTGAAGGAATTTTGGTAAAACTATTATCCAATTCAGACTCAGCTGATACTAGAGATTTATCCATACAGGATGTTTTGTTATTGGAATTTACCCGAAAAATTAAAAAATGTAATCGCTATTTCATTAATTTTTTATTGGGTGTAGCGCTATTCTGTATATATATAAGGCGGAATGTATGTACTAATGGGATACACAATGTTGAAATTGTAAAGTCTTTTAGATATACTATTAGGAAGTACTTCTCCTATGTCATATTTTACTACCAAAGTACAGATAAAAGAAAACTATTTTTGAAATATTTTCTTGCTGATAATCCTTTGATAGAACAGAACAGTAATGAAATGTCTTTAATGGAATTTTCCTGCTGTGTACTGTCCATTTAATTATACATTATAAAAATTCCAGCTTTCATGTATTAATTGCTACAATTTGGATATAACCGATGTGTGAATGAAATGTGTTTTCTTGCTTTTAATAAAAGATAAAAAAAAGACATCTGACCATTTTTACCACTTGATTTCCACCTCATGGTAGCGAGTTCTAGGCCTTCCTTGGGCAGTCGCTAGATACTGACCGCAGGTCGGTGGTGTTTTTTTTTTTTCGGGAACCCTTGGAACACTGGCTGTTAAAAGGACGTTAAGTAGCTAAACAATTCTATTGATACTTCATTGACGATGATATACTAGATGGATGGCAATCGTGGCATTAGCTAATACGTATAGAATTTTACACTATGTAGTTGTCCCTAAGGACAGAGGCCTACAAATCAGGTCGTTGCTTTATGTCGTTTGGTGTCGCATTCGCTTGGAAAATTACTCCAATACAGAAGGATATTGTGTGATCCATGCTTTGATCGCCTCTTGTGGCCAGTGAATTGTCTCTCAAAAGTGTTCACGTCGGCAATATGTACTTGAAGATGCGTCCGTCTTGAACACCACACTTAAGTGTTAGAGTGCGGAGACTGGTAAGTAGTGTTGGTGATCGTTCCTTCTTGCTCTTATTTAAAAATGTTGTTTGCTATACCACTTATTAACACGCGTTTAAAATAGCCATTAAATCATCAGATTTGAGTAAAAACTATGTATATCAAGATTTTCTCACGCTGTTCATATGACTGGAAATTACAGTCTTGATATTTCCTCTATCATTGTCATTGTTCATTAGCCTTCGGAATTCAAAGTTGAGTACATTCCTGTCTCTTCCCATGTAGCTAACACATACTATTTTCTTGTGTTACTATAACTATATTTTGTTTAATTCCACCACAAAAAAATATTTTGAAAAACCTCTTTCTTAAGGTATACTTCAACAGCATGGGTTTATTTCCTATGCTGAAACCTAACTAGTCCATTTCCTCTTTCATGTAGACTTTTTCCACTTGGAGACAGCTTTCAAATAAACTACAGAAGTGCCTTATGTTGCAAATTATTAGCTTAACTGTTTTGGTTAAGTACATTAAGACACAGCGGGATTAAGGCGGGTGTTTCAAGTTTAGTCCCAACCATCATTTTATTTTAGCATTAATACCATTGGCCAAGAATATTTATCATTCATCTTGTCTGAACTGGCTAAATTTCTTTTCGGGCTTTGTTGAAATTTCAAGTTCATCTACATTGTGTCACTGCCCTGGCCTATTACATTGCCTTTTCGAATGAAAACGTGAAATGACAAAATAAATTGAATAGTTCTTTTACAGCTTCCTGATCTTGTAGAATTCAGTAGAGAATTGGGCATAAAAACAAGAGATTTCAGATGATATTTAGTAAATGGTTATACCAAGACCAAACATCCCTGTCTTTATGGTAGCTCTATTGGTAAATGTCAACAATGCATCAATATGCAGGTTATTCGCCCATCTTTCTAGTATACACTTTCTTTCTGAGAAGGCGCTTACTCTTCCGGAACATCTGCTATCTTGGTCTTATTCTCATTTTCTTCTTTCTTTTGTTCATTTTTTGCCCTCGTTTTATTGAATATGAGATGTGACAGTGATTAGATTGACATGTTGGTATTTTTTCTTCTTTTTCTTCTACTCTTGGTATTTATGTTATCTCCTTTCCTATAGGACACTAGCAACTACATGGATAACCAATAGGCTTTAACTTTAACAGCATCGAAAGACATTACTAATTTCAAAAGCTTCATATTCGGGACATGCAGCTTTAGACAATCAACTAAGTATACACAATTTTACATAACTGAGATATATTGGCACAGATATATGTAGTTTAATTCCATTTGATTCCATTTGAAATCTTTTATTGAATCCCTGGTACCGTAAGTTGTCGGGATATTGTGTCTACATGATAAAGCGAACATACAAAAGATAATTCTTAAAGCTTAATTCTTTAAATCATCTTGCAATTTTCGGCCCCGGATACGGGCGTGCAACAATCCCAAAGCATCGGCGGGTTCGTGCGAATTATGAAAAGTCAGCGAAAATGTTTTAGTGCCGATACCGAAAAGGCACATTTATTTCTCATAGCCCTCCATCGAATACTAAGATGATGTTGTTAACAGGAAACTCGATCATTTTTACGATTTCGTCTTCCATTGTTACAAAGTACCCTTCAGTACAGCTCACAACTATATATCTAGACAGGTAGAAAGGGAACACATGTCTTCCTATACTAAATCTAAACTAGTAACATTGCCATTTGCTTCCTGTACTAATATACCTTTTTATTGCCTCAGAGGAAGCATCTTACATTGTTCTCTGTCCTTTTTACAGATAGTCTGAACCACAAAATATGTTCAACAACTGATGACTGCGGGGATCCGGGCGAAATCATTTGTCATCGTGGCACGTGTATCTGTATCAAATCACTGATGAAGGCAGACCAAAATGGCAGGTGTTTTTCAAGTAAGTGTCGGACGATTCTGAATTTACTATTGCTCTCAACCACACATTACCCGAATATATTTCAGTTTGGAGCGAACAAAAAAACATTCGATGAGCTGTTTGTACTAGAAGTCCTTTTATATTCCATCCATAGTGGACATTTTTCCATTTTGATAACTGACCTGATAATCAACATCAATTCATGATGAGGAAATGTGTGTTTGACCACGTTGCACCACTGAATAATATATGTAAAGTGGATATAAAAACATATTCGGCTATTGAGATGACAACTAAAGACTGTCGTCTCCGTTCTAGGAGTAAACTTTGTACAAGACCATTACGAATGAATACTCTTTACATATTTGTCTTTGTAATAATAATGAAAAAAAAAACTTATAATTTTAGGACGAAAAAAGTTAACAATAATTGGTCCGATGGATATATCAATTTTGTAACATGTACAGATTATAAAAAAAATCCCGTTCTTGCATTGCTTCCTTTAAAATTTACCTGGTCTTTGCAATGTACAGATAAAGAAAGTGAAACTCTAATAGATAAAAAAAAATAGAAAAAAAAATGATATCGTACCACAAACTAATACAATAAGATTACGAGAGTAGCATCTAAATTAGCATTATTTTTTAGTGTACTTGCCAATCGCACTGTAGAAAAATATGCATGCTTTCAACACATATGGACGGAGTCTACTGATGTCGGATGCTAAAAGTGTCATCACACTACACTGTTTCTCCGGTCATATAACGGTGATAGTAGAACCACATAATGTTTCACACGCTTGAATGGAATGAACTAGTGTGAAATAACTTTCTCCCACGGGTAGTCCACTGGATGGTAATGTGCATGTCTCCCATGGTTGTCGGGTGGAGTGTCAGTTCAGGCAGCGCACCGGGTGAGGACGGACGGTGAAAAATTATCAATTTTTTCCCTCTTGAACAGTTTTTTCTTATAGGGTAAGAGTGCATTGATGAGTTCTATTGTATATTCTATTTAATAAATCATCGCACGATGCGTTGCGGATAGTCTGTGCTTGTTGTTCATTGCCACCTGGACGGTGGCCGGCGGGAGAACATACATTGTGCATCCCAAAAGCGAACTGACATGGAAACTAAGTTGAAAATAATGTAAACTTGTATACCTACGAAAAGGTAAAGTCATCAACTGATAGTTTCCAAGTTATTTACTTACGTGGCCACTTGGGGTTAAAATTAAGTAAACAGCGAAAATCGACATCAGTCTGCATCTATTTACAGACAAGAATAATTACCTTTTTGTTCGGACAATTGGGGCTAATTGAAACAGAAGTTACACTGCGATGGCAGCTTGTAGCATATGGTCTTTTCTGGTGGGAGCATTTTTACGGTATTGCATATAAAGTACAAATCTGGCACTTTTGGCGAGCAATTTTTTTCGGGTTCTGGTAGATTAGTCAGTAAGATATTCGCACGCTATGTTTACAAATAACTTTGCTGCTAAGGCAGATTCCGTATCAACATGTTCGAAAGTTGATGTCTCGATTTTCACTTCATTTCGATGTTGATACGGCTACGAGTATGAAGTAAATTATTGCGGTTGATTCCCTGTTGGTATTTTCAAATTAAAATTGTTTGAAAACCATTTTTATTCTTATTTTGGTGTTTGCATCCTGCCGCTTAAAATGCAGCGCATTGATATCAAGAATCTAACAAATAAATCAAACGCCGCAAATTGTAGACCCTCATCGTTATATGGTCTATTCGAATTACCTCCCCTTATCCCATCTGCAGTGACGAGAACGTCAACTGATGGTTATCGTCGGCCAATGTCCGTTACGAATCTAGATCAAATGATATATCATAGTCTTCACGCAATGTTTACGATTTATTTGGTAGCACAATACAACTACTTCCGGTAAATGCCGATATTCAATACAAGACGGATAACAAGGGTATTGTTATGTGGATATAACAATGCGAAGTGTTACATGAGCCAGGAGCAAAGATTGATGTGTTCTAAAACCAATTACATGGATTTGCTAATCAACATCTAAACACGAATACTATTTTTTTTATTTGCATGTTGAGTGTATTTAATTGCAATTATGACAAACGAATTCAATAAATATCAACCCAATGACACGTGCCCATAAACTGTCTTTAATATGGATACAATTGAATCAACACTTCTTTGGTTGTTTGGTTTATTGTTCCTTTACGTGCTATCGACGACCATGGTCAATTTAAGGACGTGCCAAGTTTGGGTGGTGGAAGAAAGCCGGAGACAGCCCTGTGACGCCATCAAGACTTGTCTTATTGATAACGTCTCAATATGTTCATTTCAATATTTATAAAATATCTCTCTAAATTTCAGTTTTGTATGCAGAGAAATATTGTGACATACCAATCAAATTTTAAATCACAAAAATAATGTCCTTATTCTTATATTTTAAGAGAGGAATATCACAAAATATGCATTGTTACATTTGCGTTTTACTTGCAACTTGTTATTGCACGTCTAACCTGCCTTCAGAAAGTTATGTTGTTTCATTATCTGTAATGCAATGTTAAGAACAAAAGAAAATATACAACATTTCTTTTCCTCTTTGTTAGAATTTCTTTTAGAGTTGTTTAGAAGATAAGGTCTCCATACAAAATAAAGTTCATTGTGTGTGAGAGGAATAGTTATGTCACAAGGAACATACCCAAATGAAATGTTTTCACGGTAAATATTTTTGGCGTTAGCGAAAAGGAAACTATTCATTTTATGTACATTCCAGAAGACACTGGAATACAAGTACTGACAGTCTGACTTGGCAGTCGATCGCGCATGTCCCTTTTAAAGGGCCGGATTTCTGCAGTGGATGAGCAGGCAACGATCAATCATCCCGAGCTGAGGCAGTGTGTTATATAAGTAGTAGTATCTTTATCGTACAAATATAATTCTGGCGCTATTGTGCCTCTCAACACAGTCGGTTATACGTTTAACTTTTAACATAGATACAATTTGATATATGCCTGATTTGTTTAATAATTCAAAACTTTATAGATGAAGAGGAATAATGACACATTGATATTTCATTGAGTGATATCCTGCTGTAATCACCTGTAGATTTCTTATCTCGTTAGATATGCAATCATACTTTTTATTTTTACTTGAGGACAATGTAGCATCACTGCTGCTATGATAATGATAATCTTAATAGAGTAGATTAAAATGGATTTCCAAAAAGTTCGATTGTTTGTGCAACGGTAAGTTAGCATTCTTAACCAATTAGATTTTGGGAAAATGAACTGCGCAGAAATTATGAAATATCAAATATTTGAAATATCAAACATTTGAGTGTTTTTATATTAGTATAGAGATGAAGTTCAACTGACACTGGATTTATTCATAATCGTAAGAGAAATAATTACACGCAGTCATACTTCCTGCCAAACTTCTGCTGTATATCAAATACCATCACCTGAACAATTATCAAAGAATGTTAAGCATATATTACAGTGTAAAATAAAAGGAAGAAAAAACAAAAACAATGATTATTTAGTAGATACAGAACGAAAGAGAAATGCATCTGTTCCGAATGAATATTTGATCAAACGATACGTAAGCGGCAGATGCACATATGTTCCGAATGAACAACACGTAATATTCTCGAGTGTATTCCTGAATTAGGGAGGATCGCTCCTCAGAAAACTACAGCGACTCTGTATGTTTTGAATTACCCCCTTGCGGTATTGCAGACTAGTCATTAAAATGTACTTTAGCACCTGTTGTGGCTTAATTTAGCATTTACTGCTCACACATAAGTTGGCACGTGTTTTGACGTAGATATTACATACTTATCTTACACGTGCGCGTGTCGATATCGACCACCTATGAATTAGCTTTCTTAACTAACACACTTTCTTTGTAATGATACAAAGTATATTTGTGTAATATAAGAACGAGGATAACATCATTCAAACAAAAATATGCCGAAATACGGGACGGAAAGCATATAGATTGGTTTCTCTCGTGTTGACATTTACGTAGTGTCAATTCAATTATGTTTTGATATATTCCGCCTAAAGAAGAATATATCTTCCAAACAAACAAAGTGTTAGACCATGAGTCATGAAATGTCTAGTTTTGTACATATAACGCATCTGCATTAGGATGAGGTCATGAGCTATTTGATACCCTTATCACCGCATCACAGATGTGTTGTATATTTTAATCGTTAAATGATGTAATGCACGACAGAAAGACCCTGTTTAAACACCTGGTTACACTTGTCAGGAAACCAATTTCAACAACGTTATAAACACATAAACTTAACAAAATCATACGTTTGGTTTAAAGTTTGTATTTTCAACGTGTCTGCAATACCTGGTTTAGTCAATTTATTTAAAAAGCAATGTTGAACCTCTTATTTGGAATTTTAATTTCCGCGAGTATTTGAAGCACCGATTAGATCACCAGTCATCTTTTCAAGGGATCAAAAGACCGAATGACACCAGTGATGTTATATTTCAAACAACCGTCAGCACCTTCCCACGATCGTCTGAAGGTGGAATCGTAACTCAAATAGTGGTATGATATATATTGTATATAGACATCTCATATTAAGTTAGTTTTTGTTATTGATGTATATTCAGATTTAAATATTCTTACCTATTTGTTAAGTCAATCATTAATGAGTGTTCCCAACTTTTTTATAAGTTTTTTTATTCATTTTTGAAATGATTTCCATTTATATATCTCTCGTGAACCACTTGCAACTCCTAGACAATAACCTGATGGCTTCATAAGATAGTTTCAAATCTTCACCAGATGATCGCTCGCAGGAACTCTAGCTTTGAACCCGTTTTGAAATAGTAATGTTATCTAAATAAAGATACTACATAAACTAGAATTAGTCCACTTGCTCGTGGGTGTCATGTACTTTACACGGAAGTGTGATACTTTTGTGGTCTGAAGGATCCGTGGCATGTTTTCCTTTATTTAGGTGGTATAACAGCTTTCCTTTAAAGCGAAAACGAGTTTGTTATTTAAAAGGTAGATATTTTAGAAAATAATTAAGTGTTATTATCTGTATCTCATACAGAGTTATGCGTTTAAACTCTGTTTAAGAAAAATAATTTTATCGGAAAATTATTATAAAAGTGTGGATGTTTTTATTTACTGTTGTTAAAAGTGTACTTTTTATGTTGATTTATCAAGTCAGAAGTGAATGATATTCTCATTCACTGATCCAACCCTCACTGAAAGTCCATTATGGTATGGTGGTTACAGGAATACCTAAAACTAGTCCTCTCAGTATATTTTCAATTTTTAGACAGAATGGATCAAGGTTACGACAGTCTAAAATCACTTTTGCTGTTTAAATGAATTCCGATGTGCTAAAAGACCAATGGAAATATACGATGTGTTTTGAATACAACACCACAGTCGTCCATGTCTAATTTCAAATAACATGACGGTCATGATATTTCCTTGACAAATTGCGAACAGTTCCGAATGATTCAGGTCACTATACTAAAGCCCTGACCAACATATGTATTCAAACCGGCGAAAGTTTTGTGCCCAGCAGACACCCAATATGGCACTAATCCAGCCAAATTGGAAAGGTAAATGCTACGATCGGCGTAATCAATTGGTTGTCGAGCTTAGGCCATGCGGTAAATATCACCAACATATACCGTGGAGGCCAATACCTTGTGTACTTCCGCAATAATCAGATTAATGAAGATCTCGAGACTACAAGACTCTCAAACGAGATAAAATGTTTATTACGCTGTATCCGCACTACACAGACAAACGCATGGTATCTGACATGTGAGGGACAAGACCAGACCAAGCTCTGGCAAGTTTACGTTATTCATGGTGATGATGTCACAAATAAAGGAAACTGAGCCCATGAGATGCAAATCAATATTTGCCAATGACAGCAAGTTTTTTGGCACACTGTTGGTTCAATTGCTGCGTACCTTGTTCTCATTTGAGAACGTATCAATAATTACATACTCTTCCGGAACGTATATCCTTTTTCGCTTCGTGTAATTTTTTTTTTTTTTTTTTCAAAAGTTGCAAGAAGTTATCTTCTGGTCTTTTTGTTCTACCAGGAAAAGGCTATAGGTTATGTACCCAGGCTGTCCAGCTGGTAGAATGTAAGCATTGTATCGACATTCCCTATCAAGGGATCGACGTTGTCTCACTATGGCATTTAGTCAAGTGTTGATCCCTTTAAGGAAGGATTAAGGTTCTGTGTTCACTGGCTAAGACATGCTTTAGACTCTAAACGCTACATGTTCAACACTGACAGCGACATTAGGTGACCTGCTAGTGGAGTTTGTACAAAAACGTATCACACCCTCCTAAAACGACATGCACCAGCCTTGCATATGTCGGTATCAAGCCCTCAAAGAATGTAGATGTACGACGTTAAGCAATATAAAACAAAAGAGAACCTTTCGTTCATAGGTGTGTCGATTTCTTCCAGTTGAATGCATGAAAAAGACACCTTCCTCGTTTTCAGTTCAGATTGACGGCGTTTTGAATCCTTGAATATCATTAAAAGCTATATCCCATGAAAGTTAAAACTGCAATATACGACGGATTTAACCTCCGCTGATCTAGCTGAATTATATCAGTATGGTCTTATTACCCGGCGTCGCTCAAGCTACTGACCATTTGTCTCGTCATGAGTGCTTATATTAATCAGTAGTCGATGACGAGAAAGGTAATGACACCTGTCCCATTACCACGACTTATTCAGTAGTTATTTGATATGAAAACTTTGGTCCATCACGTATAAGGATCTATTTATCTATTCCTCCCCCCCTCTACCGAATAAAATATAAGGTTACCGAGATAATTTAAAGTAATGAACTTGCTATTTACAGTTCTCCTATGGATAATCAGAGAAGTATGACCTTGTTAGCTCGTGTGAAGCAATAAACGCCAGCTGGGGTTGCCATACTGCTGTGTTTGGTAAACACATTTCAGCATGATGGCACTAAACAACCGTCCTTGACTGGCTCTCTTACCGGCATGTCGCCAATGCTTTGACGTTCATCGGCGAGATCTTATTGTAGAAAATGTGAAAACATAAAATCTGTCACCATCGAATTTCCCTGTACAAGTCAGTCACTGTACTTCAAATGTTTATAAAACCAACATACTCTTCAACGGAAAGTGATATCGGGAAAGTTGCCTGTCAATGACGTCAACAGCAATTTCTTTCTTAACATCAAACATGTGCTCTGTCTAATGATATCATTTCTGAAGGTAATACTATGATAACAGATAAATTTATATCGGAAACTTCCGTCGTCTGAACTTTTTACGTAACGCCGCCTATAACTTGTATATCGTGTGTACTTTTTGCTTCTCGTAGAGCTGAGAAACAAAACTGTCTGTGCTGGCTTGAATTTGTCCTTAGGCAAGACACTTTATCCTTATTGGTCATGAAGGCATGCGATGGGCCTCCAGTATCGTGTGCAGTGTATCAACTACTACAATGAGATCTAGCTTCAAAAATGACCCGGGCTATTTAAGGGACAATCAACCCGTGAAACAAACAAGCTTACACCGGACAGTTAGACTTCGTAAAGTTTAAGATGTGACCATTGCTTGACGGTTTCCACGCTTGGGAAAATTTTGTGTATGTGTTTGAACGTAAAACTACAGGAAATTTACCATTAATATTTGTAGGATGTTGCATAAGCAATTTTCAATTATGTAAATAAAATTTATTTTTCTGTTCATGTATCAGATATGCCAGACTAATTGAACAAATTAAACTAAATATCCGAGAGTCTATTCTGTTATAACAGTTTACTACATACAACGCCAGAAGTAATTCTCTGTATGTTCAATAAACGTTAAGAACGCGCACAATACAAAATTAATGTCACTTTTGATAAAATCCGGTATAAATATAATTTCGATTTCTCGTATTTACCAGGAATAACGATAAACCTTTACAGCGATGAAAACAGATTCCGTTCGTCTCCAGTAACACAATGCAGAGACAATGCTTTCAGCGCTTTACACAGGACTGGTAATTGTTGGTTGTGTTTGATGGTTTTCTGGTGTGTTGTAATCCAATGCCACCGGACTGGTGTTGTAGCATGCTTCTTTAGCTTGACGAAGCAGAACATGTATTATTGTCACAGATAACAGACTGCCTTGCTATAAGAGAAACCTTTATTTTTGTTTTATTCTAAATGATCGCTATCGAATCTATAAAGAAAACGACGGATGTGTTTTACTGCATGTTTATAAAACGTCTAAGTTTGCTTTTGTTTCGGGTGTTGTGAAGCAGATATGGCAAATCTTTACTGGTACTAGATATGGTTGAGAATGACAAGATGGCGTCTGTCATTATATTTGGGCAATGGTAACGAAGTCCGGTTACATTAGATATCAGCAGTGCTCTTCACATTTCCATGTAAAATTCAGAAAGGAAATCATATCTAATTCTTATTTAGCCGACATCGCAAATAGAAAAAAATAATAGTTAAAGTTAAATTGAAGCTTATTTCATCACCAATATGAACGCCAGCAATACTGCTATATTTCTACTGAGTGACAGGACAGGGAGTATGGATCGGGGATTTTAACCCCGTTATTGTGACCATCCCTTATGCAGCATAATAAAGCGGGGAACGCATAATTGCCTATGAGTCGCCGAAAAAAAATACCGCACCCTGAAAAGGCGTTTTAGCCATTCTTCATATATCTTTTTGTGATTTATGAAACACGTTAATGTCCATATACCGTATTATGGATGAGACTGGATGCATAAAATGAAATCTTATCATTTCTGCTCAAGGGAATCAATCGGAAAGCAGCTAAGTGAACATGCAAAACTTTGTTAGAACTTTTCTTACCCAATGTGCAAGTGATACAAATAACGTAATGTAATAACTGGTTGTTTCAGAAAAGCATTAGCAAAACTCAATATAGTAACGTTATTGATATTTCATTAAGTTTGCGAGATAGTTACTGCACAGCGTGTTAACGTTAGAGAAAAGTCCCTGTCAGATTCTTTTATGTGTTGTGTTTAATGCAAACCATGCCTATAGTTTTTTTAGTTTTAAAAGATTATATTTCAAAAGAAAAAACTAGTTTTGTCCGTTTGGTCATGTACATGTACATTATTCGATTGAACATATTTCATTGAGAGGCCAATAACCCATACATATTGAAATACAAATGCTGATTAAGATTTACATTTTTACAAAAGATCGATGTTATGCAAATTAGTTATTGCAAATACTGTTTCAATAGATTTTGATATATTTCTAGCATAAACATTCCAAGGAAACGCTATTAAATTTATAATAAAATGATTATACAGATTAGGACAACACACGAGGAGATGCAGGTTGGTGGAAATTATGGGAAAGTTTTACGGTCGTCATAGTGATCTCCTGACAAGCTGAACATGTACGTTTGCCTGTAGGTCCCGTTGTTGTATACCTTGTTACCATCTGAGAACTGACATTACTAAATAGGATTGACCAAGGTTTACTTAGCGGTAGTCGTCGATGAAACAGAAGACTGTTGCTCTTCCGGAACACCTGGCCTTATTCTCCTTGAACTTTCTAGTTTTACTAAATGAGTTTGGATTGTTATCATGTTGACATGCTGGTATTTTCTTGTTGTTTTTGATAATATAAAAGAAGCATGTTATACTAATATAGTTATTTATTTCACAAACCTGTCGTGTGTACGTATATGTGTACACATGTACAGATGTAGGTGGAATTGGTACCTTTGTTAAGCAATAATTCCGTAATTGCAAACTGTTTCTAAACTGGGACAAGGTTACTTTTACCATATATATTGGAAACCAACAAAATGATTATCTACTCAAGTTTACCTTCACAGAAATTAATTCTGACGTTAACCGTTTAATACAATTGATGCGACGAGTAAATGATAATACATTTAAAATGTTACTTTTACATTTCTACTCCAAACGTCATACTATTTTTCATTGATCATCTTAATTTGTTTTACGAGATCAACGAAAGACTTTGCATGTATAGCTTTTAGTAACACGCTGACTAATTTGTCTTACGTTTGTGAGAAACCAGTGGCGATATGTATGTTTGTATACGAGAATGATAGTTGTTGCCTCCAATATGAAGATGACATACACCGCATGGCTATAAACACAACAAAGACATCTCATCATATGGTTCAAAAGAGTCTTTGACAAATATTCCATAGGATTCCGATCTACAATTATGTTTTTGTAGATAATTAAGATATTGATAACATCTATAGGGTATCAAACGGCAATTTCATTGATTTGGCACAACGCAAATTAAACGAAAAATAAAGAAGAATTTGAAAGTAACGAGTTTGCCTATAATCGCTTCATGTTTAATTACGAAAGTATACAAAACATCTGTGTACACCGCTTGTATATTTGTAAACTGGAACAAAGCTGAATCGTCTAGCTTTTGATGTTTTTGTTTTTTATCGGTAACTACCACGCAGTGAACGTGCTGTAATAAAGCCGGTGGCTAGTAAAGCTTTTCCCCATAATCAAAGGGTTTATTTTTGGACAAAGCCAGAGAGAAAACATATTCACTGTACTCTTTAAGGATACAGACCAGTACCACGTGGAACATGCTTTTCATATGTTATGTCGGTATGGTTTAAGATACAGTGTACATGCCAAGAAACCCAAAAGTGAAAAAAGCTGAAAGACTCATTCCCAAACGGTTACGTTACGGCATTTAAAAATCGTGAAAAATTCCCACTTCTGGGCCCTATAAAATATAGATTTACACCTTGCGGGAAGTAGCGTCCTAATTTGCCCAATGCAAAAATTACATAGCAAAATGATACAATATACCATTTATAATAGTTCATTGTTGATCACTATTAAACTTCTTGTTTAATATGACACCCTTCCCGGGAACCTTAGGGACTTGGTTTTTTTATAATCTTTATACCAACGGATCAGGGGAACAACAAGAGGTATTTCTACCGAATAAAACCAGTACCCCCTTTTTTGTCTCGTAACTTCCCACAATGTCAAAATTGACGATTTAATTGCGTTTAGATGCGTCAAAATATATATTATACCATTCAATAGTACTATGAGAAATTGTACAAACCCACATAAGTAAACAGTAAGTACATACTACTACAAATCTGCAATAAGACACAGTGGAACAAAGAAATTACTCTAACTTCATCATAAAAATTAGTTTAGGACTCGTCAGTCATGCTAAGGGCTGGATTTTGACACTTCCAATGAGACTAATGAATATCCAAACTGAGCGAAGACAAGTTGAAATCTAGATGGTATTGTGCAATAACTTCAGATTTCAAAAACTTTCATAATCTTTTTTATCTATCTAATGATAATAACAAGGGAAAATATCTATAGTCCAAACTCAGATTCAACAAAACAAGGGTAAACTGAGAAGAAAAGGATAACTAATTATAAAATAAGAACAAGTGTTCTGGAAGATTAAGCATTGTTTTATCGACAGCACCTGTCACTTCGTTCAATGTATCTATGTATGAATAGAGCAATACATATTATTGCCACACCCAATATAGGGAAGTAACACTACCGAATAGCATAATACATGTACAATCATTTAATATGGACGACACCGCTAAAAGTGCTATATTTCACGTTATACGACTCCGATCTGTTGAAGGATTGATGGTTGTCTTATGCCCTGAAAATTTGCCGTCTTGAGATGACTTAGTTTTTTTCCCCAGCTTCAATGAAACCCGCTAGAGATCAACTTTAAGTTCAGTCGGTAAAAACTACCTCGCGCACCACTAGCTTAAAAAAGAAGGACCCAATGTATTTTTCGATTACAATCTTTTTGTAGTTGTACACCTCTATCTCTTTAGCTTACATTGTATTGTAGTCTAAAGCGGGAGATATTGGAATATTTGTTATTTTATTGATGATAGGGTTGCGACTAGGTTATATACAGTCACCGGGTAAATATAACGTTGTTTCATATTGAAATTCTTATAGGACCTCCTTGGAATATCGAATAAGCATATACAGCATGACCCGTGCGACTATACTGCTCTTCCTCTTTGCTTTCTTTTCAGTTGTATAAAACATCGTGTGTGCTTCTCCTCCTATTTCCAGTTAGTGGAAATACTGGAAAAATAACCTCCATCGTAATCATGATAACCTATATTGGTCGCGAATGCCAATGAATTGATGGTAGAGGTAGCGTATATTCGATCTTTATCGTAACAAAGTATACACCATCAATTATGCATTTTCCATATCTGAAACTGGACGTGTTCGATGCTTGTTAGTTTGACGTTTGGTTTCGTTGTTGTATATCTTGTTCTCATTTTATTGACATTACTTACTTGGCTTGCACAAGGTTTACAAGGCGGTGAAGTTGATGAAACAGAAGATTCTTATTCATCTTCCTTGTGCTTTGTCAAAAGTTCCAATAATAAATCTTTGTTTTTTGTTCATATTTGGCCTAGTTTTATTTGATTTGGTTATGATTATGCTGACATGGTGGTAGGATTGTGTTGTCTTTATACTCATCTGTAACAAAACACTGCTCGATGGGATGCCAAGAACACTTACTACGTCACCTAGCTTCTCGGGTAGTACTAAGCTTTTTTGTAATTTAATTAGGGAAAAGGTCATGCTGTAAAACAATGCCGATACACGACCTGATAAGTACACAACATTTTCTTTCAAACTTTTGTGAAGAAATATATATTTTGTATTAGTGATATGTTAGGTGATTAGATCGGAATCAGGTGTCTTCTGTGAGGAATCTTTCTCTAAGAATCCAATGACGATTGTTATAATCTAATAAAACACGTTTAAATGAAATTGTAAAAAAGAAAAAGAAATAATTATGGTTTTGTGACGTTCGCAACCTATTTGTTTACATGCCTTATTCACTGACCTTACATGACTTTTTCATCTTAGAAGGATAAACGCATGTCTAATGAAGGTTATCGTTTTTGTTTGAAAGTCAAAGGAAGACGATGTCATCAGCCGTCCTCAAATGATTCTGGCCTAGAATTTAAACAAAATAAACCCAAACTCATACAAATGCTCTGCTGTGAGGCAATACATATTCAGAAGGCGTCTTCTATACCAGTTAGTTGGGGGTTTGAAACCATGATAAAGTTACGGAATTAAAGGATGTCGTTCCGGACAATAATCTGAAAACGCAGCCATGGTCACGATGCGTTTTGCTCCTATTACAGATAGTGGTCTTTCGCACAACGAAAAGGAATTTTGAAAAGTTCACACTGCAAAATTCGAAGTACACATAAAAAGCAACCTTACACAATGGCATGCTAATTTGATATCGTCTATGGCGTAGAGACTAATGTATCAGGTATAACATGGTTTTAAATGTCAATGTAACCGCCTTTCAGAGTCTTGGTGATACTATTTCAATCAACATACAATTTGAATTTAAGTCTTTCCTATCTATTCTGCTCAACAATCCTTCTGGGGAGAACGAAATAGGATTTGCACTTTGTTGCTAAAATTTTGTAACTTATCACATCGTTACAATGCTTTCAAAATTGCACAAGCTAAAAACCCTAATAAAATCGTATTCGTAGCGTCAATTACGAATTCCCAAATTAAATTTGATTATATTCTTAACCACAAACGAACGTCGCAAAAATATTTTTTAAAAGATTGATGAAATCTATGAAAGGAATAATAACACTCAACACAAACACCTCGATATTCAATGGATATATGATTGATTGATTGATTGTGGATTTCAAGTAAAATTGAAGCGGAAAGGCATTAACATATTTTCCAAACTCGGTCAACTCGTAGCAATTTCTGGATTGTTCAAAGGATGTCATCAAAATCGTCACACGCTTGCAATCTTCTGTTGTCTTTCCATTACCGGTTATCGCATCATCTTTAATGTTGCTTTTCATTGCTAAAAATTATATTACCAGAATGAGCTATGTCGCAAAGGTTTAATGCTCAAACAATGAAGAGATGTTACGGAAAAATTAATATGAAAATGAGGTATTGTGTTGATTTGCCATTTAAATTATTTAAGTGAACACTGAAATCGAGATTGTTGAATTGATTCTGTCTATAAATCTTCCTTTTTTAATTTAGGGTATAAAGTTGTGAAACATATTTTGTGATATTCATACACCCGAATATGACAACAGTTGTAACAACACGAGGATGGTGTTTTCAGTTGCAGGTATCTTCCGACATTCGGTTTTAAAAAAGGCATGAAAATATGCTATAAAATTATGTACACTGCAAAGATAGGTATCGTTGCTCTTTTCATGACAGCTTCTACAAACACCGTAATTACAACAGCAGAGACGAGTCGCTGCCAACAAGAAATCACACGTACGTATTGTACTACTATAATAACATGATAACGATAGTAGATGTATGTATGTATGCTGAAAAAGAATGTACATTTTTCAACTATGTATTTCCAAGAAAATTACGAAAATAAATATACGACCGTCATCAACTTGTTTACTAAAACTGTCGCGCCGTTAGCTTTATGATCCCGTCGATTCAGACATCTTTTATAGTATATACTTTGCAGGAAAGGTTCTAGATATCGTGAAACTCCAACCGTATATTGAAACATGAATTCCAATATACTTGGAGATTATGTTGAGATAATACGGGAACATGCTGCAGTGGATTCACTTTTAGAATGTGTTAAATCCTTTTGGTCCATCATTCTTTAACGAATACGCAGATTGACATCTAAAAAAAACCCTTTCAGTGATCCTCTGCTTTACCGGCACGAATGTTTTGTCTTTCAGATAGGTCATCAAATAACTAGAGCCTTTTCTGCAGACATTATAATATTCCCTATATACAAAGAGAACCACATTTACTTGATAAAAAGGAAACACCACCCGTGCATTCTGCCATTATTCCAAACATCAAATACCTTCTAATTTTGCCTCAGTATTAAAATCATTTAAATCGCCAATAAATGATAACGATACGGACCTCCCCCATTTGTGTTAGATACCTTAACGTGTTACTAATGTCCATATAGCAGCGTTTTATCGATGGCTCGTCTAGCTGTCCAATGACACCTTTGTTAGACCTCTCACTGCCATTCTTAATGCAGTCGAATCTCAGTTTTATTTTGAAAATGTTCACTAAAGTGAAATTGATAATATGAGGGTGTTAAAGATCTATTTAATCATTCGATGATAAGTTAGATCTGGTAGTGTAGATTGACAAGTTTTAGAATTGTGTGCTCCCAACATCCTTAATACTCTAGGGGATACAATCACTTTCGCTCTCGGAACGCTGGAGCATATCTTTGAAAAAAAAATTGAAGAGTCCATGTGCGTCACCTTGTGGACTGGAAGACTCACTTAACGAATCTCAAGGGTGCATAATGGTATATTGTAAAGGCTTTGAAGTTGGATGTCGCTCTTTTGTTATCCTCAAAATGAACATGATACCAATGTAAGTTGTTTTCTCCTGGAACCAACCAAATAACTTAATTATATCATGATATGTTCCATCTAGGTGTAACTTTAGATGAGAATTGTAAATGGGGTAAACATATAGAAAACATTTGTAAAGATGCATCTAAACAGGTAAGTATCCTACGTAAATTAAAATACATGTTAAATAGACAAACTTTAGTCAAAATCTATAAGGCTTATATACTTCCATTATTAGAATACTGTTGTGAAGTTTGGGATGGGTGTTCTCTCAGTGATGCAGACAAACTTGAAAAACTTCAGTTAGAATCTATCAGAATTATCACTGGTTTACCCTCTTATACCAGTAGAGAATCACTGTATTCTGAGAGTGGTCTAGAACCATTATCAGAAAGACGCACTAGAAGAAAACAACAGCTTTTCTACAAAATAGTTAATAATCTCACTCCAAATTATCTGTCTACTCTATTGCCCCCTTTAGTATCTGAAAATTCACAATATAACCTCCGTAATGCACAAAATTATTCTTAACTAAATTTCAGACTACAACTAACAAACTTATCTTTTTTCCGTCCACTATCCGACTTTGGAACCAGCTTGAACTTGAACTTAGACAAAGTGTTTCTTACTCTATCTTTAAACATTCTCTTCGACCCACTACACTAGTTCCATATTATTATTTGCTTGGTAGTCGTAAGGCTAATATACTACACGCTAGGTTAAGAAATAAATCCAGTACCTTAAATAATGATCTTTTCAGATCCAATCTAATAGATCATCGTTTCTGTCAATGTGGACAGCCTGTTGAAGATACTTACCACTATTTTTTTGTTTGTAATATTTATTCGGACCAGAGAGCCATTCTGTACCGAGAACTAAATAATTTTATCCCTCTAGACCTGCAGTTACTCCTACATGGTAGTATTATCTACTCATATGAAGATAATGTAAAAATATGTCAAATCACTCATCAATATATACTTAATTCAAACAGATTTTGATCTTTATCTCTCTATCTACCTCCCTCTATCTCCTTCCGTGATAAATGTAAAAATATTTGGTCACTCCTTGCTCCGACACAAGTGGTGACTTTTTTTTTTTTTTTTTTTATGAAGGACCCGGATGCCAGGAGAAAGCGATATTCGCACGGGATGTGATGAACTGTAGAAAAGTTTGAAAGTTATGAAAAGCGTTTTGTATTTTTACTTGTGTTGTTTGTATCAGGAGAGACCGCTTTACATGAAGTTATTTAAACTCTCCCCCCCTCTCTCTCTCTCTCTCTCTCTCTCTCTCTCTCTCTCTCTCTCTCTCTCTCTCTCTCTCTCTCTCTCTCTCTCGTTTTTTTTTTTCGTATATTATAATTGTATTTAAACATGTCGTCTTGTCTTGCTAGTATGTATTATGTAAAATTTTATAGGAAAGGGCTTTATATAAGTTAGAAAACTTGTGCCCAATCCTGCTTGTATACTTTGTACAAATAAAATATGTTTAAATCAAAATGTTCCAGGGGTGCAGAGCGCGAAATTGATTGTAAACTTCAGGATGTATCACACACTTATACAACAGCAAACGATCACATCCCACTAACAAAGAGAAAAACGATCGTTTCACTACCACGAGTATTTAGAATGTCGTGGAGAAAGTAGTTACTTTCTTTTTAAGACTTTTGATTGTCGGGACCATTGGATGGAACCAAAAGTAATTATCTTTACTTTAATTAAAATCGATATTTGATGTTCTGTTTGAAGTTCAGCTTGTACTTATCTGTGGTAACAACTTCCTCTCCCGTTGTAAATATGATATGGCTACATAAATGCAATTTATAATGACTGAAAGTCAAACGGAATGTTTGATGTATTTGATAGGATGCGATGGGCAAGCCTGCGTCAGGTTTTGTTAATTTAATTGGCGGAGATTATGGAAATTGTGGTAATGTTACAGAAAACCAGAAAGTTTTGTCAATATCTTGCTCGATCTGCTGACATTACGGAACACCTAATGTTATCATCGTACCTTTTAAGGAGTCGCGTTGTTAATCTTCCGTTTATTTATATTTTACCATAGTTTTAATGAATTTAAGTATTTTCTTGTTTTTATAAATATGTTATGGAGTAAAATAACAGTAAACAACAATAACATCTATACGTTAATGAAAATGGCATCGGGTAACATTAATCTCATAAATTGATCGATATCAGGTGTCTTATCTATTACAGACCATTTTGACATTTTGTATTGCAGTAAAAACACAACCTGTGTCTTGACAAAAAACGTTTCCATTTCATCCAGAAAAATCTACAGCATTAAGAAGTAATCTTATTACATTAGAACAGTAATAATTGTCAGTTGGAATCGTTACCAAACTCAATCGTATTACCTACCAGACACCTTATATCTTCTTTATATATTTATGGTGAAACCATCAGGAGACATTTAAAGCAAAAGAGGTAATAAATGTATACATTTTACATTGTTTATGCGAAAATGCAAGTGTAAAATGTCCTGAATAACCGGTTAATACTGTGAGACTTACAGGGCATGCACTTTTTCAAAGACAAATAAACGGATTGAAATCAGAAACACGATATATGCGCTACCACAAATCTGCATATATATATTTTAAAACTTCGCTGGAATGGCCATAAACGAAAGCAAAATGTTGCTTTGAATTTTTATTGTATTACATACATTAACGTCTGTGATGTAGCATTTCAAATTAGATTAGCGAGCAGTTTTACAACGTAAGATCAGCCAGATTTTGTTTTGTAAGATAAATTTTACCGCAAGAGTAGTAAAATATTTTCAAAAGGGTTCCAAAGTATATGTGGTAAAATGAAATAATAATAGATTACTGGGGATTTCTTGTGCTTTAAACAGCAACAGTCATGAAAGGACGGTATCACGATGTTTGCTAATGTATGCATGTGTTGAATACTGAAATATGTTCGTGCAAGTATCGTGGTGGCAGTTTAGTACTGATAGTGTAGTGATTAACTTATTCACTACATTTTTGTTTAATCTTACACTTTCAGCACTGATTAGAGGAACGTAAACATGTGTCCCCTCATCCTCCTGGGTATAATCAGGATGCACAATGAACATACTAGCAACCCAGGTTTTGTGAAATTGTCAAAGAATTTATATTGTATATCATACCTTGCTGAGATGAATTGAGCGACATATTTTGAAATTTCAGAAAGGATTTTGACATAGAATATTAACTTTGTTGCAGGATCATATCATAAATTGTATGTGAGAGGCGAAAAAAGGCATTTCATCATAATCAGGTTCATCAGTGAAGAGATGATAGATATTTCTATTTCACTATTCAAAGAACAAGTAAAACAATGGTAAATAAATAATAGTTAAATAAATAATAGTTTAAGCCCGTTTGGTCTCTATCAGCACTGCCTAATAACTGAATAAAACCAATGTTGAGTCATTTGGAAAAAAAATATCCCATGTCAACGAATTTCAAACTCGGTTCCGATGGCGATTAGGGGAAATATAAACGATGAAATATTTACATAAAGACCAATCAGAAAGTACAAAACCAGAACAAGAGTAGGTGACCATGTGGAATAAATACATATCACTTCAATGACGATTTGGGTAAATCTTGATCAACTATAATACATAAGGCACACACAAGTGAATAGCACCTTTCATTTCAGATGTTGTATTAGATACTATTAGATTAAATTAGATAAATAAGGAACTAAACTGTATAATACACCTGCTTTGTCCTTTTTTAGAAGTCGTCAGTACTTTTAAGAGCCGAAATTTTGAAAACTAGGGTGCGACAGAGGAACGTCAAAATTATGGAAAAATGACAAATTTTGGGTGCGAAGGTGAACTACATCGTAGTATTTCATAATTCTCATGTGTAGAGAACATTGTTAAAATTTCAGCAGATTGCATTTCAAGCATGTAAGACCCTTCCATCAATAAAAAATGTTTATTAATGTTTTTCCTTGGACAGGTTTTCGAAATATTTTTGGATATGTAAACATGTCTCCCAGAAGGTTCACGGGAAATCATCAAAATAGATTCAGTGAATTTTGAGATAATGCCACTAATATCAGTTGTTTTCGGACGCACGAAGGGCAAAAGGTTGTCGTTAAGGTAACGTGAGATAAAAATATCGCTAAGGTCGTAATTGTTGAGATATTGTAATTAAATATTTTAATAATGATCCAGTCAATAGTTTTTTTTTTGTTTTTGATAGTACGTCTT
The DNA here is from genome assembly GCF_031769215.1 of Ylistrum balloti. Taxonomy (NCBI): domain Eukaryota; kingdom Metazoa; phylum Mollusca; class Bivalvia; order Pectinida; family Pectinidae; genus Ylistrum; species Ylistrum balloti. Next base: position 16,018 of record NW_026782421.1, on the reverse strand, counting down.
CTTAACAAGTAATTTCGCATTAAGAGCGTCTACAGATAATATGGCCATCACATTTTGGATGCTTTCATGTGTACATCGCGCAAGAAGTCGTCACTTGTTTTACTGTTTAACGTCGCTCCCACAACCAGAGTCATCCAAGGAAGGTCTCTTGACGTATGCAAGCTGAATGTACATAGGTGGCGCTTGCTTGTGTTCTTGAATGGTAGTAATATGTTCCTGTCGGTTTCCTTATGATAGACTGAAGCCGAGTGTATAGTGATACTACATCAAAGTACAGATACCAAGCACGGAATCCTACCCGTTCACATTACAGTATTACGCTCGTTCTAATTAGGCCTATACTCAAAGTGGATGACCTTGGAGAGACCATGGTAAAGAATATCGCCGCTAGCTTCTTATTTAATGTCTGTGATCATAACTCTATTGAATCAAAATTTGATTAACGCTGATTTAATTTATATCTTTTATTTCGAGCATGCATTAATGATTCGTATCTGCAAAGAAACCGACTTTTATTTAGATTTACGTTTTTAGATTGTATGATAACATAAAATTTTAATTTCTATACATATTCGCTCTTTGAAGGTAACACTTACAGAAATGTTTTGAAGTAAATCTAGGTGTAGTTTAATTGAACTTTTTTTAGCAATAAATCTGATCTTCACAAAGAGTGCAATTGATTTCATGGATGATTGGTTATCATCGTCTTTTCTGAATTTATAGCTTATAAAATGATGTCAAATGTCGTAATAATGAAAAGATAATAAAACAGCCATCTTATCTTTCGACATTCAATCAGTCAATAAGTATCACTTAGAGACAGGAAACATCTGGATGATAAATGTCACTATTGCCGGGCTTCGAATGCAGTTTTCATGTTCTATTCCACAGATCGACGATTCTGCATAATATACGTATGAGTTTATTTTCTAGAAGGACTGATCTGGAAAATTGTTTGAACTCAAGTTTAAACCCTGGAGATCATAATAAACAAGGTGATCAGTGAAAAATATCTATATGTGTTGGACCTTGTTATATTACGTTCCCGCAAGAAAGCAGAGTAAACAACAAACAGAGCTAACAGGTATGCTAATGCGCAACAAACGTATCCATTTTAATATCGCTGGGAAATAGAAATTTCTCAGTAAGATTTTTATGACGACGTAAAATGGTCGTATTACTTTCATCAACCGGTATCTCTCAGTTGCTGACATCTAACACTAAAATTGTGATAATGAGACATAACTTATCAATTTCGACATGTGAAAACCACAGGTTTGGAATATAGGAATGTCGGTCTTAGAAAATAGATAATTTACAATTAAGAATTTGAAATCATCACTCTTATCACACACCTTGGTAAACAGCTATCCCTTTTGATTTCAATACAAATGAAGAAACATGTAAGCGATTGATGTAGGAAAGTATATCTTGTCCTATATTTCTAATAAATATGCTAATGTACTGGAAACGTGGTCAATGGAGAAGACACCAAAAGTGAAGATTTCACGTCGATATGAAAATTCCAAGTCACACAAACGTGGCTGATAGTGTGTGTCCCTTAAGTAGTGTGTGTCCCTTAAGTGGACCATTGGCAATCAGAAGTTATAGCATTGTTCTTTTGGGAATCCAATATAAACAGGCATTTTTATCATCAATTGGCAATCTGAATGATTATAACACTGAACCCCGATTAGTGAGATATTTTTGAATAATAAACAGGTTGTGTTATCTGCGTTATTACATAAACGTTTGTACTCAGGGATGGTAATGATGTTTTGGAACAAAAATAAAGTGAATAGATTAGCTTTCATGTTAATCCTGACGTCTTGATTAGCATTTAGCCGAGTAATGTTTTGTTTTCATTTAATATTTCATATTGTATGTTCTTTCAAGAATGGTAAATGGAATTGACTTAAACCACACAGAAAGTGAAGCAAACGGGATATGATCTCGTTTCACCGGTTGTTTGGTGTAGTTTTCACGTTCCAAATAATGGAAGGGGGCTCTCGATACCTCGGCCATATGTAAACAACTATCGTACCTTAATGTTTTACAACGCTTGAGTTTCTAGTTGCTAAGCAACCTAATGGACAATATCTATAAGAAGAAGCAGAACAAAAAGATGTCAAAGGAGAGAAGTTTTTTGGTTACCTTTATTTAGTTTTATATCATGTTTGGTTTTAAATAAACAGTTTGGATGTAATGGACAGGAAGTGACGAAATGGGGAAATGAAGGGAGTGATATTGTATCGGATGTATGGAATGTTAGCATTGAGAGATTTCTTGTGTAAAAATATTACCAATATTGATAGAATACACTCCTTTATATGCAAACTCAACTTTCCTACATTACCGATTTTCTAGTGAGTTGCGGCTATCCGTACGGACAAGATTATATAGTCTTATTTGTACCGTGTTATCAACATTTACATGACGTCTCTAGCTCCAGTTCCCAAAGGTCACCAGTAGAAGTAATAGCATTCACTGAATCAATTGAAGCTTTCGTAAAATGGAAGGAGGATGTGAATACAAAGCAGTTTGAACATGATGGACACCTAAAGGGTTCTATTCAGTCTCCTTAATGCTTTCATACTTGAAAGTAGTTTCCGTAGACTTATTGTCGTGCAGCTGGCAGTGGGTAATCTGAAGAGTGAGTAAAACCAGACCGTTATTGTTACTGTACCATTGCATCAATACGGCGCAGTTGTTGCAAGTGGTCTAACGCAGTGTCCTCCATCTTCTTTGATATTATAAATGTTGGTAATCAGTACGGTGGTATTTTTCCAAGATGCGGAGACTAATCGACAGTATAGAATATAACATCGATTTTCCCCACGCTTCATTACTGCACGATGACCATTCATCCGTTGTCCTATCGTCTTAACGGTTCATTAACTGTTATTTCACAACACCGAGGACATTCAGTAACATAGACAATGTTGGTCATTTTTACAATTCAGGGGTTCAAAGTTTCTTGTAGATTATGTATTTCAAGTGAGAGAAAAAATTGCAATTTTTGTTGCTGATTCTAATGTTGGTTGTTATTCATTTTTTTTTGTTTTTTTTTGTTTTTGTTTTTGTTTTTGTTTTTTTGTTTTTTGTTTTTGGTTTTGCAATCCGAAATGGTGAAGAATTCTGATTTGTAAAATTGATTAAATAGATCAGAAAGATAATTTTTGCACGGTTGTAATTGTCCTGAAAGGCCACAAATTTGATATTTCAAATCACTGTCAGAGCTTTCTGTTACAACAAATTATTAACGTACTTATGGACAATGAGAAAGGTTCTATTGTAATGAGGTCTGTACCCTTGGAACTCATTAAGGGAGTCCTTTTTATACCTGTCTATTTAACGAGGATATTATATGATCAAACTAATTTGCATGCAATATTCAATTATGGAATAGATCGCAAGATTTCGACGGTCCCTTCCTGGGCAGCACGTGCATCTCACTCAACTGAATCACTGACTGGTCTGTGCTGACCTTAATATGTCCTTCATCTCTAGATGGTGATCGACGGATCTCTCGTATGTTGTTCAATGAGGTAGCCGCCAGCATCAATATGACACCGACGATCACGGGATGATAAACACAGCAAACATCATTCTCTCTGGAGAAGAATTCAAATAGTGTTCAGCATCGAAGTATCATGATTAAAACACGATCAACTATATGCCAAAGTGTACAATTGTATTGAAATGTTTTTGTGGCTCGTGTGTAGACGTAAGGTAATTTGGCTATAGGTTCATTCGGCATTTTATCAGAATATTGCTTCCTTACAAGTAAAGGCCGATGACAAATACAATACAGACGATGTTAAATACTAATTACGTATTCTGATATTTTAAAGGTCCATCTATACTTATCTAAAAGTGTGATATCTTTGCTTAAAGTACGGAAGTTTCACTGTGTACCTGCGTTGCAGTATCCAGATATTGATATGCATACCCGCAGATATTTAACAAGTACGAGAGCAAGAAGAAGTGCGAACATTATTGATATTTGTAAAACTATCATTTTATGGTTCTGAATTTGTCTCCAGCACAATGTTTAATTTATTTGATTTCCATCACTATTTTATTGTGGTTTTACGTTGATGCATATTATTGTGATTACAAGCTTAGGGTATTTCTGAAAAAAAAAAAACAGTATTTGGAATGTACATTGAGCTAAAACCCACATGTATATTTGTATTTCTCAGATATTTGTGGTATTTAGGATATACCAAAGTAAACACCGTATATTGTTGCAATGCCCTTGACATGAGTTATGCTGGCCAATAACACATATTATATTTATTTTGATGAAATTCCGACCAACAGATTAATTGTTACTAATAATTAATAAATGTACGTTTACGCTTTGACACAAAAAAGTGAAAAAGTCTTCATTTTTTTACATGTACAACATGAGAATTCTTTCTTTCCGGAGTTTTCTTCACCTCTGAGTCTGATTGCCCAGCCTTTTATGACCCCGACGCCATAACCGCATATGAATACAATGTTAAATTCAATTTCTTTTTTTTTCTATTTTCATCATGCACCTTGAATTCTGTCGTTGACGGCAAATTTGTAATTGATCACAAAAATATTAAATAGCCTCTGACGCATGTAGACAATAAGTGACGAGAACCGTCTTTTGACATTTTACTGTCTATTTTAACGGTAACTGATATGGCGAAGTCATATTTTATTGATATCACAAGAAAAACGCGTTTTCTCAAGTACTTAGCTACCACAGCGGGACTTTGTGCGTCATGACATCAGTGTTGACAAGAGCCTTATCACTTCATGAAACTCGTTTCGCATTCTCTTTGAAATACATACTATTTATTTATTATTTTTTTAATGTTTCGCGAAATTAATGAACGTTAAACCAAAACACAAAAAACCGCCTTAAAAATTAAATAAGATAAACAGATAATTTAAACTCAATTTTTATAATGTTGATAGATCTAACGGAAGTCGGTTTATATTCCCAACAGTTGTCCTGTTAAACTTCAGTTTTACTCTACAGTATGTGAAAACAAGAAACACTTCTTTGGTCGAAATCAATCGTATTTCCGTTTTCACCACCAGAGTATTGAGTGATACCTATGGTATTTCCGTTTCCATTTCCAATGTATTTAGTGATACCTACCGTGTTTCCGTTTTCATTTCCAGTGTATTTAGTGATACCTACCGTGTTTCCGTTTTCACTACCAATGTATTTAGTGATATATACCGTATTTCCGTTTTCACTACCAATGTAATTAGTGATACCTACCGTGTTTCCGTTTTCATTTCCAGTGTATTTAGTGATACCTACCGTGTTTCCGATTTCACTACCAATGTATTTAGTGATATATACCGTATTTCCGTTTTCACTACCAATGTATTTAGTGATACCTACTGTGTTTCCGTTTTCATTTCCAGTGTATTTAGTGATACCTACAGTGTTTCCGTTTTCACTACCAATGTATTTAGTGATATATACCGTATTTCCGTTTTCACTACCAATGTATTTAGTGATATCTACCGTTTTTCCGTTTTCACTACCAGTGTATTTAGTGATATCTACCGTATTTCCGTTTTCACTACCAGTGTATTTAGTGATATCTACCGTATTTCCGTTTTCACTACCAGTGTATTTAGTGATATCTACCGTATTTCCGTTTTCACTACCAGTGTATTTAGTGATATCTACCGTATTTCCGTTTTCACTACCAGTGTATTTAGTGATATCTACCGTATTTCCGTTTTCACTACCAGTGTATTTAGTGATATCTACCGTATTTCCGTTTTCACTACCAGTGTATTTAGTGATATCTACCGTATTTCCGTTTTCACTACCAGTGTATTTAGTGATATCTACCCTACCGTATTTCCGTTTTCACTACCAGTGCATTTAGTGATATCTACCGTATTTCCGTTTTCATTACCGGTGATTCTTACTTTTTCACTACCAATGTATTTAGTGATATCTACCGTATTTCCGTTTTCACTACCAATGTATTTAGTGATATCTACCGTGTTTCCGTTGTCACTTTTAAGTGAATTGAGTGGTATCTATTTCCGTTTTTTTTTACACTGCAAGTGTATATAGGGATGCCAACCGTAATCCCGTTTTCACTTCGAGCAAACTGCCTTTTTCATTCCCATGTTGTTTGGCGATACCTACTGTATGGCCATTTCACTACAGTTATTGTTATTTAGCTGACGACATTACCTTCTTCACTACCAGTGTATTTAGCGATACCTACGGTATTTCCGTTTGCACTTTAAGTGTATTTAGTGACACCTATCGTATTTTGTTTTCATTACCAGTGTATTTAATGATACCTACTGTAATTCTATTTTCATTACCAGGGGATTTAATGATTTATACTGTAATCCCTTTTTCATTACCGGTGATTCTTACTTTTTCACTACCAGCGTATTTAGTGATACCTACGGTGTTTCCGTTTTCACTACCAGTGTATTTAGTGATACTTACCGTGTTTCCGTTTTCACTACCAGTGTATGTAGTGATACTTACCTTGTTTCCGTTTTCACTACCAATGTATCTAGTGATACCTACTGTGATCCAGTTTTCATTACCAGGGGATTTAACTTTACATACTGTAATCCCATTTCACTACTAATGTATTTAATGATACCTACTGTAATTCCGTTTTCATTACCGGTGATACTTACTTTTTCACTACCAGTGTATTTAGTGATACCTACCGTGTTTCCGTTTAATTACCAGTGTATCTAGTGATACCTACCGTGTTTCCGTTTCATTACCAGTGTATCTAGGGATACCTACTGTATTTCAGTTCTCACTACCAGTGTATCCTACCTCATTTTTTGGATTTATAAACAGTGTATTTACAATTTAGTGATACCTTGTGAATAGTCATTTTTGTTTAATCAACCTGTATATTTACTCATACCTACTACTCTGTCGTTATTGAAACCATTTTCATAAGTAGTCTTTGACTTGTTGTTCCATTTCATGCCCTTTTTGTTTACATACATGTATATAATATTTAGACATACACCAAATTTGTTTCGCCCACCATCTACCCTCTTTCTTTACTTTACTGCTCTGCTATATATAAGTAGGGATTCTATGTTATCTTTCATTTATTTTTTATCCTCTTCCTGCTCTTTATATCTTGACTTTTCTCTAGTTTCCAATACCTATTCTCTTTCCGGTACTTATCCTTCGTTCTCGAGTTTCTCTACTTTGATGACGTCATATTACAATAAGCGTATATATACCTCTGGCCACCATGCAATGTTTTCCTATTTTGTATTTTATCATCCTTGATGGGTTGTTGTACTGATGTGTGGAGGTGTGCCATTGGTACCTTTTATAGCAAAACATTTCTCATGGGTAAAAGACTGTATTTTGTCGACAAGTCGGATTCCTTTTATAACTTGTTTAAGACAGCCGTTTTTTCGTGCATACTATTCGCTTATCTTAGGTTTATGCAAGCCTTAGTTAAGCAAAGCACTATTGTGTTCATTTTAGCCCTCAAATTTATTTTGGTCTGTGACAACAGTGTGTGTCATGGCCCAAACTTGAATGTTCGTACAAGTATATTTAAGTATAAATCCTTCTATTCTTACCAAATACTCAAATATGATAACCTGAAAAACTTAATGAACTTGCTTTGTGTTTTTATGCGTTCTTACTTCCTAAATGTTCATTTTTCTGTAACTCTTCTGCTGCTGTTATTAATTTGTACGGATGTTGAATCTAATCCTGGCCCTGAGTCTGGTGAACTTTCAGTATTTCATCTTAATATACGAGGTATTAGAAAAAAGTTGAATGTTTTCGAGGACATAGCAGGAGAGTTTGATGTTTTATGTCTGGCTGAAAGTCATTTAGATGACCAAGCATGTACTAATGATATATTAATTCAGGGATTTCATTCTCCTTTTAGACGGGATAGAAATTTTGCGGGTGGTGGTGTAATTGTTTATGTCAATAATTTGTTAAAAGTAACTCGACTGGCAGATTTAGAATATTATGGCGATGAAACTGTTTGGTTAAAAAATTCCCTAAACAATACAAATTGTATTGTAGGAACCATATATAGACCTGAAAATTCAGTTCAACCATTTTGGGAAAATTTGCGTTCTTCAATACATTATGCTTTTGACATAACAGCTAACGTTATACTTACTGGTGATTTTAATATCGATTTAATTACTGTTGACCCAACCCATGTTTTTTCAGATGTTTTAAATTCCTTTGGTCTTAAAAATGTAATATCGTAACCTACTCGTGTAGGTCCGACTAGATCAAGTTTACTTGATTCTCTTCTTCTAAGTGATTCTGTATTCTGTATAGAATATTTTGTTATAAATATAGATAGGTCAGTTAGTGATCATGAAGGTTGTACTGTTACCGTTAAACTTCCTAGTTCTTTTAAACCTGTCTATACACGCAAAGTCTGGTTATATAAGAGAGCAGATTACAATAAGCTCAATGAGCTTATGTCAATATGATTGGAATGAAACTTTTTCAAATTGTGCATCAGTAGATATTGCTTGTGAAACTTTTACTAATGTTTTTATTAAATTTGTGGAACTTTGTATACCTACAAAAGTTGTAACCATACGACCAAATGATAAGCCATGGATGACTTCTGAGCTAAGGAAACATATACGACTTCGTGATAGGTTACACAAAGCAGAAAATCGAAATCTTCTTCGGCTATCCAAAAGTTTAAAACACAACGTAACAAAGTCAATAATATGAAAAAAGTACTGCAGGCTACAGTTTTATGAGCATGTCCATGGCTTTATTGATAATTACTTATCTACTGATCCCAAAGCTTACTGGAGATTAACCAAACGGTTAATAAATTCTTGTGGTACATCTAATGACATACCAATTCTGGTAGACCTTTTTACTGATACTGTAATTATTAGTGATGTAGATAAAGCTGGTCTAATTAATGACTATTTTTGCAGTATAACTAGTATTGATTATTGTGACGCCCAAGTTCCAGATTGTCAGAATAAATGTGGTTTGTTGATGTATATAAAAGTTTAGTGTCGTGCGCCCTTAAAGGACTGTAGGGCGAGTTGACTTTGAGACATTGTTATTGGGAAGAAGTCCGAGGGGTTCGGAGGATCGGCTTGGGTAGAGAACGCGGCAAGATGGCGAGCGAAGAAGACGCAGCGTGATATCATGATGAAGGAAAGACAGACCTCATGTGTTGTTTAAGAGTTTAACCAATGGGTTAAGGAGTGAACTTTGACTCTGTGTGTGTGTGTGTACCATGACCGCGAGAGCTCGAGCTCAAGCGCTGTGACCCAGTGTTATCACGAAAAAGTAAGGACGCTCTGCATAGGGAAGTGACTTTCACACACTGTGAGTAGGGAAGAACATGTGATCGGTCTATCTACTATTGTGTAGTTTGTATATTGAATTTTTTAGTTTATTATATAAACTGTTAATTGTTTATTGGCGTCTGTGTTGTATTTTACGTTCCAACGAAATACTATCAAGTATACCTAAATGAAAGATCCCAAAATTTATTGTCGTCTCTGACAATCTGGGGAGTCGTCCGGGATTAATTTCTCTATAGATGATTTATCTGTTTTGAACATTCAACGGGTAAAATGTTGGAACGTGAAACCAGCACTGAACGTCAATTTACAAGCACACAAAGACGTGTATGTTCACAGATCATGAATATATATAGTAAGATGTGCTGTAGTACAAGTGTAGTTTACCTGAAGTTAGTGTTAACCCCCAGTGTAGTGTAGCTTTCAGTGAGATAGCGCTATAGAACCATTAGAGGTTGTCAAAGTACGTCGGATTGAATAATAAACAAATGCTATTGTTCTGAGAGAGTCAGAATAGGTTGGGCATATTATTATCAATTGTTACTTTGTACAATATGTAGGATTGGTTGCTATGTAAAGCTACTGCATTGACCGGGGTGTAGATTTTGTAGAACAAATACTGTAATTTACTGTTATCTTGCACAGAACAGGATAGGTCGGGTAATTTATACAGATATTTGATATATATTGACAGTGAAAAAGTTGTTCTAATGTGAGTACTAATTAGAATAAGTGAACAACACAGAGAACGGTTGTTCGTGTACCGAAGGCAATGCTAGAGAGAAGTCGAGTATTGTGAGACTCGAAATCAGGTTAGGAACCAGCAGATAGGCTCATTTCAGTACAGTGGGGTTTGTTTACATAGTTTATGAAGAAAATATTGTGAAGTGACAAACCATACATCGTATATTGCTGTAATGGTAAAAAGATACAGTGATATTTCTTAAGAGTAGAAATTCAAATACTGTAATGTGACAGCAGTATTAGCAGCATGTATTCTCAGGTATTATTGTCCATGCTTATTTGCATAAGCGACTGGAAATACACCATGGAGTACGAGAAATGGTTAACTTACGGTGAGCGATTGGGGTATAAAGAAGCTGAGTTGCGGAATTTTGTGGCAGCTAAGGAACGGGAATACCTTGAGAGAGAGGAGAGAGCACTTAGGAAAAAGAGGAGAGAGAGGAGGAAAAACATAAAATGGAGCTCGAGGAAGCAGAGAAGGACAGACAGGAAGCTGAGAAAAGTAGACTGTTTGAGATGGAAAAGCTTAAGCTTCAAGCTGACATAGAATTTGCTAGGCTTAAGGCAGAACAGGAGAAAAGTGCATTGTCAATGTCGAACTCGGAAGAGTCGAGGTCAAGGTCACTGCGACCAAAGTTACCAAAATTTGACGAACAAAAAGATGACATGGATGCATTTTTAGAGCGATTCGAGAAGTTTGCTGTAGCTCAACACTGGAACGAGGACATTTGGGCAGTGAGCCTTAGCCCCCTATTGACCGGTAAAGGGCTACAAGTCTATTCAAGCATGCCTGTAACTCAGATCAACAAGTACGATGAGCTGAAGAAAGCGCTTCTCAGGAGATACGAGTTAACCGAGGAAGGTTTTCGCGTAAAGTTTAGGGACAGTAAACCGGAGAAGGGTGAAACGGCATTTCAATTTGTCGTGAGGCTGTCACAGTACTTGACGCGGTGGACTCACATGTCCGAGATCGAACAGTCGTTTGAAGGGTTATCAGACCTGCTTATCAGGGAGCAGTTTATGCAAGCCTGTTCAACGGATATGGCCCTGTTCCTTAACGAGAGAGCACCCAAGGGTGTTGAGGAGTTGACTCGACTCGCGGAACAATATATGGAGGCCATGAAGGAAGTATTACGGGATCTGGCAAGGTCAAATTTAGCAACCCCAATAAGACAAATTTTCCGTCGCGCCGTAATAACCAGCAACAACAGAGTGACAAATCGACTGACACTAAGGGTCAGAAAACGCGTCGGTGTTTCGTTTGTGATGGTGAAGGACATATCGCTCGCGATCACGCAGAAGGAGGCACGATTGGATATAAGCCTCTCAAAAGGAGCCAGTAGAAGGACTCTAGCAAAGCAGCTTTTTGTAAGTCTATGGAAAAGAGAAGGGAGGTTGGGGTCAAACATATTTGTAAGACGAAGGGACCAGGAACAGAGCCAGTGGGACATTTACGACTGGAACACAGTGGGATGCCTGTCCAGCTTGGATACACGGGAGGTCAGTCGGTACAGGTTTTAAGGGATACAGGATGTAACAGCGCCGCTATCAGGGAAGCTCTTGTAAGGCCTGACCAGATGACAGACAAGAAACTCGCATGTATATTGATTGATGGGACAGAGCGGATGTTCAGAACGACCAGGATTGTTGTGGATACCACCTTCTATGTTGGGGAATTGGAGGCAATGTGCATGAGCAATCCAGTCTACGACTTAGTGATCGGTAACATTGATGGAGCTAAGTTAACGGCTCACGCCAATTGGAAGCCACACATGGAAGAGAATCAAGTCTCTGCAGTTGTGACTAGAGCCGAGGCTAAAAAGGAGAAAGAAGTGATTAAGCCACTTTATGTTCAAGCCAGGAAAATTGAGTTAGTCGGACTGGATGGACTTAAGGAAGCCCAGAAAGGGAATAAGTCGCTCGACAAGTGGCATGGGATTGCAGAAGGCAAAGGAGATAATCAAGGCGAGAAGTATAGAATGGAGTTGAAATACAACATCCTATACCGGATATTCACACAGAAGAAAAGGCAATCAGATATAGAAGTCCGTCAGATCGCTGTACCCGAAATGTATAGGGAACAAGTGATGTCGCTCGCGCATGAGTCAATAGTTGGAGGTCATTTGGGAATACAGAAGACTATCGATAGAATATCAACAAGTTTCTATTGGCCTGGAATGACAAGTGACGTGACACACTTCTGCAGATCCTGTGATGTATGTCAAAAGACAATACCTAAGGGCAAAGTGACAAAGGTACCTTTAGGGGAGATGCCATTAATTGAGGAACCTTTCCAAAGGGTGGCTGTGGATCTTATCGGGCCTATTTACCCTGCGTCGGAGAATAAGAACCGCTACATATAACGATGGTAGACTATGCAACAAGATACCCCGAGGCCATAGCTTTACCCAAGATCGAAATGGAAAGAGTGGCAGAAGCGTTGCTGGAGATGTTCTGTAGAGTTGGATTTCCGAAGGAAATATTAAGCGACAGAGGGTCACAGTTCACCTCAAAACTCATGGAGGAGGTGTGTAGGTTAGTTTCGGTCAAGCAATTGTTCACAACTCCTTACAACCCAAAATGCAATGGCTGGTGTGAAAGGATGAATGGTGTTCTTAAGGGCATGTTAAAGAAAATGTGTCAAGAACGACCAAAGGACTGGGACCGATATATCCCGGTAGTTTTGTTCGCTTATCGGAAGGTCCCGCAAGCAAGTACTGGGTTCTCACCGTTTGAATTATTATACGGGAGGACCGTCCGCGGTCCCATGCAAGCACTGAAGGAAATCTGGACGGATGAGGCAGACGAAACGTCCGACGTGAGAAATACTTACCAGTATGTTATTAATCTCAGGAATAAGTTGGAAGAAACTTGTAAAATAGCGAGAGAGAGTTTACAACAGGCACAAGGGACATACAAACACCGCTATGACAGGAAAACGAGGAGTCGACAATTCCAGGTTGGACAGAAAGTATTAGTGTTACTTCAAACGGACAACAACAAACTCCTGTTACAATGGAAAGGACCATTTGAGATAGTGGAGGTTGTCAATCGCATGGACTACAAGGTCAACGTTGGTGGTAAAGTTAAGGTGTACCATGTGAACTTGCTAAAATTGTATGTGGAGCGTCGGGAAAACGAGACTAACCGCGAGCAACAGTCGGATGCGGCGGCGGCAATTGCTGTTATTGAGGCGGAGACTGGTAATGAAAGGGGAGCAGTGGACGACGAAGACTTGCTCGAGTTAGGAGACTTTGCCGGTAAAGAGACATTCCGTGATGTGAAAATCAGCAATGATTTAAGTGAAGAGCAAAGGTTTCAAGTTATCACGCTCCTGGAAGAATTTGGCGATATATTTACTGATGTCCCAGGAACAACGCATCTGGAGGAGCATCGGATAGAGACTACCACTAAAGATCCTATTAGGGTAAAGCCATACCCTATACCATACGCCAAAAGGAAGGAGGTACAAGCGGAAGTAAGGAAAATGATAGAAATGGGTATAGTCGAACCCTCAAGATCAGCATACAATGCTCCGATCGTCATGGTGAAAAAGAAAGAACAAACAAACCGGGTGTGCATTGACTTCCGTAAATTAAATGCCGTAGCATTCTTTGACCCTGAACCCATGGGAGACATTCAGGACATCATGACAAAGCTCGATAAGGACAATTACTTTTCTAAATTCGATCTCAGCAAGGGCTACTGGCAGATACCAGTAGAGGAGAAGTCGCGTCATCTAACCGCCTTCTCGACATCGGAAGGATGTTACCAATTCAGGAAACTTCCATTTGGGCTTGTTTACTCAGGAGCTACATTCAACAAGATGATGAGGAAAATGTTGGACGGAAGTAGCAATACAGACCATTATGTCGACGATATACTTGGTCACAATCAGACGTGGGATGGACATTTGGGGAACTTACGCGATCTGTTCACGCGAATACGCGTTGCCAATTGAACAGTTAGACCCACAAAGTGCGAGATTGGGTACAGGACACTGGGATTTGTTGGATATACTGTTGGTGACGGAACTGTTTCTATGGAGGATGATAAACTATAAAGGATTAGGGACGCACAAAAACCTAAGACAAAAAGGCAAGTGCGAGCATTTCTAGGACTCGCAGGTTACTATCGAAAGTTTGTGCCGAACTTTGCGGATGTCGCGAAACCGCTCACGGATCTTACTAAGAAAGGGCGGCCAAATCAGGTTGACTGGGGACCAGGAGAAGAAGCAGCATACACACGCCTTAAAGATATCCTTACTAAAGGCTCCTATTCTGAGGCTGCCAGACCTTTCGAAAAATTTCATAGTACAGTCTGATGCTTCAGACACTGGTTTGGGTTGTGTTTTGTTGCAAGAGCACAGTGATGGTCTTTTCCCAGTCGCCTATGCAAGTAAGAAATTGCTTGATAGGGAAAAGAACTATTCTGTTATTGAGCGCGAATGTCTAGCCATTATGTTTGTTATCAAGAAGTTCAAAATGTACTTATATGGAAGATAATTTGTTTTGTACACAGACCATAAGCCATTGTTGTATATCCAAAAGAGCAAGGTAGAAAGTAGTAGAATTATGCGATGGACATTGTTCTTGCAGAACTACAAGTTCCGCATCAAATCTATCAAAGGGTCAGAGAACGTAGCCGCAGATTATTTCAGCAGGCAGTACTAGATAGTTTACATAATTTATGAGTTAATCGTGTCGTATTTATTTCAAAGTTTTATGTTGACATTTATTGTAGGATGTTCGAAAATACAAAGGTTGAGTATTTTCTGAAATAGGGGATTGTCAGAATAAATGTTGTTTGTTGATGTATATAAAAGTTTAGTGTCGTGCGCCCTTAAAGGACTGTAGGGCGAGTTGACTTTGAGACATTGTTATTGCGAAGAAGTCCGAGGGGTTCGGAGGATCGGCTTGGGTAGAGAGCGCGGCAAGATGGCGAGCGAAGAGGACGCAGCGTGATATCATGATGAAGGAAAGACAGACCTCATGTGTTGTTTAAGAGTTTAACCAATGGGTTAAGGAGTGAACTTTGACTCTGTGTGTGTACCATGACCGCGAAAGCTCGAGCTCGAGTGTTGTGACCCAGTGTTATCACGAAAAAGTAAGGACGCTCTGCATCCTTAACAAATGGGCTAAAACATGGCTTGTAAATTTTAATCCTGACAAAACGGATGTACTTTTCATCTCTAATAATAATGAAACAGAACGTTTATTAGAATTAGAATTAGATTTCACTGATAGTCACAGACATCTAGGTGTTATTCTCAACTCAAGTATTAAATGGGGGGATCATATTGAAGTGATTTACTCATTTGTTATGAAAAAAATAAATGTTTTGAGAAAATTGAAATTTGTATTAAAACGGGATGCGCTTTTAAGAATTTATCGTACTTTTATATTGCCCATTCTAGAATACGCTTGCGAATTGTGGGATGGTTGTTCAAATTTGGAATCTGAAAAATTAGACAAAAGCCCAACGTGAAGCAGCTAGTATTATTACAGGCCTTCCTTCTTATGCTAGTATTCATGCTTTGAATTTTTAAACGGGTTTAGAAACTTTGTCTTTTAGAAGGAAAAAAAGAAACTTCAACTCTTCTACAAAATGCATACTAACCAAACACCTCTACTGTACAAGATCAAGCTCAATATTATTTGAGAAATAGTTATAATTATAGAATTGCCTTTTTCCGTCTTTCTACAACTAATTTTTCTTTCTTGCCGTCTACTATGCGTTGTTGGAATAATCTGGATAACTCAATCAGGTCGTCATCCTCATTAATTGTTTTTAAAAAGTCTCTAAAACCTATCGATCACATTTCTCCACCTTCTCATTTTGGGATAGGTGACCGTAAATTAAATATCATACTCACGAAACTTCGACACCAGTGCAGTTCTTCAAATTATGATTTATTCAGGATAAACCTTGTGGATAC